>NC_138164.1:67768895-68968895 GCF_964165515.1 Mesoplodon bidens
CCAACTTTACTTCTCTCCATGTCTCCTTTACTACTATATACTAATACCAACAACTGAAATGTTTATAAATATTCAAATAAATGCCCAAGACACTTTTACAACTTAAATTGTAATAACTATGTAATTATTAATGATATTTACCTTTCCCCAATTCATTTGTAAAAAGGAACTCATCACTTCTGGAGCCAGAACTTCCATTTTGGAGAGGAATCATTGTTTAAAAGGTTTTCCATTAATATTAGGTAGAATGTTGCTTTCCTATAACCTCTATCTGTAATACCTAGTTATGATTTTTGGAACTACAAACAGTGATGTTTCTCCCCACATGGCATCACTTCAAATAACTCAAGATATTTATCTTCTGGACCCACATATCCTAAAATGTACTTCTCTATAGGTCAAGGTACTCTCTTCAACTCTTTCTAATACAGCACAAGTTAGAGACACTTTTCCATCTCTGCATCCATTTCGAAGTATTGGCTCCATGAGGAACAGACCCTGTCTTGGCATTATTTTATCTCCAATATCTAGCAGAGTACCTGATATATTATGGAGGCTCAATAAGTATTTGTAACATACATGAAAAAATCTTGCCTCTCTTGGCTTAGATCCTTAAAAGTGAAATGAAATCTCTATGAGTCAATAAGTCACATGAACAGATTTAAATGGCATTCATTCATTTACTCATTCACTTAAAAATTTTTTGAGCACTTAAACTCTCTTTCTGATGGGGTCTGTCTCCTGGCGAGTATGGTGGAAAATAAGAGAGACAAGTCTTCTACCTCAAAGAGATGATGCCTCCCATCATCAGTCCTCTGTGATTCTCCTAATGCAGTCAAAATTCACAGTTACTTTTTAAGACTAATTAAGTATCTTAGTCAACTGAGCCCATAGCTATTTTTCATGCTGATTGCTCTAAATCCAGGATTCCATACTCCTTATCCAACTAACTTTCTCTAATTCATTCATTTTGTTTTGTTTTGTTTTTAAACCAAGTACTTCACTTTGCATTGCTTTTATGCCTACAGAATATATTTTAGTTAGGAATTTATCTCAAATTTTAGCCTGTAAAATTATTTTTGGAGTTTAGCCACAATATTCCTATTTTTCCTTAGCAAATATCATCTTTGTCCTCTGTGTTCTTCCACAGAGCTGGAAAGAAACCAAAACCAAAGGAAAAAACAAAAAACAAAAAACCATAACATGTCCTTGCACTCTTTTCCCTAGCAAATATCATCTTTGTCCTCTGTGTTCTTCCACAGAGCTGGAAAGAAACCAAAACCAAAGGAAAAAACAAAAAACAAAAAACCATAACATGTCCTTGCTCTCTTTTCCCTGTTGTTCCCATGGTTTCTCTGTTCATCTGAAGGTTCGATAGTCAGACACTCCTTTTGTGTATCTAGCTTCTCTTTATACCACATCATGATGTTATACCTGAAAGTTTATGTCAGAAATGTGTGAATTCAAATTCAGGCACAGAAAAAAAAAAAGGCATCAAAGACGCGGAGATCACCTTCCTCCCCACGGATACACCAGAAATACAGCTACACGTGGAACAACTCCTACAGAACACCTACTGAACGCTGGCAGAAGGCCCCAGACCTCCCAAAAGGCAAGAAACTCCCCGCATACCTGGGTAGGGCAAAGCAGAGAGATTCCCGCACAGAGGCTCAGTGCCGAGCGGCACTCACCAGCCCGAGAGGCTTGTCTGCTCGCCCGCCGGGGTGGGCGGCACTGGAAGCTGAGGCTCAGGCTTCGGTCAGAGCACAGGGAGAGGACTGGGGCTGGCGGCGAGAACTCAGCCTGAAGGGGGCTAGTGTGCCACAGCTAGCCGGGAGGGAGTCCGGGAAAACTCTGGAGCTGCCGAAGAGGCAAGAGACTTTTTCTTCCCTCTTGGTTTCCTGGTGCGCGAGGAGAGGGGATTAAGAGCGCTGCTTAAAAAGGGGCTCCACAGACGGGCGCGAGTCGCGACTGAAAGCGCAGAGCCCAGTGACGGGCGTGGGACGCTGGGGCTGCTGCTGCCACCGCCAAGAAGCCTGGGTGCGAGCGCAGGTCACTGTCCACACCGCCCTTCCGGGAGTCTGTGCAGCCCGCCACTGCCGGGGTCCCGGGATCCAGGGGCGGCTTCCCTGGGAGAATGCACGGCGCGCCTCCGGCTGGTGCAACATCACACTGACCTCTGCCGCTGCAGGCTCGCCCCGCACTCCGTGCCCCTCCCTCCCACCCGGCCTGAGTGAGCCAGAGTCCCCGAAGAGGCTGCTCCTTTAACCCTGTCCTGTCTGAGCGAAGAACAGACGCCCTCCGGCGACCTACACGCAGAAGCGGGGCCAAATCCAAAGCTGAGACACAGGAGCTGTGAGAACAAAGAAGAGAAAGGGAAACCCCTCCCAGCAGCCTCAGAAGCAGTGGATTAAAGCTCCACAATCAACTTGATGTACCCTGCATCTGTGGAATACATGAATAGACAACAAATCATCCCAAATTGAGGAGCCAGGAGTCAGTGCTGTGCCTCTGAGGTGGGAGAGCCAACTTCAGGACACTGGTCCACAAGAGACCTCCCAGCTCCACATAATATCAAACGGCGAAAATCTTCCAGAGATCTCCATCTCAACACCAGCACCCAGCTTCACTCAATGACCAGCAAGCTACAGTGCTGGACACCCTATGCCAAACAACTAGCAAGACAGGAACACAATGCCACCCATTAGCAGAGAGGTGGCCTAAAATCATAAAAAGTCCGCAGACACCCCAAAACACACCACCAGACGTGGACCTGCCCACCAGAAAGACAAGATCCAGCCTCATCCACCAGAACACAGGCACTAGTCCCCTCCACCAGGAAGCCTACACAACCCACTAAACCAACCTTAGCCACTGGGGACAGACACCAAAAACAACGGGAACTACGAACCTGCAGCCTGCAAAAAGGAGACCCCAAACACAGTAACATAAGCAAAATGAGAAGACAGAAAAACACACAGCAGGTGAAGGAGCAAGATAAAAACCTACCAGACCTAACAAATGAAGAGGTAATAGGCATTCTATCTGAAAAAGAACTCAGAATAATGATGGTAAAGATGATCCAAGATTCTATTTCCAAGATACAAAATCTTGGAAATAGAATAGACAAAATGCAAGAAACAGTTAACAAGGACCTAGAAGAACTAAAGATGAATCAAGCATCGATTAAAAACACAATTAATGAAATAAAAAACACTCTAGATGGAATCAATAGCAGAATAACTGAGGTAGAAGAACGGATAAGTGAGGTGGAAGATAAAATAGTGGAAATAACTGCTGCAGAGCAAAATAAAGAAAAAAGAATGAAAAGAACAGAGGACAGTATCAGAGATCTCCGGGACAATATTAAACGCACCAACATTCGAATTATAGGGGTTCCAGAAGAAGAAGAGAAAAAGAAAGGGACTGAGAAAATATTTGAAGAGATTATAGTTGAAAACTTCCCTAATATGGGAAAGGAAATAGTTAATCAAGTCCAGGAGGCACAGAGAGTCCCATACAGAATAAATCCAAGGAGAAACACGCCAAGACACATATTAATCAAACTGTCAAAAACTAAACACAAAGAAAACATATTAAAAGCAGCAAGGCAAAAACAACAAATAACACACAAGGGAATCGCCATCAGGATAACAGCTGATTTCTCAGCAGAAACTCTACAAGCCAGAAGGGAGTGGCAGGACATAATTAAAGTGATGAAGGAGAAAAACCTGCAACCAAGATTACTCTACCCAGCAAGGATCTCATTCAGATTTGATGGAGAAATTAAAACGTTTACAGACAAGCAAAAGCTGAGAGAATTCAGCACCACCAAACCAGCTTTACAACAAATGTTAAAGGAACTTCTCTAGGCAAGAAACACAACAGAAGGAAAAGACTTACAATAACGAACCCAAAACAATTAAGGAAATGGGAATAGGAACATACATATCGATGATTACCTTAAATGTAAATGGACTAAATGCTCCCATCAAAAGACACAGACTGGCTGAATGGATACAAAAACAAGACCCATATATATGCTGTCTACAAGAGACCCACTTCAGACCTAAAGACACATACAGACTGAAAGTAAGGAGATGGAAAAAGATATTCCATGCAAATGGAAACAAAAAGAAAGCTGGAGTAGCAATTCTCATATCAGACAAAATAGACTTTAAAATAAAGACTACTAGAAGAGACAAAGAAGGACAGTACATAATGATCAAGGGATCGATCCAAGAAGAAGATATAACAATTGTAAATATTTATGCACCAAACATAAGAGCACCTCAATACATAAGGCTAATACTAACAGCCATAAAAGGAGAAATCGACAGTAACACAATCATAGGAGGGGACTTTAACACCCCACTTTCACCAATGGACAGATCATCCAAGATGAAAATAAATAAGGAAACACAAGCTTTAAATGATACATTAAACAAGATGGACTTAATTGATATTTATAGGACATTCCATCCAAAAACAACAGAATATACATTTTTCTCAAGTGCTCATGGAACATTCTCCAGGATAGATCATCTCTTGGGTCACAAATCAAGCCTTGGTAAATTTAAGAAAATTGAAATTGTATCAAGTATCTTTTCTGACCAAAATGCTATGAGACTAGATATCAATTACAGGAAAAGAGCTGTAAAAAATACAAACACATGGAGGCTAAACAATACACTACTCAATAACGAAGTGATCACTGAAGAAATCAAAGAGGAAATTAAAAAATACCTAGAAACAAATGACAATGGAGACACGACGACCCAAAACCTATGGGATGCAGCAAAAGCAGTTCTAAGAGGGAAGTTTATAGCAATACAATCCCACCTTAAGAAACAGGAAACATCTCGAATAAACAACCTAACCTTGCACCTAAGGCAATTAGAGAAAGAAGAACAAAAACATCCCAAAGTTAGCAGAAGGAAAGAAATCATAAAAATCAGATCAGAAATAAATGAAAAAGAAATGAAGGAAACGATAGCAAAGATCAATAAAACTAAAAGCTGGTTCTTTGAGAAGATAAACAAAATTGATAAACCATTAGCCAGACTCATCAAGAAAAAAACGGCAAAGACTTAAATCAATAGAATTAGAAATGAAAAAGGAGAAGTAACAACTGACACTGCAGAAATACAAAAGATCATGAGAGATTACTATAAGCAACTCTATGCCAATAAAATGGACAACCTGGAAGAAATGGACAAATTCTTAGAAATGCACAACCTGCCAAGACTGAATCAGGAAGAAATAGAACATATGAACAGACTAATCACAAGCACTGAAATTGAAACTGTGATAAAAAATCTTCCAACAAACAAAAGCCCAGGACCAGATGGCTTCACAGGCGAATTCTATGAAGCATTTAGAGAAGAGCTAACACCTATCCTTCTCAAACTCTTCCAAAATATAGCAGAGGGAGGAACACTCCCAAACTCATTCTATGAGGCCACCATCAACCTTGATACCAAAACCAGAGAAGGATGTCACAAAGAAAGAAAACTACAGGCCAATATCACTGATGAACATAGATGCAAAAATCCTCAACAAAATGCTAGCAAACAGAATCCAACAGCACATTCAAAGGATCATACACCATGATCAAGTGGGGTTTATTCCAGGAATGCAAGGATTCTTCAATATACACAAATCAATCAACGTGATACACCATATTAACAAATTGAAGGAGAAAAACCATATGATCATCTCAATAGATGCAGAGAAAGCTTTCGACAAAATTCAACACCCATTTATGATAAAAACCCTGCAGAAAGTAGGCATAGAGGGAACTTTCCTCAACATAATAAAGGCCATATATGACAAACCCACAGCCAGCATCGTCCTCAATGGTGAAAAACTGAAACCATTTCCACAAAGATCAGTAACAAGACAAGGTTGCCCACTCTCACCACTCTTATTCAACATAGTTTTGGAAGTTTTAGCCACAGCCATCAGAGAAGAAAAGGAAATAAAAGGAATGCAAATCGGAAAAGAAGAAGTAAAGCTGTCACTGTTTGCAGATCACATGATACTATACATAGAGAATCCTAAAGATGCTACCAGAAAACTACTAGAGCTAATCAATGAATTTGGTAAAGTTGCAGGATACAAAATTAATGCACAGAAATCTCTGGCATTCCTATACACTAATGATGAAAAATCTGAAAGTGAAATCAAGAAAACACTCCCATTTACCATTGCAACAAAAAGAATAAAATATCTAGGAATAAACCTACCTAAGGAGACAAAAGACCTGTATGCGGAAAATTATAAGACACTGATGAAAGAAATTAAAGATGATACAAATAGATGGAAAGATGTACCATGTTCTTGGATTGGAAGAATCAACATTGTGAAAATGACTCTACTACCCAAAGCAATTACAGATTCAATGCAATCCCTATCAAAGTACCACTGGCAATTTTCACAGAACTAGAACAAAAAATTTCACAATTTGTATGCAAACACAAAAGACCCCGAATAGCCAAAGCAATCTTGAGAACGAAAAATGGAGCTGGAGGAATCAGGCTCCCTGACTTCAGACTATACTACAAAGCTACAGTAATCAAGACAGTATGGTACTGGCACAAAAACAGAAAGATAGATCAATGGAACAGGATAGAAAGCCCAGAGATAAACCCACGGACATATGGTCACCTTATCTTTGATAAAGGAGGCAGGAATGTACAGTGGAGAAAGGACAGTCTCTTCAATAAGTGGTGCTGGGAAAACTGGATAGGGACATGTAAAAGTATGAGATTAGGTCACTCCCTAACACCATACACAAAAATAAGCTCAAAATGGATTAAAGACCTAAATGTAAGGCCAGAAACTATCAAACTCTTAGAGGAAAACATAGGCAGAACACTCTATGACATAAATCACAGCAAGATCCTTTTTGACCCACCTCGTAGTGAAATGGAAATAAAGACAAAAATAAACACATGGGACCTAATGAAACTTCAAAGCTTTTGCACAGCAAAGGAAACCATAAACAAGACCAAAAGACAACCCTCAGAATGGGAGAAAGTATTTGCAAATGAAGCAACTGACAAAGGATTAATCTCCAAAATTTATAAGCAGCTCATGCAGCTCAATAACAAAAAAACAAACAACCCAATCCAAAAATGGGCAGAAGACCTAAATAGACATTTCTCCACAGAAGATATACAGATTGCCAACAAACACATGAAAGGATGCTCAACATCTTTACTCATTAGAGAAATGCAAATCAAAACTACAATGAGATATCATCTCACACCAGTCAGAATGGCCATCATCAAAAAATCTAGAAACAATAAATGCTGGAGAGGGTGTGGAAAAAAGGGAACACTCTTGCACTGCTGGTGGGAATGTGAATTGGTACAGCCACTATGGAGAACAGTATGGAGGTTCCTTAAAAAACTAAAAATAGAACTACCATATGACCCAGCAATCCCACTACTAGGCATATACCCTGAGAAAACCATAATTCAAAAAGAGACATGTACCAAAATGTTCATAGCGGCCCTATTTACAATAGCCCGGAGATGGAAACAACCTAAGTGTCCATCATCGGATGAATGGGTAAAGAAGATGTGGCACATATATACAATGGAATATTACTCAGCCATAAAAAGAAATGAAATTGAGCTATTTGTAATGAGGTGGATGGACCTAGAGTCTGTCATACAGAGTGAAGTAAGTCAGAAAGAGAAAGACAAATACTGTATGCTGACACATATATATGGAATTTAAGAAAAAAAATGTCATGAAGAACATAGGGGTAAGACAGGAATAAAGACACAGACCTACTAGAAAATGGACTTGAGGATATGGGGAGGGGGAAGGGTAAGCTGTGACAATGTGAAAGAGCGGCATGGACATATATACACTACCAAAAGTAAGGTAGATAGTTAGTGGGAAGCAGCCGCATAGCACAGGGAGATCAGCTCGTTGCTTTGTGACCGCCTGGAGGGGTGGGATAGGGCGGGTGGGAGGGAGACGCAAAAGGGAGGGGATATGGGAACATATGTATATGTATAACTGATTAAATTTGTTATAAAGCAAAAAAAAAAAATTCAGGCACAAATGTTACTCTCTTTGGGTATGTAACATTAGGGGTTGTATAACCTAGATTTCTCTGTCTCTTTATGTATGTAAAACAGAGGATATTAATACCATAGCACAGTGATATGTGAAGATTCAATGAGAAATAGTATAGTAAGTACCTGCCAGAGTTTCTTGTATATAGTAGGCTTTAAATATCTACCAGGACTTTCCCTCTGCCTAAGTGCTTTCTATGTCACTCCTCTCCACAACACTTGCATTTTAAGATATTATCAGAGAAAATTTACTCGTGGTATGATGTATTATCCAAGTATATCTTCCCCTGAGCCCCACTCCCTAATCCTCTCCCATTATGGCTGAGATATGCATGACTCTCTAGATACTGGAGTGAAAAGTTAATCAAGAGCAATTGTATCTGGAACAGAGCCTTTCAAGAGATTTCAATTCACCTCTGTTTGCTCATGGTATATGAGATTTGGATCTGTACAGAATTTGGTGTGGGATATCGTTTGTGAGATATTGTGAATTATAATGAGAAATATATATTTGGTCTTGTCTTGTTTCTGGCACAGAGCTCTTAAAACCCTTGGAATTTCCTAAGTGATAAGCGTCATAAAATGTCTTGATATTTATAACAAACCCCTTTCAACCACAACTGAGTTTATGTTAATGAAATGACTTTTGAATGACTTTTAAGGATGGGGGCCCTTTACCAGGAGAACAAATCATGGGATTAGAGGGGTGGAACTTTCAGCCCTACTCCGTCCCCCCACTCCTACCCCCACCTCCCAACCAGGAGAAGAGAGGAGCTGGAAATTGAATTCAATCACCAAGGACCAATGATTTAATCAATCATGCCTATGAAATGAATCCTCCATAAAAACCCAAAATGATGGGTTCAGAAAGCTTCCTTGTTGGTGAACACCTGGACATGTGGGGAGGGAAGCACATCCAAACTGGGCAGGGAAGCTCTGCATCCCTTCCCACATATCTGTTCTATATATATTTTCCATCTGGCTGTTTTTTAGTTGTATCCTTTTATAATAAATTAACACTCTAGAAAGTAAAATGTTTTCTTAAGTTCTGCGAGCTGCTCAAGAAAATTAATTGAACCCAAGGGAGGGGTCATTGGAACCTCCAGTCTATAGCAAGGTGACAACCTGGATTTGCAATAGGCACCTGAATTGGGGGTGGGGAGCTGCCTAATGAGACAGCCCTTAGCTTGTGGGTTCTGAGGCTATCTCCAGGTAGATAGTGTTAAAATTGAATTAAACTGTAGGACATGCAGCTGTTGTCACAGAATTGCTTGATATATGGAAAACCTAACCATCTGGTGTCAGAAGTGGAATAGTGTTGTCGTAGAATTTTGAGAGCAGAGGACACACAAGAAGAATGTGTTTTCCCCCTACACTTTGCCATTTATTAGCTATGCATGTCAGTCAAGTGTCTACATCTCTCTTAGTTTTTCTTTTTCTCTTAAAAAAAGAGACTTAATAATTTCAAATTTCCATGATGATTTTGATGGTTAAATTTGATGCCATGTGTAAAGTGTTTGATGGATTTCTTGATCATTGCACATGTTTCATAAATGTCTGTTTCCTCCCTAATTCTGGAGTCCCACTCATTTTAATGATTTTACTCATCCAAGGAAAAATTAAAATATCCTTAACTCCTTCCAACAACATCCTGAACTCCAGGAACATCCATTGTCTATACTTCATGATAGCACCTTAACACATTCTTCTTCCTCACCTTCACCACATCTATTTTTAGTTTTGCAATGGACTATTTGCTTTTTATTTTTCTCTATTTGTTCCATATACAATAATATGCCCTGTAAGATAGTAAGTAGAAACTTTGGTAGAGACAGCGAGCCCACATGCAGTGATTCTTGCTCCCCTCAAGGGTGGAGTTATGGTAGGCAAGTGTCTACTCAATCAGGGGCTACATTTCCTGCCTCCCTCTGTACCTAGACAGGACCCCATGATTAGTACTACCCAAAATGATATGAGTTGAAGCAAGGTACATCACTTCTAACCAATGCAGTCAAAAAGCAAGTTTGCTTTTGCTGTAGTCTCTTCCCCTATTTGCTGGCTGAATAGAGAAAGACCCTAGTGTCTACTGGAGAGTAGAGCCAGGAAGACACTTGGGTCCCTGAGTGCCACCTAACTAGGAGCAATACATCAAACTATGATAAGTAAAAAATAAACGTAGATTATTTCAAGCCACTGGAAATTTAAAGGTTTTCTGTTTGTGCAGCTAGAATTACTTTTATTAATGCAGATATCATGTCTTTTTCATATTATGGACACACGGTAGATGTGCCAGAGTTATCATTTGATGTATTCTTTTTTGGAACATGTGGTTCTTTCTATCCATTAGAACCTTGATTTAATGATAGGAAGATAATCTGGTAACTCCTTCATGTTCTTCTCCTGCTGAGAACTCACCCATCTAAAGTGCCTAATTTTCAACAAATTTCCTTTGTTCTTGTATGTCCCAGCCAGGATACCTGATTCCTTCTAAGTCTTTTCCCTATAGCTGACACCTCAACATAGAATTTTGTTCATCATGGCCCGTGTCTGTGGCAGAGGAAAAAAGAAATCAGCTGGAAGAGTTAAAGGGGTTTCAAAATAGGGCCCAAATATGCATTAAATCTGCAGCAGCCCTTGGCAGGCTGTCAGCTGCAATGTGAAGGGAGAGGCCCGAGATCTTACATTAGAAGACCAAGTTCTATCCCTGAACCATTCACTTTCAACTTGTGGGACCCAACACAAGTTACTAAACTTCTGCGACTTAGTTTCTTCATGTATAAAATTGGAACAATGTCCATTAAGATTAATGAAATAATGGAATAGGATATTTCCTTTATAAATCCTAGCAAATAGTAATTTTTCAATGCATCTTGGCCCTTTTTCTCCCTTCACGTGGTTACTGAGGAATAAATTGAGAATACATAAGAACAAAGCCTTAGAATAATAACAGGCACACAGAATCCATGTACATATTTATTCCCTTCCTCTTTGTATCCAAAAGGGGTCAAAGTATAGAGTGTAGGTTTTGTGCTTTATTCAAAATATGTCTAGAAGCCTGCAGAGATTCCAGGATTCAAATGACCAGGAGACTGCAGACAGGTTTTATAAAACCTATCTCCCACTGAACTTCAAAATGCATTGTAAAGCTTAATTCTAACTACGTTTTGCAGTAATCATTACCTTATGAGAATATGCACTAATATGTCAAAAATTTTAAAAATATAATTATGGTTTAGGAAAATCTCATGATTAAGTCAGTGGGCTAAAATTATTTCAGTTAATGAGGTTGGAAAGAAGTAATCACAGTCCTTAACACCAGTAATTTTGTCGATCCCATATAGAAACTTCAAGTTAGGTCTCATGATTATATACAGTTGATTAGCTTGTTGTCTATCCATGCTACCCAATATGCTGAGAAATAGATGAAGCTGTCACGGCCAAGTCTACTATTCTAATATATTAGACCCTGTAAACATCAATAGCTTGCAGTTACGATTAATCATGGATTTGTTTCACAGATTGTCAAAATGTACATGGTGAAAAGGCTCTTTTCTCAAAACCAGTAAAGAAATCACAATTTCTGATAATCTTTTTTTTCTCTCCTGGAGAGAAAAATATAGACATTGATATCAGAAACAAGGGAGGCTTTTGTCACTGGAGTATTTTCTTTGTGCAAAGTATTCTATAGAAATAATTTCTCTGCAGAGAAATATTTTTTTCAAAACTTTCTATTGGATTTATCAAGATAACTGCTTTCTTTTTTGAAATATGAAACACTAACAGCCATATGCATTTTAACTCTATTGACAAAAAAATAATGTGCTTTCTGGAACCCAATTAATGGGGATAATCACTTTAAGATAAATAAAATATCTATATGAAAGCATTATAAAAATCTGAATGACTTTTTTTTCACAAAACTTGAGAAAGCTATTTTGTCTCTGGATTGTATGCAATGAGCAATGTCATAAAAAGTGCCTGGATGGTTTCCTTGCCCCAGAATAAAAGAAAGAGAAAAAGAAAGAGAAAGTTACGTCTGAAATTTTCAGTGCCCTTTTATTAATTTCTCAATACACTCAACTATAAAATGGGATTCTACTACAAGTCATGCTTTGAGCATCAAATGAGGTAGTTAACAGATTTGTTATCATCATCATCATCATAAGGTTAATATGTATCCATATTTTAGATTCAGTGTTTTAAAATCACAAACTCAAAATTCTTCTTGGTAACCATGTACAGAAATTGCATCTATAGAATTATTAATAAGTAATTACCTTTAAGAATAGAAATTGGCTAATCATATTGCAAAAAGTCACATCTGCTGTCTAGTCTCCAGCAATAAAACAGCTCATAATCCAGTAAGTAAAAATAAATGATAATTAGCATGAAAAGACGTTTTATTCTTTACAAAGTGGTTTCATTTACAATATTTCACTTGACTCTAAAAACTAACATGCAAAATCACTATTATTACCAAGCCCATTTTACTGATAAAGATCATTGACTAATTTGAACACTCAGAGATAACAGATGCCATTACCAAAGATTCAACTTGAGTTGTCTGACTCCTGAACTCCAAAGTCCATTTGTGAACACCATTGAAGAAGTCTGAAAGGTCCTAATCACTACTGAATTCTTGAAATGCTCTGTTTTGCAAATATCCTAGAGTCTAGCCCATGTATAAAAGAGAAAGAAGAAAAGTAGACAAATGGTAGGCTCTCTCTTTGAGGTGGCCTCAGGGATGCTTGCCATTTTTATTAAAAACAAAGAAACAAAATCCCTGCTGTTTGGTGACTCTGCATACTTCTCCAGTGCATTCTCTGTAATTCTAATCCAGGGTACTCTTCAATTCTGTGCACCCCCTGCAAATGTGTGCATACTTACCAGCTTTTGATCAGTGTGGTAGGCAGTCAGTACAGGGAGATGGGCAGCCACCTTGTTTGGTATCTGGGTTATGTACGTGTGTGTCTCTCTGACTGAACTGGTTACCTCACTGGCGTTCAATTACTTGCACAGATTTTGTTTGTTTTTCATCATATTCATTGTTCAGTCTGAATTAACTGCTACTTTGGCTGATTTGCTTTACTTATAACACAGATGATTTTACTTTAACATCCATGTTGGTAAATGTCCTCAATACTTCCCCCATCCTAGAATAAAAGAAAAGGTAGGAAAGTTTGTGCAAGAGAAGGAAATGTATGTTTACTGAGTGATTTTACCATTCAAAGGACTTTTTTTTCTTATCTTATTTAATCCTCACAATGCCTCTGTAAATTGGGTGTCACTATTCCCGCTTTATCTGAAGAAACTTAGAGAAAAAATGACACAGCCAAAAGATATCTATTTAGTTAACACATAATAAGCATCTACTTTGTGTCAGCTGTGGTGTTAGTGAACATAATGGCATATAGAAGAGATATAGCCGATAAGCAACAGATGGGGCCCTGAACGCAAAGTCCTCTGGTATCAAAGCGCAGACTCCTTCCAAATCAGAAGCATTCATTTTTTAATGCTTGCCATTGCATAGCATGCTGTCATACACATAGTAGATGCTCTATAAAGAGTGAACTTAATGATTATTTTCCAAACTCTGATTATTAAACAAGGAGCGCTTTCTTGAGTTTGCAGAGGATGAGTTCAGACTGAGCTAGCACAGAAAAATGAATTGAACAGACATCTTAATGTGGAGGAAACGCCAACTGCAACTGTCCCTGGATGTCACTGGCTTCAGCACATTGTTAATGAGGGCCCCGTCATCTGTTTGATGGCTGTGTGGTCCCCTTAGTTTTATGCTCTTCTGTGGCCAGAGACTGTACACCTAACCCTAGCCAGCTGTCTCTGCAATTTATTTTGCTGATGATTAGGGGGTCTAAGCCAAAAAGTAGGGTCAGATTCACTTAGAATCACAGACCTTCAACACAGAAAAGGCTTTAGAGATTATATAGTTCATCCTGATATTGTAGATGAGGAAACAGACAAAAGTTATGGGAGTTTTTCAAAGACAGTCAAGTAGTAGCAAGTCAAGGTTAGAACGTGTATCTCTTCACTACTGTGTAAAGACATACCAGGTACCTAACCACAAAGACAGGATGCAGTGTCTTCTTTACATCTATTATTGTGCAATTTTTTGATGATACTCTACAATTAGATAATGATTTGTTGTTTAGAAAGCTTTTTGATCTTCACAGCAATTTGGGGGTATGGTTAGGGAAGTTACAGTCATTTCAATTTTACAGATGAGGAAACTGAGATTGATTTCCATCTGGTTAGAAGCATCACTAAAATCTATTCTAGGGCTCTAACTCTCACCCTCTGAATTTTTACCTATTGCTCTCTCTTTATACCATGTTCCTTCTCTAGGTGATACTTTTAAGTAATCAACAAGATTCCAGGAGATTAATTGGAATCTAGTAATCCTTTCTTCCAGGTGGTCACTATCATGTAATTGACAGAAATTGAGAAACAAATTAGGAACAGCTTGGTTCTAAAGCTGATTCCACCAATTATTAGCTGGATGATCTCAGGTAAGTCATTTAACTTCTCTTTTTATAATCTTTAAATTTGGGTATAATATAATTGCTATATTTAGCCCACAAATAAAATGATCTATATAAATCCTATAAACAGAGTGCTTTGAAGTGCTGTAGGCTCAGGGATATTTGTAAATTCTCAGACTAGAGAAGTCTAAGTAGCTGATGGCACATTTTTAATACCAAGTTCTTCTGGGCTGATTTCCATATATCTTTTTCTCTCCAAGATGTTCTTTACTGGTCTACACTTAAATACTTTCAAACATTTACTTTCTTGATAGAAGCAAGAAAAAAATGTAAGAGATGAAATTTAATCCTGATTGCCATATAGTTATAGTTATGTACAAATATGAAATACCTAACTACAATGTCACTTCAATATATAAAAATAAACTATCAGGTTTTAAAAATGTTGTTTTAATAATGTTGCTTTAAATTTCTTCTTTCAAATAGTCAAATGGTTTAAACAACGTCATAGAAGAAAAGGAATAAAAGTGCAATATGACACGTGACAATGAAAATAATCAAATCAAAAAGTGATCCATCTAATGTTTATAGTTAATACTCATTGACCTATGTAAACAATGTGTTAAGTTTTTTAGATTATGTAAAAACTGGATATTAGATGATTAGATATTATGACTACCATTAAGAAGTCAACAATCTAGTCAGGCATGAAAGACTATCATTCAAAATAGGTAAAGAAAATATTCATTTATTTTTCCAACCAGCAAAGTTTTGAGGATCTATTGTTTGCCAACAATTCTGCTTGTCCTTATGGTGCCTCTAGTTTAATGAGGAAAATAAGCAAGGGAAGAGATATTTGCCAAGCAGAATGATGTGACTTAGAGCAGGAGAATGGCATTTGCTGAACAAATGGGAGATTGATTCAATGTGCCTGTGAAGGGCAGGGAAGGTTTCACAAGTAGGAGACATCTGAGCTGATATTTGAAGAATAACTATTTTCACCAGACAGATAAGAACAAAGGTATTCAAGGAAAAAGAAAAAGCATGTGCAAATTCAAGGAAAAATAAAGCAGTGTATAAGAAACAACATCAGTGGTTTTTGCTTTAGATGTCTTTCTGGAATTCCCTTCTCAGAATTCTCTTTCCATCTAATTTGTTTGGGGAAGACTTCTTTATTCCTTTTTTTTTTTTACCCTTCTTTTTTTTAATTGAAGTATAGTTGATTTACAATGTTCTGTTAGTTTCTGGTGTACAGCAAAGTGATTCATACACACACACACACACACACACACACACACATATATATATATATACACACATATATATTCTTTTCCATTATGGTTTATAACAAGATACTGAATATAGTTTTCTGTGCTATACGGTAGGACCTTGTTGTTCATCTGTTTTTTATATAGTCATCTTTATTCTTTGAGACTCATTTCACACATCAATCTTTGAATCCTTAATTTGAACTTAATGTTTGTTCTTTTGCTTCAATAATATACCTTGTCTCCACCTCTTTAACTGGTAGCATTGTATTAAATTTACTTGCTTACTTGTTTGTTCCATTAGTATCTTAACATCTCATATGTAGGGATTATCTCATTTATTTGATGTCCCAATTACCCACCACTGGTCTTGGAACATGCTGGTACTTAAATCACATGTGAAAAAATTAACCGTAACAATAATTTTTTTTCATACATTAGAGGGGAGGATTTTTTAACTTCAAGTTAAAAACTCCATTCACATCAATTTCAAATCTAGGAGGGAGTATAGAATTTTTCCTCCCAGGTTCTCTACAGAGTCATTTTTAACCAACTACAAGAAAAACCAGGGAGGGACAAGAACATATCTCAATGGCCTGTAAGTTTTTCAAAACAATTCTTAATAATCCACCATCCCTCATTTGTTATGTCCTTTAACCAGTATTGCAGATTTCTCCTGCCAGCCCCACCTAACAATAATACCATTTTAATTTAAAAATCATTATTATCTTTAGGTTTTACAGTTACCATGGCGATATCTTTTTTCTCATCTGTATCATTACACATCTCAAAACTCAATAGAATTATTTGTTTTAAAGCCAGAGCTGTAAAAATCGTTTCCATCAATACAAAAGCAGTAATCCTGTAATCCTCTCCTTAAAATTTACAATCAAGGATAAATGCAGCAACACAATGTCTATAAATATCTCCATATCTTTCTCAGAATAAAGTGCCCTTCTATTTCCATCATGCTGAGATCCTCGTTCTTTGATATAATAGTGGGAAGAACATAACATCGAGAAGGTAAAGAATCACTGTTCCACAGCAATGTTATGGAGCCTCTTGTGATTAGTATGTGACAACACAGACACACCAGTCTTCAAATCCTTAGTTAAATATTTATTGAGCACCCACTATCAAACTCATAGTGAGAACTAAAAGGAAAAATAATGCAGTTTCAATTCTCCAATGTTCCTTACTCTATTAAAAGGCTAAAACAACATTCAAAATTAGCTTTCATATCTATAAACATTCAACAAGGAATAGATGTGATGATTATAGGTGTCTAGTGGGTGGGCATCTTATTCATTCAAGTCTCAGTGATGGTGCCTCTCATACATTGTCACATATAATATTTAAAACTAACTATGGGCTGTAATTTTCCCACTGTACGTAGGAATTCAGAAACTCAGGGAGTCTAAGAAAGTTGCTTTATATCAAGTAACTGATAAAGGCAAAGAGATCATTACATCCAGTGCCCAAACTCCTGCCTGCTGCCAGTTTTTCTAAATATTTTTTTTGGAACACAGCCACACTTATTCATTTATTTATTGTCTATGACTCCTTTTGCACTAAAACAAATTTGTATAGCTGTGACAGAAACTATGTGGCCAGACAGGCTTAAGTTGTTTACTCTCAGGCCATATCGAAAAAACTGTTGAACTCTGCTCTAGAGCATTAAACAATGAACAGAAAAACATTTATTCAGCACTATTATGCTGCCATGTTATTTTTAGGTCACTATCAATACTCGAAATATAAGATCCTGAGTCCTTTCTTGAAGGATATTACAATTTATCCAACTGGTAAAAAATAAAAAGCATTGTAAGATGACCACATAATGATCTTGTATCAATTATTCACTCCCTTCATCTTCCTACAGAAAAAAAAAATGCTTAATACATAAATTTATTTTTAGGGACCAGGTTACCTTAACAATGGAGAAACAGTCAAAGAAAACTATGGCGGGCATAGATGGTCACAGACATTTCTTTGTTCTTTCTTTTTGTACCTAACACACCACATAGACTACATTTCCCAGCATCTTTTGCAGTATGGTGTAGCCGTGTGCTCCAATCAATGGGTTATGAACAGAAGTAATGTATATCATTTTGAGGCCAAGATTTTGAAGAGGTGTGTTTGTGTTCCCTCCATGCCTCCACGCTAGTTCCCCTGTCAGCAAGGCACAATGACGACTGGGCCACAGAGGATGGTGAACCCAGAACAAGACAAGTCTTTGTAAAAGAGAACATGTTACAGACCAGAAACCTCCACCTGAGTCTGTTGTTTGAGCCATTACACATTTTGGGTCTATTTTTTATTGCAGAATATCCTATGCCATGAGAAGAGAATCAGTATCTTGAAGTTAGGTGCTGTTGTTAACAAAAATATAAACTACATGGCATTGGAAGGTGACAAGGAGGTGTGAACTGGAGCCTGGAAAAATGAAGATCCATTTAATTCAGTGGTAAAATGCTTGGTAAAGCTCTTGCCTGCAATAACTTGAAAGGTAGACCAGATGCCTATAAGTCTCTAGCTCAAGTGGGGAAAGGTAGAAAAAGCCAAAATACTAGCATGTGTTAGCTATCACATGCCATGTTAAGCAAGATATTAAACAAAATAGATGAGCTCCATCAAGAATTAGTTGAGTTGAGAGCATAAATGGAAGGAAATAGAGAATCCTGAAAATCTGATTTTTGCAGAGTTGGAAAAGTTCATTGTTTCTGGATTTAAAATAGTAGGAAATTAGACTGGCAAATACTTTGAGGAATAGAAGCCTATCAACAATTCTAAACTGAGCAAAGGGATTAAATTTTTGGGTAAAAAATCAAATTAAGAATGAGAGAGAAAGGGATGAGGGGGGAGAGGGAAAGAGAGAGAAACAGAGAAGGGGAATATATGGAGTTGAGGAAGTAGCAAAGAAGGAAGTGGATATGAGATCTATGTTTACAAAAGAAAGTTGGTCTTTTTGACTGACTGTATGTTAACATGATACTTATGGAGACCAGTGGATTAAAATTCCCTCAAAAGTTTTCAGGGAAGTTTATATTATCCTCAAAGCCCAGGATTGGAAAACAGTTCTCAGGCTTCTAAATATTGACTGATAAGCAGCAGCCCAAAGGGTATATTTTGCAAAACTCACTTCAGATCTCCATTGAGTACACTGGACAAGAAAGAACTTGCCAGAATTGAGGAGCTGGAGCCATGCAGAATAATGACAATGAAATTATCTCAGCACATCCAGTTTTTATTTAAGGGACTCTTTCAACTACAGAGTTTTTCATAATACCAGTCAAGTAAGAGACCATTGATGTATGGACCAGTGACTGCTATGGTTTCCAAATTCTTCTTTTTCTAAAGAAGAGTTTTTACTGTGGGTGCCCTGTCTTGTGTCAACCATTGCATATTATGCAGTGTGTGTGTGTGTGTGTGTGTGTGTGTTTATACATTTCTAGAAGACAAAAGCCCTCATCCAAACCTGCACAATAAGTCTGTGCACTACCAAAAGATCCTAGTCTTTGATATGGATACTTTAACTTGATGGGAAAGATGTCTAAGACAGCATCAGTTAGATTCTGTTTAAGATACATGAAGTACAAGGTCATGGTTTCCCAGAATCCAATTAGCAGAGATGTCACTGCCAAGATGACCCTGATATAATTTATGTCACTGCCTTCATTTCTATACAAATACATTTAATGACATACACCCCATGTGCTTTGTGCATTTACTTAATAGATATTAATGAGTTCCTACTATGTTCAAATTCCCAGGAAAGAAGGAATTACCAGTGAGTGAAGATCTATGTGTAAGGAACTGTACTGGAAATGAATCCACTTCTGAACAACTGCCTGATAAATCTTTCTTTCAACTAACACCCCTTTCCATTTCTTTCTATGAAGTCAACTTCTCTTCTATATTTTCAAACAATCTAAACTCTCTATTTCCCTCCACATTTCCAAATCCAAATTCTTTTCTGGGCTACTATCCCAGTAGTCTTTTGAAAAATATGTAATTTCTTAAAGACTTTAGATGGCAAGTCAGCACTTCATTTAAATTACTTTCAGTGGCAAAGATATGGAAACAAACTTGGGCCTGCTGATTGACGGCTACTAACAATGAAACAAAAGTGGGCCACTACAGAATTATTTTGTGGCATGCAAATTTAAAGCAGTAAAGACTTTTTACATTGATTGCAGGTAATTATTCAAAGTTGTTACATTCCGTGTTGTTAAACAGAGCTTAGAAGTGCTTCTACAGGCAGATGATTAATTACATTGCAAACATTCCATAGGATTCCTTATAAGTCTTTTGTATTAAAGCTACTTATCCCTCCTACATACACCTCCTCTTAACTAGAATATTGTTATTTTTTATTACTGGTATATTTTTGAGTGTCACAATTCTTTATACTTCAAATGTTACTTCAAATCAGGAATAGAGATTTGTCAGTATCTGAGGCATACATTAGATACTATATATGGAAACGTTTGCAGACCATTAAACATAGGAGTATTATAGAGTTTGATTCTAACTAGCCACTAAAGAAAACTTCTAAAGCTATGGCTCTAACTAGTAAAACAAAAAACGTTGCTATTCTTCAGTATCACATTTTTTTTTTTGCCATCGGTATCTTTATTTCAGCATTCTTTACGTAAAATAGTGGCTCCGGTCAGTACAATGAGTACTTCTGGGATAGTTCACACATTAAATATCGAGTTAATGATTTCAGTTGTGGCTGACATTCACAAATTTAAATTTCACCCAAAACAAATGCAAATAGTCACAGGAGACAGAGAAGCAGACAAGTAGTGCTGGGAACAGATGATTATCATATATACATATAATTCATTGATTAAAATTATAATTAAGAGGCTAATTATATTTATTTAAACTTTGTTGAATCAAGTTTCATTATAGTTTTGAAATGGAATTATCAGTTCCTCTCTGATAAATGGGATGGCATTTTCTTATGATACTTTGATGTCTCTTTGAATTTGTGACCTTGGTGAATACATTTCACATCAATTGTTATCAGTTTCCTCATCTGTAGAATAAAGAATTTAAATTATACATTCTAAAATAAGCTTTTTAGCTCAATGTTAATATATGAGAATGCAGAGTTTTGATATTTTAAAATATTAAATAATAAACAGAACCATTTTATAAGCCCCTTTGGAGTTATACACAGTATGTTCTCTTATACACAGTATGTTTTCTTATATTAAAAGGAGCAGTCCATTCTTCTGTGATAAAATGTATCAGATGAACCCAGTCCCCTAAAACCATCATGACAAAAGTCAACAAAGAGCCCCTCCCTGCTCTATGTTTCTATACCACATCTACTAACACAATTATCTTAACTACAAGACAGTAAGATTCTTACCTATACATATCCTATCAGACTACATAATCTATTATAGGTGCTTGATAAATGTTTACCAAATTTATATAAATCTAAATTATATACTTATTTCGGCTTTGTTTGAAATCAAAGTATGAAAAACTGCATGTGGCTTTATACACACACATTTGCAAATATATGTATATGTATTCTGTTAGCAGAATGTAATGTCTATCATCCTGTAAGAAAACCTGATTATTTCCTAATTGAAAGAGAATGAGAAAGAGAGGTTTAATTTGTTTAACTTGAATTGAAACAGTAAGGTGTGAGTGAGGGGAGTTTGGTGTAGTGTAAACTGAAAAGCCACAGAATTGAGTCCCCACCCTATTTGTATGGGCATATAGGGGTGTGGCCTGAGGTAAGTCACTTAAAATCTCTAAGCCTCAATTCTCTCATGTATTATCTAAATTGTAAAGATTACTATGAAGATCAAAGTGTAAAAATGGTTAAGAAAAATATATTTATTAGTGTAGATTATGTCTGAAAATGCAAATGTGTGTGGTGAACATGCAGTTATGAAAGTCAGTTAACAGAAATCTAATGTATATCTGTAAGGGACTACTAATTAACAAATTTGTATAAGCATACATGCAAACACATGCCCATAGATGGATACGCACATACCCACACAGCACGCAAATGCATACACTGTAGATACCACCATAAACACAAATCAAATATTTATGTTCATGGGTGCAACTATTCCTAAGAGAAACTCTCCCAAAGAAGGAACTCTTAGAAAACTAATTTATCTTCCATCTAATTCTTTATTTAATAAGGTCAAATACCATTCAGTAAGGTTTTCTGTTTTGATCAGACATGCACACAAGTGAATCTTCTTAGAAAAAGATACAAAATGTATTAAATTAAACCTTTTCATTAGTGATGGCATTGGTGTCATACACACCTCAGTCAGGCAAGCTGCCTTCCAATGAGGATGTGCCCTTCCAGAGTCTTCCACCTCAACTCCTGCTGGTCTCTGGTATTGACCTGCTTCTTCATTCTCATTCAAGATACAAGATGTCTGCTCCAATTAAGCATTTTACTTATCTTTTGACACACTGGCTCTACTCTTTTCAGACCTAACATACTATAACCAGGCTTCATTTATCCAACTTTTGTGAGATAATTGCTTCTGCTTAATTATGTCACACAAAACTCTGTAGCCCAAGGAGGATCATATTAAGTAATAATAGGTAGCATTCATTCTTTGTTCAGAGGGCTTTCTCTTTAATATTTCATTCAATATCCTAAGAACCCTTCCAGTGGGGCAGACACTATTATTTCCATTTAGTAGATGAGGGGATTGAGGCTCAGAGTGGGTCAAATTACCCAAAGTAATTTTTAGATAATATTGTAAAGCCAAAATTCAACTCCCAGAGAGCCTAGAGGTTCACCGTTCTACTAGGAGAACATTCTTGATGCTTGTAACAATATAAGCTTCAATTTCTTCACCTGTAGTGTTTTTGTCAGGGTTAATGGATAATTTGGCTAAGTAAAGCACTCAGCATAATGGCAGCATGTAGTAGGAATTCTAAAATGTCAAGGGACTCTATAATGTTAAATAGTAGTAGTAGTAATAGTCATAGTACTAGCAGTATAGTGGTAATAGTAGTAGCAGTAATACCAGTAGCAGCAGCAGAAGTAGTAACGTAGTACTAGTAGTGATTGGAAGCTCATAAATGCTTTATTAGATTCTCACAGAGTGTCTTCTGTCCTAAACATGTCTGATTTGTAAGTTATCAAATGAAGAACAAAGATGTAAGTAATTCTGACTAAAGATATGTAATTACCTATTTAAAACAAAGCACTGGAATTGCCTGCATAAAAGGAAGACAATTTAAACAATTCTTCACATCTCTTTCTGCCTTAGGCATTCAGTGTGATTCTATTAATGGGAGACAAAAAAAAATCTTTCTAGGGATTATATCCCTATCTTAAAGCTCTCTCTAGTATGAATTTCAATGTTTTATGTAATCTTTTGATTCAATAATATCTTGAAAATCTATGTAATATGTGTTCAGAGCAAAGCATGGGTCCAATGGAAAACAGGAAGTTTCAAATGTTTTTGCGGAATAAAGCTTTCAGTAACAAAGGCAGCTGTGAGCTCTTCTGTGGTACCGTCCAGGTCAGTTTTATACCTTTATATCCCCAAGAGCTAGGAAGGAAGCACATGGCTATTGAATTCATTCTCAGTGCTCCCCGCCCACCCTCTACTCCTGCCAATGTTTTTTGAATAGTTTATTCGTCCAACCTGTTTCTTTGGAATCAGCATCAGGAGATGCCATGATACCACTGAAAGACAGAAAGGAGGTATGTCCAAGGTCAGTTTCCTCCTAAAAAGACACTCATGTGCTTTTTTAAGGTCAAGAAAAAGTTAAAATGCCTACTTTCCTAGAATTCTTCCAACTGTGTGAAATGAATTCTTCTAACTGTTCAAAAATGACAGAGTGGTATTTAAATTCTGACCCCATCACTTCGCAGCCATGTAACCCTCATCTGGTTAGTTTCCCTTCCTAAGCCTCAGTGTTTTTTTATCTGCCAAACAAGCATGATACTATCTATCTTTCTCAGTGGCTATGTAGATTAAATACATTGGAAGCGAAGCTCTTAGAATGTTGCTTCACACATATTGGACACTCAAGGGGACTTAGTTCCCTTCTACTTTGCCCATCTTCCCACTTTCCAGGGACACATTGTGAGAAGCTCCTCTTGACCAAATAGTAGTAGTAGTAATAATAACAACAACAATAATAACAATAACAATAGCTGCTAATACTTATATAGTCCTCAGGTGCCAGATACTTTCTATGCAATCCATTCAACCCTCACATCAGATAAGGTAATTTTGGCAGAGGATTAAGTAAATTTGCCCAAACCACACAGACAGCAAAGGACAGGTCAGACCTGTGCAATCTGGCTACAGATACTACACTTTTATATGTTACTATGGAAATGTTGCTTCAGACACATGCCTCGTGTCTGGGGCCTGTAAGGAGTGAGAAACACTGCAATGGAAAGGTAATGAATGTGAGCTTTGTATACTGACCAGCTACACAGTTTCCTTAAATGAGCCTTCTCTTCCCCTGCACATGCCCTGTTATCAACATGGAAAAGCCCTGCTGAGGTCTTTTGCCCACTGAAGTATGAAACGATCTAAATGGCCTTCAGCTTCCTTTTCTATTCCTAGCAGGTCTTGCTCTCAATTTCTCTGCCTCTCCTTCCCAAATTTGAACATGCCCTTCTGCAAGCCATTCTTGCCTAAGCATTTTTCCTTTGCAGAATTGTTTGGGGTCACATTTCCAGTTGGAACTCTGGCCTTGTCTTTGAGATGGGATGCTGCTTTCTCCTCTTGCCTGCATATATTTTGAAATTGATAGCTTTGATAAGAAGCATCCTGGCTTTCTTCCCTAATGTCGAAGTACTCAGCCTGGTCTTTTAGTTTCAGCGTAATCAGAGAATTACCACGTGATCAAAGTTTGACCTTTGATTGGGAAAGTTTCTAGAATTATAAGGTGAAAAAATCCGCACTCTTTATTTTGACTTCCTCCTGGGCCACCCCATTGTATCCCATATGACATTTCATTTGTGCCCTTTTGATTTAACAAAAGCAGACACAGGTACATGGCTGAGCAAGGTGGGAGGAAGTTAAGCCTGCTAAAACCAGATGATCGCTGCTGGCTATGGTGCACCTTCCTAAACTTTCTTTCTAAACTGGGAGAAAACTAACCCAGGAAGGAGTTTAGATACATCATTCTAAGTCAAAGAGAGTGTGATCAGTTTGTGCAAGTCAGGTATAATGCCATCTAGTGGACAATTACAATTAATTCAAAACTTGAAATAGCAGCCCCTTTTACTGAGTCAGGCAGTTTGGCTATAGTTCCGGATAACCTCTCCTGTCCACTATATTCTCCAGGGAGTGACTGAGGGCACAGGAGGATCCGGCTCGGGATGAAATTAACTGAAAAAAGCTGGAACTCAGGAGCCCATACAAATTAGGATTCAGAGAAATACCTGTTCCAAATGGAAGGAAGGCCAAGGGAAATGCCCTTGGACAATTAAGTAAAGATGAATCTCAGTGCTAAAGACAGTGCAACACCAGAAGGTGGTGGATTTTGAGGCTTGGAGAGAACATCCTGCCCAGGTGAACCCCATTGTCACTGAATGCTGGTCTTCTATGGTTGCCAGATTTAGCAAATAAAAATGCAGGATGCCAGTTAAATTTGTTTTTCATATAAACAACAAATCCTTTTACAGTATAACTATATTCCAAACATTGCATGATTCATACTTATACTAAAAAAAAATTGTTTTTCATTTGTAATTCACATTTAACTGGCTGCCCTGTGCTGGGACTTTACTCAAAAACCCAATGGAAGGTAGTATTTCCATGTAGAATTTCCTTTGGAGCATTTCTCAGTAAATTAATACATTTCTTCTGAATCCCTAGAAAAATTATGTTAAGATATTGGAAAACTGGGAAAAATCATTAGAATTCTTCTATGAGGATTAAACTGTAATAAGCAACATGACAACATTATAGATTTGAAAGAATCCCTTAATTCCGGTAAAAAGCAAGAACCAGAAATGCTAACACTCAGCATTTAAAGTCACAGTGAACAGTTCTAGGGACAGTATTGGAGTACATAGGAAAGAAGCTGCTCATGTGTTATAAGTGAGTGTAGTCCTGTCTGCTGTTAAAAATGGATCGTTCTTGCAAATAACTCAAATATTAATAACTTTATAGGCATGACATACTTTGTACAAACCCTATGAGTTCCAAGAAAACAGTCAGATTTTTGGAAGCAGAATATACCATTATATTGACTTCTTCATCACATGATTTTGGGTAGTGCTATTTAATAATCTAGGAGATCCAAATGCTATATTTTTTAATACTACCCAATAGTGCCTGCTAGTGCTTCCTAGTGTTTATTTGCTATAGGTTACAGATCTGTGTGAATATTATATCCATAATAATGACTAGCAAGCCTCCAAGTGGGACCCCAGTGATTCTCTCCTCTTGGTATACACACCTTTGTATAAGCCCCTCCTACAATGTACTGGAGTTTTGTCTCCGTGGCTAAGAGAATATGGCAGAATGGGTGATATGTCACTTTCAAGATGGGCTATAAAGGGCATTTGACTGCTCTTTCTCTCTTGCTGTCTTGCTCTCTTGCTCTCATTCTCATTCTCTCTCATTCTCTCTCACTACTAGCTCTGGGGGGAAAGTCATGGTGTGAACAATCCTAGAAAAAGGCCCATGTGGTACCATGCAGACCATAGGTTCCTAATCCAGTTCTCATCAGGTCAGGCAATGTGTGAGCCATGAAAGCCTTCCATTTTCTGGTAGTGGAATCCCTGACAGATAGTAATTACTACCTGGCTTAGGAAACTGTGGTCTGCATGGTGCTGAATGCTCTGATTGGAGGTTAGACAAGTCAAATCTGGAGAGTGGAGTCAAGGTTCTTAAAAGAGGCAGATAAACTGGATGGGTTCTTTCCCTAGACTCTGAATCTTTTCATATCTACTGAATACATTGTATTGTCTTCAAATTTCTTAATAATAATTGAACTGCATCTGCTTTACCATTAGGCTTTCTTAACATTTTCATTTTTATATAATATATCCAGATCCTGTAGTTCTTATTTGTGAATATCCATATTCCAGTCTTCTTCCCAAGAATGCTACAGATCTAACAGATTCTCCTGATCCCAATGTCATGGAAAGAAACTCAAGGGCTTTGAAGTATGAGCATTGGTTTAAGTCAAGGTGATCTTTATTAGCTATTCTACTTAACACTGGTTCTTAGCCCCTTCATTTGTTGAATGGGGACAATAATGCTTATCTTATGGGCTATGAGAGAACAGAAAAAAAAATCAGTACAACATCTGTGAAAAAGTAGATTCCAATAGAGATAATTTCCAATATTGTTATATCATTTGGTTATTATATCTACTCTCTGTGAAGTTAGAACAACAGATTTTTCAAATGTAATATTTAAGCATAACATACATAATTTTCACAAACTAAATAATTTACCCAGTGTCTAGGATAAGAAACAGAACAATACTATCAGCCCAGAGAGTTCCCCCACCCATGTCCTTTCCCCATCATAATTCACATCCTCACATTGGTTACATGACCAATAGGACTTTGCAGACATGATAAAGTTAGGAACTTTGAGATGTGGTAAGTGACCTAAGTTATTCAGATGGGCCCAACTGGTCACATGAGTCTTTAAAAGCAGAGAAACTTTCCTGGCTATGATGGGTGAGGGTGAGAGAGAAGGAGAGAGAAAGGGAGAGAGAGAAGGAGAGAAAAAAACAGAGAGATAGAGAAAAGCAGAGA
The DNA here is from genome assembly GCF_964165515.1 of Mesoplodon bidens. Lineage (NCBI taxonomy): Eukaryota > Metazoa > Chordata > Mammalia > Artiodactyla > Ziphiidae > Mesoplodon > Mesoplodon bidens. Next base: position 67,796,515 of record NC_138164.1, read on the forward strand.
CAGAAAGAGAGACAGAGATACAGGCAGAGAAAGAGACAGAGAGATGGCAGAAAGACACAAAGAGAGAGAGACAGGCAGAGAGAGAAAGAGAGAAGATACTGAGGCAAGAAGGGTGAGAGAATTCAACATTCCTGGCATTGTCACCTACAAATTGGCACTTGCCATCTGCCTCTACAAGGATCAAATTATGAGCCGCTGCAGCTGCTGACCTTCAACACCCCTTGAAAGGAGTTCAGGGCAGAGATCAGGAATGAGGCACTCTGTGCTCTAGGAAAAACTGGCAGAACAAGTCTTCAGACACTTAGATATTTTCAGGAGGAGAGTTTATGAGCCCAATTCTTGCATCACCTCGTATCTAGAAAAGTACTAAAATCCTTCATGGTGACATCTACTCCTCGTGACTAGCAATAACCTTCATGAGACTAGCAGCATTTTCCGCAAAAATGTGTGCTTGGTTGCATGTATCCCCCTTCACCAAAATCACATACATACCTACCTCCCCAACCCCCTACCTCTTTGGAGCAGTTTCTCAGAGCTATCTGAAATGCTGTCTCCCAGACTATAGTCCTCATTTTGCCCCAAATAAAACTTAAGTCACAATTCTCACATTGTGCATTTTTTTCAGTTGACACTGCACACTCTAGGTTAGAGTCCCTTCTGAAGCCATTCCCAGCTTCTAGAAGCTTCCTGCATTCCTCAGGTCATGACTTCTTCCTCCATTTTTTTTTTTCAGTCGACATGTTAATAATGGAGAAAGAGGCCATGACCTGAGGAATGCAGGAAGCTTCTAGAAGCTGGGAATGGCTTCAGAAGGGACTCTAACCTAGAGTGTGCAGAAAGGAACATAAGACACCTTTATTTTTAGCCCAATGAGACCTGATGAGACTTTCGATTTAAAGAACTGTAAGGTAACAAATTTGTGTTGTTCTAAGCCACTAAGTTTGTGGTGATTTGTTAAAAAAGCACGAGGAAATTAATACAGGTATTTCCCCCGGGCTGGAATTGCTGAGTCATAGGCTAAGCTTACACTTTATTGGAAACTGTCAAACAGCTTCCAACATGGTTTTACCAGTTTATACTTCCACTAAGAGTACATGAGAATTCTAGTCCCTCCACAACCTCCTCAACATTTGGAATTTTCTTTTGTCATTTCTACTCTTCTAGTAAAATCATACATACTATTTTGCATTCCTCCAATAATAAATGAAGTCAAACACCTTTCATGTTTATGGGGCAAGTGGGCATCCTGTCTTGTGATGTGACTGGCAAATCTCTCACCTATTTTTTAATGTCTTCTCCTTACTCAGTTCTGAGAGATTTTTAAAAATATTCCAGAAATGGGTCATTTTTCAAACATAGTATCACCAATATCTTCACATCTTCTTCTAGTCTGTCCATTTGTCTTCCACTGTCTTATTGGTTGATGAAGACAAAACAAAAGATTAATATGTTCTTAACCTCTTTGTGTGCTGTTTAAGGAAGCTTTTCCTATTCCAAGATCATAAAGAATTTCTCCTATGATTTTTTTTCTAAATCCTTTATTTTTTGCCTTTTATGTTTAGATATGCAATCTGTCCTTAAGACAAAAGTTTTAAATCTCCTGTTAGAATGAGAAAGGTCAAGTGAGGTATGCAGATTTAAATATCAAATAGAAAATGAGAGAAGATATTAGATTTTGGTCTTCTGCTGCTCTTTTTTACAAACGCTGCTTTATCTACTGACATTGTGAAGTTGTCCCTGATATTCCAAAGTCAAATTGAACTTTCCCTTTCTTAGCCCCAGCATTGCTCAACACCACTCATGAAATGCACTTTGTAACAATTGGAGATATTGTATGCATTTGTACTTGTTGCCTTCCCTGCTGGACTGTCAGCTCCTGTGACCAATGTCTGCTTCATTATTCATCTTTATGGGTCTCACAGAGTTAGCCCAGCATAAAACTGGTGGTGCTCATTACATGGTTGCTAAAAGAAAGAAGAATAACCATTAATTTCTCTGCTTTATGTCTATAAGTTTGCATGGCAACAATAATTGCCATATGACTCAAAAAAGTCATGAAAAAACATTTCAAATAACAGTTTTTTGGCATAAAAAAATGATCTGAGAAAACAAAAATCTTAAAGAAAAAGGTGTTTTTAGGTAACCATGAGAATAGAAGTGCTAACATTTTATAGGTTTCTACTCTCAGAAGTTTCATTCTTAGTTACTTGTACTTAAATTAAAAAGCATATCAAGTTAATGGAGGCTGTTATCTTGAACTGCTTTTTATGTTGTCAGCATCTTTAATCCTCAGTCCCTTTACAGACTCAGACTGCCATCAGAGAACCATTTGTGTTGGCTGAAAGAGTCTTCCTATGCATTCTTTCTCATTGGTTCTTTGCCAAGCTCATGATAAGGTGTGTTTCCCTGTTATTTGGTACATTTACTGTTTTTTTCTCCCTAAATTACTGGTCCCATAACCACATAGTTTTCTATCCTTTTAAAAATACACTGATAAAAGTGCTTTTTGGATATGTTATTAATTGTCCATTGTCTTACTTCATTAACTTATTAAAGTCCACGTGATAGCTATGCAACAAAACAAATTCAATTTACCACTTAGACTCACTGGATTCTGAAGTCACACATTCTTGGTGTCTTAAAACTTCCTACCCCAATTGCTCTTCTACCAGGATGGTGGAAAAAGCCAAAGATTTGAAGTGCGATAGGCACTGATTTAAATTCTAGCTTTGTCGCTTACTAGCTTATATCCTTGGATAAAGTTACTTAAACTCTCTTAACCTCTGTTTAGTTATTTGTTTAGTATTAATTATAAGAACCGAAAAAAAAGGATATTAATGCGACATGCTTTAGCACAATGTCTATAAAACACTAGGTCCTCAATAAATGTTATTTCCTTTTTCCTTCCTGGAAAACAAAGTTTAAAAGTAGATAAAGGATCCTGAATGACATGTCAAAATGTATAAGAAACTAATAGGGAACCAATTAGGATTCTTGGGAAACATATTAGTTTGATCAAATTTGAGAACAGAGAGAATACTCCAGTGATGGATAGAGATAGTAAAAAAATAAATAAAATAAAATCTTTATAGACTAGGAAGCTACTATTAATGAGTAAAGAAATAGGGAGTGTTAGAGCAATGATGCTCTGGAGAATGCATGCCCTACTTGTATGTGTTGAAATTCCAGTGATCATTATTAGAATTCTCTCCTGACCAAACAAAACTTGGAAGATTAGGTTTGCCCTAGTGGCAGAGGAAGTTCTTTACCCCCCAGAGTAGAGAATATATTGGAGACCAGATAAATTCAAGGCAGGGAGTGAAGTTAGACTCTTACCATAGCACTTTAAGTAAGAAATTACCAAGACCCAGAACAGAAAGCTGCTGTCATAGGGATAAAGAGACATCCCTCTAGTGGCAAAAGGACACACACCTGAATAAATTAGTTGCTTTAAAATTTAAATAACATAAAAAGAATTTCATTGCAAATACTTGCAAGGAGTTAACTATTAACCCAAAATAATTCACCCAAATACATCTTTTGTTTAAATCCTGATTCACAAGTATTGGAGGCAATTAGGTAACTGTACATATACATACAGAATTTCAAAAATATATTTAAATGTATATGTATATATTTAAGTGAACATAATTATATATGTTATAAATTATAGACAAATCAACTACTGTTCATTTCATTTTTTTTTTTTTACTGTAAAGATTGTTTTCAGCTTTTCCAATAGGATCACAGCATTGCCCTACTAACCCCTCAAAAGAACAAGGCAGATTCATTAATGGACTTTAATGGTAGGTTGGATGATGCCATAATTATGAAGAGATTGCTGTTGACCCATAAAGCAGTTTTAGAGTTGACCTGAGGGATGAAATCCAGGTCCTGGCTACTTAAGGTCATTAAAGAGTTCATTTTACATGCTGAGAGGGGCTGTATTTCTTTGGCTAAAATTCAATTCAGTTCATTGTGCTAATTCCTGAAATTATTCCTGGACTTTATTAAATAACTACCATTTACCTAGAATCAACTTTGCTTAGCTCACTTTGCATGCATTATTTATAATCTTTGTAACTCTGCTCAAGATAGTTATAACCTATTCCTTACAGATGGAGAAATAAACATATGAACATTAGTCAACTTGACCATATTCATAGTTAGTAATGCGTTATATGCATGGTTTAAAACTTAACGTCTTTTCCTCACAAGCCATGAGTTTTGCTATACAACATGAAAAGTTCTGCTTCATAACTCACAAACATTATTTGAGGTCTATGATACCAATGTCATAGTTTACCTGTATAGACATGGATGCAAGGAAGCATGAGCAGTAAGTGGATACACACTGACATCAGCCATTTTCACTGGATGTACAGAAGTTTTCTTTAAAAAATTTTACAATATGCATCAGTACAATTTTTAAATATCCACAACCCCAGGAACTCCACATATTGGAAACAATTTAAGAAAATCATCAAAGATAAATACAGTTAATAATACTGTATTGTATATCTGAAAGTTGCTAAAAGAATACATCTTAAAAGATCTCATCACAAGAAAAAGAACTGTAACTATGTGTGGTTATGGGTGTTAACTAGAGGTTGTGATGATCATTGTGCAATATATACACATATAGAATCATTATGTTGTATACCTAAAACTAATATAATGTTACATGTCAATCGTATCTCAATTAAAAAAAGAGATGAATACAAAGATAGCATACAAGATTTTTTTTTTCACATACTGTTATATATAAACTCCAACAATTAAAAACCTATGCAAGGAAGATGGCGGAAGAGTAAGACGCGGAGATCACCTTCCTCCCCACAGATACATCAGAAATTCATCTACACGTGGAACAACTCCTACAGAACACCTACTGAACGCTGACAGAAGACCTCAGACCCCCAAAAAGGCAAGAAGCTCCCCACATACCTGGGTAGGGCAAAAGAAAAAAAGAATAAACAGAGACAATAGGATAGGGACGGGACCTGCACCAGTGGGAGGGAGCCGTGAAGGAGGGAAGGTTTCTACACACTACAAGCCCCTTCGCGGGCGGAGACTGCAGGTGGCGGAGGGGGAAAGCTTCGGAGTAGCGGAGGAGAGCACAGCAACAGGGGTGCGGAGGGCAAAGCGGAGAGATTCTGGCACAGAGGACCGGTGCCCTCAGGCACACACCAGCCCGAGAGGCTTGTCTGCTCGGCCGCCGTGGCGGGCGGGGCTGGGAGCTGAGGCTCGGGTATCGGCTTTCAGTCGGAGCGCAGGGAGAGGACTGGGGCTGGCGGCAGGAAGAGAGCCTGAAGGGGTTAGTGCACCACGGCTAGCCCGGAGGGAGTCCGGAGAAAGGGTCTGGAGCTGCTGAAGAGGCAAGAGACTTTTTTCCCTTTTGTTTCCTGGTGCGCGAGGAGAGGGCATTAAGAGGGCTGCTTGGGGAAGCGCCGGAGTCAGGCGTGAGCCGCGGGTAAAGCGCGGACCTCGGAGACGGGCGTGGGCCGCCGCCGCCGCCCGCCACCGCGGCCCGCCGCCGCCGCGGGGCCTGTGTGCGAGCACGGGTCACTGTCCGCCCCGCCTTCCGGGGGGCCTGTGCACCCCGCCACTGCCGGGGTCCCGAGACCCGGGGACGGCTTTCCCGGGAAAGCGCACGGAGCACCACGGGCTGCTGCAACGTCACGCCGGCCTCTGCCGCCGCAGGCCCGCCCCACACTGCGCGCCCCTCCCTCCCCTCTGCCTGAGTGAGCCAGAGCCCCCGAATCAGCGGCTCCTTTAAACCCGTCCTGTCTGAGCGAAGAACGGACGCCCTCCGGCGACCTACGCGCAGAGGCGGGGCCAGGTCCAAGGCTGAGACCCGGGAGCTGTGAGAGCAGAGGCAGGGAAATCTCTCTGTGCAGCCTCGGAGGCAGCGGATTAAAGCTCCACGGTCCATTTGATGTGCCCTGCGTCTGTGGAGTGCATGAATGGACAGCGAATCATCCCAAATTGAGGAAGTGGACTTTGAGGACAAGATTTAAGACTTTCCCCCCTTTTCCTCTTTTTACAACGAATTATTCCAAATTAAGGAGGTGGACTTAGAGAGCAAGATTTCAGACTTCTCGCCCTTTTCCTCTTTTTACAACGAATTATCCCAAATTGAGGAGGTGGACTTGGAGAGCAAGATTTTTGATTTTTCCCCCTGCTCTCTTTTTGTGAATGTGTATGTGTATTCTTCTGTGTAAGATTCTCTCTGTATAGCTTTGCTTCCACCATATGTCCCAGGGTTCTATCGGTCGGTTTTTTTTTTTTCAATAATTACTTTTTAATTTTAATAACACTACTATATTTCATACTTTATTCTATTTTACTTTACCTGCTCTTTCTTTTTTTCCTACCTTCCCTTCCTCCCTCCCTCCTTCCGCTCCTCCTGTCCTTCTTTCTTTTTCTTTCCTCCCTCCCTCCCTCCCACCCTTCTTCTTTCCACTTTCTTTTTCTTTCCTTCCTCCCTCCCTCCCTCCTGTCTTTCTTCCTTTCCTTCCTCCCTCCCTCCTTTCTATCCTTCTTTCTTTCCATCCTTCCTCCCTCCCTCCCTCCTGTCTTTCTTCCTTTCCTTCCTCCCTCCCTCCTTTCTTTCCTTCTTTCTTTCCATCCTTCCTCCCTCCCTCCCTCCTTTCTTTCTTTCTTCCTTCCTTCCTTCCTTTCTTCCCTTCTTCCTTTCTTTCCCTCTCTCTTTCTTTCTTCTAATAATTCTTTCTTTCTACTTTTTCTCCCTGTTATTCTGAGCCGGGTGGATGAAAGGCTCTTGGTGCTGCAGCCAGGAGCCAGTGCTGTGCCTCTGAAGTGGGAGAGCCAACTTCAGGACACAGGTCCACAAGAGACCTCCCAGCTCCACATAATATCAAGCAGCGAAAATCTCCCAGAGATCTCCATCCCAAAACCAGCACCCACCTTCAGTCAACGACCAGCAAGCTACAGTGCGGGTCACCCTATGTCAAGCAACTAGCAAGGCAGGAACACAACCCCACCCATTAGCAGAGAGGATACCTAAAAACATAATAAGGCCATAGGCACCCCAGACACACCACCAGACGTGGACCTGTCCACCAGAAAGACAAGATCGAGCCGCAACCACCAGAGCACAGGCATTAGTCCCCCCCACCAGGAAGCCTACACAACCTACTGAAACAACCTTAGCCACTGGGGTCAGACACCAAAAAAAACGGGAACTACGAATCTGCAGCCTGCAAAAAGGAGACCCCAAACACAGTAACATAAGCAAAATGAGAAGACAGAAAAACACACAGCAGGTGAAGGAGCAAGATAAACACCTACCAGACCTAACAAATGAAGAGGTAATAGGCAGTCTACCTGAAAAAGAATTCAGAATAATGATAGTAAAGCTGATCCAAGATTCTATTTCCAAGATCCATAATCTTGGAAATAGAATAGACAACATGCAAGAAACAGTTAACAAGGACCTAGAAGAACTAAAGATGAATCAAGCATCGATTAAAAACACAATAAATGAAATGAAAAATACTCTAGATGGGATCAATAGCAGAATAACTGAGGCAGAAGAACGCATAAGTGAGGTGGAAGATAAAATAGTGGAAATAACAGATGCAGAGCAAAATAAAGAAAAAAGAATGAAAAGAACAGAGGACAGTCTCAGAGACCTCTGGGACAACATTAAACGCACCAACATTCGAATTATAGGGGTTCCAGAAGAAGAAGAGAAAAAGAAAGGGACTGAGAAAATATTTGAAGAGATTATAGTTGAAAACTTCCCCAATATGGGAAAAGAAATAGTTAATCAAGTCCAGGAGGCACAGAGAGTCCCATACAGAATAAATCCAAGGAGAAATACACCAAGACACATATTAATCAAACTGTCAAAAATTAAACACAAAGAAATCATATTAAAAGCAGCAAGGGAAAAACAACAAATAACACACAAGGGAATCCCCATCAGGTTAACAGCTGATCTCTCAGCAGAAACTCTACAAGCCAGAAGGGAGTGGCAGGACATAATTAAAGTGATGAAGGAGAGGAACCTGCAACCAAGATTACTCTACCCAGCAAGGATCTCATTCAGATTTGATGGAGAAATTAAAACCTTTACAGACAAGCAAAAGCTGAGAGAGTTCAGCACCACCAAACCAGCTTTACAACAAATGCTAAAGGAACTTCTCTAGGCAAGAAACACAACAGAAGGAATATACCTACAATAACGAACCCAAAGCAATTAAGGAAATGGGAATAGGAACATACATATCAATAATTACCTTAAATGTAAATGGACTAAATGCTCCCACCAAAAGACACAGAGTGGCTGAATGGATACAAAAACAAGACCCATATATATGCTGTCTACAAGAGACCCACTTCAGACCTAGAAACACATACAGATTGAAAGTAAGGGGATGGAAAAAGATATTCCATGCAAATGGAAATCAAAAGAAAGCTGGAGTAGCAATTCTTATATCAGACAAAATAGACTTTAAAATAAAGACTATTAGAAGAGACAAAGAAGGACACTACATAACGATAAAGGGATTGATCCAGGAAGAAGATATAACAATTGTAAATATTTATGCACCCAACATAGGAGCACCTCAATACATAAGGCAAATACTAACAGCCATAAAAGGGGAAATCGACAGTAACACAATCATAGGAGGGGACTTTAACACCCCACTTTCACCAATGGACAGATCATCCAAAATGAAAATAAATAAGGAAACACAAGCTTTAAATGATACATTAAACAAGATGGACTTAATTGATATTTATAGGACATTCCATCCCAAAACAACAGAACACACATTTTTCTCAAGTGCTCATGGAACATTCTCCAGGATAGATCATATCTTGGGTCACAAATCAAGCCTCAGTAAATTTAAGAAAATTGAAATTGTATTAAGTATCTTTTCCGACCACAATGCTATGAGACTAGACATCAATTACAGGAAAAGATCTGTAAAAAATACAAACACATGGAGGTTAAACAATACACTACTCAATAACGAAGTGATCACTGAAGAAATCAAAGAGGAAATTAAAAAATTCCTAGAAACAAATGACAATGGAGACACGACGACCCAAAACCTATGGGACGCAGCAAAAGCAGTTCTAAGGGGGAAGTTTATAGCAATACAATCCCACCTTAAGAAACAGGAAACATTTCGAGTAAACAACCTGACCCTGCACCTAAAGCAATTAGAGAAAGAAGAACAAAAAAACCCCAAAGCTAGCAGAAGGAAAGAAATCATAAAGATCAGATCAGAAATAAATGAAAAAGAAATGAAGGAAACGATAGCAAAGATCAACCAAACTAAAAGCTGGTTCTTTGAGAAGATAAACAAAATTGACAAACCATTAGCCAGACTCATCAAGAAAAGAAGGGAGAAGACTCAAATCAATAGAATTAGAAATGAAAAAGGAGAAGTAACAACTGACACTGCAGAAATACAAAAGATCATGAGAGATTACTATAAGCAACTCTATGCCAATAAAATGGACAACCTGGAAGAAATGGACAAATTCTTAGAAATGCACAACCTGCCAAGACTGACTCAGGAAGAAATAGAAAATATGAATAGACCAATCACAAGCACTGAAATTGAAACTGTGATTAAAAATCTTCCAAAAAACAAAAGCCCAGGACCAGATGGCTTCACAGGTGAATTCTATCAAACATTTAGAGGAGAACTAACACCTATCCTTCTCAAACTCTTCCAAAATATAGCAGAGGGAGGAACACTCCCAAACTCATTCTACGAGGCCGACATCACCTTGATACCAAAGCCAGGCAAGGATGTCACAAAGAAAGAAAACTACAGGCCAATATCACTGATGAACACAGATGCAAAAATCCTCAACAAAATACTAGCAAACAGAATCCAACAGCACATTAAAAGGATCATACACCATGATCAAGTGGGGTTTATTCCAGGAATGCAAGGATTCTTCAATATACGCAAATCAATCAATGGGATACACCATATTAACAAGTTGAAGGAGAAAAACCATATGATCATCTCAATAGATGCAGAGAAAGCTTTCGACAAAATTCAACATCCATTTATGATAAAAACCCTGCAGAAAGTAGGCATAGAGGGATCTTTCCTCAACATAATAAAGGCCATATATGACAAACCCAAAACCAACATTGTCCTCAATGGTGAAAAACTGAAACCATTTCCACTAAGATCAGGAACAAGACAAGGCTGCCCACTCTCACCACTCTTATTCAACATAGTTTTGGAAGTTTTAGCCACAGCAATCAGAGAAGAAAAAGAAATAAAAGGAATCCAAATTGGAAAAGAAGAAGTAAAGCTGTCACTGTTTGCAGATGACATGATACTATACATAGAGAATCCTAAAGATGCTACCGAAAAACTACTAGAGCTAATCAATGCATTTGGTAAAGTAGCAGGATACAAAATTAATGTACAGAAATCTCTGGCATTCCTGTACACTAATGATGAAAAATCTGAAAATGAAATCAAGAAAACACTCCCATTTACCATTGCACCAAAAAGAATAAAATATCTAGGAATAAACCTACCTAAGGAGACAAAAGACCTGTATGCAGAAAATTATAAGACACTGATGAAAGAAATTAAAGATGATACAAATAGATGGAGAGATATACCATGCTCCTGGATTGGAAGAATCAATATTGTGAAAATGACTCTACTGCCCAAAGCAATCTACAGATTCAATGCAATCCCTATCAAACTACCACTGGCATTTTTCACAGAACTAGAACAAAAAATTTCAAAATTTGTTTGGAAAAACAAAAGGCCCCGAATAGCCAAAGCAATCTTGAGAACGAAAAACGGAGCTGGAGGAATCAGGCTCCCTGACTTCAGACTATACTACAAAGCTACAGTAATTAAGACAGTCTGGTACTGGCATAAAAACAGAAAGACAGATCAGTGGATCAGGATAGAACGCCCAGAGATAAACCCACGCACATATGGCCAACTTATCTTTAATAAAGGAGGCAGGAATGTACAGTGGAGAAAGGACAGCCTCTTCAATAAGTGGTGCTGGGAAAACTGGACAGCGACATGTAAAAGTTTGAGATTAGATCATTCCCTAGCACCATACACAAAAATAAGCTCAAAATGGATTAAAGACTTAAATGTAAGGCCAGAAACTATCAAACTCTTAGAGGAAAACATAGGTAGAACACTCTATGACATAAATCACAGCAAGATCCTTTTGGACCCACCTCCTAGAGAAATGGAAATAAAAACAAAGATAAACAAATGGGACCTAATGAAACTTCAAAGCTTTTGCACAGCAAAGGAAACCATAAACAAGACCAAAAGACAACCCTCAGAATGGGAGAAAATATTTGCAAATGAAGCAACTGACAAAGGATTAATCTCCAAAATTTATAAACAGCTCATGCAGCTCAATAGCAAAAAAACAAACAACCCAATCCAAAAATGGGCAGAAGACCTAAATAGACATTTCTCCACAGAAGATATACAGATTGCCAGCAAACACATGAAAGGATGCTCAACATCTTTTCTCATTAGAGAAATGCAAATCAAAACTACAATGAGATATCATCTCACACCAGTCAGAATGGCCATCATCAAGAAATCTAGAAACAATAAATGCTGGAGAGGGTGTGGAGAAAAGGGAGCACTCTTGCACTGCTGGTGGGAATGTGAATTGGTACAGCCACTATGGAGAACAGTATGGAGGTTCCTTAAAAAACTAAAAATAGAACTACCATATGACCCAGCAATCCCACTACTAGGCATATACCCTGAGAAAACCATAATTCAAAAAGAGACATGTACCAAAATGTTCATTGCAGCTCTATTCACAATAGCCCGGAGCTGGAAACAACCTAAGTGTCCATCATCGGATGAATGGATAAAGAAGATGTGGCACCTATATACAATGGAATATTACTCAGCCATAAAAAGAAACGAAACTGAGCTATTTGTAATGAGGTGGATAGACCTAGAGTCTGTCATACAGAGTGAAGTAAGTCAGAAAGAGAAAGACAAATACCATATGCTAACACATATATACGGAATTAAAAAAAAAATGTCATGAAGAACCTAGGGGCAAAACGGGAATAAAGACACAGACCTACTTGAGAATGGACTTGTGGATAAGGGGAGGGGGAAGGGTAAGCTGTGACAAAGCGAATGAGAGGCATGGACATATATACACTACCAAACGTAAGGTAGATAGATAGTGGGAAGCAGCCGCAGAGCACAGGGAGATCAGCTCGGTGCTTTGTGACCGCCTGGAGGGGTGGGATGGGGAGGGTGGGAGGGAGGGAGATGCATGAGGGAAGGGATGTGGGAACAGATGTATATGTATGACTGATTCACTTTGTTATAAAGCAGAAACTAATAAAAATAAATAAATAAATAAATAAATAAATAAAAAACCTATGCAATTGAAAATTTGTTAGGAGAATTGTTCTATCATACATCTGTATGACATGGTATTCTAAACATTAAAGATTATTTACAAATAATATAAAAAGAAGTAGTTGTAGAATAATTTTATGCAAAAAGAAACAGAAGGTAAAACTGTATACATAAGCTGGTGAATATGTTATAAATCTGTTCATATTTTTTACCTATGTCTTTTATTCCCTTTCCTCCCTTCCTTCCTTCCTTCCTTCCTTCCTTCCTTCCTTCTGTCCTTCCTTTTTTTTCTTCCTTTCTTTCTTTCCATGTCTCCATCCATCCATCTACCTGTCTAACTATTGCAAATATTAATGATGTTTGTCAAAGATAATGAAATATTTTTTCTTGTTTTATTAAATTGTTGTTTATAATTTTACTTTCCTGCTTTAAAAATTGTTTTTTGTTTTAAAATAAAGTACACAGTACCATTAAAAATAATAATGTTTGCCTGTAGTGCACTAAAAAGCCTTTCTTTTCATAGTTCTAGGGTTTTAGAGCCGGGACCTATATCATAGTTGGATAAAGTAGAAAAAATCTTATTCTGATGCAGGCAAAAAGGTAAGAAGAGTGGCGGTGGGGATATGGAACTGAAGGAAATTTGAAAGAAAAAATGACAGCAGGTGGTCGTAATCTTCTATGGTTGAATAGATAGTTCTTCTTAAAGGAACAGGGAGTGGGGAATTATAATTTTGAAATACATATACTATTACTAAAGTAGGATTGTGTATTGTGTTAGCCCTATAAAAGAGAATAAATGAACCCTATATACTTTGTACTGAGAATCACTGCCATCAGGTAAATAGTATTTCTTTTAAAAAATTTTTATAAACATTTTTTAATTGAAATATAGTTGATTTAAAATATTAGTTTCAGGTGTGCAACACAGTGATTAAATATTTTTATAGATTTTACTCCATTTAAAATTACTATAAAATATTGGCTATATTCCCTGTACTGTACAAGATATCCTTGTAGCTCATTTCTTTTATACATAGTAGTTTGTACCTTTTAATCTCCTAACCATATCTTGCCCCTACCCCTTCCTCTCCCCACTGGTAACCACTAGTTCGTTCTCAATATCTGTAAGTCTGTTTGTTTTTTGGCTATATTCATTCATCTCTTTTAATTTTTATATTTCACATATAAGTGATAATATACAGTATTTGCCTTTCTCTGTCTTATTTCACTAAGCATAATATCCTGCAGGTCCATCCATGTCGTTGCAAATGGCAAAATATCATTTGGTTGAGTAATATTCCATTATATATATATATATATATATATATATATGCATGCATGCCACTATTTCTATATCCATTTATCTGTCAATGGACACTTAGGCTGCTTCCATATCTTGGCTACTGTAAAGAATGCTGTTATGTACACTGGGGTGCATATATCTTTTTGAGTTAGTGTTTTTGTTTCCTTCAGATATATACCGAGGAATAGAACTGCTGGGTCATATTGTAGTTCTATTTTAGTTTTGTTGAGGAACCTCCATACTGTTTTCCATAGTAGCTGCAACAATTCACATTCCCACCAACAGTGTACTAGGGTTCTTATTTCTCCACATCCTTGTCAACATTTGTTATTTGTAGACATTTTGCTGATAGCCATTCTAATATCTCATTGTGGTTTTGATTTGACTATTTTTATGCTATTATCATACTAATTTGATGACTGTAGCTTTGTATAATATAGTTTGAAGTCAGGAAGTGTGATACCTCCAGCCTTGTTCTTTTTCATAATATTGCTTTGGCTATTTGGAGTTTAATGTGGTTCCAAATAAATTTTAGAATTATTTGTCCTACTTCTGCATAAAATGTTATGGGTATTTTGATAGGGATTGCACTAAATCTGTAGATTGTTTTGGGTGGTATGGACATTTTAGCAATATTAATTCCTTCAACCCATGAACATGGGATATCTTTTCACTTCTTTTACCATTTTCAATTTCCTTCATCAGTGTTTTATAGTTTTCAGAGAATAGGTCTTTCACCTACTTAAATTTATTCCTAATTATTTGATTATTTTTGATGTGATTTTAAACAGTATTGTTTTCTTGCTTTCTCGTTCTGATAGCTAATTATTAGTGTATAGAAAAGCAACCCATTTCTGTATATTAATCTTGTATCCTGCAACTTCACTGAATTTATTTATTAGTTCTAAGAGTTTTTTAATGGAGACTTTATGGTTTTCTATATATCGTATCATGTTGTCTGCATATAGTGACAGTTTTACATCTTCCTTTCCAAATTGTATGCCTTTTTACTTCTTTTTCTTCCCTGATTGCTATGGCTAGGACATCCAGTAATATGTTAAATAGAAGTTGCAAAAGTGGGTATCCTTGTCTTGTTCCTGACAGGAAAGGCCTTCAGCTTTTCACTGTTGAGTATGATGCTAGCTGTGGGTTTGTCATAAATGTCCTTTATTATGTTGAGATATGTTCCCTGTATACCAACTTTCATGAGAGTTTTTATCATAAAGAGATGCTGATTTTTGTCAAATGTTTTTCTGTGTCTATTGAAATGATCATGTGATTTTTAGACTTCCTTTTGTTAATGTGGTATATCACACTGATTGATTTGTGGATACTGAACCATCCTTGCATCCCCGAAATAAATTCCACTTGATCGTGGTGTATCATTTATCTGTATTGTTGAATTCATTTTGCTAACATTTTGTTAAGGAGTTCTGCATATATATTCATCAGAGATATTGGCCTATAATTTTCTGTTTTTGTAATGTCTCTGGTTTTGGTATCAGGGTTAGCGTGGCCTCATAGAATGAATTTGGGAGTGTTCCCTCCTCTTCATTTTTTTTTTTTTTTTTGTGGTACGTGGGCCTCTCGCTGTTGTGGCCTCTCCTGTTGCAGAGCACAGGCTCTGGATGTGCAGGCTCAGCGGCCATGGCTCATGGGCCCAGCTGCTCCGCGGCATGTGGGATCTTCCCAGACCGGGGCACGAACCCATGTCCCCTGCATTGGCAGGCAGACTCTCAACCACTGTGCCACCAGGGAAGCCCCTCTTCAATTTTTTGAAATAGTTTGAGGAGGATAGGTATTAGCTCTTCTTTATATGTTTGGTAGAATTCCACATGAAGCCATCTGGTCCTGAACTTTTGTTGGTTAGGAGTTTTTTCATCACAGATTCAATTTCAGTACTTGTAATTTGTCTGTTCATCTTTTCTATTTCTTTCTGGTTCAGTCTTGGAAGATTGTACCTTTATAAGAATTTGCCCATTTCTTCTAGGTTGTTCATTTCATTGGCATATAGTTGCTTGTAGTAGTCTCTTATGGTCCTTGGTATTTCTCTGGTGTTGGTTGTAACTTCTCCTTTTTCATTTCTAATTTATTGATTTGGGCCCTTCACAAAGGGAGTTTTGTGCTTCCTATATCTAGACATCTGTTTCCTTCTTCAGGTTTGGAAAGTTTTCTGCCATATTTTCATGAAATACATTTTTGACCTTTTTCTCTCTCTCGTCTCCTTCTGAGACCCCTATAATGCAAATGTAGGTACACTTGATGTTGTCTCAGTGATCCCTTAAACTGTTCTCATTTTTTAGACTTATTTTTATTTTTGTTGTATTGATTGGGTGATTTCCATTATTCTTTCAGATCACTTATGTGTTCTGTATCATCTATTGTTAATTCCTTCTAGTGTGTTTTTCATTTCAGTTTTTGTATTCTTCATTCCTGACTTTTTTAGGTTTTCTAGTTCCTTATTAAAATTCTCACTATGTTTATCCTTTTCTCAAGTTCAGTTAGCACTGTTATTACTAATGTTTTCAACTCTTTATCTGGCAAATTATTTCTCTGTTTTGTTAGTTTTTTCAGGGTTTTTCCCTTGTTCATATATTTAAAACAATTTCTCTGTCTTCTCATTTTGTTTCACTTTCTGTCTTTATGAAATTATATAAAATATTTACCTATCCAGGTCTTAAAGGGGTGTCCTTGTGTGGAAGCATCCCTATGGAGTCTTCTGTGCTCAGTTGGCTTTTGTGGGAGAGCTAGATCTGACAAGACCACAAGGCATATTTTCCCCCAGGGTGTGCTAGAAGCTATCATCTTAGTATAAGTTGTGCCTCGAGATGGACGGACTGGAGGCTGAGCCATCTGTGAGCCAGGGCTTCTCAGCTGTTCAGTGGCCAATACCATACTATAGGGAGGTGGGGTTGGGTCCCAAGTTACTGGAGCAAAATCCCTGAAGGTTGGGTCCAAGCTGGCTCCATTCCCTCTAAGTGTGTGCTCTGCTCCCTTACAGCATTGGCATATTTACCCCAGAGGGTAGCAGTGCTCAAGCAAGAGGGTCAGGAACCAGTGCCTGGTGCAGGCCAGGGCCCTTGCTGGGGTATGTCTGGCACACCAGTCAGAGTTCCAGACCACTCCCAGTCTGCCACCTCCACGAGCACCAGTAATGGCAGTCCTCGCCCCATTCAAATGTCATGCTGGGTCTTAACCAGCTCTGTCCCTCAAAACTGCATACTCTCCTTGGCATCAGTGGCCTTTGCCATGATGGGGAGCTGTTCCACAGAGCAAAAGTGGCAGGAGTAAGTGCTTGGCTCAGGTTGGAGCCTGCCCTGGGGAGGTCTCAGGAAAGCAGCAAGAGCCCCAGTCGGTTTCAGTCCGCTTCTTCTGCTTTGTTTACAGAGTAAGCAAGTATGTGTGTGCTCTTCATGAGCAGAATCTAGGTTTCTTACAGCCTCTCCATCAGTCCCATTGGTTTTCAAACTAGCTAAGGGGTCTTGTCCTCCTGGTGTCAGACCCCAATACGGGGGTGGCCAATATGTGGTTTGAACTGCTAACTCCCAAGGGAGGATCTCTGAGCCCTTGTAATCCCCCTGTGTTCTGTGTCACCTTCTAGGGGTGTGAGTCCCAACCTGATCCCTTCTCTTTCCTTCCTACCTGACTCCGTGTGGATTTTTCTTACAGCCTACGTTATATTAGGGTTTTTCTGCCAGTCTCCAGTTTGTTTTTGGTGAGACTTGCTCCACATGTAAATGTATTTTTGTTGCGTTTGTGGGGGGCAGTGAGCTACACATCTTCCTACTCCAGCTTTTTGACTCCTCCCCCTAAATCTTATATTTATTCTTTATAGTTGCAACAGTGATCTAAAATATGATGTATTTATTTTATATGCATATGTAAAGTGGTGAACATCTTAATTAGTGTACAATTTATAAAGGTATTTTAATTGACAGGAGCCATGGGGGGAAAAAAGGGAGGGAATCTAAAATCTCATCGGTAAACAAATCTTAACACTTTAGTGAATAAAGTTTCTGGCATGAAGTATAGAAAAACCTACTTTATGCTTTATACAAACTATGATATATTGTGGATATTGTTTTAGTGAGGTGTCATAGCTTCTCAAAGAAGGGAATACATTCAAACTATGATATATTGTGGATATTGTTTTAGTGAGGTGTCATAGCTTCTCAAAGAAGGGAATACATTCATCCGTGTGCTGAAGCCAATTCATGTCAGCTCATAAGAGCCAGTTTTCACATTTTCAGGAATTTTGTGGTATGATTGATAAGCACAGCAATCATTAAAGATTAAATTTTATATGCTTACAGTTAAATAAGTTATGTTACAAACAAAAGTAATAAGTACTCAAAAGTCACGACTTCTTAACTATTTTACATTTTACTCTTATCTATGCTCTTGAAATTATTTATATCTGTTGTATTCATGATCTGGAAATATTATGCAATGGTGTGCTACTGAAAATCTCTTTCCAACTCCAACTTCAGTGATGCCACATTGTAACTAGAAATCAGTAATGGTGGAAGTGTTCATACCGTAGAAATAAATCAGCAAATTCTAAAACAAGACTTCCATTCCTACCCACCTTCCCTGGAAATCCAGTAGTTAAATATTTACCAGCAACCACTGAACATATTATTCCTTCATGACTTCCTCTTTTTTCCCCCGAGACATGTCCAAATATAATATACTATATTTGGATATCATCCATTTTTCTGCACCATGCATCATGGAAAAATAAAAGAAAAATCAACAACAAACTATCTATTCTATATTTACTGATTGCTTGATAATATGCTTGGTACCATCCAGTGACATTGATGTTGTAGAGGATATAAGGATAAATAAAATATAGTCCCTGCCTTTACGGTGAGGGGAAGGGGAACAGTTAGATATTCAAATATGTGCTACTTTGATATTGAAAATAATGCATATTAATAAAAGATTGCTTAATGTTTAAAGTGTCTTCATAAACAGTCTCCTTCACTTGATTCTCACAAACTCCAGGAAGCAAATTAGTATTGGTTAAGTCTCGACCAATGAGAAAGTCAAGGCATGCCCAATGTCAGAGATCAAGAACGATGCAGAGATAAAAACAAAATCCAATATCCAACTGCTTTAACTATGTGACCTGTGCCATTTGTGTTCTCCTCTACTTTTAAAAAACAAATTAAGGAGGATTTCCAAATTCCATCTACTAGACTCAGTAAAACTATACCTGGACAAACTGAGTTTTTCCAGGAAAACCTTAAAGTCCTATTATAGCAACCTTAAAATTATTGGTCTATAGTAAGTCGCCTACATACAAACAAGTTCCGTTCCAAGAGCACATTCATAAGTCCAATTTGTTCATAAGTCCAACGTAAGTTAGCCTAGGTACCCAACTAGTACAATCGGCTATATAGTACTGTACTGTAATAGGTTTATAATACTTTTCACACAATTAATACATGAAAAACAAACACAAAAAATAAATAAACAAATTTTAATCTTACAGTACAGTACCTTGAAAAGTACAGTAGTGCAATATAACAGCTGGAATCCAGGGGCTGGCATCCAGTAAACAGGCAAGAAGAGTTACTGACCAGAGGAGGGAGAGAAGGTGGGAGATGGTAGAGCTGAAGGATACTCAGCAATAAGAGATGGAAGGTAAGCTGCAATTTCACTTTTGCCTTACGTGATTGGACATGCGAACGCACGTTCACATCTTTAAAAGTTCACAGCTCAAAGGTTTGTATGTAGGGGACTTACTGTAACTTATAAAGTATAATCATACAATGATTCTCTAACTCTGGATTCTCATCCAATCCATAAAACAATATAATATTACACTTGAGATGGAAGCCGGGACAGGTGGATTGACAAAAGACACACATGCTGCTACCCCTAAATCTGTCTGTGCTTCAGGTGCCTGGGACATTGATGGACACATATAGTTTCCATTTCAGAACGAAAAGCTATGAAATGAAAAGCTTTCTTTCAAAGGACAAGATTGCTAAAAGAGACAAGCTGCATCTTAATGGGAGTGAAGAATGAGACAGGCTGTAACAGCATGAAGAGAATTGCAGGAAAACCACAATGCATGAAAAGCCAAAAGCTCAGTCAGGTCGATGATTTGAAATGGGAAGGGGAGAATAAGTCACCTGCAAAATATTGAATCAATCTATGTTTTTGTTTTTAAAGAATGTTCAGTAGATTTCTGTGGGAAAAGGTATACAAAGGTTCAAAGAGACATGGTTGCAAAGTTAGTTTCAGACCAAATCTATCCAAATATATTCCAGATTTGGTATGAATTGATTAATTCCACTGAAGTATAAATGCAGCAAGCAGAAAATTCATATAAAGGAAAAACACAGTCACTCTTATACTTGCCATTTAAAAAAAAAATTATTCCTTCTCTCCTTTCCCCTTTGGTAACCAAAAATTTTAATCTTTATCTCCTTATGTGATCATTATTTAAAACATTCATTATAAAATATATCTGTAGATACTAGTTGACTCAGTGCCCTGGAGATTATTGGACGCATGTAGCGAATATGTCATGTCATGACATCAAAGCATTTTCCAAGCTTAAAAAGCGATTGAGAGAGGAGCTTCAAGATGGCGGAAGAGTAAGATGTGGAGATCACCTTCCTCCCCACAAATACATGAGAAATACATCTATATCTGGAACAACTCCTACAGAACACCTACTGCACGCTGGCAGAAGACCTCAGACTTCCCAAAAGGCAAGAAACTCCCCACATACCTGGGTACGGCAAAAGAAAAAAGAAAAAACAGAGACAAAAGAATAGGGACGGAACCTGCACCAGTGGGAGGGAGCTGTGAAGGAGGAAAAGCTTCCACACACTAGGAAGCCCCTTCACTGGCAGAGACGGGGTGGTGGCGGGGACACTTCAGAGCCACGGAGGACAGCGCAGCAATAAGGGTGCGAAGGGCAAAGCAGAGAGATTCCCGCACAGAGGATCGGTGCCGACCAGCACTCACCAGCCCGAGAGGCTTGTCTGCTCACCCGCCGGGGTGGGCGGGGCTGGGAGCTGAGACTCGGGCTTCGGTCGGAGCGCAGGGAGAGGACTGGGGCTGGCGGCGTGAACACAGCCTGAAGGGGGCAAGTGCGCCACAGCCAGCTGGGAGGGAGTCCGTGAAAAAGTCTGGAGCTGCCGGAGAGGCAAGAGACATTTTCTTGCCCCTTTGTTTCCTGGTGGGCGAGGAGAGTGGATTAAGAGCGCTGCTTAAAGGAGCTGCAGAGACGGGCGCGAGCCGCGGCTATCAGCGCGGACCCCAGAGACGGGCATGAGACGCTAAGGCTGCTGCTGCTGCCACCAAGAAGCCTGTGTGCGAGCACAGGTCACTATCCACACCTCCCCTCCTGGGAGCCTATGCAGCCCGCCACTGCCAGGGTCCCGTGATACAGGGACAACTTCCCCGGGAGAACACACGGCGCGCCTCAGGCTGGTGAAACGACATGCTGGCCTCTGCCGCCGCAGGCTCGCGCAACATTCCGTACCCCTCCCTTCCCCCGGCCTGAGTGAGCCAGAGTCCCCGAAGCAGCTGCTCCTTTAACCTCGTCCTGTCTGAGCGAAGAACAGATGCCCTCAGGCACCCTACACGCAGAGAGGGTTCGAAATCCAAAGCTGAACCCCGGAAGCTGTGCGAACAAAGAAGAGAAAGGAAAATCCCTCCTAGCAGACTCAGGAGCAGTGGATTAAATCACCACAATCAACTTCATGTACCCTGCATCTGTGGAATACCTGGATAGACAACGAATCATCCCAAATTGAGGAGGTGGACTTTGGTAGCAACGATATATATATTTTTTCCCTTTCTCTCTTTTTGTGAGTGTGTATGTGTATGCTTCTGTAGGTGATAGTCTGTATAGCTTTGCTTTTACCATTTGTCCTAGGGTTCTGTCTGTCCGTTTTTTTTTTGTTGTTGTTGTTGTTGTTGTTGTTGTTTTGGTATAGTTTTTAGCACTTGTTACCACTAATAGATTTGTTTCTTGGTTCAGTTGCTCTCTTCGTTCTTTCTTTTCTTTTTTTATTACATAATTTTTTAAATAATTATTTTTTATTGTAATTATTTCATTTTTATCTTCTTTTCTTCTTTCTTTTTTTTCTCCATTTTATTCTGAGCTGTGTGGATGACAGGCTCTCGGTGCTCTAGCCAGGTATCAGGGCTGTGCCTCTGAGGTGGGAGAACCAAGTTTAGGACATTGGTCCACAAGATACATTGGCCCACATAATATCAAATGGTGAAAAATTACCAGAGATCTCCATCTGAACGCCAAGACCCAGCTCCACATAACAACCAGCAAGCTACAGTGCTGGACACCCTATGCCAAACAACTAGCAAGACAGGAAAACAACCCCACCCGTTAGCAGAGAGGATGAGTAAAATCATAATAAGGCCACAGACACCCCAAAACACACCAGCAGACATGGACCTGCTCACGAGAAAAACAAGATCCAGCCTCATCCACCAAAACACAGGCACTAGTCCCCTCCACCAGGAAGCCTACACAACCCACTGAACCAAGCTTAGCCACTGGGGGCAGACACAAAAAACAACAGGAACTACGAACCTGCAGTCTGTGAAAAGGAGACCCCAAACACAGTAAGTTAAGCAAAACGAGAAGACAGAGAAACACACAGCAGATGAAGCAGCAAAGTAAAAACCCACCAGACCTAACAAATGAAGAGGAAACAGGCAGTCTACCTGAAAAAGAATTCAGAATAATGATGGTAAAGATGATCCAAAATCTTGGAAATAGAATGGAGAAAATATAAGAAATGTTTAAAAAGGACGTAGAAGAACTAAAGAGCAAACAAACAATGATGAACAACACAATAAATGAATTTAAAATTCTCTAGAAGGGATCAATAGCAGAATAACTGAGGCAGAAGAACGGATAAGTGACCTGGAAGATAAAATAGCGGAAATAATTACTGCAGAGCAGAATAAAGAAAAAAGAATGAAAAGAATTGAGGACACATTCAGAGATGTCTGGGACAACATTAAACACACGAACATTTGAATTATATGGGTCACAGAAGAAGAAGAGAAAAAGAAAGGGACTGAGAAAATATTTGAAGAGATCATAGTTGAAAATTTCCCTAACATGGGAAAGGAAATACTTAATCAGGTCCAGGAAGCACAGAGAGTCCCATACAGGAGAAATCCAAGGGGAGACATGCTAAGACACATATTAATCAAACCATCAAAAATTAAATACAAAGAAAAAATATTAAAAGAAGAAAGAGAAAAACAACAAATAACATATAAAGAATCCCCATAAGGTTAACAGCTGATCTTTCAGCAGAAATTCTGCAAGCCAGAAGAGAGTGGCAGGACATATTTAAAGTGATGAAGGGGAAAACGTACAAGCAAGATTACTGTACCCAGCAAGGATCTCATTCAGATTTTAGAGAGAAATCAAAAGCTTTACAGACAAGCAAAAGCTAAGAGAATTCAGCACCACCAAACCAGCTCTACAACAAATGCTAAAGGAACTTCTTTAGGTAGGAAATGAAAGAGAAGGAATAGACCTACAATAACATACCCCCCCAAAATTAAGAAAATGGTAATGGGAACATACGTTATTGATAAATGCCTTAAATGTACATGGATTAAATGCTCCAAACAAAAGACACAGACTGTCTGAATGGATACAAAAACAAGACCTGTATATATGCTGTCTACAAGAGATGCACTTCAGACCTAGGGACACATACAGACGGAAAATGAAGGGATGGAAAAAGATATTCCATGCAAATGGAAATCAAAAGAAAGCTGGAGTACCAGTACTTATATCAGACAAAATATACTTTAAAACAAAAACTATTACAAAAGACAAAGAAGGACACTACATAATGATCAAGGGAACAATCCGAGAGGAAGATATAACAATTATAAATATTTATGTACCCAACATAGGAACACCTCAATACATAAGGCAAATACTAACAGCCATACAAGGGGAAATTGACATTAACACATTCATAGTAGGGGACTTTTAACACCCCACTTTCACCAATGGACAAATCATCCAAAATGAAAGTAAATAAGGAAACACAAGCTTTAAATGATATATTAAACAAGATGGACTTAATTGACATTTATAGGACATTCCATCCAAAAATAACAGAATACACTTTCTTCTCAAGTGCTCATGGAACATTCTCCAGGATAGATCGTATCTTGGGTCACAAAACAAGCCTTGGTAAATTTAAGAAAACTGAAATCATATCAAATATCTTTTCCGACCACAGTGCTAGGAGAGTAGATATCAATTACAGGAAAAAATGTGTAAAAAATACAAACACATTGAGGCTCAACAATATACTACTTAAGAACCAAGAGATCACTGAAAAAATCAAAAAGGAAATCAAAAAATACCTAGAAACAAATGATAATGAAAACACGAAGACCCAAAACCAGTGGGACACAGCAAAAGCAGTTCTAAGAGGGAAGTTTATAGCAATACATTCCTATGTTAAGAAACAAGAAAAAAAATCTCAAATAAACAACATAACCTTACACTTAAAGCAATTAGAGAAAGAACAAAAAACACCCAAAGTTAGCAAAAGGAAAGAGATCATAAATATCAGATCAGAAATAAATGAAAAAGATATGAAGGAAATGATAGCAAAGATCAATAAAACTAAAAGCTGGTTCTTTGAGAAGATAAATAAAATTGATAAACCATTAGCCAGACACATCAAGAAAAAAAGGGAGAAGACTCAAACCAATAGAATTAGAAATGAAAAAGAAGTAACAACTGACACTGCACATATACAAAGGATCATGAGAGATTACAACAAGCAGCTATATGCCAATAAAATGGACAACTTGGAAGAAATTCACAAATTCTTAGAAATGCACAACCTGCCAAGACTGAACCAGGAAGAAATAAAAAATATGAACATACCAATCACAAGCACTGAAATTGAAACTGTGATGAAAAATATTCCAACAAACAAAAGCCCAGGACCAGATGGCTTCCCAGGCGAATTCTATCAACCATTTAGAGAAGAGCTAACACCCAACCTTCTCAAACTCTTCCAAAATACAGCAGAGGGAGGAACACTCCCAAACTCATTCTACGAGGCCACCATCACCCTGATACCAAAACCAGACAAAGATGTCAAAAAGAAAGAAAACTACAGGCCAATATCACTGATGTACATAGATGCAAAAATCCTCAACAAAATACTAGCAAACAGGGCTTCCCTGGTGGTGCAGTGGTTGAGAGTCTGCCTGCCAATGCAGGGGACACGGGTTTGTGCCCTGGTCTGGGAAGATCCCACATGCCGTGGAGCGGCTAGGCCCGTGAGCCATGGCCGCTGAGCCTGCGCGTCTGCAGCCTGTGCTCCGCAATGGGAGGGGCCACAACAGTGAGAGGCCCGCGTAAAGCAAAAAAAAAATACTAGCAAACAGAATCCAACAGCACATTAAAAGGATCATACACCATGATCAAGTGGGGTTTATTCCAGGAATGCAAGGATTCTTCAATATATGCCAATAAATGAATGTGATACACCATATTAACAAATTGAAGGAGAAAAACCATATGATCATCTCAATAGATGCAGAGAAAGCTTTCGACAAAATTCAACACACATTTATGATAAAATCCCTCCAGAAAGTAGGCTTAGAGGGAACTTACCTCAACATAATAAAGGCCATATATGACAAACCCACAGCCAACATAGTCCTCAATTATGAAAAACTGAAACCATTTCCACTAAGATCAGGAAAAGACAATGTTGCCCACTCTCACCACTATTATTCAACATAGTTTTTTTTTTTTTTTTGCGGTATGCGGGCCTCTAACTGTTGTGTCCTCTCCCTTTGCAGAGCACAGGCTCTGGACACGCAGGCTTAGCAGCCATGGCTCACAGGCCCAGCCACTCCACGGCATGTGGGATCTTCCCAGACCGGGTCACGAACCCGTGTCCCCTGCATCGGCAGGCAGACTCTCAACCACTGCGCCACCAGGGAAGCCCTCAACATAGTTTTGGAAGTTTTAGCCACAGCCATCAGAGAAGAAAAAGAAATAAAAGGAATCCAAATTGGAAAAGAAGAAGTAAAGCAGTCACTGTTTGCAGATAACATGATACTATACATAGAGAATCCTAAAGATGCCACCAGAAAACTACTAGAGCTAATCAATGAATTTGGTAATGCAGCAGGATACAAAACTAATGCACAGAAATCACTTGCATTCCTATATACTAATGATGAAAAATCTGAAGGTGAAATTAAGGAAACACTCCAATTTACCACTGCAACAAAAAGAATAAAATATCTAGGAATAAACCTACCTAAGGAGACAAAGGACCTGTATGCAGAAAATTATTAGACACTGATGAAAGAAATTAAAGATGATACAAATAGATGGAGAGATATTCCAAGTTCTTGGATTGCTAGAATCAACATTGTGAGAATGACTATACTACCCAAAGCTATCCACAGATTTAATGCAATCCCTATCAACCTACCAGTGGCATTTTTCACAGAACTAGAACAAAAATTTTCACAATTTGTATGGAAACACAGAAGACCCCGAATAGCCAAAGCAATCTTGAGTAAGAAAAATGGTGCTGGCGTAATCAGGCTCCCTGACTTCAAACTATACTACAAAGCTACAGTAATCAAGACAGTTTGGTACTGGCACAAAAACAGAAAGATAGATCAATGGAACAGGATAGAAAGCCCAGAGATAAACCCATGCACATATGGTAACCTTATCTTTGATAAAGGAGGCAAGAATATGCAATGGAGAAAAGACAGCCTCTTCAATAAGTGGTGCTGGGAAAACTGGACAGCTATATGTAAAAGACTGAAATTAGAACACTCCCTAACACCACACACAAAAATAAACTCAAAATGGATTAAAAACCTAAATGTAAGGCCAGAAACTATCAAACTCTTAGAGGAAAACATAGGCAGAACACTCTATGACATAAATCACAGCAAGATCCTTTTTAACCCACATCCTAGAGAAATGGAAATAAAAACAAAAATAGACAAATGGGACCTAATGAAACTTAAAACCTTTTGCACAGCAAAGGAAACCATAAACAAGATGAAAAGACAACCCTCAGATTCAGAGGAAATATTTGCAAATGAAGCAACTGACAAAGGATTAATCTCCAAAATTTTCAAGCAGCTCATGCAGCTCAATGTCAAAAACAAAAACTCAATCAAAAAATGGTTAGAAGACCTAAATAGACATTTCTCCAAAGAAGATATACAGATTGCCCACAAACACATGAAAGAATGCTCAACATCATTAATCATTAGAGAAATGCACATCAAAACTATAATGAGATATTATGTCACACTGGTCAGAATGGCCATCATCAACAAATCTGCAAACAATAAATGCTGGAGAGGGTGTGGAGAAGAGGAACCCTCTTGCACTGTTGGTGGGAATGTAAATTGATACAGCCACTATGGAGAACAGTATGAAGGTTCCTTAAAAACTAAAAATAGAAATACCATACGACCCAGCAATCACACTACTGGGCATATACCTGAAGAAAACCATAATTCAAAAAGAGTCATGTACCACAATGTTCATTGCAGCTCTATTTACAATAGCCAGGACACGGAAGCAACCTAAGTGTCCATCAACAGATGAATGGATAAAGAAGATGTGGCACATATATACAGTGGAATATTACTGAGCCATAAAAAGAAATGAAATTGAGTTATTTGTAGTGAGGTGGATGGACCTAGAGTCTGTCATACAGAGTGAAGTAAGTCAGAAAGAGAAAAACAAATACCATATGCTAACACATATATATGGAATCTAAAAAAAAATGGTCATGAAGAACCTAGAGGCAAGACGGGAATAAAGACACAGACCTACTAGAGAATGGACTTGAGGATATAAGGAGGGGGAAGGTTAAGCTGGGACAAAGTGAGAGAGTGGCATAGACATATATACACTACCAAATGTAAAACAGATATCTAGTGGGAAGCAGGCGCATAGCACAGGGAGATCAGCTCGGTGCTTTGTGCCACCTAGAGGGGTAGGAAATGGGGTGTGGGAGGGAGGGAGATACAAGAGGGATGAGATATTGGGATATATGTATATGTATAACTGATTCACTTTGTTATAAAGCAGAAACTATTACACCATTGTAAGCAATTATATGCCAAAAAAGATGTTAAATAAAAAAAAAAAAAGTGATTGATGACCCAAGTCTATCAGTAAAGAAGATGAGGTTTCTTCAGGGACTCTGCAATGGTTTTCTCTCATTAGGCAAAACAATAAGAAATTTCACTTGGTTGGGAAGAGGGGGGTGCAGTGTAAAAAGGAATTTGAATGAGATATTCTAAGTAATGATTTCTATTTGTAGAGTATCTTTGTTTACTTTATCATATTGGGTCTTTCTTCTATCTTTGTATTATCATTCTCTTTCCCTTAAGCTCCAAAATCCTGTTTCATAACCTAAAGGGTATATGGACTCACTGAGAAGTACGCCAGGAATGAGCCATTATTAAGGTGGCTAGTGTATAGAATGTCTCAGGGGTGGGGAAGCAGAATGAAACTTTGATAACTACATAGGCAGATAGGCAGTAAGCCTGCATAGCATAGTGGCAAGGCATGGACTTTGGAGCCTGTATATGACTTAACTTATTTAAACCTATTTCCTCATCTGTAAAAAGGGGCTAATAAGTATACCTATTCCAGGCATTTTATGAGGATTAAAAAAGTTAATATCTATAAAAAGCCCATAACTGCCAGAACATTGCCAATGCCATATAAATTTAATATATGTATATATACGTATATATACATACATATAAACACATAGCCCATGACATATAAATTATATATATACTTATATAGCCAATGCCATATAACTTATATATGTATATATAAAAAGTCAACCAGGGCTTCCCTGGTGGCGCAGTGGTTGAGAGTCCGCCTGCCTATGCAGGGGACGCGGGTTCATGCCCCGGTCCGGGAGGGTCCCACATGCCGCGGAGCGGCTAGGCCCGTGAGCCATGGCTGCTGAGCCTGTGCATCCAGAGCCTGTGCTCCGTAACGGGAGAGGCCACCACAGTGAAAGACCCGTGTACCGCAAAAAGAAAAAAAAAAAAAGTCAATCATCATATATATGTATACATATGGATAGTCATGTAATTTGCAGTAATCATTTAAAATAAAAGTTGGATATGATCAAATCAATAATTTTGTTTTGGAATTAGTAGAGAAGTAAGAATTTATAATATTTGCCTTATTATTTTTAGAGCTTGGTATACTGACCTAAGGGTTATAGGAGGCTATAAGCTTTAAATGAGATTTATGAGAACTTTTCAAACACGGGCATTAGTAATTTTATTAGGTATTAATAATGCATAAAAATTAGCTAAAAACTGTGACTTAAAACAACCGTAGGGCTTCCCTGGTGGCGCAGTGGTTGAGAGTCTGCCTGCCGATGCAGGGGACACGGGTTCATGCTCCGGTCCAGGAAGACCCCACATGCCACGGAGCAGCTAGGCCTGTGAGCCATGGCCGCTGAGCCTGTGCTTCCGGAGCCTGTGCTCCGCAACGGGAGAGGCCACAACAGTGAGAGGCCCGAGTACTGCAAAAAGCAAACAAACAAAAAAAACAACCGTAATCATTTCTTACCTCTCATGGTTTCTGTGGGTTAGAAATTCAAAATCAACTTGGTTGGGTGGTTCTGACTCAGGATCTCTCATAAGACCACAGTAAGACATCTGCTCAGGCTGCAGTGATCTGAAAGCTGGGAAAAACAAGCTGGGAGCCCAACAGGTGGTTCACCCAAGGCTGGCAAATTGGTACAGGTGTTGGTGGTTTTAATTCCCCTCCAGGCGGGCTTCTCCACAGGGCTACTTAAGGATCCTTAGGCCAAAAGCTAGCTTCTCCTAGACACAGCAAGTTAAGAGCCCCCAAAGAAATATGCAATGCCTTTTAAGTTCAATCTCAGAAGACACATTATCACTTCTGTCATATTCTATTACCCATATGGGTCAACTCTGATATAATGGGTGAGAGGGCTACATAAGACCATAAATAACAGGAAGCAAGGGTCCTTGGAGGCTATTTTCTAGAATGGCTATCACAGGAATAGATTATCATCATTTGTCCGGAGGGCTGATTTAGACATGTGGTCTGCCCATCTGGTCTATTTACACTGTAAGACAATATATTAACTTCTGAAACAAACATTTACTGAGAACCTATGTGTCAAGCAAAATATTACATGTTTTGTGACATGAATTGAAGAAAACAAAACATAAGATGCAGGGGTGTAGAGAAGTTGGATACTTTTATAATAATCCAGGAGAGTTGGTGATACAAAATAATTTACAGTGCCAGTAAAAAGAGGAGATGTCTTGTTCTCTCATGACTTTGGTCAGTTTAAGCGAGTCCTTCAGATTTTGAGTGACTCTAAGTTAATGTATCAATATACAGTTAATATATAAAGTTAGTCCTGGTCATAGGAAAGAACTACTCCTTGGAATGATGGTGATCCCACCAAGTCAGAGATACCTTCTGGGGTTGGGCTAGAAAGGCAGAGAACAACTAATGCGTTCATCACTAACTTAGGGAGAGTAAGAACCATGACTAAATTCACAGGGATGCCATATGCTGGAAGTAAAGGAAAGATCACATATTTTTGAAGGCTTTTTATATGGAAGAGAAAATGAAGTACAAGTCACATGGAGATGGATTTCTGTTCAATAATGATGATTTTAAGATGATGTGATTGGCTACAGCTTAAGTGGTTGCTTTATTTGGGAAAGCCTAGTTGGCTGTTTGTGATTGGTTGTTCTCAAGTTTCATTTTCTGATTCAAGTGCCTTGACACTGGCTTGGGTTTTGATTTGCTTATGTAGACCACCAAGGTATTAAAGCCAACTCAGTCGAATGGTATCCTTATTTAATTTTTATTTAATTATATAATATATATATAAAAAGATATTGAGAATAGCTGTGTGTTCCTTCCTTCAAAACCTACACTGAAACAATGAAGTATAAGCATACATTATGAAAACTGTAGGAGTTGAGCTTCTTTTGACAATCATGCCAATTCTCAAGTGCATTCAATGATACTGTTAGTGAAATTAAAAGCTTCAGAAAACTTAAGTAGCCTCAGTTTATTTACAATAAAGATTGGACTTCCTGCCAAATATGTCTTTTAAAATCGAGTAAAGGAGACAAAGACCTCCAAATTCTCCGACACCAGGCTTCCACGGTATTTCCAAATTCAGAAGGGGGAGAGAGGGTAGAGCCACTCGGATTGCAGCATAGCTGCTAAATGGACTTGAACTGCAATCATCTTCCAGTAAAAATATCATTAGCACATTTCAAATGGGAAGATACCTAATATCACTTCACATCTTGTTTTAATTACCTTTTCCTCCTCAAAATTCTAATCAAGCGATTTTGCATTTACATATCTTTAATGATGTTTCAATCATCCATTATGAATATAGGCAATTTGCAACTTTTATTCAACATACTCAGATGTGCACTGTTTATGAATTCTGATGTTTAATAGATAATTGACTAATTAAATCTCGTTTAGAGCTGAATTTGTTAAGCATGCCCCATAGACTTCATTTTTATTCCACTTCAATTCTGAAAGTATTCCAGGTTTTCTACTCTAAAATCCTGACTAAAAAACCCTTATCCTCTAAAAGCTGTGAATTCCCAAGTTTATAAATGCATTTATCCTATCTCACTAAAATCCCATGGATAAATACTAATAGTGGTAAGTCATCATAGGATATTTCAAGTCACCTGGGTGTTGTTATCGTTTACTGGCTCCAGGGATTACAATGGTCTGAAATGTTGCTTTCCCCCAGGCCCTCCACCAGAAGATTCTAGTTCATCATTTACAAATTCTTATACTTAGTTTCTAAGCACACATAACATTATGAAAATCACTGAGGTTATGTAATGTATTTAGAAAGATAAGACAGCAAGAGTCTTTGGAGAAATAATCAAGTCTGAAAGTGCTGTGGTTTCTTTGTTTCTGTTTTTACAGTATATAGCGTTCTATATTTCTGTGTGTTACTAGGAATTTGTCAAGCTTGGATAACTAATTCCATATTTAAACGGATTTAATTATCCAATACACAGCTGATTTTCTAAACTGTCCACACTGAATTTGCTGAATAAATGTTACAAGTGAACTATATAAGGAATGATTTAAATATTTAATAATGCAAATGCAAACACTTTCATATCTTGAGAGAAGAAGCAGTGAAACAGGAAACAATAATAGAATTTCTTAAAGGTTTTCTCCTGAATTTTTTTTTTTTTTTTTTTTTTTTTGCGGTACGCAGGCCTCTCACTATTGTGGCCTCTCCCGTTGCGGAGCACAGGCTCCGGACGCACAGGCTCAGTGGCCATGGCTCACGGGCCCAGCCGCTCTGCGGCATGTGGGATCTTCCCGGACTGGGGCACGAACCCGTGTCCCCTGTATCGGCAGGCGGACTCTCAACCACTGCACCACCAGGGAAGCCCTTCTCCTGAATTTTTGCCTGCTGAGTAGGCTAATGACATCAGGAGACATCCCCAATGACTCCCTATCACTTAACACCAGTCTTTTCTTACAGACCAGGTGAAAAAGCTTTTACACAGAGAAAATGCAGTGTTCTTTGATTACTGCAAGTAACTTCAGGATCACATCAAAGATTCATTTGGGGCTTTGAATCCTCCTAAGATTAGACAAGCAGTTACATTTTCAAACAGTATCAGACTTTTAACTTTTATTAATTTCTTCTTTTGTAAACACTATATTCCCAACAACTATATCAAGCCATAGTAATTTCAGTCATTGTAATTTCTTTAGATATATCATCTTCTCGTATTTATATCTGCCAGTAGATATTGCGAAGAAATTTTCTGAAGGACTCCATGTGGAATGGGATCACGGGAAAAGACAGGTATATATCCACTTAAGATAATTTTTATGTTAAAATGTGAGAAATAAGTGTGTGATAAACCATGCCCCTCGATAGTCCTTGAGAATACGAGTGCCTCAATCAGTTTGTAGATTTTTGTTTTTCTTTATTTTTAATTTCATTTATAATTAATATTTTTCCAGTTATCCATTATTACTAGATCTGGATATCTTATGATTAGTTTTAAACACTTTTATAATGCTTACCACAACGTAAGCAGAGTTGCTTTTGTTCATCATCTATATTAATTGATTTACTTATATCAACTCTTTTTTCCCAAATGAGAATTCTTGCTCTGACTCTAGAACGTCAGAAGTGATATGCCATTAAATATCCCTTTACAGGGAACCTTATAAAACTGTAGTTGATTATTTTCAAATAATCTATTTGTATTAATACCTTAACAATATCTCCACTGAAGTTTAGTGAGTCACTTCTACCTTACTTTAAAATGTATGTTTTTTTTTATAATCTATAAAATACTTAATAATTACTCTGTATCAGCCCTTCATGAAATATAAAAGTAAACTAAACACACCACCTAATCTCTGTAAGTTCAGAGTCTAAAATGTAAAGGTAAGTATAATAATTCTCAAAAAAGAAAACATGATATATCTTAAGAGGTACATATATAGTCAATGGGAAGCCATGAGACCTAATTATTGTTCCCACTTGAGAAGATTAGGTAAGATTTCTAGAATTTGCAGCTTTTGAGATGTAATGTCTTACAAGTAGATGGTTTAGTCAAGTCACATATGAGGAAAGAGAGCCTTTCAGGCAGAGGGAACATAAATTGTGAACAGACATAGGGGAAGGAAATCACAGAGAAAATTTCTGTAGTCTAGTTGGATACTGTTAGGTCCAAAATGATGTTAACCTAGAAAAAGCTTACCAGTGTGAATCCAAACTACAATCAACCTTTCCTGTTTTTGTGAACAGAATGGTAACTACTATTTACAAAACTCTTCATGAAAGATGTCCAGATATTGAGAGAAATAATGAATATATAAATATAATATAAAAATATATATTCACAGATACATATTTTCATGTAGATGAATATACACATGTATATGCGATATATGGACACATATTACATATACAATATGTATATATACTTATGCATATATAATATATATTATGCATGTTTTATAATACATATTATGTATGTTTTATTTATATATATATAATTTATAGTAAATCATTCATAGTTCAGCAAAAGCAACTGAGTCAATTAACTCCTAAGTGCATGCAAAAATATCTCTGTAACACTAAAGCATTGTAGAGCCTCCTTTTGAAACAGGTTTGGAGGAAACATACCAGCTTTCTTCCCTTTATAAAGACATCATAACTCATTATGGCAAGTTTATTTCTGCCCTGTATAACTCTTTGTGCTCATTTATAGATTGGTCCCACAAATGTTTCTTAAGCGTCTACAATATGCACTGCACAGTGGTAAAAGTGGGGATTATTAAACACACACACACACACACACACACACACAACTGAATACAATGCCTATCCTTTTAAAATAGTTTGCAAAACATCGGGGAGAGAGAAAAGCATGGAAAAATATAGATGAAGAACTAACTTTTATATGAGCGCTATCCTGAGTGCCTAAGAGAGTTCAATTTAAGAAGCAGTTTCTTCTGCCAGGAGATTAAAATGAAGTCATGAATGAGAGGTTCTACAGACACTAATTGGTGCCATCATAATTATTGTATATTAATTTAGGCATCAAAAAGACATCTACTGATGCCTATCAAGCATGGATATTCTTTATTTTTATTATCTTGATTTTTTAAAATGTTCTTAAGTTACTCCCCCCTATACTTTTCTTATTCCACCTTAAATTTCATATGCCTTACAGCCAGAGTACCCACACAGTTAACCTTCCTAAAGGGATCAACTGAATTAACTTGACAAAAATCAGAACAGATATTTGGACTCATTGAGACTAAATGAAAACAGCTCTAAATGATTCTTCTCCTTCTAGCCATAATGTATACCCACTGTTACTATAAGAAAAGTGTAACCCTCTTTCTTCAGACCAAAATTCCATTTAATATCCAATGATTTAGTTATAGTTGGGTCCCCATCGATGGCTCAAGCCTCTCCCAGGAAGCTCCAGAATTCTAAATGTCAATTTCCATGCCACAGAAAAGTAGGTTAGCATCTGCCTGGTGAAATTCTTAGAAAAGCACATTGCTCTTCTTTCTTTGGCAAATGGCATGCTAGAGAGGGAACTGAGGACCATCCTGTAAAAAAAAAATCTTTCTTCAAGAGAAAGCCAATCTGATGGCCATTTGATATTCTAAGTAAAATGGGTAGCCTAGCATATTTTGACAACTGGTCAACCCTCTAGGAGTCTCTTCCTGCTGCCAATAGTATCTGTATGGCTATAATTTATTAATGGCCAATGATGTGATGGGCACTGTCAAGGGAAGCTCTTAAGTATCACTAATCTACATTTTATAGATGCGGAAACAGATTCAGAGGCTTTGGATGACTAATCTAATTTAGCAGCTGGCAGAGACTAGAGGAGGGGATTCAGCACTAAGTTAAGATTTTCACACTGAGGTAGTCCGTCCATTGGAGTCTCCTAGTGAACCCCCAGGGCACACATCTTTTACTTGTCGTCTTTCCCTGCCTGAGTGGGTTACTGCGAAAAGTCCACTTAACCAGGCCCTGTGGCATAAGACAGTCAAAGAGCCCTGGATTTACAATTCAACCACCTGGCCTAGTGTGAAATGTAAACCCTTTGGATTTCATCCCCTTTACACTGGATGGAAGCAGTTCATGGCATTGGCTTTGTGAGGCAGCTTTGTAGCTGCTATGTATTCCATGTTAGGAAACAAAGTGAAAACTGAGACTTTCTCAGGTGTTTTGGAAAATATTCTCTTTACAGAGAGCTTTACCCACATTGCCCATTATTGTGTAGGAAAGGTTTCTGTCATTTCTCCACATGTGGGATGGCAGAAAGGCATTCCACTCAGAACGGCATGTAAAAAGCCTGGATGCATGAAAGGCTGATGAAAGAGCTGGTTTCCTGTGTTGAAACATGAGGTCTGGCTGAAAAGGAAGTAGGGTTCATTTTGAAAGGTCTTTTCTACCTGTCTAAAAGGGGGTTGGCTTAAACCTATGATTAATGTGTGTTTATGTGTGTATTCATAGGTGAGAATCACAGGTTTTTAAGAGTAGTATGGCCACATTTGCTTTAGAGAGAATTTTAGAGTAGGGGGTGAATTGGAGAGGTGAACTATTTGTTGCAGTGATTAGGTAGATGGAAATAAAAACAGGGTTTGGGTATTTTATAGATTAGTATAATTTATACTTCCAACCAGGACTTTACAGTTTACCAGTTTTAAAAAAATAACGTATATTTTTTTGTCTGTCAGAAAAGCATGCCATTAACAAACTTTGCTAGAAATTTATTTTCCTTTTTACCTCCTGGGAGTCTTTTTATATCCTACCATCTTTCTTTCCTTTCCTGAATGCAGCCAAAAAATCAGCATTAAATGAAGGATGTTTCAATATTTATTTATGTCATGAATTACCCAGGATACTGAACTGATAAATGGAGAGTCTTTATCTGTTTGGGTTAATCATACCTTGTTAATAAGAGTTAGTTGGTAGGAAATCTTTAATTATAGAAGCCAAATCCATATTCTGGAGATGTAATCTCCTTACCTTCTCAAAGAATCTCAACCAATGTATAAGTTTTCTTGGCCACATAATCAGCATACCTGCTTATAGAAAACCTTAAGATCTGCACCATGAAATTGGAACATAATTGGTAAAATCAATTTCTTGAATAATGTCACGGGAGGATAAAGGTCTACCAAGGAAGGTAAAAAGAAACTTAATTCAATAGTCAAACTAGCCATGACATTCCTTAAAAAATTAAGCTTATAGATAAGCTGTCAGTGTTTAATTAAAACACAGTAAAACAGTGAATAACCCTTTATAACAATATAATAATTTTCTCTGGCAATCATTTCCTTATATAGTCAGTTTTCCATCTAAGGTAACACTCAGAAATTCAATTCTATAACCACAATTTGCCATACTACAGTTTACCATTTAACAACATAATTTATCTGTGGAAAATAAGACATGCTTGTTATGAGTCACTACCTCCATATGGCACATGAAAATCTTATTATGTTGAAATCAGGGCACATAGGATAGAAATAGTGACTCTGGCACTAAAGTTCTGCTTATTCTGAGAATTATACTGCCCCAGATGCACCTTTCACTATTCTCCTATTATCTTATGCTCCAGCCATTATAAACCATTTACAAGTCCCAAACACACTCATATTTGGCTTTCTACCTTTGCACTGGCTGTTCCACTTTCCTGACATAATCCTTGCTTCTGTCCTTCCCTTTTAATAAGCTAACTCCTACTCAGAGTTTTCATCAGCAACCAACTGGATGAGGCATGCCTCCTTTCATTTTTAACACTCCATTTTATATCTAATACGATAATTATCCAGTACTGTAATTCAGATTACCTTGTTTGTCTCCACTTTCAGATTGAAAGATCCCTAAAGGTAGAGAAAGACTTAATTTTGCTTCATCTCAAATTTATTTCACAGTAAGAGTCAGTTGACTGAATAAATGTATAAATAAGCAACTGACAGGAGTGAATGAATGAATAAATAGGTGAATATTAACTTAGAAAAAAATCACATTATATTTATTGGCAACCTCATCTCACATTTAAGTTGTGCTAACTACTGACAAGAATCCCTAATGGTCTTTATTACCAGTCTACCCAAGTGGAAATGTAATAGGCCCTGGTCTATATTTCAGTTAAATTGCACCTTGTTGGATTTAACTCTTTATCCCAGATTGGTGATAATTAAACTTTAATCTGCATAGGAATCGCTTGAGTAAAAATGCTAAAACTTCACATTTGTGGTCCTATCCTTATAGATTTTAACTCAATTGGTCTGGGGTATGGTTAAGAATTCTGACTTCTTAAAAAATACAAGTAAATCTCATGTAGGTGAACCAGAAACCCTATTTTAATAAAGATTCTTCCAGCAAATCATCTTAATTCACTCGTGTTTTGCATTTACTGTCATGTCTAAATTTCTTCCACTAAAAAGTCTTACAAGTGCACCCTGCATTCTCTTATACAAGTCACTGATTCTACCCAAGAAACTCAGGAAAGAACGATGCAGCCAGAACAGTGATTCCCTCTAAGAAAATTACATTGAGTCATCAACAAGGATAAAGCAGAAGCTACTCAAAAGCTTGTCTTTAAGTCTATCACTTAGTTCACCAATTTATTCACAAGTATATGTTGAGAGACCATGTCAAATGTGAGCCTCAGCCCCATAAACTCTATATTGACTTATTTTCTCAAATCAATTTATAACTTCATAGCAAAGAGAAGAAATGTGCCTGATGGGACATGTCCTAGCCTCCATGAAATTGTACAAGTTTAAGCTCTGGCTCTTTCTTTGAGGTATGTATAAAGCAGCCTTTAAAAAATGGTTCTAGGGGCTTCCCTGGTGGTGCAGTGGTTGAGCGTCCACCTGCCAATTCAGGGGACACAGGTTCGTGCCCCAGTCCAGGAAGATCCCACATGCCACGAAGTGGCTGGTCCCGTGAGCCATGGACGCTGAGCCTGCGCATCCGGAGCCTGTGCTCTGCAACGGGAGAGGCCACAACAGTGAGAGGCCTGTGTATCAAAAAAAAAAAATGGTTCTAGAATTTTCCTAAGGACTAACACAAAACAAAATATTCTCCCCTCTTTTAAGAAATATATATGTCATCTAATTTTAATCCTCACAACAATAAATCCTTAGGTTTAAATCCCCTTTTAAACCTAAGAAGAAAAGCACTGATATTTTAATTGTTTAAATAAGAAATCAGAGTAACTTAAATTCAAAGAAGTAAGTAGTAAAACTTTACCTGGAGTAGTCTAATGCCTGAGTTTGTGTCCATTCTTCCATCAGATCCCTGGGAAACAGGAGATGATATCTATAATAAAGCTATGTCTAATGACAGTACCCCTGGAAGCCCTGTTATTTGTAATAGTCAGAAATAGACCAAAATGAATCAACTGATGATGAATCTGAGGAGGACCCTTTGAACAAAGCCAGACTCTACACATGTGTGCTGTAACCAATCAAGGCAAAAGCACTATATGTGTCCAGTGACACATGAAGTAACCACTTAGCACCTACCATGTATCAAACCTTGATCTTACCAACAATGATCTCATCATTGTAGGAAAACAAATGTAATGAGACATTGTACTTGTCTTTAAAGTTTATAGCCTATTAAAGAAAAGAGATGAGTAAACAAGATAGATCATCGTGACTGCAAAAATGCAGATCCCACAAGGACCTTTAGAGAGTCCTGAGACTGACGCCAACAGGATAGATCAGGAAAACTCCATGAAGAAGATAGTACATAAACACACCAGGATGGTAATAAAGTGGAAATTCCACTTTATTCAAGTCCCTACCCTGTGAAGATGTGGAGTTTTCTGTCCAGTGAATTCCCTCAGCAGGATTAAACTAAGGATTCAATTTCATTTTAATTGCATTAAATCCCAGAAGACTAGGAAAATTGCAAATTCAGTCCCTAAAGTGAAAAGACTATACCAGTATCAGTCTTCATATTTAACTGAAGCAGATGCAAGACCCACTAATTAGCAGAGGCAAAAAGAATAATTTAAGATTTTATTTAATTGAAAGCTTATAACACAACAATTATTTAATTAGCTCATTCTTATATTAATCTCTCTCCCTCATACTTATAAATTCCATCAAGTTAGCTCACCATACTTAGGTATTTAATAAAGTTTTCTGAACTCATTTTTGTATGGATAAGCATTGTTCTACATATGCAGGAAATGAGTTCTACAGATTCTATCTTGAGTACCCATTATAAAGGGAAAAACTGAAGGACAATTATATACAAGTAAAAGGGTGATTTCAATTTTTTGACTGTTATTTCTTCTTCCAAAACTCCCTATCCTCAAACTCTCAACTTTGGTAGTGGAATTAGAAGTCATTTGGACTCTAACTGTTGAAAACATAAACATGTTTTCCAACAGAGGGAACTTCTCTTTCCCCATAAATACTAGAAATATATATGGAATTATCTTTAGTGACCTTTTGCATAGAAAATGTTCCAAGGAAAAGCAACTTCTCTGTAACACATGATACATCTGCCAAGTCCGCCGATATTCAATCAATTGTTGGTGCTCTCCTATATACTGGTGTTGATAATTCTTATTTTTTACCATGTATTAGTGTGCATTTATGTGTACAAATGAGTAGGTTTGTGCATGTGTGTATGTAGGATGGTGGAAGAATTGGTTAAGGAGTCCTTTTTAATTTTAAATTAGCACTAAATTCAAATTATGTGATATAATTCATATTATAAAGTAATATAACAGCATAATAGAAAACTTGGAAGGTGAAATATGAAAAACAAGTACTCTCACCACTCTAACCCAACCAAAGTTATACTTTCTTGATGATTATTTTTGTACAGTTGTAATATTTTTTCAGTTATTTCTGTCCCATCATTATCACTTTGTAACATAAGCATTTTGCCATGACTCCTGTAGAATTTTTGTCTTATTTTCACTCACATTCTTTCTCTCTCTGTCTCTCTCTCCCCCTCTCTTCCTCTCTCTGTTTCTCTCTCCCTCCTGTGTCTGCAGTCTTTTCCTTGTTAATCTCTACTTTCTTCCCACATCCATTCCTCCTTAGTCTACCACTGTTTGGCTTCGGCTTCACTCCTTTACTGAAACTGTTTTATCTAGGCCAAAAAATGACTTCCTACTTTCATAAATGAAATGGAGGGTCAACTCTTATCCTTATCTTAATTTGTTTTAGGAAGGAAATGGGAGATCGGGGTGGCTAGGCAAAATGTTATCAGAATTGGGGGCAGGGTGGGGTATAAAGGAGTCTATTAGAAATCTTGAGATGACATAGTTTAAATGTTGCTAAAGTATCTGCATTTTTGCACTGAGATTCTTTCCCAGACTGGAGAGTTAAAGGGGTAGCAACAGATAAATGGCCAAGCAGATATGATAGAATAAAGTTGGTCCCTTCTTCATTTTTTTGCCTTTTTGGACTCGAAAGCTCAGGACCAATAATGCTAATAAACTACAGCTTCATTTTTCTTGCTCAGACTCCAGGTCTCTCCCCTAGCTCAGGACCCTTTAGCCTGCTACATTAACAATTACAGTAACTTCTAACCAGCATCCCAGCCTCCAGACAATTCCCTCACTAATCCAACCTCCATAGTCATGAGGATGACCTTTCATATGTGGAAATGCTATATCATAAAATAAAATGGCCAAAGTTTCACCACTTTAACCCAACTGTGGTTATAATTTTGTAATGTTTAGCTTGACATAACGAAGCCCCAACACAGCCATAAATAAATAAATAAATTTAAAAATTAAAAAAAATAAAAATAATTGTATTTATATGATATAGATTAGTTTCTGTCCTACCAGCATCACTTTGCCATAGCATAAGCATTTCCATATGCCTCCTGGGAATATAGTAGAAAAGATTTTTCACAGGACTTAAACTGAATGAGTATTGCTCCAATGCTGTCAGAAGCCCTTATTTTAGGAACTCAATAATCACAATGTACAGATAACAAATAGTAGTAACCAAACCACCAGGATTCAAATCTTGTCTCAAACTAAATAGTTTCTGACTTTGAATAAGTCATTTGACATTGTTATAACACAATATCTATACTAGAGAAGATACAATAATATTTATATCATGATTATTGTGAGATCAAATAAATTAAATATTAATATAAGTAATATAAGTGTTTAAAACAGTGTCTGGCACATCGTAACACATGCATATGTGTGTGTGTATGTGTATATATATACCTCTCTCTCATATTATTACATCTGGAAAGCATGAGGAAAACATACACACAGATTATATTTTGTGGGAGGTAGGTAATTTAGTATAATAGAAAAATCAAAGACTGGACTTCAGAAGACTTTGTATCTAATCTAGCTCTAACACTACTAGTTAATATTCAACTTTGGGCAAATCTCCCTACCTAGCTATTTACTACAATTATTATATCCTATAGGTTTCACAGATGAGGAAACTAAGTGTTAGAGAGTCTCTTGGCCAATGTTTCACAAACGGGAAATGAAACCAAGGACTCAAAAGTAACTCCCTACAACACTGCAGCTTCTGTAAAATACATGCATTGAATCAAGTGATCCTGAAAATTCTTTGACGAGCATCAATTACGTGATACTCTAAAATAGCAACTACAACAAGTGAATAAATATAGTCGTCCTACTCAGTTAAAATGTATTAACTGAGACATTATTTAATACTTTTTAATAGACATTCTTACAAAACAAATAAAACCATGTCTGCTGATTACAAGCAGAAAATACTATCTCATTCTTTTTTTTTTTTTTTTTTTTTTTTTTGCGGTACGTGGGCCTCTCTCTGTTGTGGCCTCTCCCGTTGCGGAGCACAGATGCTCCGGATGCGCAGGCTCAGCGGCCATGGCTCACGGGCCCAGCCGCTCAGCGGCATGTGGGATCCTCCAGGACCGGGGCACGAACCCGTGTCCCCTGCATCGGCAGGCAGACGCTCAACCACTGCGCCACCAGGGAAGCCCACTATTTCATTCTTTAATGTGAAATTCATTTTTCTTTTTCTATTTCTTGACACAGTGCCAAAAATCATAGATATTTAAGGATTGTTCTTTTTTTACTTCCTGTTTGTTTGACTGTGATGGAAAATAAATAATGAAAACCTCTTTACTGTCAAGAACTGTTGCAGTGTATTCAGAAGCTCTACTAGTAACAATAGACATCTTTATGTCAAAATTACCTTTATTGAGATATTTCCTCTTCGTTCTTTGATTCAAAGTATGTTTTACAATAGCAGCATGAAGCCTACATTAAGTATAAACTTCAGGAAGTACAATTGAATAGTATAATATGTTCAGTGCCAAAGTTCACACTGCATGTCTCTTTACTGGGAATATAACAAAGCTTCAAAGATTCCAGAGTCAGGTTCCAGGCTCCTGTAATTGGAGGGTAGGTATCTTCTCTCTCAAATTAGTGCACAAAATAGACTAGAAATAAGCCAGATGGTCCTGACTAGAAGCTCAGTGAGAAAGCTTATGTTAATAAGTCCCCAGTTATGAATTAAAGATAAAAATTATTTAATGTAGAAATATCATTACAGTCCAAGGAGACGAATAGAACTAGGTACAACAGTAGAGCTATTTAAGCCAAATGCTCCCTTTTTAATCAAGGAAATTGAAGTTCAGAGAGGTTAGGAAGGTAACGTCTCTCAGTAAATTCAGGAAAAAGCAGCGACTGGAATTCAAGGGTTAGGACTTTTATTGCAATGTAACTTAAAATGTGTTTTTCAATGTGTCATTTAATGTGTAAGACTGACATCATGCCAGCCTACCAGAGTCTGTCATTCTATTAATTGTAGACACATTGTTTTGCTTTTGTTTTTAATGAACTAAAATGGAGCATTTTCAATGAACACCTTGCTGTATATGAAGTTGTTTAAAATTTATGTTCAAGCTAAACCTGAAGTGAAAGAAACTGCCAGGGATGCCATAGTGAAAGTGTTATGTTATTGCAGAAAAGGATGAATTCATTTTCAAACCTAAATATAAGCAAAAAAGGATTTTTTTTTCTGCCTAAGAGTTTAGACATCCCCCTTCTCAGTGCAGGTAGTAAAGAAGCAACCACCAGGGGCTTCCCTGGTGGCGCAGTGGTTGAGAGTCTGCCTGCCAATGCAGGGGACACGGGTTCGAGCCCTGGTCTGGGAAGATCCCACATGCCGCGGAGCAACTAGGCCCGTGAGCCACAACTACTGAGTCTGCGCGTCTGGAGCCTGTGCTCCCAACAAGAGAGGCCGCAATAGTGAGAGGCCTGTGCACCACGATGAAGAGTGGCCCCCTCTTGCCGCAACTAGAAAAAGCCCTTGCACAGAAACGAAGACCCAACACAGCCATAAATAAATAAATAAATTTAAAAATTAAAAATTAAAAATAAAAAAAAAATAAGAAGCAACCACCAGAAAGAGAGAAGTGATTCCACATGGGAAACACAAAGAGCTCTTGAGTCAGGGACAGAGAGCTATGGCATCCTCAGTCACAGCCAAATTTCAAAGATCATGTTAAAAGAAAACAAGGCAAAGCCTGTGTAAAAATCACGTGTTACAGACTAGAAATACAAATACTGTATTTGGAACAAGTGAATAGGAAAAGATACACTGAGTCATAAAGGCTTCATCATGAGAATTTAAAATCCCACTAAAACTCTGATGGTGTGAGGTGGCAGGAATATGACATCATCAGGAAAAGTCAGATTGACCCAACACAAATATTATTCCCCTGGCCAAGTTGGCTACAAATTATTCTCAGCTCCTTTCATATGAGGACCCACTGAATTATATTGATAT
This sequence comes from Mesoplodon bidens, assembly GCF_964165515.1. Taxonomy (NCBI): domain Eukaryota; kingdom Metazoa; phylum Chordata; class Mammalia; order Artiodactyla; family Ziphiidae; genus Mesoplodon; species Mesoplodon bidens. The sequence goes on from NC_138164.1 coordinate 67,840,643, forward strand.
CATTCCTTAGAGCATTAGCACCATCAAGTATGATTAATATTGCACAGATATGCATAAATATGTTTAATTTTTGTGGGAGTCAACTTCAAATTTTAGTTTTAGTCATTTAAAAATGATTTGTTATCTTTGTAAATACCTGAGTGAAAAATATCTACTTTACCCTCTTGATATTGTTAAAGATATACAGTTGTCAAAACTCGGTAAATCCTATCTGTTTGAGATTCAAGATTTTCATACAGGGAAGTAATGAAAACAGTTAAGGTAGCACAGCTCCTTACTAGACTTCATAAGCACAGACAAACACACATGTCCCTTCCCTGAATTCCATGTGGGATTACTCTATATTGCTGTAGAATTATGAAATCAAAGACCAGGAGGCAGAGGTCCAATCCCACAACTCTTAAACCTAACAGTACATTGCTGCTCAGCCTCTCCTTGACAACTGAAGAAATCTAGTTTTGTTTTCCTTTACTGTGTATTCTATGTAATTGATCTTGAATGTATGTTGGGTTTTGATACTTACAGGTTTCAGTTTATTTTATTTTATTCTATTTGGTTGTATTTATTTGTTTAGTTTTCTTATAAACATTATCATGTGCCATGTTACTCTTATGTTCACTAACTGATTTTCTCTATTCAAACTCCTGAAACTTTTATTTGTGTGATACAACTTGATATAATTTAGTGCAAAACATCATTTATCTAATTTATTTAACAGATACATTTCCATATTTTCTCATCTTTATTATCAAAAATAATCCAAAAAATCACTAAAGTAGATTAGATTACATTAAAATTAAAATTATATATGAATATATACATATATGTATATAAAATGAAAAATATATACATATATTACATAATAACTGAGAACTCTATATGTTACAGAAAACACTAATTATGATAGAGTGTGTCCATTCACTTCTAGAGCTTAGTGCCAGCTAGAAAAGAATAGGGAACCTCAGCTAGAGAAAATAGAAACAATATCTAAAGTTCACTCTAGTTTTCTGTAGAAGTTTTACTGAAAGTTTAAATCAGAGATTACAAATTTGTTCTCTCTTATATGCCAACTCAATTAATTGTTAGAAGCAATTTTGGGACAGAGTCTGAGACTCCGTCTGCTCTCAGCAGGAAAAGATGTTGTATTTGAAAAATATATGCCTGCTATGGTCGATGAAAGAGGACATCAGGCCATGTGGCTGATGTAATAACAATCTAAGGACTTAGAGAATATCATGCTCACAGTTATGTTGGGTCAGGCACAAAATATCTTGAGAAACACAAAACATGACTACCATTCTCATGGACCTTGTATTTTATAGAAAAGTCTTGTATGTAAGAATGAACAAGAACATGTAGTTGCTTATATATAGTTGCATGTAATGAAAGGATTACTTCTGCAATATGTGCTAGACATGCTGTAAGAATTCAGAATCTTACAAAAGAAATAAAAGGCAATAAATTAGCATGGTGATTTGATTGAAGACAGCTATTCATGCCCTTAATAATGACTATGTGCAAATGATAAACACAGTTGCTAATATTAACAAAAAAATTAGAAAATGAACATTTAAACTTGACATTTTAAATGAAGTTTACTTTAACCTCCCAAACTGTTAAATATTTAGGAAAATCTAATGAAAGTTGTGTAAGCTCAGTATACTGAAAACCAAAAACCATTGCTGAGAAACTTAAATAAGATCCAAATAAACAAAGAAATGTACAATATTAATGAAACTCTATAATTGTAAAGATGTCAACTCTTCTCAAATTGATCTCAATCAGAATGCAAGCAGAGGTATGTATGTGAAAACTGACAGGCTATTTTTAATGCTATTATATGGAAAGAAAAAGCATCAAAATAGTTAAAACAATCTTGAAGAAAAACAAGGCTGAAGAACTAATACTACCATATTTCACTTTTACTATAATTAAGAGAGTATAGTATCGGCACAAGGATAGAAATTTAGATCAAAGAAAAGAATAAACAGTTGTGTTTAAGATCCATACTTTTAAAGTCATTTACAACAAAGTGTTACTGCAATTCAATGAGGAGGGGACAGCACTTTCAATAAATGGTGCTGGAGAAGTTGGGTATTTTATATGGACAAAAAGTAAATCTTTACTCCTACCTCAGACCATTCAAAACATTTAATTCAAGATGGACTATAGACCTAAAGGTAAACCCTGAAAAAATAAAGCTCCTAGAATAAAATAAAGACAAATATTGTAGTGACCTTGGACTCAGCAATTTTTGAAACAATAAATAAAATTCACTAACCATAACATAGGAGATTACTGAAGAGAACTTATTAAAATTAAAACAAAAACACTTTTTATAAATACATTAATAACATGAAAATGCAAGTCACTAGCTAGGATAATATATTTTCAATATATATATATCCATATATATAGAAAAGAAAACTCTAGGATATATTTTAAAAAACAGTATAAATCAATTAAAAACATGGAAAATATGGGCAAAAGACTAAGTAGGCACTTTAAAATGCCTAGTTTATAGGGCACTTTCAAATGCTTTCTACATATGTGACAAAGATGTTAAACATCACTAGTTGTCAAGGAAGTGGAAATTAAAACTATGTCAAGCAGTTGTATACATCCAACAGAATGATAAAAAGTAAAAAAATGGAAAATATTGTATTGGTAAACATATGTAGTAACTAAAAGTCTTACAATGGGATATTACATATGACATATTACATATGACATATCTGTTATCATCTATGTATCTATCTGGCATCTATCATAGGATTTTAAACTGCCACAATCAATTGGTACAGCCACTATGGAGAACAGTATGGAGGTGCCTTAAAAACTAAAAATAGAGTTACCATATGATCCAGCAATCCCACTCCTGGACATTTATCTGGAGAAAACTATAATTCAAAAAGATACATACATCACAATGTTAATAGCAGCACTATTTACAATAGCCAAGACATGCAAGCATCCTAGGTGTCCATCGACAAATGAATGAGTAAGGAAGACGTGGTACATATACACAATGGAATATTACTCAGGCATAAAAACAAATAAAATAATGCCATTTGCAGCAACATGCATGGACCTAGAGATTATCATACTAAGTGAAGTAAGTCAAAGAAAGACAAATATCATATGATATCGCTTATATGTGGAATCTAAAAAAATGCACAAATGAACTTATTTACAAAGCAGAAACACACAAACTTCAGAAACAAATGTATGGTTACCAAAGGGTAAAGGAGGTCATGAGGGATAAATTAGGAGTTTGGGATTAAAATATACACACTACTACATGTAAAATAGATAACCAACAAGGACCTACTATATAGCACAGGGAACCATACTCAATATCTTATAATAACCTATAATGGAAAAAAGTCTTAAAAGTTTATATATATATATATATATATATATATATATATATATATATATATATATATATATATATATATATATAAAACTGAATCACTTTGCTGAACACCTGAAACTAATTCAACACTGTAAATCAACTGTATTCATAAAAATTTAAAAAAAGAAACTATACATAAAAACACTTATGAGTTTTATAGACATTATGTTGAGTGAAAGAAACCATAAAACAAAGTACACACTGTATGAATCCATTTACATTGCTTATGGGAAAAAGTAATAATAGATGTCAGAAGAGTGGTTACCTTGGGATGAGAGGATAATGGTATTGACAGGGAAGAGGCATGGAGGAATTTTCTGAGGCTCTGGAAGTGCCCTGTATTTTGGCTTAAGTGGTGATTACATTGATTATATATCTGTGAATATTCATTGAGCTGCACACTTAAAACTAGTGAACGACACTCCGGGGAAGATGGCAGAAGAGTAAGACGTGGGGATCACCTTCCTCCCCACAGATACACCAGAAATACAGCTACACGTGGAACAACTCCTACAGAACACCTACTGTACGCTGGCAGAAGACCTCAGACTTCCCAAAAGGCAAGAAACTCCCCACGTACCTGGGTAGGGCAAAGTGGAGAGACTCCCGCACAGAGGATCGGTGCCAACCGGCACTCACCAGCCCCAGAGGCTTGTCTGCTCACCCGCCGGGGCAGGCGGTGCTGAGTGAGAGCTGAGGCTCGGGCTTCAGTCAGAGCGCAGGGAGAGGACTGGGGTTGGTGGCGTGAACACAGACTGAAGGGGCTAATGCACCACAGCTAGCCGGGAGGGAGTCCAGGAAAAAGTTTGGAGCTGCCGAAGAGGCAAGAGCCTTTTTCTTCCCTCTTTGTTTGCTGGTGAGCGAGGAGAGGGGATTAAGAGCGCTGCTTAAAGGAGCTCCAGAGACGGGTGCGAGCCGTGGCTAAAAGCGCAGACCCCAGAGATGGGTGTGGGACGCTTGGGCTGCTGCCGCCGCCGCGAGGCCTGTGTGCGAGTGCAGGTCACTGTCCACACCCCCCTTCCAGGGAGCCTGTGCAGCCCGTTACTGCCGGGGTCCCGGGATCCAGGGACGGCTTCCCTGGGAGAACGCACGGCGTGCCTCAGGCTGGTGCAATGTCACGGCGGCCTCTGCCGCTACAGGATCCATCCGCACTCAGTGCCCCTCCCTGCCCCCTGGCCTGAGTGACCCACAGTCCCCGAAGCAGCTGCTCCTTTAACCCTGTCCTACCTGAGCGAAGAACAGACGCCCTCCGGCTACATACACGGAGAGGTGGGGCCAAATCCAAAGCTGAGACACAGGAGCTGTGAGAACAAAGAAGAGAAAGGGAAATCTCTCCCAGCAGCCTCAGAAGCAGTGGATTAAAGCTCCACAATCAACTTGATGTACCCTGCATCTGTGGAATATATGAATAGACAACGAATCATCCTAAATTGAGGAGCCAGGAGTCAGTGCTGTGCCTCTGAGGTGGGAGAGCTAACTTCAGGGCACTGGTCCACAAGAGACCTCCCAGCTCCACATAATATCAAATGGCGAAAATCTTCCAGAGATCTCCATCTCAACACCAGCACCCAGCTTCACTCAACGACCAGCAAGTTACAGTGCTGGACACCCTATGCCAAACAACTAGCAAGACAGGAACACAACGCCACCCATTAGCAGAGAGGCTGCCTAAAATCATAAAAAGTCCACAGACACCACAAAATACACCACCAGACGTGGACCTGTCCAACAGAAAGCCAAGATCCAGCATCATCCACCAGAATACAGGCACTAGTCCCCTCCACCAGGAAGCCTACACAACCCAATGAACCAACCTTAGCCACTGGGGACAGACACCAAAGACAACAGGAACTACGAACCTGCAGCCTGCAAAAAGGAGACCGCAAACACAGAAAGATAAGCAAAATGAGAAGACAGAAAAACACACAGCAGGACAAGCAGCAAGATAAAAACCCACCAGACCTAACAAATGAAGAGGAAATAGGCAGTCTACCTGAAAAAGAATTCAGAATAATGATAGTAAAGATGATCCAAGATTCTATTTCGAAGATCCAAAATCTTGGAAATATAATAGACAAAATGCAAGAAAGAGTTAACAAGGACCTAGAAGAAATAAAGATGAATCAAGCATCGATTAAAAACACAATAAATGAAATGAAAAATACTCTAGATGGGATCAATAGCAGAATAACTGAGGCAGAAGAACGCATAAGTGAGGTGGAAGATAAAATAGTGGAAATAAAGGATGCAGATCAAAATAAAGAAAAAAGAATGAAAAGAATAGAGGACAGTCTCAGAGACCTCTGGGACAACATTAAACGCATCAACATTCGAATTATAGGGGTTCCAGAAGAAGAAGAGAAAAAGAAAGGGACTGAGAAAATATTTGAAGAGATTATAGTTGAAAACTTCCCTAATATAGGAAAGGAAATAGTTAATCAAGTCCAGGAGGCACAGAGAGTCCCATACAGAATAAATCCAAGGAGAAATACGCCAAGATACATATTAATCAAACTGTCAAAAATTAAACACAAAGAAATCATATTAAAAGCAGCAAGGCAAAAACAACAAATAACACACAAGGGAATCCCCAACAGGTTAAGAGCTGAGCTCTCAGCAGAAACTCTACAAGCCAGAAGGGAGTGGCAGGACATAATTAAAGTGATGAAGGAGAAAAACCTGCAACCAAGACTACTCTACCCAGCAAGGATCTCATTCAGATTTGATGGAGAAATTAAACCCCTCACCGACAAGCAAAAGCTGAGAGAGTTCAGCACCACCAAACCAGCTTTACAACAAATGCTAAAGAACTTCTCTAGGCAAGAAACACAACAGAAGGAAAAGACCTACAATAACGAACCCAAAACAATTAAGGAAATGGGAATAGGAACATACATATCGATAATTACCTTAAATGTAAATGGACTAAATGCTCCCACCAAAAGACACAGACTGGCTGAATGGATACAAAAACAAGACCCATATATATGCTGTCTACAAGAGACCCACTTCAGACCTAGAGACACATACAGATTGAAAGTAAGGGGATGGAAAAAGATATTCCATGCAAATGGAAATCAAAAGAAAGCTGGAGTAGCAATTCTTATACCAGACAAAATAGACTTTAAATAAAGACTATTAGAAAAGACAAAGAAGAACACTACATAATGATCAAGGGATCGATCCAAGAAGAAGATATAACAATTATAAATATTTATGCACCCAACATAGGAGCACCTCAATACATAAGGCAAATACTAACAGCCATAAAAGGGGAAATCGACAGTAACACACTCATAGTAGGGGACTTTAACACCCCACTTTCACCAATGGACAGATCATCCAAAATGAAAATAAATAAGGAAACACAAGCTTTAAGTGATACATTAAACAAGATAGACTTAATTGATATTTATAGGACATTCCATCCAAAAACAACAGAATACACATTTTTCTCAAGTGCTCATGGAACATTCTCCAGGATAGTTCATATCTTGGGTCACAAATCAAGCCTTCGTAAATTTAAGAAAATTGAAATTGTATCAAGTATCTTTTCCAACCACAATGCTATGAGACTAGACATCAATTACAGGAAAAGATCTGTAAAAAATACAAACACATGGAGGCTAAACAATACACTACTCAATAACGAAGTGATCACTGAAGAAATCAAAGAGGAAATAAAAAAATACCTAGAAACAAATGACAATGGAGAAACGACGACCCAAAACCGTGTCTGGGACGCAGCAAAAGCAGTTCTAAGGGGGAAGTTTATAGCAATACAATCCCACCATAAGAAAAAGGAAACATCTCGAGTAAACAACCTGACCCTGTACCTAAAGCAATTGGAGAAAGAAGAACAAAAACATCCCAAAGTTAGCAGAAGGAAAGAAATCATAAAAATCAGATCAGAAATAAATGAAAAAGAAATGAAGGAAACGATAGCAAAGATCAATAAAACTAAAAGCCGGTTCATTGAGAAGATAAACAAAATTGATAAACCATTAGCCAGACTCATCAAGAAAAAAAGGGAGAAGACTCAAATCAATACAATTAGAAATGAAAAAGGAGAAGTAACAACTGACACTGCAGAAATACAAAATATCATGAGAGATTACTGCAAGAAACTCTATGCCAATAAAATGGACAACCTGGAAGAAATGGACAAATTCTTAGAAATGCACAACCTGCCAAGACTGAATCAGGAAGAAATAGAAAATATGAATAGACCAATCACAAGCACTGAAATTGAAACTGTGATTAAAAATCTTCCAACAAACAAAAGCTTAGGACCAGATGGCTTCAGAGGCGAATTGTATCAAACATTTAGAGAAGAGCTAACACCTATCCTTCTCAAACTCTTCCAAAATATAGCAGAGGGAGGAGCACTCCCAAACTCATTTTACGAGGCCACCATCACATTGATACTAAAACCAGGCAAGGATGTCACAAAGAAAGAAAACTCTAGGCCAATATCACTGATGAACATAGATGCAAAAATCCTCAACAAAATACTAGCAAACAGAATCCAACAGCACATTAAAAGGATCATACACCATGATCAAGTGGGGTTTATTCCAGGAATGCAAGGATTCTTCAATATACGCAAATCAATCATTGTGACACACCATATTAACAAATTGAAGGAGAAAAACCATATGATCATCTCAATAGATGCAGAGGAAGCTTTCGACAAAATTCAACACCCATTTATGATAAAAACCCTGCAGAAAGTAGGCATAGAGGGAACTTTCCTCAACATAATAAAGGCCATATATGACAAACCCACAGCCAGCATCATCCTCAATGGTGAAAAACTGAAACCATTTCCACTAAGATCAGGAACAAGACAAGGTTGCCCACTCTCACCACTCTTATTCAACTTAGTTTTGGAAGTTTTAGCCACAGCAATCAGAGAAGAAAAGGAAATAAAAGGAATGCAAATCGGAAAAGAAGAAGTAAACCTGTCACTCTTTGCAGATGACATGATACTATACACAGAGAATCCTAAAAATGCTACCAGAAAACTACTAGAGCTAATCAATGAATTTGGTAAAGTAGCAGGATACAAAATTAATGCACAGAAATCTCTGGCATTCCTGTACACTAATGATGAAAAATCTGAAAGTGAAATCAAGAAAACACTCCCATTTACCATTGCAACAAAAAGCATAAAATATCTAGGAATAAACCTACCTAAGGAGACAAAAGACCTCTATACAGAAAATTATAAGACAGTGATGAAAGAAATTAAAGATGATACAAATAGATGGAGAGATATGCCATGCCCCTGGATTGGAAGAATCAATATTGTGAAAATGACTCTACTACCCAAAGCAATCTACAGATTCAATGCAATCCCTATCAAACTACCACTGGCATTTTTCACAGAACTAGAACAAAAAAATTCAAAATTTGTTTGGAAAAACAAAAGACCCCAAATAGCCAAAGCAATCTTGAGAACGAAAAACGGAGCTGGAGGAATCAGGCTCCCTGACTTCAGACTATACCACAAAGCTACAGTAATCAAGACAGTGTGGTACTGGCACAAAAACAGAAAGATAGATCAATGGAACAGGATACAAAGCCCAGAGATAAACCCACGCACATATGGTCAACTTATCTTTGATAAAGGAGGCAGGAATGTACAGTGGAGAAAGGACAGCCTCTTCAATAAGTGGTGCTGGGAAAACTGGACAGGGACATGTAAAAGTATGAGATTAGATCATTCCCTAGCACCATACACAAAAATAAGCTCAAAATGGATTAAAGACCTAAATGTAAGGCCAGAAACTATCAAACTCTTAGAGGAAAACATAGGCAGAACACTCTATGACATAAATCACAGCAAGATCCTTTTGGACCCACCTCCTAGAGAAATCGAAATAAAAACGAAGATAAACAAATGGAACCTAATGAAACTTCAAAGCTTTGGCACAGCAAAGGAAACCATAAACAAGACCAAAAGAGAATCCTTAGAATGGGAGAAAATATTTGCAAATGAAGCAACTGTCAAAGGATTAATCTCCAAAATTTATAAGCAGCTCAATAGCAAAAAATCAAACAACCCAATCCAAAAATGGGCAGAAGACTTAAATAGGCATTTTTCCAAAGAAGATATACAGACTGCCAACAAACGCATGAAAGAATGCTCAACATCATTAATCATTAGAGAAATGCAAATCAAAACTACAATGAGATATCATCTCACACCAGTCTGAATGGCCATCATCAAGAAATCTAGAAACAATAAATGCTGGAGAGGGTGTGGAGAAAAGGGAACACTCTTGCACTGCTGGTGGGAATGTGAATTGGTACAGCCACTATGGAGAACAGTATGGAGGTTCCTTAAAAAACTACAAATAGAACTACCATATGACCCAGCAATCCCACTACTGGGCATATACCCTGAGAAAACCATAATTCCAAAAGAGACATGTACCAAAATGTTCATTGCAGCTCTATTTACAATAGCCCGGAGATGGAAACAACCTAAGTGTCCATCATCGGATGAATGGATAAAGAAGATGTGGCACATATATACAATGGAATATTACTCAGCCATAAAAAGAAATGAAACTGAGCTATTTGTAATGAGGTGGATAGACCTAGAGTGTGTCATACAGAGTGAAGTAAGTCAGAAAGAGAAAGACAAATACCATATGCTAACACATATATATGGAATATAAGGGAAAAAATGTCATGAAGAACCTAGGGGTAAAACAGGAATAAAGACACAGACCTACTTGAGAATGGACTTGAGGATATGGGTGGGGGAAGGGTAAGCTGTTACAAAACGAAAGAGAGGCATGGACATATATACACTACCAAACGTAAGGTAGGTAGATAGTGGGAAGCAGCTGCAGAGCACAGGGAGATCAGGTTGGTGCTTTGTGACCACCTGGAGGCGTGGGATAGGGAGGGTGGGAGGGAGGGAGACGCAAGAGGGAAGGGATGGGGGAACAGATGTATATGTATGACTGATTCACTTTGTTATAAAGCAGAAACTAATAATAAAAAAAAACTAGTGAACCATATTGTACGTGTGCTGTATCCCCCAAAAAAGTATACGATTTTAAAAGTTGCTAATATTTTATAATTAGATTGTTTATCATTGAAAATATAATAACATGGACTAATATTTTTAAAGTATACATTTATACATGCATGCCTTTTTAGAACCAAAATGGAACTTAGAAATCATTTTATCCAGTATTTACCAAAGCATAATGTACGAGTATGGGAGTATCCTCCGGGGAACTTGTTTAACATGGGCTCCTAGGACATGTGCAAGGCATATTGACGCAATTCTCTGAGGACAGGATTTGGAAATCTGTATTTTAAACCTACCGCCTAGAAAGTTTTTATGTCTGCTAAAGGTTGAGAATTACAATCTAAATCCACCTCTTAAGTTTACAGTTAAAACTTGAGTCTGAGTTGGTCCAAGGATATATATTAATCACTGGCACAATCAGGTTAAGATTCAAATAAATTTTGGTAAACTTTATGTATAACAAAGATATCTCGTTGTATCTTCATAATTGCAAAACATGGTAGCTGTTTTTATCTTTAGCTTTTACATATTGAAATCAATCCCCAGAAATTTTATCTCACCCAACTTCAGAAAATGATTAAAAGTTAGCTCCAGGGTTCAAATTCATACCTTCTGACTTAGAGTCCATTATCACTCTGTACTTTCCACTATTTTGTAGATAAGTATTAACTGCACAGTCCCCACAATTTTATAACACAGATTAAATGCTTTTGATATGGATGGAATGGTAAAGCAACTCAAATACAGCAGAGTTATTATTTTTTTAGTATCTTGTAAATAGCAGCACTACTGGGCACTGCTATGTAATGTGACCAGGTGAAAAATTCTAGGCCATTACCCAAATGTTTCTTGTCATGTCCTCTTAATCTTTCAAATATTCAGCTTCAGCAATTCTTAAAATGGCATTTCTGATATTCGGATAAATAGAACTCTCTCTATTTTACTCACCACATGTTTCCCTTTTGGAATCTCTAAATCTATTGTTAACAAAGTGACTTATTGTATGAGGGCTTACTAGATAATTGCCTTTGGGTTGAAAATATTAACCTGGTATTGAACTGAAAGGATAAGTATATGCCAGATGGGATGAAGAGAAAGGATTAAGATATTAGAAAAACAAAACAAAGGCTCACTTTTTTAGTCCCATATTTTGAAGAAAAAAGCAGCATTTTCCCTGAGACAATTGTAAGCAGCATTTGTTGCATGTTAGTGATTCTGGAGCCCAGCAGTCTGGGAGAAACTTCTCAGAGAAAAAGGCTCATAATTATGCAACACTTATGATCTATCAGGCACTTCTTAAAGTGGTTTTATGTGTATCACCTCATTTCAGACATTAAAAAAAAGCTGATAAGCAAGTATTATTACTATCTTTATTTTATTAATCGAGGCACAGATGGGTGAAGTAACTTGTCTAATACTATTAGCTCTTTCCTGGATGAATCTATCACTCTTTCTGTGGTTACACATTACCTTGTATATTTTCTATTGTGTTACTACCATGTCCTGCCTTATATTTGATAGAAGAAATAACTGTCGAAGAATATCTTGCTCTGGTTAGGTTTCAAGATATACGTTTCCCTAGACCTCTAAAAAGAGAATATTCCTATGAAAACTTTCACAAGCTGAAATGGTGTAAAGAAACAATTACCTTTGTTTTGTCATAAAAGCAAAAATATTCTTTGGATTTCTTTTAGTTAGTGAAAACCGGTACTAATATAGGTCTTTCATAAAAACAAAGTGACATAAAGCCAGCTTTGGAAAAGTGAGGATACCTGTACCTCAATGCAACTAAAAGGAACAAGGTGAAGTCTTTGAGAGAGGATAACCAGGAAAAGTTGGGCTAGCACCATCATTAACTACAAAAAGAGTAACAATTACTGAAAACCTATGTGATGGGGACTACAGTAAGTGTTTTACTTACATTATATCATTAAATCAACAAATACTACTTACTCTTTTTCTCTAGATAAAATGCCCTTAAGTGGGAATAACTTGACAATTATGACAGCATGAGTAAATGACAAAGGAAGAATTCAAACTAAAATCTGTTTTCAAAGCCCATTTATTTCTCCCCACTGCACTAAATACCAGATTATCCATGTCCCCATTTATTGCTGTTTGCTTTAACTAAATAATGGCATGGATTCAGACTGTTTTAAATATCATAGAGAAAAGCAGAGTTGCTTAAGTGTGAAAGGCTAACATCAGAGGTGTGAAGATATATCACTCAGCTTCTTCTCAGGAAGAAATAAAGCTATTCTTCATTTGAAAGCCCCTATGCTCAGTGGAAGAAACATAAAAAAATAAGACACAGTAAAGATTTTCTACACTGCCTGGGTCTTCTCAATCTTTCAGCAAACAGTGCCATGAAGTGGAATGTCAAGTAATTTTTACTTCAGAGCTTTGGTATCATTTTCACAGTGAGCACAGAAATTGGAAACAAAAGCTTATGAAGTCTAGCTTCTTAGTACTTGGCATGTTAACCTTAGGAAAGACAAAGGGGCAACAGGCAGCACGCTAACTCTTAAGATATTTTATATGCATTCACTAAAGATAAGTTAGTTTACTCAGGTTCAATAGCAAATCTATGGATTGGGTTTATTTTACTGCTTCAACATTACATAACACAAGAGTAAGTAGTAGCTTGAAAGTGGATACACATTTTTTTAAACAAAGTCCATTAACTGTATTCAGTCATGCAACAAATATTTGTCATAATAAGGAAGAACAATCCTACAGTCTGAAAACATTGGTTTTATCAGTCACTCAGTGTTTCAAAACCTACCAATGGCTCTCCATCTCACTTGGAATGAAGTGCAAAGTTGTCAGAAGGTCCTACAAAATCCAGCAGTATCTCCACACCATTACACCTTTGATCGAATTTCCTTCTCTTATACATCTATTATGAAGCTCCAGCTTATGTACCTTGATCGATCTCCTACCTCAGTCTTTGCATTAGCAGTTCTCTCAGCCAGGACTGCTTTTCTTGCCAATATCAGTATGCCTCACTCTGTCACTTCTTTCAGATCTTTACTCACTTTACCAAGGAGCCCTTTCCTGCCACACTATTTAAAATATTCATTTCAGATGGTAAAATGATGAGTACCTTATCTGCAGTTCTCCTTAAACTCCTTTCCTACTTTATTTTTCCCCGTAGCACTCATCACCTCCTATGTACTGCTTATTTATTTGTTTATTTGTATTGTCAATATTTCCCTACAGACTAAAGCCACACATGAGCAGGGTTTGCTGTCTCTTTTGCTTACAGCTGTGTCAACAACTCCTGAAACCATGCCTAACATATAGGAGATACTCAATAAATAAGTTTTTTTAAATAAATGTGTAAAGGAATGAATGGATAATTGAAATTATGGGCTGACCTAGTAGAGAGGAAGCCAAGTTAATGCAAGATCAAAGGACCAAAGCAAAACTGGTCTTGTGTTTGAAATCTAGAAGCAGGGGCCAATGAACATGAGGATGAGTGATGTGAAATGAGGGCAGGGTGGTAAGCAAATTGCCAGGGCTTATAGAGCCCTCAGAACTGTGAAAAGCATTTTATACTGCACTCTAGGGCAATAGGAATTCTTTGGTAGCTTGCAAGGAGGAAAGTGATGACAACTAACTTGTATTTTAGAAGCTCATTCTGGTTATGATGTAGAGAGTTAATTAGATGAAGGCAAAAATGGAACCACTGCAGATGACAAGGTGAGAAAAAGTGATAATATTTAAGAGCAGGAAAATCATGGAGAGATACTGTTATGTTGTTGGGAAGACTTTTTAAGAGTCCCTGAGCACTAAGGGATCTAGTTTTGCTGGGGTAAGTTCCTGTTATGATCATTCACTCTTTCAACGCATAGTTGAAATGGAGAATTTTTCTAGGCACTCTGAAAGATACAGAGGTGGCTTACAATCAAATTTTTTAATATAACTGCATTGGCTTAGTTTTGAAAAAGTTACTTCCTCCTTGGCAATTCAGCTATAATTAGAGTAAACTATTACTAGAGAGAGAGAATTAAAATTCATAGATAACCTAAGTTATATCAGAGACAAGTGCTATATTTCAGTTATTTAATCCTCTTACCAATCCTGACAAATGAGACAATTATGTTACAGAGGCTGAGCTAATTTTTCCAAGAACAGGCAGATATGTGGTGGTTGAGCAGAAATTCATACTTTCTGATTCCAAATATCCTGACTTTTCTTCCATACTAGATTCAATATTGCAACAGTCATGGCTTCATAAAGTAATCTCTATAATTGTTCACTTTGCCTTATTTGGAAAACACACACACACAGAGGCATTCACATACATACACATGCATACACTCACATGAAAAAACATAGAAAAAATCAAACTTTTGATTAAAAAGTATAGCCTTAAAAAGAGTTGTAGGGCTTCCCTGGTGGCGCAGTGGTTGAGAGTCCACCTACCGATGCAGGGGACACGGGTTCATGCCCCGGTCCGGGCAGATCCCACATGCCGCGGAGCAGCTGGGCCCGTGAGCCATGGCCGCTGAGCCTGCGCATCCGGAGCCTGCGCTCCACAATGGGAGAGACCACAACAGTGAGAGGCCCATGTACCACACACAAAAAAAAAAAGAAAAAAAAAAAAGTTGTAGATAGTCCATGAATCCTTTTTTAAAGAACCCGGTGCTTTAGATACAATTTAAGATTGTTCTCAGTTTTTAATTATTCTCAATCATTATTTAGTTCAACCTCATCGTTGACCTCAGGCATAAGTAGAATATTTCTTTCAATTCACCATAGCTAGTTTTATACTTCAAATTAAAAATGTTTCCTTTGACATGCTTCTAATGATCTAGATGCTAGAATTAAAACAGCTCTTCTTTTTTTTAATCCTGTGAGGAAAAAATGATTCTAGAACTTTACTTAAAGTTTATCAAAGATCTGGGCTTATTTTGCCTTGTAGAATTCTACTTTTAACCTAAGACACAATGAGAAAATATTTCCCCCAAAAGGAAAAATAGTCATTAGTCTCCTCTGTCATCCATTCCTAACTCTTCTGACTTCCCTTCAAAAAGACTATCAAAGTAAGAAATCTTACACACTACTATATATAGGATGGATAGCTAATACGTATATTATGCTACTATATAGCACAGGAAACTCTACTCAATACTCTGTAATGACCATTATGGGAATAGAATCTAAAAAAGAGTGGATATATCTATATGTATAACTGATTCACTTTGCTGTACATCTGAAACTAACACAACACTGTAAATCAACTATACTCCAAAAAAAAATAATTAAAATATATATATTAAAAAAGAAATCCCTTTCCATAATAACACCATGCTATCCATTCAGTTGTGTCCCCCCACCACACACACACACGTGCACGCACACACACACACACACACACACACAAAGATACGTTGAAGTACCTCTGAATGTGCCCCTAATTTGGTAAAAAAGTCATTGCAGATGTAACTAATTAAGATGAGGTCATACCGAAGTAGGGTGGATCCCTAAAGCAATTTGACATCATTATGAAATGCCACATGAAGACAGAGACACATGGGGAGAACGCAGAGATTGAACTTTTATGCAGCTTCAAACCAGGAATCACCAAAGATTGCCAGTGAATCACCAAAAGCTAGTGAAGAAAACAACAAGGATTTCAGAGGGAATATGGCTATGCTGACACCTTGATTTCAGACTTCTAGGCTCGAAAACTGTGAGAAACTAATTTTTGTTATTTTAAGCCACATAGTTTGTGGTAATATGTTCCTCAGCCCTAAGAAACCAATACACAATATAAATTTATATATCTATTATAGATTACAACATTTTTTATGCATTGTATTTAACTCAATTTTTCAACGTAATCCTTTCTTATATTTATTTTATCTATTTTAAATACATTGCCAATCCCTTAACCTGGTATTTATTTTTCAATATCTGCTCAGCACTTTCCTCACTTTATTAAACTATTGGTTGGAATGTCTCCTCCCAACAGAGGCCTTCTCTCTCCACCTGATTTAAAATAACACCTCACATCATGTCTTATCCCCTCACTCTATTTTGTTATATTTATACCACATAAAAATCCCTGACAGAGCCAGAGACCTTCAAAATGGTGTAGGAATAAGACATGGAGATCATCTTCCTCCCCACAAATACATCAGAAATACACAAACATGTGGAAAAACTCCTACAGAACACCTACTGAATGCTGGCAGAAGATCTCAGACTTCCCAAAAGCCACGAAACTCACCACACAACTGGCCGTGTGGCTGACAGGACCTTGGTGTTCCAGCCAGGTGTCAGGCCTATGCCTCTGAGGTGGGAGAGCCGAGTTCAGGACATTCATCAACCAGAGACCTCCTGGCTCCACATAATATCAAAGCTCTCCCAGAGATCTCCATCTCAATGCTAAGACCCAGCTCTAGCAAGCTACATTGCTGGATACCCTAGGCCAAACAACTAGGAAGACAGGAACACAACCCCACCCACTAGCAGAGAGGCTGCCTAAAATCATAATAAGGTCTCAGACACCCCAAAACACACAACCAGATGCGATCCTGCCCACCAGAAAGACAAGATACAGCCTCATCCACCAGAAAAGAGGCAGCAGTCCCCTCCACCAGGAAGCCTACACAACCCACTGAACTAACCTTAGCCACTGGGGGGCAGACACTGAAAACAACGGGAACTACAAACCTGCAGCCAGCCAAAAGGAGACCCCAAATGCAGTAAGTTAAGCAAAATGAGAAGACAGAGAAATATGGAGCAGATGAAGGAGCAAAGTAAAATCCCACCAGACTAAACAAAGGAAGAGGAAATAGGCAGTCTACCTGAAAAAGAATTCAGAATAATGATAGTAGAGATGATCCAAAATCTTGGAAATAAAATGGAGAAAATACAAGAAACGTTTAACAAGGACCAAGAAGAACTAAAGAGAAAAAAACAATGATGAACGACACGATAAATGAAATTAAAAATTCTCTAGAAGGAATCAATAGCAGAATAACTGAGGCAGAAAGACAGATAAGTAACCTGGAAGATAAAACAGTGGAAATAACTACCACAGAGCAGAATAAAGAAAAAAGAATGAAAAGAATCAAGGACAGTCTCAGAGACCTCTGGGACAACATTAAACACACCAACATTTGAATTATACAGGTCCAAGAAGAAGAAGAGAGAAAGAAAGGGACTGAGAAAATATTTGAAGAGATTATAGTTGAAAACTTCCCTAATATGGAAAAGGAAATTGTCAGTCAAGTCCAGGAAGTGCAGAGAGTCCCATACAGGATAAATGCAAGGAGAAACATGCCAAGACACATATTAATCAAACTATCAAAAATTAAATACAAAGAAAAAATATTAAAAGCAGCAAGGGGAAAACAACAATTAACACACAAGGGAATCCCCATAAGGTTAACAGCTGATCTTTCAGCAGAAACTCTGCAGGCCAGAAGGGAGTGGCAGGATATATTTAAAGAGTTGAGAGGGAAAAACTTACAACCAAGATTACTCTATGCATCAAGGATTTCATTCAGATTCGATGGAGAAATTAAAGCCTTTAAAGACAAACAAAAGGTAAGAGAATTCAGCACCACCAAACCAGCTTTACAACAAAGGCTAAAGGAACTCCTCTAGGCAGGAACCATAAGAGAAGGAAAAGACCTACAATAACAAACCCAAAACAATTAAGGAAATGGTAATAGGAACATACATACCATACTACCTTATATGTAGATGGATTAAATGCTCGAACCAAAAGACATAGATTGGCTGAATGAATAAAAAAACAAGACCTGTATATATACTGTCTACAGGAGACTCACTTCACACCTAGGGACACATACAGACTGAAAGTGAGGGGATGGAAAAATATATTCCATGAAAATGGAAATCAAAAGAAAGCTGGAGTAGCAATTCTCATATCAGACAAAATAGACTTTAAAAGAAAGACTATTACAAGAGACAAACAAGAACACTACATAGTGATCAAGGGATCAGTCCCAGAAGAAGATATAACAATTGTAAATATTTATTCACCCAACATACGAGCACCTCAATACATAAGGCAAATACTAACAGCCATAAAGGGGGAAATCGACAGTAACACATTCACAGTAGGGGACTTTAACGTGCCACTTTCACCAATGGACAGATCATCTAAAATGAAAATAAATAAGGAAACACAAGCTTTAAATGATATATTAAACAAGATGAACTTAATTGATATTTATAGGACATTCCATCCAAAAATAACAGAATACACATTTTTCTCGAGTGTTCATGGAACATTCTCCAGGATAGATCCTATCTTGGGTCACAAATCAAGCCTTGGTAAATTTAAGAAAATTGAAATTGTATCAAGTATCTTTTCTGACCACAACACTATGAGACTAGATATCAATTACAGGAAAAAAACTGTAAAAAATACAAACATATGGAGGCTAAACAATACACCCCTAAATAACCAACAGATCACTGAAGAAATCAAGGAGGAAATCAAAAAATACCTAGAAACAAATGACAATGAAAACACGATGACCCAAAACCTATGGGATGCAGCAAAAGCAGTTCTAAGAGGGAAGTTTATAGCAATACAATCCTACCTAAAGAAACAAGAAAAATCTCAAATAAACAACTTAACCATACACCTAAAGCAATCAGAAGAACAAAAAAAACCCAAAAGTTAGCAGAAGGAAAGAAATCATAAAGATCAGATCAGAAATAAATGAAAAAGAAATGAAGGAAACGATAGCAAAGACCAATACAACTAAAAGCTGGTTCTTTAAGAAGATAAACAAAATTGATAAACCATCAGCAGGACTCATCAAGAAAATCAGGGAGAAGACTCAAATCAATAGAAATAGAAATGAAAATGGAGAAGTAACAACTAACACTGCAGGAATACAAAGGATCATGAGAGATTACAACAAGCAACTATATGCCAATAAAATGGACAACCTAGAAGAAATGGACAAATTCTTAGAAAAGCACAACCTTCCAAGACTGAACCAGGAAGAAACTGAAAATATAAACAGACCAATCACAAGCACTGAAATAGAGACTCTGATTAAAAACCTTCCAACAAACAAAAGCCCAGGACCAGATGGCTTCACAGGCGAATTCTATTAGACATTTAGAGAAGAGCTAACACCTATCCTTCTCAAACTCTTCCAAAATATAGCAGAGGGAAGAACACTCCCAAACTCATTCTACGAGGGCATCACCCTGACACCAAAACCACACAAAGATGTCACAAAAAAAGAAAACTCTAGGCCAATATCACTGATGAACATAAATGCAAAAATCCTCAACAAAATACTAACAAACAGAATCCAACAGCACATTAAAAGGATCATACACCATGATCAACTGGGATTTAGCCTAGGGATGCAAGGATTCTTCAATATATGCAAATCAATCATTGTGATACACCATATTAACAAATTGAAGGAGTAAAACCATATGATCACCTCAATAGATGCAGAAAAACTTTTGACAAAATTCAACACCCATTATAAAACACTCCAGAATGTGGGCATAGAGGGAACTTACCTCAACATATTAAAGGCCATATATGACAAACCCACAGCGAACATCATTCTCAGTGATGAAAAACTGAAACCATTTCCACTAAGATCTTGAAAAAGACAAGGTTGCCCACTCTCACCACTATTATTCAACATAGTTTTGGAAGTTTTAGCTGCAGCAATCAGAGAAGAAAAATAAATAAAAGGAATCCAAATTGGAAAAGAAGAAGTAAAGCTGTCAATGTTTGCAGATGACATGATACTATACATAGAGAATCCTAGAGATGCTACCAGAAAACTACTAGGGCTAATCAATGAATTTGGTAAAGTAGCAGGATACAAAATTAATGCACAGAAATCTCTTGCATTCCTATACACTAATGATGAGAAATCTGAAAGAGAAATTAAGGAAACACTCCCATTTACCATTGCAACAAAAAGAATAAAATACCTAGGAATAAACCTACTTAAGGAGACAAAAGACCCGTATGCAGAAGACTATAAGACACTGATGAAAGAAATTAAGGATGATATAAACAGATGGAGAGATATACCATGTTCTTGGCTTGGAAGTATCAATATTGTGAAAATGACTATACTACCCAAAGCAATCTACAGATTCAGTGCCATCCCTATCAACCTACCAGTGGCATTTTTCACAGAACTAGAACAAACAATTTCACAATTTGTATGGAAACACAAAAGACCCTGAATAACCAAAGCAATCTTGAGAAAGAAAAATGGAGCTGGAGGAATCAGGTTCCCTGACTTCACACTATACTACAAAGCTACAGTAATCAAGACTGTATGGTACTGGCACAAAAACAAAAATATAGATCAATGGAACAGGATAGAAAGCCCAGAGATAAAACCACGCACATATGGTCACCTTATCTTTTATAAAGGAGCCAAGAATATACAATGGAGAAAAGACAGCTGCTTCAATGAGTGGTGCAGAGAAAACTGCACAGCTACATGTAAAAGAATGAAATTAGAACACTCCCTAACACCATACACAAAAATAAACTCAAAATGGATTGAAGATCTAAATGTAAGGCCAGACACTATAAAACTTTTGGAGGAAAACATAGGCAGAACACTCTATGCCATAAATCACAGCAAGATCCTCTTTGATCCACCTCCTAGAGAAATGGAAATAAAAACAAAAATAAACAAATGGGACCTAATGAAACTTAGAAGCTTTTGCACAGCAAAGGAAACCATAAACAAGATGAACAGACAGCCCTCAGAATGGGAGAAAATATTTGCAAATGAAGTAACTGTCAAAGGATTAATCTCCAAAATTTACAAGCAGCTCATGCAGCTCAATATCAAAAAAAAGTAAAACCCAATCTAAAAATGGACAGAAGACCTAAATAGACATTTCTGCAAAGAAGATGTATAGATTGCCAACAAACACGTAAAAAGGATGCTCAACATCACTAATCATTAGAGAAATGCCAATCAAAACTACAATGAGGTATCACCTCAGACCAGTCAGAATGACCATCATTAAAAAATCTGCAAACAATAAATGCTGGAGAGGGTGTGGAGAAAAGGGAACCCTCTTGCACTGTTGGTGGGAATGTAAATTGATACAGCCACTATGGAGAACAGTATGAAGGTTCCTTAAAAAACTCAAAATAGAACTACCATATGACCCAACAATCCCACTACTTGACATATACTCTCAGCATACCATAATTCAAAAAGAGTCATGTACCACAATGCTCATTGCAGCTCTATTTACAATAGCCAGGACATGGAAGCAACCTAGGCATCCACTGATAGATGAATGGGTGAAGAAGATGTAGCACGTATATACAATGGAATATTACTCAGCCATAAAAAGAAAAGACAGTGAGTTATTTGTAGTGAGGTGGATGGACCTAGAGACTGTCATACAGAGTGAAGTAAGTCAGAAAGAGAAGAACAAATACTGTATGCTAACACATATATATGGAATCTAAAAAAAAAAAAGGTTCTTAAGAACCTAAGGTCAGGACAGGAATAAAGATGCAGATGTAGAGAATGGGCTTGAGGACATGGGGAGGGGGAAGTGTAAGCTGGAACGAAGTAAGAGAGTGGCATGGACATATATACGCTACCAAATGTAAAACAGCTAGCTAGTTGGAATCACCCACATAGTACAAGATCAGCTCGGTGCTTTGTGACCACCTAGAGGGATGGGATATGGAGGGTGGGAGGGAGATGCAAGAGGAAGGAGACATGGGGATATATGTATATGTATAGCTGATTCACTTTGTTATAAAGCAGAAACTAATACACCATTGTAAAGCAATTATACTCTAATAAAGGTATTAAAAACAGTAGGTAGCCAAATATCAGGAAAAAATGTAGTAAAATATATAACAGAAATGTTTCCAGTAGTTTGTGAATAAAAAATATTTCTATATCTCTGGGGAAAAAAAATCCCTGACATTATATTTAAAACTTTATTTTGTGTGTATTTTCTGTTTCCCCAGATTTGAGTATAGACTCCACAGGGAAAGGAATTTTGTCTTTTGCCCATCTCTGCATTTCCAGTACCTGTAAAAGTGACTTACATTGTTGGCATCAAAATAAGCTTCAGATGATTGAACAAAACAGCCATCATCTTACAGATGAGGAACTTGTTCTTGGTATTAATTTAAAATTAGAAAGGAAAAATTTCATTCACCCAATGATAGAAACTGTATATCTGAAAGAAACACCATCTGAGTCTAGCTGACCTGAATGCCAAGAATGTTATTGTTGTTTCTAAGGTGTCTTCTTAAAAGATTCCAGCTTTTAAGGCACTAGTTATTCAGATTGTTTTATATACACCAAAGGTATATTATCTATTATTTATTTCTCAAGACTTCTTCTTTGCAAGTTCAAAATAGAAACTCTGCTTCATTTTCATAAAACAAATTTTCTCTATAGAAGAATGTCAGCAGAGATTACTAAAGAGCTTTTCTTATAATAGGAGCTTTTAAAGAGCATCAGACACACTCTGAATTAACTTATTCATTCATTCTTAATTAAATGCTGTGCCCCTGCTATGGGGCAAAACTCAGACTGAGCACTCTGAGGGCTTTAAAGATAAATATCAAAGAGTTCCTGTGTTCCAACCCCTGGGAAGAAATAAAAAAGGTGCATAAATCAATATAATTTTATTTAAGAAGTGATAAATCCATAAGATAGGCATCTAATTGTTAGGGGGAAAAAAAGAGAGATTTGAAGCCAGAGCTGGGCAGTTTCAAGCTCTCAGTGAGGTTTGATACTCTATTTATTCTCCTTCTCTTCAATCCTACAAGTGGTAAGCCCTTGCCATCATTTCTAGTTTCTGGGTGACTCACCATGCTTGTTTGTTCCCTTAACTTTGCCAACACATCTGTAAATCCATTAAAGTCCATTCACTAAAGATGCTTCATCTGAACCTCTGGGGAAGAATTCTATTTCCTATGACACAATTGCTGTACTTATATTTCCTGGTTCATGGTAGGCACACCCAATAAATGGCAGCTACCGTTATCACACATTGAACCATTCCTAATAATCATGTAGTCAAGTGCAGGCAGACATGAATTACTACTGCAGATATACATTCAACAGTATTAGTCTTGAACTATACCCCTCTGACCTTCCCATTAACTCACATATAGATGGTATCAATAAGTAAATGTACTAGAAATATTTGTTACGAATATATGTGAAATAGCAGTCTGCTTTTAAGAAAATTACCCAGAGTTGCCTGTTTTAATCTTTCCCACAAGTACTATAATATTTTCATCATTTATGATTAATAATAATGCTAACTGAATATTTTTCAATTTGTGCTGTTTCCCTTTCCAAAAACAAAGCAAAAATTCTATTTTTTGAGTGATATTTTTAATTATGAAAAGTGAAATTAGTAGAAGAAATGTAAAACAAAGAAATGAAATCTAAAACAAAACCTGAGCCAGGAGCTTGGGCATGGCCCCATCCAATACTAAGTGAATATACAGGTTTTTGTTATTGTTGTTCTTTGCTTCTATGTCACTCAGATCCTGGAGTTTGCCTAGTGGTGAACAGGATCAACAGGTTGATAGCTCTTTCTTGATTCTGTGGGTGGTGTGCATTCTTAATTAGTGGAAACGTTTGTCTGGTTAATTTCTATACCGAATGAGACTCTGTCATGCTAACTAGTTGTGTGATCCCTGAGGTGTCAGCATCCCCCCCAACTTCTAAGTGGGACAAGTTGTGCTCAGCAACCCGCTCAGTCCCCATTCATCATAGGAATAGAGGATTTAAATTACTCCTCATGAATGAGAAGTTCCCAAGTGTAGGTCATAAGCTTGCACTTAGGCTTTTTGCAAAACTGCTTCCAAATTATGTTAACAAAGGGGGTACAAATCTTCACTATTAAACAGGAGAGGACTATTGGTAGGAGATAAATTCACACGCCCCTTAAATGTAATCTTTATATTTTTTCCAGTTCTCTGAGGATGATCAAAGAAATTTACAAAGAAGAAAAGAAAAAGAAAAGCAGGGTATCCTAAGTAACTGCCTTCCCTATATCCATCTCCCCTTCCCTCCTCTGTGAATAACGAGAAACTGTCACTCATACTTGAGCTTGGAGGCCTGAAAGTTTCCAACAATAATAGTTGCAGGAAAGGCTATAGCCTGAAAGAGGAGTGGGTAAAGGAAGAGGTAGGAGATTTAAGTTTAAAAGGACACAGGCTCTAGGAAGAAGGGGAAGTAGAAATTTGATAAAAACATAGTGGCACCTCTCAGGAAATGTGAGAGACAAAATATGATGTCCCACAGTAGAAGGGTTATTGAGGCCTTATCCATGTGTTTAGTGCAATAGAACTAGGCAAATAGGAAAAGAGACTGGCTAGACCAATCATACCAAGACTCTCCAAAATTCCAACTCTCAAGATTTAGATAATAATATTGTAAGACAATAATATTGAGAGCTTAGAGTTACTTGTTGAGTAAAAGTCATTTTCTAGGTTTCCAATATTTGTGCTCACTTGGTAAAGGGAAGGGACTAACCAACTCATTTTCTATTCACAGCAAAAATACCACTGATATGGTCATTGATACAGTAAAAAAAAAAAAAAGCCATCTTAATGATCAGCTAGGCTGATTTTTCTCTAGGACTTTTGATTCCACCAGAAAGAAGCTATAGACACCATAATGGGATTAAAGAAAATAGGAGATAAGGATCCTAGTACCTGGGTTTCATGAATGGATGAAACCCAGGGCTCAGAGAGATTGAGTAACTTACTCAGAATCACTCAGCAAAGAAGTGGTAAGAGCATGACTCTCGCTCCAACTGGGACTATTTCCACACTGCCTCTCCATTTGAAGATGTGAGCCACTAAAGATCTGAATGTTATGTCATTATTACTTTCCCCTTTATTAGCATATCATGCAGTTAATCATTTAATGTCTGGTATAGACAAAATTAACACTGGTTAATGTTGGATAAGGCCAATCTTTTATGGCATTCCACTGTTACTTACCAACATGTGCTTTTTATTTTCAGTTTCAAAAGTTAAAAAAAAATACTGCTGGCATATAAAGCAAGTTTCAATTATCTCATTGGTTGAAACTTATCCTAAGAAAACAAATGTTAAAATCAGAAGTACATGTGCAGGAAGAAATATACTTTAAAAATGTTTAGCCTGCAGGATTAAATTTAATGATAATTACATTTTTAGTATAGAAAATAAAATGATTAACATTTTAAGAGCCCTGATAAAAAATTATAGGCCATTGTACTTTAAAATGCTTGTTGGAAATTAATGATTGGCCTCTGGCATTTTCCACTTAATTTTCTATCTTATAAAGATTTGAAGAAGAAAAGTGTTTTGTCTAAATCAAACATCTCTTGTATCAAACTGCACACTTAAAAAGTGCATGATAGTTATAAAAATGATTTAATGCTCTCCAATTTTGTTCTCAGACCACTCTTCAGGAGTGCCTGTAAAAAACAGACAAAGAAATAAGAGGGTCTGGAAGGGTGATGTTATGGGCTGAATTGTTCCCCACTCCTGAAATTCATATGTTGAAGCCTTGACCAACCCCAGGAACTCAGAATGTGATTGTATTTGAGTTAGGGTCCTTAAAGAGGCGGTTCACTTAAAATGAGGCTCTTAGGGTGGGCACTAATCCAGCTTCATAAGGAGAGGAGATATAAAGACACACAGAGAAGACACCAGAGGTGCTTGTACCCAGAGGGATAACCATCTGCCAGCCAAGGAGAGAGGCCTCAGAGGAAACCAACCCTGCAGACAACTTGATCTTGGACTCCCAGCCTCCAGAACTGTGAGAAAATAAATTTCTGTTATTTGAGCCACTTGGTGTACGATATGTTGTTATGGCAGCCCTAGGAAACTAATCCACTCAGCATGTATTTATTTAATGACTTGTCATAGAATGCATGGAGAATGTGATATTCTGGCTAACTTAAAGGAAAAGCAATACCATTCATAAGAAGATTATTAACTTTAAAAAATTTATAGGTAATATAATAAAAAAATCATTTCAAACATATTAAATTGCTGTTACAGCAATGCTCTAAAAGTTTAAAGAATGTATGTCTTCATGAGGAAAGTCAATTACGATAGAACATTTTAGGGGGCACAATATGGTAAAAAAAATGTATGAGTTTCATTGAGGTCTATAAACAAAATATTCCAAGAATGTAACTGACATAGAACCCAGAATCATGTATGAATAGCATAATGATGGAATAATCCCCCGACTTACTCATGTGCTTATTTGGCACCCACTTAATAAGCAATAGTGATGAGATATCATAACATAGAGTTGTGCTGTCCAAATGGCAGCCCCTAGCTACACATGGCTATTTAAATTTAAATTGATTTAAATTAAATAAAATTTAAAATTCTATTTTTCAGTTGCACTAGCCACATTTCAAGTGCTTAATAACCACATGTGGCTAGTAGTTAAATTATTAGATAGTGCAGATATAGAACATTTCTAAGTCGCCAACAATTCTGTTAAGAAGAATTCCTGTGTTCATGCCCTAGATTTTCCATTTACCAGTCATTTAATCTTTCTATAACTCAATTAGTTTATTTTCAGGTAGGGAACAATGAGTAAGCCATTCTCAAAAGGTTATGATGAGGATTTAATGAGGTTAATACCTGTGAAGGTCAATTGTAAATTGAGAAATGTACATATAAGTTTTGTGCTATGCTGGTGCAAGCAGTGATAAATCAGATATGAATCCTACTTTGAAGGAGAGTATATTGCATAAGGGAGGTAAGACTTGTCAGCAAATAACTATCATACAAAATAGAACGAGAGAGATATGTACTTAATAGAGGTCTACAGAGATATTGGAAGATTTTCCCCATTGCCTGGGTATCAAGTCCAAAGTGTTAACAAGTCCTCCATGATCTGGTCTTCTGATCTCTTGATTATCTGTGTATTTTGTCTCTTGCCAGGCATCACCTTTCTTTATTCTACATTCTATGTAGATTTAGAGATTTTTTTTTCTAATTCAATTCTTCAGATAGGCCAAACCTCACTTCTAGACTTTTTTTTTTTAACATCTTTATTGAGGTATAATTGCTTTACAATGGTGTGCTAGTTTCTGCTTTATAACAAAGTGAATCAGCTATACGTATACATACATCCCCATGTCTCCTTCCTCTTGCATCTCCCTCCCACCCTCCATATCCCACCCCTCTAGGTGGTCACAAACCACCGAGCCGATCTCCTGTGCTATGCAGCTGCTTCCCACTAGCTATCTAGTTTACATTTGGTAGTGTATATATGTCCATGCCACTCTCTCACTTTGTCCCAGCTTACCCTTCCCCCTCCCTGCATCCTCAAGTCCATTCTTTATGTCTGCATCTTTATTCCTGTCCTGCCCCTAGGTTCTTCCCAACCTTTTTTTTTTTTTTTTTTTTTTTTTAGATTCCATATATATGTGTTAGCATACGGTATTTGTTTTTCTCTTTCTGACTTACTTCACTCTGTATGACAGACTCTAGGTCCATCCACCTCACTACAAATAACTCAATTTCGTGTCTTTTTATGGCTGAGTAATATTCCATTGTATATACGTGCCACATCTTCTTTATCCATTCATCTGTTGATGGACACTTAGGTTGCTTCCATGTCCTGGCTATTGTAAATAGAGCTGCAATGAACACTGTGGTACATGACTCTTTGAATTATGGTTTTCTCAGGGTATATGCCCAGTGGTGGGATTGCTGGGTCATATAGTAGTTCTATTTTTAGTTTTTTAAGGAATCTTCATACTGTTTTCTATAGTGGCTGTACCAATTTACATTCCCACCAACAGTGCAAGAGGGTTCCCTTTTCTCCACACCCTTTCCAGCATTTATTGTTTGTAGATTTTTTGATGATGGCCATTCTGACTGCTCACTTCTAGACTTTGCTCATTTTCTTGGACTGTAACATAGGGCTGGGCTGCTCCATTTTGACCCCCAGATCCTTGCATCCTTTTACCTGGCTGAATCAGCCATTATTTCTCATCCCAGGAAATAGTTCTTCTCAGACCTCTCCTCTGAATCCTATTTAACACCACAATTATCATATTTCATTGAAATGTCCTGTAAACTGAAATCCCCTGTCCCCCTACTGACTGGGTAATTACAAATCATTAATCTCTTGATCACTGTTAAATCCCCAACACCTAACACACTTGCTAGCTCATAGTAAGAGTCCAATATGTTGACTGAATGAAAGCTAAAGGAGAGAGAAGATGCTTTTAGCTGATGAGTTTGTGTACGTAGGTGAATCATCAAGGAGATGGTATTTGAATGACCTCCTTCAAATGTGACATTTTTTTCTTTTTCTACTCAACCTTGTTGTGTGCACCATAAGCATAGATTTCAGGTCTCTTCCTCATGTCTAATGTAGAACGTAGCTTACATTCTGGTTACTAAACTTAGTATTTGGCATAATTTATCTGGATTTTGTCATTTGATTCATTGCAGGATACTCCTGCAAAGTTGGGTAGAAAGAAAAAATAGTAATTATTTCTTAGTCATTTATGCCTAGAAACGTTCCAGCCATTGTATATGGATTGTCTCAGGTAACCCTTACAACAACCCAGAGAGTTAAGTATTATATTTACTTGGTAGGTAAATGGAAGCTAAGAGAGGACAAGTGACTTGTCAGATGTTATGCAGTTAGTTAGTAGTGAAACTGGAGGTTGAACCAGGTCTGTCTGATTTTAGAAACTATTCATATTTCACTGGAACACTAAAGCGACTGTGAGATGGCGACCTCATCTCTCAAACTATAAGTAAAATTTATGCACAAATTAGGGGCCATGTTTCCCTTAGAGGCAGGATAAAAATTTTCTGATTTTTTAGATAATTATGTTCCTCATCTATTATTTCTGTTGTCACAACCAGGTATGTTAAAAATATACTTTATTTAAGTGCAACCATTTCTAGTCTCCTTGGGCATAAATATCTGATTGATCCATATAATTTGTTTCAGTTTCTCAGATTCCATCTATTCCAAGATGTTTTAGTTGGCAATTTACTGTATAGAACAAAAATGTTATTTTCTAAATAAAATAACAGCTTATGTCAATAAGCAGTGTTCACTATTATCTTTTCACTTATTTATATGTCTATGTATGTATATATGTAAGAAATTTGAGATAAATTTTATAAAAATCTCTGGGGAAGATGATTCTTTCCGAATATTTTGTAACTTGTTTTCATTTATTAAAGTTTGAGTTGATTTATTCAGCTTAAGCTAAACTGATACATTATTCATATTTACTGAAGGACATAAATAATGTTGATTTTTATATCCAAAAGCTCTTTTTACAAATTCACTAGGAAGTAGGCTATAACTCATTGCCAATGCATTATCAACTCATTAGAACAGGAAATTTATAAGAATTTTTGTTCAGCTCAAGGGACAAAGGGTGTAACATTTACTCACAGGTAACGTGAATGCTAAATATACCACAGACACATCAGAACAGTGACAAATTGTCATGTACTCAACACTTTTAAAAAACAACTCTTGAAATCTCTTATAGGCAAGTTGTTCCATTGCATTTTAACTCTCTGTAAACTTGCCCCTCAAGCATGGAACACTTCATTTAGTTTGCAAAATAAACATGTTGAATGATGACTGGAAAAGTACCCATGTTCCTAACATTCTCAGTGATATCTGTCCTGTCAAAGCCTTTTACTTTTCTCATCAAACGTCCAAACTCCAGGCCCTTCCATAGTATCTTTAAAATGGTCACGTTAGGAAAATAGTGAGAAAAGTATCTTCAGGCATTCAGAATGCTGTTCACTGCGTCATTACACAAACTACTGTGGCCAGTTTGGCAGATCAGATTGATCAGGTTCAGGGAGAGGAAAAAAATAAGGCAAATGGAAACTGATAGCATCAGACAAATATAAAGTTCCTATCAACCCTGCATTCACTTTGCAAACGTTTATCTAAAACTTATTCTGTGATAAGCACATCATATCTACTGTAAATACAGCACAGAAAGGAGGAGGATGCAGACCCTGTGCTCATAGACACTTACATAAGTAACTACAAAATGCAATCATGTGGTTGTAGCAGTATGTTACATAATAGCTATAGCTTGGATAGCACAATGCATGGTATGTGCAATGCCCTCAATAAATATTAGGGCATTATTATATGTAAAGTAATATTAAAATCATAGCTACAGCATGAATTCATATATATACCAT
This sequence comes from Mesoplodon bidens, assembly GCF_964165515.1. Lineage (NCBI taxonomy): Eukaryota > Metazoa > Chordata > Mammalia > Artiodactyla > Ziphiidae > Mesoplodon > Mesoplodon bidens. The sequence goes on from NC_138164.1 coordinate 67,871,348, forward strand.
GCATACTATATGCCATTTATATGCTATATGCTATATGCTATATATGTGCTATTATTGTTTACAGCAAAGGTTTTTTTTCCTTTTCTTAGGTTCTGAAAAGGAAGTAATATGTTATAGTTAGGATAAGGAAGGAGAGTCACAAAAGCTTCCACAAAATTGTTGAGAAATTAGGTGGATCTTGAGAAATAAATTAGATCATATTAGTATGAAAATATGGAGCAGAATTTTGAACCAGGCATATAAGCAGTAGTTTGCTTACACCTGGGAAATAGGAGATTGTGTCCTAAATCCTGAACTTTAAGGCCAACCTCTATCCTTTCTCAGGTCATACTACTCCCCTCCCAAAGCCCATACCACACCTTCTAGACCATGCTCTGGATATCCAGGTCACTGGAGTTCCCAGGCGTGTACAGTACTTCTTTCCACCTTTATTCTTCTGGGTGCAGATTGCACCATATTATCATAACAATATTACTGAAGGGTGGCCAAGGCTTGGTTGGTTGTTAGGAGTGTGGCTGGAGCTTGGAATAATGGGCTGGGTTGTTCAGATGTGTGGGCTTTAGAACATGGACCAGGGTGAAAGTTTAGGGTAATTTCCTTTTGTGCTGCCACATTCTGGGGTAGAATTCTGAGGGAAGAAGAAAATTCTACATTTGAACAGAGCCTTCAAGATCATTATCAAGGTATACTTGTCAAAGTAGTAAGATATGACCCATTTATCAATTTGATAGTTGATTTTTAGTTTTGTACTATTTATACATATGATAGGTAGGCCCCCATTTGGATGCTTGCCCCAGGCTCTGAAAGTGTAAAGGATGGGCTTGTGGCATAACCAGAAAAGTAAAGTTGACCAGGTCATGGTATATGGATCTATGTGAGAGAAAAATGGAAAAGAAAAATAAAGAGTAGGGAGGAAAGGATGACTAGGAAAGTGACATTAAAGTCCGATCATAAAACACTGGTGCTAAGGAGTATGAGATTTATCCTACAGGGTAGTTTGGTAGACAGAATAATGGCTTTCAAGGATGTCTACTTCCAAATTTCTAGATCCTGTAAACATGTTACCTTACATGGCAAAAGGGGTTTTGAAGATGTGATCATCTTTATAGATTTTGAGATCCTGGATTATCCAAAGTGTCCTAATCTAATTATATGAGTCCTTAAAAGCTAAAACCCTTTCCCAGTTATGTTGAGAAAGATAGAGATATGGGTACAGAAGAAGAATAGAGAGATTCAACATTGCTGGATTTGAAGTTGGAGGAAGGAACCATGAGCCAAGGAAGGCAAGGGGCCTCTAGGAGCTGGAAAGGGCAAGAAAACAAATTCTCCTCCAGAGTCTCTAGAAAGTAATGCAGCCCTGCTGATGCCTTGATTTTAGCCCAGTGAGACTCACATCACACATCTTACTTTCAGATAATAAATGTGTGTTATTTTAAGCCTCTAACTACTTCCTAATTTGTTACAGCAGCAATTGAAAAGTAATACAGGCAGCATCACTGAAAGTGTTTCCAGAAAATTTTATTAGGAATTAAAACAGTAATAAATTCCTGTTGTAACCTTTAGGAATTATTTTGTCAAAAATAATAAGATAACCTGACAAATAGCAGCTTACATAGGTGGTGTATTTTTTTCTGCTTTAACCGGAAGTTCAGAGGTAGGAACTCTGGGCTAGAGAAGCTGTGATAGGACCCAGGATCCTCCTACCTTTCTGCTTTCCCATCCCAACAAATCAATTTGCCTGCTCATGGTCACAAGATGCCTGTTATAGGTTTCATGTCTGCGTCCAAGATATGAAGAAGAAAGGGGATGAAAATATAGGGACCATGCTAGCAGAGGGGGGTTCTACTTTCAAAATGTTCTTTCCAGGAGCTCCACCCAACAACTATGCTTAAATTTCATTGGCCAGGACTGGCTTACTTAGCCAACTTCTGGGTAAAAGGAAGTCACAGAGATTAGTGTTTTATGTGGACACGTTGCCAGAGTTCTGATAGTAAGGAAGAAATAGGAGAGGGATTTGGGGTAGGTAATACAAGTTTCTTAATTGTGGGACTTCTCAAAGCTTCTAATAAGTTAGTGTATGTTGTGACTCTCCAAGAGGGATATACAGTTTTCCCCAAACTTATGTGAATAAGGACAAATAGGTTTTTTTTTTTTGGGGGGGGCTGGTTTTGGTTTTGGTTTTTTGGGTTTTTTTCTTCATATGGAGAAAAACTTCACCAGGCTAGTGGACAGAACAGTATGTAAAACACTATTATAAAGAAGGGTAGCCATCAAAGGATTCTGAACAGGGAAAAGCCTGATCCACTATCTCTCTGATAGCAGTGTGGCCATGGGAGATAGGGAGGTATCTCTTTGCATATCTTACTCTCATGCTGCATTCAAGTTACAAGCTCAACCCCAGGTATAGGAGGGGGACTAAATACTCCTTAGCATTAGGTTAGGATAGTAAATGCTTTAAAGTTCTCAGAATCTTAAACTTTTTACAACTGTTCAGCAAAACAAGTAATGGAGTGATTGATCCGGTCTCCAAGAATCTAAACTGATTAACCTTTGTCTTAGTTATTTAGATACACTGGAAAGCCTTTAGGAAGCTAATACTCTAATCATGATTTTCTTTTCTTTTCTTTTCTTTTTTTTTTTTTGTGGTACGCGGGCCTCTCACTGTTGTGGCCTCTCCAGTTGCAGAGCACAGGCTCCGGACGCGCAGGCTCAGTGGCCATGGCTCACGGGCCCAGCCGCTCCACGGCATGTGGGATCTTCCCAGACCGGGGCACGAACCCGTGTCCCCTGCATCGGCAGGCAGACTCTCAACCACTGCGCCACCACAGAAGTCCTGATTTTGCTTTTTAAGTGCAAAATACTGTTGAGAGCTTTGAATGAATCCTTAGTAGTACTAAAGACAGAACTCTCATCAGAGGTTAGAGAAACTGTCTATGATTACATAGCTGTCTGTTGGTGATCTTGGGGCTAGAGCCCTATTCTCTTATTATTCAGAATGGTTTTGTTTCTGTCATTCCATGGGACTATTGGGCAGTAAACTTTTACCTGATGTAGGCATTAGGTTTCAGGGGATAGGACTAGAATGCAGTGTATGTGCATGTATAGATTGCTTTCCCTTCTGTAAAATAAAATTATCATCTCCTACTTTCCACTGCTTCCCAGGAGCTTAAATGAATGAGTTTTGCAAATGTGTTTATGATGATAATATGGTTCTACTTTATTTCAAATATTATCCTATTTGGAATTAAACAGAAAATTACCTCACTGCTGCAACTGAGTTAACATGTGTAGACATAGCTGTCGATGCAGTAATATATTTTAACATAACTTGCTAGATTCATCCTCTATTTATTTATTGAGTTACAGACAGAGCCCTCTGCTGGGGAATGAAGATACAGTGTGTGGGACACACAACTGTGGTCCTTGAAGAGACGAAAAAGATTCAGAAACTGGCAACTAAACCTGCAAAGCAACCAGGGTTTAGGAAGAGAAATGAGATTTAAGCAGAGGCCAAATCATAAAAAGAGCTCTGTTTACTATAGACTTGGGAAGCATCAAAGGCTGTCCAGGCCTCAGAATTACATCACTAGGACTCCAGAAGAATCAGAGTATGAGCTTAGCTTATAAAAAAATGAGACCTTTTCTCCCCCAGCTACACTCAGCTGCCCCTTCTTTGTGTTCTCCTAGTACCATGGACACATCCCTAGCTTTGCAATTGTTTCAACATTTTGTAATACTCTGTTTATCTGTGTGCATAACCAAATGTTTTCTGATTTCCTATAGGTAATTGACCAATGCTCTTCAATTCTTGCCTATTCCATGCCAAGCAAGGTGCCAGGCATAAGTACTGGGTGTTAATTAAATGAATTATTAAGGTGTGAAACATTTGAGAAGAGGGGAATATTCCTCCTCGTTATTTTTATTCCTTTAAATATAATACATTTAGGCATTCCAACCCTCATGAGCTGTCACAGAAGCACCCTGGAGCTCTGGGAAATATATTGGACATACAGTCAGCAAACTCAAGTACAAATTCCATTTCTGCCACTTGCTACTACCCTTGGGCTTCTAGGCAAGTGACTTAACCTTTCTAAACCTCCATTTTCAACAGAAGAAAAAGGGATGTCACTTAACAGATGACCATTTCCCTTATAGATTTTTAAATGACATAGATTTTGTTGGAAAGAGAAAATTATATCATCATGCACATTGTAGCAGACACCCTTTGAACTTAAATCATATCCCTTGGTACCATTTGATGTAGCTATAAGTGAGGCAGAGAGTTCCATGCAAACTCAGGCTATCCTTGACTTCCAGTGACCCACAACAGGCAGACAGGGTCTATCTTTATGCATCACAAAGACAGAACCCAAGTATGAACTAGTGACTTAAGTTAATATTATCACTGGTAACAAATGCATTACACCTATGTGTGACTTTAATAGGAAAAAATGTAGGGAGGTACTGAATTTTCTGTTCAGTTTTCTGTAAACCTAGAAATGCTCTAAAAAGAAAGTTTATTAATTAAAAAATAATAATCTAGTGTACATGTGCTTATTTCTGATCTAAAACTTCAGCATGTTGAATTTTTTCATGTGTAGGGCTCTTCAAGTGTATGTTTCTTAATCCAGGAATAGATATCTTACCTTTGACTATATAAAGTGTTGTACTTTGTGACACTGACATGTTTTCCTTGTTACTAAGGTGGTTGAAAAACAAGTACAACTAGAAACCATTTAAAGTAATATGTATTTTCATATAATCTTTACAGCCAAAGGAGGCACTATGGTTCTGCTTTTATAGTTGAGGAGACAGGCTCAGAGATCTGAGGTCAAATGTCACACAACCTGCAAGCAGCCAGTCAGGATTCAAACCCAGTCATTTTTCTTAGCATCCACGTTACCTCTAGCAATGTAAAGGTAAATACATATATATAGACAGAGTGACCATTTACAAGGAAACTTGAGCCTAACTCTTCAGTTACTTGACAAACACCATGGCTTGCATCCACTATGTACCAGTGAACCATCTTTGTCTCTAAAATATTAAGTTACTTATTAAACAATATTTTGCCAAAAGATTACCATTAAAATAATGAAAGCAATACATGGGGAGGGGGAAGGGTAAGCTGGGACGAAGTGAGAGAGTGGCATGGACTTATATATACTACCAAATGTAAAATCGATAGCTAGTGGCAAGCAGCCACATAGCACAGGGAGATAAGCTTGGTGCTTTGTGACCACCTAGAGGGGTGGGATAGGGAGAGTGGGAGGGAGAAACAAGAGGGAGGAGATATGGGGATATATGTATATGTAGAGCTGATTCAATTTGTCATACAGCAGAAACTAACACACCATTGTAAAGCAACTATACTCCAATAAAGATGGTAAAAAATAATAATAATGAAAGCAATAAAGCAACGGATACATATCTGGATAAAATACTATAATAATTACACTTGATTTATTCACAGGCATCCCTAACTAATATTTATACCAGAGAAAATTCCCTTTCCAAGCAAGCAGCTAGGATTCTAGGAAAAATTAGCCAGCTGATTACCCTCAGCTCAGCACAGAGCCTTAAATGTTATAGGGCAATTATATAGAGATGGATGATCCAGGTGAGACTGCAACAGAGAGTCCTATAGAGAGGATATGACTCTTTTCCTCCTAACTTTGGATATGACATTTTTTGACACATTGAATCTTTCCTTACTCAGTGCAATGCCTTGTGTTTTGCAGCCCATAAGTCCCTGTGGCTCATTTGTATTAATTTTTGCATGTGTGCTCTTTAAGGACTGGAAATATATTCTCTAGTTCAAAAGTACTAGTACCTCAAATATTGTTGAAAGAATTGGGCCACTGAATCAGAAAGTGGGAAAATAGTTAAATGCAAAACAAGACAACAACACAATAAGAGCAATATGGCGATAATCCCAAGATAATTAATATTGCATCTGTAAGTAAAAATGTTACAGTCCTAACTTTATGGAAACAGTAGCTTTCATTTTGTCTACTTTATGTTTTTATTTTACTAATCTCTTCCCTATTAAAGACATGACAAACCAATTATATATAGCAATGAAAACTGCATATATAATTTCCAGGCAACAGATCTTGGTACCTATTTTGTACTTTTTGTGGTTAATGTTGAGATAGTACATAAATCTTTCTTTTCCCTTTATTAAAGGCAATAAAAGTCTATTATTATTGTTGTTGTTATTACTATAACTGAATATGTTCTATAGTGGAACCTAAGATCTAGAGTCAGTTCTGCGATCAACACTACCTCCTCCCACATTCTTAATAAGAATTCCTCAGATAAATCATTTAAACTCTTTGACAAGCTGATCAAATGCAGTTTTCTCACTTTAAAATTTAAGTAATATTGTAACATATCGCCTTGAGAAAATATCCAAACCTAGTATCACTACATTCAAAACCCATTTCTATTTATCTCCTTCCTCCATATTGACCACACACCCTAGACTCCTGCTGGGTGGAGCATCACCAGCTGCACTAGCCTTGCTCACACCCGCCACCCTGCCCTACGGCTTAGCTTCCAAGAAGACTGTCTCCTCTTCCTCACTGTCTTCTTGCCCTAATTATTCTACCTGCCAGCTGCCATCGTTTTTTCTTAACCATTGACTGACTTAATACTCCTTCATCTTGCAACACTCCTCTCAGAAATACCTTCTCTGTTAACTGTCTCTAGTTTGAGGTTTATACCTAAGAGGACACATGTAGATCCTACTCAGCATTCATCCTCGACTTTAGGCTTCGTAACACAATACCAGTTTTGTCCTCTTCAAATTGTTTCTTCTGCTTGCTGTGCCTTGCTATTTCAGGATGAAGATCTTTGAGACAGAAGCAGGAGGGAGAGATCTCAGCTGGAAGGTGATATCCTACATCTGAGCCCTGCACTGGTCTGGATTACTGATGTGTCAGGGAGACCTGAGTTCAAATCTCAACTCTGCTGCTTACAGGCTGCGTAGTCTTTAACAAATTTACTTTTCTGAGTTCCACTTTTGTAGTATTACAATGAAGATTGTAGTATCACTTTTATAAGATTATTATGGGGATTAATTTATATTAAAGGCCTAGGACAGTTCTTGGTACATTGTAGGTGCTCAAAAAGAGGGGAATCGTTTATGGAGGTATAGATAAACACTCTTCTGTGTAGAATACTGGAAGTATTTTCAGTGAAATTTCAGAATCCTTTAGCTATACTATTTAACTTCCCTTGCCAATCTTTACATTGCTATTTAGTCATTTATGTATCTGATATAGATATATATATAAAATATACATATATAAATATATACATAATTATACCATATTTAATTATTTATAGAATGATATATAGATATACATTTCCATATATATGGTCTTTTGCTCTCTCTCTCCATATATATATACTTCTATTTCTATTTCTATTTCTGTAACCAGAAGAAGATGTAGATGGTAGGGAGACGTGCAGTGTAATACAAGAAGCTCCAGATCTGGATGACATGGGTTTGAAATCTGACAGTCGATGGCATCTGTTAGTGGGATGGCCTCAGGCAAATTACTTAAGACTTATGAACTTTGCTTTCTCTTTTGAAAAATAAAGAAAATAGAATCTATCAGAATGAGTTGTTTCTAGGATTTAAGATGACAATCTATAAATAAAGAAAATAGAATCTATCAGAATGAGTTATTTCTAGGATTTAAGATGATAATCTATGAGCAATGCGCAGTGTGTGTGTGTTTGTGCGTGTGCGTGTTTCCCTAGGAGCAACAGTTGAGTATTTGTTAATTCGGTTTGTCATGTCTCTATAGAACTCACACAATAATGAGAATTAACTCTACATATTTGTACTTTTATCCCCTTGAGGATGTTATTTACCTCTGTATACAACACTGTACTCTGACAACACCTACAGTATAATAAGGATTCAATTCATTTTTGCAGAAGAAAGTACAGTAGGAATGCAGAGAAGAGAGAAAGAAGGACAGCAGGGACTGAAGGAGGGATGATGGCAAGATGGCTTCAAAACTCATCACAAGGTTGACACGTGGCTATGGCTAATGACTCTTTTCCCAACAAAATTTGACTGCGAGGTTTGCACAGAAATGTTCCCTTTTAATGCCTTTCATGCTTGGCATCTGGACTCACTGGCACCTCTCCTGAATGCCAAATATATCTCCATGTGCTTTTCATTTTTCTTCTCAAAAGATTTGCCACCATTTATAGCATCAACTTCTTCATCTGGGTCATCTGTTTTTCCAGTTATGCCAAGCTCTTGCTAAATCTGTAAATGAGCTCAGAGATCCCTTCCTTTAGGAGGACTCTTCATCTTTCTCCCTCTTCCCTGCACATCATGCTGGGATTGCTTGTGCCCTGTCTACGTGTTATTTTTCTTTTCAAGCAAGCTGAGCCAGAGACCAATGGAGCAATATAACAAGAAGAAGTAAAGCCATTTTTTGATCTACTGGAAATCTTTGGCTAAAAGTGATAGTAATACTCCCATGAATAAAATGAGAGCTACATGCCAGGCAACATACTGGGCCTTTTCTATGCTGTCATGGGCTGAATGAAGTCTCCATGAATTTTATAGGATAAAGTCTTAGCCTCTAGTACTTCATAATGGGACCATATTTGGAGACGGAGCCTTTAAAATGAGGTGATTAATATAAAATGAAATCATAAGGGTAGGTCCTAATTCAATATGACTCATGTCTTTCTGGGAAGAAAAGATTAGGACACAGACATGCACAGAGGAAAGACCATGGGGAGACGGAGGGAGATGATGGCCACCTAAAGGCCAACGAGAGGGGTCCTAGCAGAAATCAACATTGCTGACACCTTGATCTTAGAATTCTAGCCTCCAGAACTATGAGAAAATAAATTTCTGTTGTTTAAGCAACAGGCTGTTATACTTTCTTGTGGCAGTCCTAGAAAATTAATATATACATGTACTTCATTCTGTTTGTTTCCAGTGGTATCCTATGAAGAACAAATAACTATCACTTTCCCCCTTTTTATAGAAGGTGAAAGCAAGGCTCAGAAATAATATTTGAAGGGGAAAGTCAACCCACTGATCAATGTGATTAAATAGAACCTAGAGGCAAATATAATTTGAGGCAATGGGTTTGTAGTCTGATACTCCTATGTTAAATACATTTTATAGTCCCCTACATTATTCAGTAAACTGATATTAATTGTCTCTTTTGTGCCAGACATTGTAATCTGCGTTGAGGATGCAGAGAGAAATAAAACATGGTTCCTGCCCCAGAGAAGCTCCTGGCCTTTTAGAGACAATGCACACAAAATAGATTCATTTCATATGTTGTATTGCACACCCGTCTAATTGTCAGAACTCTACAGACATGATTGACTCTACTGAGGATCAAGAAAGGCCTTATGGATGAAATGATGACTCATCTGAGCCTGGAGAAGTATGAGGTGGTCAGAATAATGGCCAAAGGCATCTCAGATGAAAACAACAGCACATGTCATTATGTAGTCACCGGCTGGGAAATAAGCAGATGACCAGAGAAACGTGAACTGAGTAACCCCTTAGACATTTCAGGTTTTCATCCAGACTAGCCATGCTCTGACCTTTGCTCTCCTGAGCACAGCCTGGCTACCTCCAGCTCAGTTACCTGCAAATAGTGGAAACCCCATCAATCCTGATGATAGATGACAAACTGAACAACTAGTTTCTATTTGCCCATTTATTTTTAATCTGGGCTGATAATACTACCAAGCTCTTCCCTTGGGAATATATATGAAAATAAATGAGGTAATTTATGTCATAAGGTTCTGAACTCCTTAGAATAAAAAGGTTAAAATAAATTTACAGTCATATTATATATTCTTTAATAAATATTTTATTGGATGTGCATAGAATATCCATGATCCCTTAAGAGATTTAGAGGAAGATAGCCAAGAAAAGAGCTGTAAGCCTTAAACTGCCAAAATCCCAGAAGATGATTTAAGCAATGCAATAAGTAAGTAGGTTGACCTATTTCTCATTTTAAGGGCAGAAATAAAATTACCATTCATATGTAGGAAAAGGATTCCTTCCATGTTAAGGATGAGCAATATTAAACTAAGCTTTCTCTTTCCTTAGAAATATTTCTAAGCTAAGCTAACTGTGTATGAAAGAAACTCAGACAAATACAAAACTACAGCCATGAAAAGTAATCATATTAGCAGGTCCTTGACTAACAAATCCAATCAATCCCTTTAGGCTGCCCCTGAGGAGTTGGGGTACATTGTGGAAAAAGCAAGGGGTTTGAAGTCAAAACGACCAGTGTCCCCTTCCCTTTTCTTCCAGTTATAAGCCTTGTGGCCTTGGACAAGTGACTTAAACTCTTTGTGCTTTGCCTTGCTCATCTATAAAAATGGAGATATTAATAAGCAGTGTGAGGATTTGTTGCAAATATCCATACGAAAACTTTTAAAAACACCTAGTACTCCAGTCAAGATGTTACAGGTGGTCACCAACCATAATATATTGTTCTTTCCACAAACTGTGTGGTTTCTAACAGGCATGGCATTAGACTAAACTTTAGGACATTAATGACAATATATTAAAAGGTAACTATGTTATTATCTTCTTTAATCCTCAGTAACCTTCTATAGTAGAGATACTAGTACTATCAGTATTTTACAGGTGAGGAAACGGGGCTTTAGAGAGGTTTATGGACTTAGATTCAGAATGTTAATACATTGCAGACATGGGACTACACACCAAAATCGCTATGGAATAACTGTGCTCTTAAAGTCACCAACAGGTGGCCTCTGTAGAAGAAGCAACAGTCATGTGTGTGTGTGTGTGTGTGTGTGTAATTAACTCAATGTAAGCAAAAATTTAGTCTTGTTCCTATTGAATAATGATAATGATATTGATTATATCTCACATTTCTACAGCATATTTATATTTTAAAAATGTGTGTGTGTGTGTGTGTGTGTGTACAAAACAACCTTGTGAAGCAGGAGTGATGAAATCCCCTTCCCCATCTTTAAGAGGATAAAAGAAATTCTTAGAGAATATAAGTAACTCTACTATATATATATATATATATATATATATATATATATATATATATTACATACACATACAAAAATGGTACAGTTTTGCTTTTGACTAATTAACATCTCAACTCTCTAATATCTCTTAAATGTCAGACCTCTGTGATGAATTCGGAATTGTTGAGAACATGTTATATAATCTCACTCACTAGAGTTGCCTATATGGGGTAATTGCTGGACTGTGGGGCAAAAGCCTTGCCCAGTAGCCTCATTTGGGTGGCTAATAAATCTTGTGAATTTAGGAAAATCACTTAAATATGCTCAGTCACCTTCTCAGCTAAAAATGGGTATAAAACTTTTACTTAAGTTTCTTACTTATCAGGGTGGAGATTACTTTGCCCATTCACCAGCAGTGATGACCCCATGACTCAGGATGCCTTCAGTCTCCTAAACTAATCTAGTTCTCTCTCTTTACATCCCAATGCCTGTATTTAGAATTTCCTGTCCTACTTATTGTTTAGGATTGATTACGTAGTTAGACTATCTTCACAGTTTTTTTTAAGTAAATAAATAAATATTTAATAAATAAATAGGAAGAGTGATATGCGTGTTTCTTAATATCATTACTATTCCAGTATATTTGAAAGTCCCTCTTGTCTCCCATCTTAGGTGCTATAGGGAAGTCACATTCAAAGTTAATCATATTGAGCAGTCATTCTTGAGTCTGGTTCCGGAAGCAGCAGCATCAGCATACCCTGGGAACAGTTTGGTTTTAATTTCTCCCCAGCTACTTTGTCTTGGATTATTCTTCTCAAGGTCATGTTCAACAGCCTGAAGACACTCCCCGTTCCATTCTCAATTAGATCAGGAAATATACTACAGCAAATTCAGAAGTCTGGGCTGCTTCTGGTCTGGGAGAATGATCTGGACATAATATAAAAGAGACAAAAGAAGCGAAAGACAGAAAAACGAGCAAAGTTCAGAAGGTAGAAACTGAGAAAAATATGGATGTAGGTTGGCCGTGTACTCTCCTGGGGAGAGGGTAAGAGCAGAATTTTCAGGTGGCAGATGTGCTTTCAAAATTTCATGTGACCCAGACATTTCCCATCCAAACATCCCAAAGATCACCAACAGACTTTGTGGGAGTTCCTGAAATGTAGTTGTCTCCTGTCTTATTCTCTTTGTGTCTGTAGTAAGTGGAAAATATAGTGGTGGTGGGATGGGAAGGACATTTGTTTAAAGGGAAACCTACTCTTTCCCCCCCAAAAAAGTTTCCCAGGTCTGAAAACTCTACTTATTACCAAGAGCTAAATATGAATGCTCTAGAAATTCCTATCTTTTTTTTACTTGAGTGGGCAGAATATAAGCAGATTCTAACAATTTAGATTCAGATAACTCACTAGTAAAAAGAAAAGAGTCAAAACATGAGGTCTGAGATTAATACAAAACTAAGGAAATGGTAATGAATGTAGGTTTCATGCAGTTGTCGTTCAAATTTGATGAGAATAAGCAAGGAAATAGGTTGATGTATCTGTGAAACATCACCTCTTTTGTTCAGTATGATTTTGTGGCAGTCAACATGTTTTATAAGTTCTAAGATGTACATTTTTATTTTTTTAACACTTCTGGAATTGGGATTCATTTTGAAATTGGTCACTTGAGTTAAATTGGCATCTTTTTTTAATGACACAAAATAGCAGTGCATCTTAAAACTAGTTGTATATTAGCATTAATGGATTATGTTAATAAATGTATGGTGAATAAGCATTTAAATGGCACAGAAAGAGAAACCCTTACAATTCATTACAAAGTTTCAAAGTTTCAGTCAGTAGTTCTCAAACTTTGACATACATCAGAATCATCTGGAGGGCTCATTATATCACAGATTGCTACTTCCTCTCCTCCCACCAGTTTCAGATTCAGTACCTCTACATTTGATGCTGATACTGCTGGTCTAAGAACCACTCTATAGGCCATTTGAAAAAAAAAAATTTTTTTTATTTTTTAACCTCAGTTTTTACTACCACTAATTTAAAAAATTCAGTTAGACTTTTATGATATCACACCTAGAAAATTAGGATTGCCTTCTAAGTTCTCTCCTTATTATCATTCTCTTCTCATTCACAACCTTCTTTGCCATAAAAAAAGTGTTATCAACTGTTAGTACTTCCCTTCCCAAAATACACACAAATACACACACACACCCCCCTTAGTTTATAATTGAAGGCTCTTCAGAGTCAGACCATAATCTTTCTTATGTAAGGATACTTCCCTAAATGGTTTGACCCTAGATTCAGCCCAAGAAAATTTTGTCCATTAGTTTCCCAATATGTCAACTTCCTTTACAGCTTTTGCACTGATTTTTTTGTAGCTTGCCTGGAACGTGAAGTCCTACTTTAGTGCAACACAGACAACCTTACAGACTCACCTTTAACACCATCTCCTCCTTCAATTTTCCCCTGACTACACTGAAAGAGACATTAATTTCTTAATATAAGGTTCATTAACCTTATCATACAGTGCATATTACATAATCATCATGTGGGTTTGCTTATTTCCTCCCTCATCTAGAATGATCATTTCATGCTGAGATCATATTTTATTTCATTTTTTTTCTTGAATGATCTACAGAATTCTTGGCACATATTTGGGACTCAATAAATGCTGTTAAATGAAAGCATATTGAAATGAAGCTATATTTTCTATTAAATTAGTGCTTTTGGACTACCATGTATACAAGTGGTCATTGTATATATGTGGTTCTATTTAATTCAACCAAAGTTTACTAAACATTACATGGAAATTATTATCTGAGGCATTGAAAAGAATACAGATGGAAAAATATGCAAGATCAATTAAGGAATACATGTGTTTATTGAACACCTATAACATTTTAAGTACATCTAAGAACCTTTCAGAGTAAAAGGCTAATGATATTCTACCAAGCGGCAATGTTTTGAAGACCTGTAAAATATTTTATTGAGTTAGAGCTTCAGTATTCCTTCTTGTAGTATTCCACTGAGGTTTAAACAAAGAGCTCTCCAAAAAGAATTCAATCACACTCACTGGGGCCAGAGGAAAGATGGTCCCCACCAAACATGAAAAGAGGCAAGTGCATTTCAGAAATAAATGACTTTACATAGACACACAGGCCTCTTGAGGATGGAGGAGACACTCCAGCTAGAAAGCTCTTAGACTAAATCAGATAGCAAAAGGTCATGACTGACAAAAAGGGAATCTCTTCTAACTTCATTTTTTTTTTTTACATTTCTCAAACTTAAGAAGAAACTACTTCAAGCCTCTTAACGACTAACTCAGTTTCAAGTGTAAATTGAAAGAAGATAGGCCAAGACAATGTTATGGTTCAGAAATTTGGTACACACATACTTGGCTTCAATACCAGCATGCTTAATTAAATAATTTTAAAGTATTTTATTTGAAAACTGCACAGGAAAAAAAAGCTTAAGGCTTATCTGTTGCTTCTAACGTCTATCAAGATTCCTAGATGAGTTTTACATGGCAGGGATGCTCAAGTAGCAATAACAAAGGGGAAGTTTCATGGATATGGAAAACTCTAGACATAGTTTTTCTAATTTATGTTGACCTAATTAACCTTCTAGAAATCACTGTGTGTCTACTCTCTATTGGACAAAACTTTATTTACTAATAAAATTCAAGATTAAGAAAAGTCACAGAGGGCTTCCCTGGTGGCACAGTGGTTGAGAGTCCACCTGCGGACGCAGGGGACATGAGTTCGTGCCCCCGTCCGGGAAGATCCCACATGCGGCGGAGCGGCTAGGCCCGTGAGCCATGGCCACTGAGCCTGCGCGTCCGGAGCCTGTGCTCCGCAACGGGAGAGGCCACAACAGTGAGAGGTCCACGTACCACCAAAAAAAAAAAAAAAAGAAAAAAAAAGAAAAGTCACACAGCCAAAAAGTGGAAGTGTGCATATTCAAACTGACTTCTTCCAGCTGCCAATTCTCTTTACCTGCCTGTTACCCCATCCTGAATTTCTAAGCATCACTCTTCTGGATGTCTTTAACATTGCATTGCTTATTTTTAAATCTATGTTCTTTGATTAGGCACACTAAATGTTTCATTTGAAGAAATGTATCTTTACTAGGTTTCCAGAAGACACCCTTCTGAGAATATATGTATGTTATAATTCAGAGGATATCTCAGTCCTGCCTTGAATCATTTAGATTGTTGTTGAAACATCTACTTTACCCTTGTAAATAAATCTCTGCTAAAAATGTAAAGTCAAAGGAATCTTAATATGAAGTATGACTGTTAAAGATTCAAAATGAGAAACATATCAGAGTTAGAAAAAATTAAATTTTTATCCACCCCCCACACCTTAGACCTTCATTCAAAATTAAATGCAGCTATAAATTGTTCCAGGTAAAGTCAATGTTGTACTCCTATTCTGAGAAGTATAAACTAAAAATTAATTCAGCTGATAAGTCATCACTTCTATTTAGTTTTCTCACTTAGAAATGACAGATTTTGAGGGATAAAGTGAATTGTCCTATAATCTTTTGATTGAAAAGCAGTATCATTTGAATATTAGACATGGTTTCTAGAACCATTTAGATTTTCCTAAAATTAATAGTGTCTCCCATATTACAACACATAAAAAACTGACCTAAAAAAAGCCCTACATTTTCCTATTTCTATCAAGAATAGAATGCAACTTGATGGGTTTATTTTTGAGTGCTTTAATCTCCCAGGGTAGTAAGCCTTTACTGCACAGTTCTAAACACAGTGAGGACAGAGTGGAGATTAAGAATAAGAGCTCTGGTCTCTGATTACTGGGGTTCACATCCAATTCCAACACTTCCTGGATGTGTGACCTTTGCAGGAAGGGACTTAATCATTCTGTGCCTCGCTTTCCCAATCTGTAAAATGGAGACAGTTCTAATCATACCTATCAAGATAGGACAAAAATAATTGCCTTTTTAAAATACAATTTTTGAAATATTATATATGATAGAAATTACTTAGAATTATCCCTAACTCAGGATAAGTCCTTAATAAATGGTTTCTATTTTTCCTGAAGTCTGCACTTACCTGGAAGTCTGAGATTCTCATATCATCCAGATCTCTACCCCCCTGTGACAATGAAAAGGTTTTTATTCAGTCAGCAAATGTGAATGAATCCTGTTCTAAGTGGTGAGAATATATAACGTTCAACAAAAATGCAATTCCTGACCTCAGGGAGTGTATAGGTCTTATGGAATGACAGACTAGAGGCAGTAACTCAGTTTGTGAACTGTCATTTCTCCATTTATTTAAAAAAAAGGGTTGACCTATATTTATTTTAGTGCTTTTTCTCCTCTAAAGAGCTAGATTTTATGAACTAACTTTATCTGTAAAGAACAGTTTGTTATAACTTTGTCATAAATCTGTACCTCTGAGAATAATGCAAGCATAAGTGTCAAAATGTTTTCACATATATTGCTTTGGATTAGTAGTAGAAATTTATTATTACTAAAGAATTCTATTGTTCTTTGATGGTTTTTAATTAATGATAATTACAATTTAATTAGATCTACCATTAAGATAAAGTTTTAAAAAGTTATGCACTTATATAAAATAACATATTCCACATAATTTAAATGGATATATAATACAACATAAAACTACTATATTGGTAGCAATATTGAGGATACACTGGAGCTGGAAATACTGGATTCAACAAGATTAGTTATAAGACCATTGCAATAATAAAAATAAAAATAACAAAAAAAATCAATGACATTCATGGCAATAGGGTTAGAATAAGGGGGATGCATTTGAAATATATTAATTAGATAGCATTGACCGGATTCAGAAGTTGGCTGAATGAGAAGGTAAGACAAGGGGGCTTCACAGGATTAACATCCAGTATTTTAACTTAAATAACTGCCTATTTGACAGTGTAATTCATGGATTATGCAATCTTTCAGGTATGGAAATTATTTATTTCAAATACAGGCTGTAGAAGTTTTGCACAAAGTGATATCCTACTGACATTTAGGTTCTAGAGCTTAGCAAGAAATATGTAAGTTAAGGCATCAATAAAGGACCATTCTTCAGTCAAGAGAATTTGAGGAGTTGATGACATAGGCTATTTCTAACAAAATAGATACAACCATGGACATAGGACATGCTAGGAGGGCCAAAATAACAAAAAGCAAATAAAATTTTTGTCTACCCTTATAAAAGCCTAAAAAAAGCTAAGGTGGGTCATTGGATAAGTGTTGAGCTCTACTTTCTGAGGGTTCAACCTCACAGTGGTAAACAGTGGATTTAATAGTTCTAAGCACAAAAGCAATGTTCAGTATATTTTGTTGAATGAAAGAACACATACCCTAATATGGATCTGAGTCAGACTAGAGAGATTGAGCTTAGTTGTCATCACCAATAAAGACAATAGGGATTTCAGAGGGGAGAGAAAACAGGGGGGGAATTCTACTTGAGGGTCAAAAACCAAGGGGCCTGGGGCTCAAGGCTTGAAAGCAAGTCAAGCAAGATATTGGCCTGAGAGAAAGGGCCCAAGAGAAGGGGCTGGGCAGGATGACTGGACGCTGAGAAAATAGCCTTTATGCAAAGATTCTTGGCAGCTTTTTAATCCCTAACACATAGATCTTCTGATGAAAAAAAATGTTCTTGTCCCCATCCCAATCTCAAGTAGAAAAGAAATTTCTTCAGTACAGACATGCTTGGATTTTATTGACTCAGGACTTGATATGGAAGGAGACTGTGGTAGAAGGCAAATCTGCTAGAAACTGTTAGGGGCTGAAGTAGGCAGGTGTTGACACACATGGGGGTCCTAGAAGTTCACTCTTCTCCAAAGGGCCTTTTGTGGAAAAAAATAATTTTTTTTCCAAAGCTGAAACAGTGTCTGAAGGGAAAGGAGAATAAAAAAGGAAGAGCTAAGAAAAAAAAAAACGAAGAACATTCCTTGAAAATGCTTACTGAAAAGTCAGGTTTCTCGAGGGATTGTGCCTTTCAGCCCTTATGAATGTTCCGCAGTGTGACTGTCTGTGTCAGATCTGAAGATCTGTAAATAGTAAAGCAAATAGCATTGCAACAGCTATCAACTTGGAGTGGGAGGGAAGAGAGGCTTCATGCAACATTCAGAGCCTTCTCCAAAATAAAACAGAAGGACAAATAACTCAAGAAATAGAAATTTGCTTTAAGATGATCATTTGTACAGGTGTATAAATTCAGGGAATATATTGTATAATTTCTGCTGTCATTTTTTTAATTTACAAAATTGTATACATTCATTACAACAATATAATTTAGGAAATATAGATACAAAATATAGATGTAAAAATTAAATATACCTACATGTTTCTTATATGGAAACAACAGCTGTTAAGATACTAGTTTTGATTCCTCTAGCCATATATTAGAAAAAAATATAAATTATAAGTGAAATCATATAGTAGATGTAGTTTGTATTTTTCAAACTAAACATATCATGAATATATTTACATAGTATTATATATTTTCTATATTCCTTTACTGTATTATTTTTGATAATACATAACTTTGTTCTATGAAAATATAATTTATTTAACTAGTCTTTTGTTTCAGACATTTAAGTTGGCTCTCATTTCTCCAATGAGAGCTGCAATTAACATTATTTCTAAATCTTTGCTCATAACTATGATTATTTCTTAAAAATAAATTGGCATAATTTAGGCTTTTGTTTCACCACCAGTTGTGTTGTATATGCTATCATTTTTTTCAATGATTCAAAATGCATCTTTTTCATATACTAAATTAGAACCTATATATTTATCTATATTTTTTGTAAGAGGCTGTGAGGGTTTAGATTGTATATATCTTATTAAATGTGTGGTATGGTAGCCCATACTCATTGCATATCTAAAATATATCAATCTTCCCAAATACTCATAGTCCAAAAGATGTGGTTCAGACTGATATACACATAATTTTGAGGATCAATGATACTTTTATGACTCATTCTTCCGATTCATGTTCTTTATTGAATTTCCAAAAGAGTTTTGAAATTTGTCTTCTTCATATGAGTTTTACACATTTTCTTGTGTGTGAGTTTTGAGATATTTATCTATTGTCTTTGAGATTAGGTGTAAATATTTTTACTCTAATGCATTTTCTGATTATTGCTATATTATTAAATACATTTAAAAGTTTTAATAACTTTTAAATGTATTTAACTTAAACTTTTAAAAAACATTGAAAAGTTTTAACTTTAATAACTCTGATTCAGATTTCTTAAGGAAATACTATCTGAAAAGCATAATTTTATCTTTTCCATTATGTATATCTTTTGATCATTTTTCTTATGTTATTACATGCAAATAATCCATTTTTAACTATAACTTTAACATTTTTAACTATAAATGTAGTTTTAATTCTTTGATAAGAAAACTTTAATCTCAATTTTGGAGGAGTTATTAAGGTTTGGATAAGGTTTACATTAATCCAACTCTTTAGATGTTGGTGTTATGCAATAATTACCTATAATCACAGTTTCTATTTTTTTCCCTTTTTAAAAAGTGCATTCTTAAACAATTGCAGGTAATCAAAGGTCCATATGAATGCCCCTAAAATATGTTAAAATGCTACAGTAAACATACACAAAAGAAAAGATTGGGAGATATATTTGAGTCCAGGTTTTGATTTTAACTTGCATCATTTCAATATAGTTAATAGTTTATGGTAGAATGACCACACTTTGAATTACCCCAACGATATTGTGATTCCATATCTGTATTTTTCTAAATGAGTGTTATTTGGCATCAACTTTTCCAAATTAATCTGATAAGACCCCAATAAATATTAGCTTCCTTATATGCAATCTACAAGTAATGGAGGACATTATTTTGATTGGAAAGAAGGGTGGGGGAAATAGAGAAGCTGCATGCTATGGAAGTGATCCCTTTGGCAGAGAGTAGAGGAACAATTGGCAAAGGGATAGATATTTGTTGGGCTGCACCCCACAGGCCGGCAAGCCTTGTACTTGCTCAGCTTCATGACAAAGAAAGAGCCCAGAATCAGTGACAGAGACATCAACGATTTACTGGAGAGGGAGATCTTACATGTCTAAAGCAAGGTCCTGGAGCGACACTGCACCATGTAGGGGAGGGGGAAGTTACAGTTATAGGGGGAAATAATGTCAGGTTGGCTCATCGGTTATCAGGGAAACTAGCAGGGGGCCTTCCCCTCACTGTCCCTTTGATAAGCTATCATGGTGGCTATCTGATCTAAAGGTTAGAACAATCACTAGCTGGGGTAGGGGCTAGTATGTAGGAAGGTCAGTCATGTGAGTAGGTATAGGTGAAGCAGGGACTGGTCGAGCAGGGGATGTACAGAGAGCAAGAGAAGAGCAATCTTGGGTGGCCTGACCATACACTCTACCCCTACATACTCTGCACAACCCTTACAACCTTGATCTGTCCCTCTTCTGCAATATCCCTGGGGTTAGTTGGGGCACTGTAACCAGATACCACAAATACAATACAGACACCAGCAGCTAAAGAGTATCAAGAGTAAGATACCTAGTATGCTAAGAACAGTCATTCACCAGGATGTGGGTAAATTTTGGAGCCAAGTGCTTACAGGGTCAATGGAGAGGGAGTCATGGCAGCATCCTGTCCAATTATAAGGAAGGTCAGGCAACCCTGGTTTTCACAAACCCAGAACCACCCTTATGGGAAAGGGAAGGCCCCGACTCCAAGAGAAACATTCTGGTAGCCTAGCAAGATGTCAGCAGTCACATTAAAAGTCTGATTGCATTGTTCTTTTAGGTGTCCATCCCATGTTATGTTGGGTGCCATTAGGAGTGGACCCAATAGGTCTTTCCAAACAAAAACAGTTAATCCCACTAGTTGGACTTATATGTTCAGAAGCCAGCCTACTCTACTCTACACAGCATAGCCCAGGGAGCTCATGGGCAGTCAGTTGTACAGTGACGTTTACTGACGTAGGTCCTTCTGATGTATGGACATGTGGGACAGGAAGATGGTGCAAGTCTTTCTCCCCCAACATCAGTTGTCCCCACAGAGTCACATTAGCTGGGTTGATTTTTCATGGAAGTTCAGAGGAGGACGACAATGGCATCCTGCTGTAGACCCAGCAACAAGGCTCATTTTGCAGTGAGGCCATGGCTGCTTCCCAGACCTCAAATAGATCTCCTTTGCTCAGACTAGGGATGAAATGTAAGACATCTAACAGGCACAACACAGGGGGTATCGTAACAATTAAGCAAAATGACAGCAGTACCCACATTCTGAGATAATACCACACCCACTGTGGTTTTTGTCCTGGTCTGCAATACAGTTCAGAAAACTCAAGTTTTCAGTAATACAGGAACATGTCCAAAATCACAACTACAGTGGCCACCCAATTTTACCTTTGATGTCTGAACCACAGCTACTCCATTGTAACTTTCAAATGCATTCCCCTCCATAATGGCCAAAGCAGATGTGAAATGCATGTTCCATAGGCTAAAAAAGAGGCCACTGTGGTCAGTAAAGTTTAAGTTAAACCATATATAATCTAGAATGACTTCCCTATACTTCTGCATGTGAAGATTTTTCCACCATTTCCCATTTTGATTGCAAATCTTTTGATCAACCACAGTATATGCCCCTTGAAGTCAGGGTGAATGCTGACTGCCCTGAATCCACATCATGTCCCTCAGTGCAAGGCCTCTTTTATATTTGCCTAGTTATTCACATTGGGAGAAAACTGATCAGATATTGTGAACAAGCTCAGAGGTATGTTAATGGGGAAATTTTTGTAGGCTATACATTTTATCACTTATACTGAATTGTTACACAAACATTGTACATGTGCCTTTAGTTCAGACTTAAAGCAAGCAGTGATACATCATGAGTAGTTATACTCTGTGACAACTTCACTAGATAATTTTCTTTTCTTGCTGAACATCAGGGCAAAAGTGTGGCTAACACAGTAACTTTCATAAATACAGATCTCAATTAACAGAACTAGAATTTAATGTCCACTGAAACATAATATTTTTCTCTCTAAAATTGCCCTCATCTCCACCAAACACAGACAAATCAAGGCTAATTTCTTTGGAAATAATTCTGGTCAATTGACCACACAGGCTTCTCCAAACTGGCTGTGGTGGAATTCCTTAGTAGGAGTCTCAGACTAAATTTCCAAAAGGCCTCTCAAGGCAAGGAAAGCCATTCCAGAGGCCTGCCATCAGACTCCACCTCAGTGGACTTCTTCCTTCTAGAAGTCCCCAAAATATTGAGATTCCTGCACATGCCAAGAGACAGTCTTTCCCATTTGCCTGATAAGGCTGCTCAGAACCCAAGTGTCTCCAATTTCTGAAGGGACAAGGCAGAGAGAAAAGAAAAATGTTTCAATTCTACACACAGGTGTAGTTTATCAAATTGTTCTAAATCATAATTAACTTGAGTGGAAGGGCTTCCCTATATCTGGAAAACACAGATCAATACCAGTAATATTCCAGACAAAAACCATAAAAATTATAACCATATTTACCACTTCATTCAGTAAGCAATCCTTTTGTTTACTTTTTATGAAGCCATCAGGTTTTCCATTAGGATTCTTTAATTTCTTACTCAGTTCAGTGGTATGATCTGAAATTTATTCAGAGACCTGTACTTTTCAGAAGGACCTTCTTGAAGATGAAACACTTTTGCAAAAACATCAGAGTACAACAATAGTTGTCTACAAATGACAAAAGACTTTAAAATGCATGGTTAAACACCTGATCACAATGTAATCTACAAAGAAACTTGGGTACAATAACTAGAATTATGACTAAGTATAAACTTAACCCTTAAAAACCTTAATCAAGTAACAAGTAATTGTGAACTCTTTGTCCTATCAACATTTCCTGATGGGAAATATTATGCTTTAGTCTTCCTCTCCTAAGAAAGGAAAGGTAGGTAAACTTAGGCCTGCCCAGCAATTAATGTTCAAATACTTTATCCTATTTGAAATTGCCCAGATAATCAATGAATTCTGTTCATTTAACTTAGTTTAGTTCCAAGTTACCAAAATCTAGAGAGACTATTTTAGGTAGACATTCCCCAAACATAATTATTCCTATAGAGTTTACCTAAAACCTCTTATCTCATTTACATTTACTTAAAGTTTAATCATGTCAAGTTATTTTTCTTGCTGACAAATTTGCAACAGATATAATAAGGTCTTATTTGACTTCTAATAAACCTAGGTATAACAGAAGTATTACACTTAATATAGATGACTCTAAATACATGTCTATATTAATCAAACCAACAGGCTTAATATATCCAATACCACATAGTTATTCTGTACTGAATATTTCTGAGATCATGTGAAACTGAAATCATTCTATCCAGTTTCTTTTGTATTTCTGAGAATTCATATAAGTGCTTAATTTCTTTTAAGCCAATTAAACAGAGATCATCCACAAACCAATCTTGGCAATGGAAGCAGAGACATCTCATATTTATAAGGAACACATAGACATATATAGACACAGAGATCTCACAGTTTTCCTACTAGAGTTTAAGAGGCCTCTTTTTTCTCTTCACTCTTAGGGATTAAGGTTCCTGAGAGCCCAGGGAGATAATTTACATTTCAAAGTCACAGGAAGAGAAATACCAATTCCTTCTAGAAAGCTAACTTCTTTTTTTTTTTTATTAGTTTCTGCTTTATAACAAAGTGAATCAGTCATACATATACATCTGTTCCCACATCCCTTCCCTCTTGCATCTCCCTCCTTCCCACCCTCCCTATCCCACCCCTCCAGGTGGTCACCAAGCACCGAGCTCATCTCCCTGTGCTATGCAGTTGCTTCCCACTATCTATCTACCTTACATTTGGTACTGTATATATGTCCATGCCTCTCTCTCGCTTTGTCACAGCTTACCCTTCCCCCTCCCCATATCCTCAAGTCCATTCTCAAGTAGGTATGTGTCTTTATTCCTGTTTTACCCCTAGGTTCTTCATGACATTCCCTATCAAACTACCACTGGCATTTTTAACAGAACTAGAACAAAAAATTTCAAAATTTGTTTGGAAAAACAAAAGACCCCGAATAGCCAAAGCAATCTTGAGAACGAAAAATGGAGCTGGAGGAATCAGGCTCCCTGACTTCAGACTATACTACAAAGCTACAGTAATCAAGACAGTGTGGTACTGGCACAAAAACAGAAAGATAGATCAATGGAACAGGATAGAAAGCCCAGAGATAAACCCACGCACATATGGTCAACTTATCTTTGATAAAGGAGGCAGGAATGTACAGTGGAGAAAGGACAGTCTCTTCAATAAGTGGTGCTGGGAAAACTGGACAGGGACATGTAAAAGTATGAGATTAGATCACTCCCTAACACCATACACAAAAATAAGCTCAAAATGGATTAAAGACCTAAATGTAAGGCCAGAAACTATCAAACTCTTAGAGGAAAACATAGGCAGAACACTCTATGACATAAATCACAGCAAGATCCTTTTGGACCCACCTCCTAGAGAAATGGAAATAAAAACAAAGATAAACAAATGGGACCTAATGAAACTTCAAAGCTTTTGCACAGCAAAGGAAACCATAAACAAGACCAAAAGAGAATCCTCAGAATGGGAGAAAATATTTGCAAATGAAGCAACTGACAAAGGATTAATCTCCAAAATTTACAAGCAGCTCATGCAGCTCAATAGCAAAAAAACAAACAACCCAATCCAAAAATGGGCAGAAGACTTAAATAGGCATTTCTCCAAAGAAGATATACAGACTGCCAACAAACACATGAAAGAATGCTCAACATCATTAATCATTAGAGAAATGCAAATCAAAACTACAATGAGATATCATCTCACACCAGTCAGAATGGCCATCATCAAGAAATCTAGAAACAATAAATGCTGGAGAGGGTGTGGAGAAAAGGGAACACTCTTGCACTGCTGGTGGGAATGTGAATTGGTACAGCCACTATGAAGAACAGTATGGAGGTTCCTTAAAAAACTACAAATAGAACTACCATATGACCCAGCAACCCCACTACTAGGCATATACCCTGAGAAAACCATAATTCAAAAAGAGTCATGTACCAAAATGTTTATTGCCACTCTATTCACAATAGCCCGGAGATGGAAACAACCTAAGTGTCCATCATCGGATGAATGGATAAAGAAGATGTGGCACATATATACAATGGAATATTACTCAGCCATAAAAAGAAATGAAACTGAGCTATTTGTAATGAGGTGGATAGACCTAGAGTCTGTCATACAGAGTGAAGTCAGAAAGAGAAAGACAAATACCGTATGCTAACACATATATATGGAATTTAAGAAAGCTAACTTCTTCTAATGGCATATGCAAAAATCAGTTTTAGAACTTCAAAAGGTTAACATCTTGGCCATTTTCAGGGATTCTTTCAGTTTCTAAATAGCCAATTCACAAACAGATGGAAAGATACACCAGGTTCTTGAATTGGAAGAATCAATATTGTTAAAGTGACCATTCTACCCAAGGCAATCTACAGATTCAATGCAAGCTGTATCAAATTACCAATGGCATTTTTCACAGAACCAGAACAAAATGTTTTTAAATATGTATGGAAACACAAAAGACCCCAAATAGTCATCTTAAGAAAGAAGCAAGAAACTGGAGGAATCACTCTCCCTGACTTCGGACTATACTACAAAGCTACAGTAATCAAAACAGTATGTTACCGGCACAAAAACAGACACATAGATCAATGTAACAAGATAGAAAGCCCAGAAATAAATCCACACACCTATAATCAATTAATTTACAACAAAGGAGGCAAGAATATATAATGGAGAAAAGACAGGCTCTTTTCCCAGTGGTGCTGGGAAAACTGCACAGCTATAGTGAAAGAATGAAATTAGAACATTCTCTAACACCATATACAAACATAAACTCAAAATAGCTTAAAGGACTAAATGTAAGACCAAATACTATAAAACTCCCAGAGGAAAACATAGAGAGAATGCTCTGATATAATTTGTAGCAATATTTTTTGGACCTGACTCCTAGAGTAATGGAAACAAAAGCAAAACTAAACAAGTGGGACCTAATTAAACTTAAAAGCTTTTGCATAGCAAAGGAAACCAAAAACAAAACAAAAAGACAGCTTACAGAATGGGAGAAAATATTTGCAAATGATGTGACTGACAAGGGCTTAATTTCTAAAATATACAAACGGCTTATACAGCTCAATATCAAAAAAACCCAAAAAACAAAAAAACAAACAATCCAGTCAAAAAATGGACAGAAGCTCTAAATAGACATTTCTCCAAAGAAGACTTATAGATGGCCAATAGGTACATGAAAACATTCTCAACATTGCTAATCATTAGAGAAATGCAAATCAAAACTACAATTAGGTATAACCACATACTAGTCATAATGTCCATTATCAAAAGTCTAGAAACAATAAAGGCAGGAGAGAGTGTGGAGAAAAGGGAATGCTCCTACACTGTTGGTGGGAATGCAAACTGGTACAGCCACTATGGAAAACAGTATGAAGGTTCCTTAGAAAATTAAAAGTAGAGTAATCATATGATCAGCAATCCCACTCTGGGCATACATCTGGAAAAGACAAAAACTCTAATT
This sequence comes from Mesoplodon bidens, assembly GCF_964165515.1. NCBI lineage: Eukaryota > Metazoa > Chordata > Mammalia > Artiodactyla > Ziphiidae > Mesoplodon > Mesoplodon bidens. The sequence goes on from NC_138164.1 coordinate 67,897,983, forward strand.
CGAAAAGATACATGCACCCCAATGATCACAGAAGCACTATTTATAATAGCCAAGACATGGGAGTAACCTAAATGGCCATCAACAGATGAATGGATAAAAAAGACGTGGTATATATATATACAATGGAATACTACTCAGCCATAAAAAATAATGAAATAATGCCATTTGCAGCAACATGTGTGGATTTAGAGATTATCATACTAAGTGAAGTAAGACAGAGAAAGACAAATATTATATCGCTTACATGTGGAATCTAAAAAAATGATACAAATGAATTTATTTACAAAACAGAAACACACTCACAGACTTAGAAAACAAACTTATGTTTGCCAAAGGGGAGAGGGAGGGGGATAAGTTAGGATTTGGGGACTAGCAGATACAAACTACTATATTAGATGAACAATAAGGTCCTACCATATAGCACAGGGAACTATATTCAATATCTTGTAATAACCTATAATGGAAAAGAACCTAAAATACATATATATATATGTGTAACTGAATCACTTTGTTGTACACCTGAAACATTGTAAATCAACTACACTTCAATAAAAACATAAATAGCCAATTAGGTTTAAACAAATAAAAGTGACAGACAATAATACATATCATTCACTCACATTCACATGCCTCACGTTCATTGGAATATGAATCAGCATTCAAGTTAACCTTCACCTCGACTGTTAGCTAAGCCTCTGTGTCCATTCTTAACAAAACACAAAGGCCAGCCCACAGCTGTGGCCACTGCCTTATTGACTAGCTTCTTTTTTCCCACTCTAAAGGCAGCCAATATCTCCGCAACACCCATAGGAGTGTCTGTGAGTTCTTCATACTCTCTTGGTGACCCCATTCATCAAGGACAGCCACCATAGGGTTCCATGTACTGGTGGACAGCCACCCCGGGGATTTCCCCACAACTTTGGGGACCACCCCTGCAACTTTTGGGTCCCACATTGATGGGCGGACACTCCAGGGATTACACCCATAACTTCGAGGCCTCACATGTTAGTGGATGACCCCGCAACTTTTCACCCCCATCCTTATTTCCCAAGATCTCATCACTCACAGGAATTTCCTTGGTCTCTTGGCTTCTCTGCCAATTGCTAGGCTGCACCCCACAGGCCTGCAAGCCCTGTACTTGCCCAACTTCAAGACCAAAGAAAGAGCCCGGAGTCACTGACAGAGACATCAGTGGTAAAGGATGAGGGAGCTTACACGTCTGAAGTAAGGTGTGCAACATGTCATTGTGTACAGTGGATGCTGGGCACGACATGGCAAAAGTCTTTGCTTCCCAGGGGAAGGGGAAGGTTACCAGTTATGAGGGAGTTGACATGGGGTTGGCTCATCAGTTACCAGGGAAACTAGCAGAGGAGCATGCCCCTCACTGTCCCTTTGACAAGCTCTCCAGGTGGAAATGTTCAGATCTAAGGGTTAGAACAGTCTGTAGCTGGGGCCAGGGGCAAGTATGTAAGAATGTCAGTCATGTGAGTAGGGTGTAGGTGAAGCAGGAACTGGTCCACCAGGGAACGTACAGAGAGCAAGAGAACAGCCAACTTGGGTGGCCTGATCATACATTTAAAAATAATGTCCAGTTAGGGTAGCTTCAATATCTAAGGAAGAAATGAGAAGGAACCTAAAGAGAGGTTTACGAAAATCATTTTATACAAACTGCCAATGTAAGATGACTATAGTTTCCAATCAGACATAATAAGAAGCTAGAGCTGAATGTCACTGTGGACTCACTTCTGATTGCACACTTATTAGATTACCTAGCTAATCTGCCGAAATTTGTATCTTCCAAATACAAAGTGACTAAAGTCACAACTAGGAAATACCTTTACTACAGAATTTGTTTGTCTCTTTGTTTTTAGTCTTCTTTCATTTTTTCATGAGATATTAACTTAAAGTTTTAACAAAAAAAATTCAGTGTGATAAAAAAGTGGAAGCAATATATAAAGATCAATTATTCTTATTTATTCTTTTAGGCTCTTCATGAGCCTGTTTTGCAAAATATGTGAAAACATTAAAGAAAAAAAAAACAGTAATTTTCTCCAAACTCAAGCAAATACCTCTGAATGAATAACTATTCTTTAAATTTCTCTATCCTCACTGCTATTACTAATTTACATATATATGGCTGTTAATAATTTTTCTTAAAGCACAGTTCTGCTAAAGTGATGCATTTGCTCAGAAATCTGCAGTCTCTCCTGTCTACAATGTTAAGTTTAAACTAACCAGCCTATTATTCATCTCCCTCTTTAATCTCTCTGTAACCCAATTTTTCAACCTCATTTCCCTATGTGTCTTTTTTTCTACTCTGTCAGAATCACTGGCTCTGTCTATCTTTCCTGTCTTTCTCACCTCTAAGCCTCTGCTCACAAAAGGAATGCTTTTCCCCTCATTTTGCCAGCCCTTGAAGTCCACTCAGCTCATGTTGTCTTCCCGAATTCCTTCCTGATTTGTTTGTTCAAAAGTAAACTTTCCCTCCACTAGTTTATACACATTAATTTCTGTATTTCAACCAAGTAATTTTCATATTTTGGCTTCAGTTTTATTTTACACTTGGGTTATCTACCCCACAAAATGGAAAGGAATAAAAAGAAAACGGCATGTAAATATTTTTTAGATTCTTTGTATGTGATATACATAAGCTGGGCTTGTTTAATTCTCAAATATAAAAGTAATAAAAGTGTTATAAAACCATTACAACAATTTGTAGATAAGGAAACTGAAGTAAAAATAAGTGAAATGACCTGGCCTGAGTTTTGAATTAGAAATTAGTAAAGCCAATCTGCAGTGCTCAAATCTACTATATCATAATACTTTAGTTTTGAGAAAGGGGTGTAAAAGTACTGTAAAACTTAAAGGACTGTTGAGTGTGAACTATTATTTTTGTTTGAAATTTTATTATTTTTTATTATTTTTATTGAGGTATACTTAACATTCAATATTATATGTTCCAGTAGTACAGAATAGTGACTCACAATTTTTAAAAGTTACATTTATAGTTATTATGAAATATTAGCTATATTCCCTGTGTTGTACTATACATCCTTGTAGCTTATTTATTTTACACATGATAGTTTGTACCCTTAATCTCCTACCACTATCTTTCCCCTCCCCCCTTCCCTCACCCCTTTGGTAGCCACCTCTTTGTTCTCTGTGTCTATGAGTCTTTTCCATTTTCTGTTTATTTGTTTTGTTATTTTAGATTCCACATACACATATAAGTGAAATCATCTGGTATTTTTCTTCCTCTATCTGACTTATTTTATTTAGTATAATATCCTCTAGGTCCATCCATGTTGTCACAAATAGCAAAATTTCATGCTTTTTATGGCTAACACACTGTATACATATACCACATCTTCTTTATCTATCCATCTATCAATGGACACTTACATTGCTTCCATACTTTAGCAATTGTAAATAATACTGCTATGAACATTGAGATGCATGTATCTTTCAAATTAGTGTTTTGGGGTTTTTTTGTATAAATACCTAGGAGTGGATTGCTGGGTCATATGGTAGCTCTATTGTTCAGTTTTTTGAGACACCTCCATAATGGCTGTACCAATTTACATTCCCACCCACACTGTAGGAGGGTTTCCTTTTCTCCACATCCTCACCAACATTTGTTTTTTGTGATCTTTTTGATGCTAGCCATTCTATCTCTTTGTGGTTTTAATTTATATTTTTCTGATGATTAACCATGTTGAGCATCTTTTCATGTGCCTGTTGGCCATCTGTATGTCCTGAAAAACATCTATTCAGGTCTTCTGCCCATTTTTATTCAGGTTGTTTGTTTTTTTGATGTTGATTTGTATGAGCTGTTTGTATATTTTGGATATTAATATCTCATTGGCCATATCATTTGCAAAGAGTTTCTCCCACTCTGCAGGTTGTTTTTTTGTTTTGTCAATGGTTTCCTTTGCTGTGTAACAGTTTTTAAGTTTAATTAGGTCCCATTTGTTAAGTTTTGCTTTTGTTTTCTTTGCTTTAGGAGACAGCTCCAAAAAAGTATTGCTACAAATTATGTAAAAAAGTATTCTGCTTATGTTTTCTTCTAGAAGTTTTATGGTTTCTCTTCTTAAATTTAGGTCTTTAATCCATTTTAAGTGTATTTTTGTATATGGTGTTAGAGAATATTCTAATTTCATTCTTTCACATGTAGCTGCCCAGTTTTCCCAGCACCACTTTTTTTTTTTTTTTTTTTTTTTTTTTTTTGCGGTACGCGGGCCTCTCACTGTTGTGGCCTCTCCTGTTGCGGAGCACAGGCTCCGGACGCGCAGGCTCAGCAGCCATGGCTCACGGGCCCAGCCGCTCTGCGGCATGTGGGATCTTCCCGGACCAGGGCACGAACCTGTGTCCCCTGCATCGGCAGGTGGACTCTCAACCACTGCGCCACCAGGGAAGCCCCAGCACCACTTATTGAAGAGGCTGTCTTTTCTCCATTGTATATTCTTGCCTCCTTTGTCATAAATTAGGTGACCATATGTGCCTGGGTTTTTCTCTGGGCTTTCTATCCTGTACCATTGATCTACATTTCTGTTTTTGTACCAGTACCATACTGTCTTGATTACTGTAGCTTTGTAGTATAGTTTGAAGTTGGGGAGTCTGATTCCTCCAGCTCTATTTTTCTTTCTCAAGATTGCTTTGGCTATTCAGGGTCTTTTGTGTTTCCATACAAATTGTAAAATTTGTTGTTCTAATTCTGTGAAGAATGCCATTGGTAATATGAAAGGGATTGCATTTAATCTGTAGATTGCTTTGGGTAGTACAGTCATTTTCACAATACTGATTCTTCCAATCCAAGAACATGATATATTTCTCCACCTATTTATGTCATCTTTGATTTCTTTCATCAGTGTTTTACAGTTTTCTGAGTACATGTCTTTTGAATCATTAGGTAGGTTTATTCCTAGGTATTTTATTCTTTTGTTATGATGGTAAATGGGATTGTTTCCTTAATTTCTCTTTCTGGTTTTTTGTTGTTAGTGTATAGGAATGCAAGGGATTTCTGTGCATTAATTTTCTATCCTGCAACCTTACCAAATTCATTGATTAGTTCTAGTAAGTTTCTGGTGGCATCTTTAGTATTTTCTATGTATAGTATCCTATCATCTGCAAACAGTGACAGTTTTACTTCTTTTCCAATTTGGATTCCTTTTATCTCTTTTTCTTGTCTTATTGCCATGGCTAGGACTTCCAAAACTATGTTAAATAAGAGTGGTGAGAGCGGACATCCTTGTCTTGTTCCTGATCTTAGTGGAAATGCTTTCAATCTTTCACCACTGAGAATGATGTTTGCTGGGCTTTCTACTCAAGGTTTCTTAGTAATCCATAGTATGACATTATATTATATATTAGTATATATTATATTATGATGGAAGCAGTAATAATTAGTATGTGACTTGCACTTCCTTTTCCACTTCTTTTCCTTGTAAGAGTTGTCAAATATTGAATCCAAATTAAAAATGAACATTCTAATTATGAATATAAATGTAGTTTTTCAGATGATCCAGGGATTTTCAAAAAAATCTCCCATGAAACAGTACCAGGTATCTTTCTTGATTTTTTATATATTATATCATTCTTTGTGTTTTAAGTATCTGTTTTGATGCTTTAGATATCTCTCTTTATGTTTTTAGATGTCTCTCTTGATTTTTTACATTGAAAAGATGATTCATTGCCATATAGTACTGATTGTGTTTCATATGGATGATTCCAGAAAGAGAATAACTCTTCCCAAAATATAATAATGTTCCTTACAAATGCAATGTTGACATCTTAAGTTTTCACATAATATGGATAATTACTTTTTGGCTCCTACTATGTGCTGAATCAATTGCTGAAGATACAACAATGAAGAAGGCATAAGAATGTGCCATCTAGTAGCTAAGAGAAATAATAAGCAGGCACTTGTAAACTATATAGGACATACAATGATGGAGATATACAATGTGATGGGAGCACATAAAGGAGGAAGTTGTTTACTGCGACAGGGATACCCAGGAAAGGCTACTCTAAAGGAAGAGATATCTAAGCTTAGGCTTGAAGAACTATCCAGGCAAAGAGGACACACAGTACCTTAAAAGCCAATGAACAGTGTGAGTAAAGGTAGACAGTAAAAGTAGACTGTCTGGAGACAGTAGACCTTGACAGAAGTTATATATTGTCCCTAACATTTGGTGTGAATAGTTTGAAAGAAACAGTGGTAAGAGGTAAGACAAGAAAAGTAAGAGTGGTTCTTGTAATATGAGAAATGCTTTGGAATACCCAGTTATGAAACTTAGACTTTCTCCTGATTGAACCAGAAATCTCTTTTTTTGGAAAATAACTTTCAGAAGGAAAATAAATGATACAAACCATAACTCACTGGTGCAAATATATGAGTATGTAGAGTAGCTAAAATGGTCTAGGGGTAGTCTGAGTTGTGGAATGTTTTAAATTTCTTTCCTCTCGTTCAATCTGGTTTCACATAGTTTGCCAGAATATTTCAAGAGTTAAGATTTTTCAGTCATATTTTAATGATATATAATAAATAATGTAATCAATGGACTGGAAGGTAAGAAGAATGGGCTCTGGTTCCTGTTTTACCACTTAAAAATTCTGCATCCTTGGAGAAGACACATAACCTCTATGGGTATCAGCTTCTATAAAAGGAGATTATTTAGCTTATTAAACACCAAAGTCATTTTCAAAACTGTGATTCTAAGTACTTATATCTTTTCAGGTGATCTATGGATTTGGTTTTTTGTTGGTTTGTAATTGGTACTCCCAAATACCTTAAAATCATTGTTCCTTTAGGTAGGCTTAATATAGTTTACATTATTAATTCACCTTAAAAATACCTGTATTAGATAATATAATTGTAAATGATGCCTTGTTCATAAAATCGCAAATTTCCATGTAGGAGGAGATTTGCGTTAAGTAGATCTGCTGCCCATTTAAAACATTTCATACATTAGGTTGGGGATCCTTCAAGGCTACAATGGCACTTTACCTTTGTTTTTATTACATGTGTTTAATCCAACACCTGAACAATAATGGGTATACAAAAAAAATGTTGAATTGAAAATATGTTTTCTATAATAGAAATAGCTTTCTTTGAGATCCTTGCATTGCTGCATGTTAACTAAATTTTTTAATGACAATGGGTTAGCATTACTTATTAGCATTTATTGCCATTATTTGCAAATGGCAACAAAAATGATGAGGTGAAGAGATTTGGATGATTTGATCAAGGCAACTAAGCAAAGTCAGTTAAAAATTAGTTCTAGATTCCTTGAATTCTTGCTTTGGTCTTAAGACCATACTGACTTTGTTTTCTCTTTTCTAATCTATTTGATTTCTGCTGGCAACCATTACCATTGTCAATAATATTTATTACAAAACAGGGCATTTCTTCTTCACTCACTTATTTATATTATGTATTTTCGGTCTTGAAACAGATTTTAACAAGAGACTGCTGAATCAAACTGAATCGTGATGTTCACAAATGTCAACATCCATTCTTATAATGGCTTAATGCCAAGATTCTACACAGTGTACCCGGAAGAAAATAAGATGTCCAGTTCTAAAACTAGCAAAACAAATTTGGTCAGACCATTGTAAGTTAATTTTCCCAAAGGAAATCCAATTTCATTTGTATGCTCATAAATAGATCATAGTTACACTTTTCTGAGAGTTTATATTTGAATGCTAACCAATATTCAGTGATCTAGAATAGGACATCAATTTCAAGTTCTTAATTCTAAGGTCACCTTTGAAGTACCATCTTTTAAACCTTTTTTCTTTCATCATTTTAAATCTTTAAAGTGAATGTCATTCTGTTTTTTATTTTTTCCTCTGTGAGTTTATTAACATGAATAGACAGGGTATTTTTAATACTCTTTTACATAGTTTTAGTCAGAAAAGACTGATCTTATTGTTGATGGGGTTTATTTGCAAGGTAATTAGTGCATTTAGGATGTTGTCATTAAAAATAGGCTCTTGATGTGAGATGAATAAAAAAACAGAGAACAGGTTTAGAGTAGAAAAATATAGGCAAAATTTTTGAATATGTGTTAACAAAAATTTCAAATTGAGGGAGTACATCTATACAGATAACAACTCCCACTTAAGAGTATGGAACATACATGCACATTGTTGTCATACTTCATAGAAACCTTCTGTTCAGGTAGTAGGATTAATTATTTTACCTAAATACAGAATTCCTTCACAATAGGAAGCATAATAATACTAAAAGTAATAAAGGCAGTTATAAATATTTATTGAGATCCTTTAGTCTTCATGCATTAAGCTAGTCACATGTATTATCCCTAATCATTGCAATAACCCCAGATGGTATATATTTTTAGCCATGTTTTATAGGTGAGTAAACTTAGATAAGACATGATTAAAGAAATTGCCCAGAGTCACACAGGTAAGATGTGAGATTACCAGGCTTAAAACCCAATTTTATTCATCTCCAAAACCCATCACATTTTACTACAACCCAGATACCCTTTCATAGGTTATATTATAATCTATAAAAACACAAAGCATCATTATTATATTATTATTCTTCAACTTCTCCATTCAACCACACTGCCCAAATTCCCACTAATTGGTCCAGCAGCTCCCACCGTAAATGAGAATCTTTGGTGATTGAATTCTCATAAATTAGACCACTGACCAAGGTTGATCAGTTTAAAGGTGGCTTCAGATTCAAGAGACACTTAGTATCTTTCATTTCCAAGAGCTTGGTATAGTCACTCATGTATTATTATTTTATTTTTTTCATTTGTAAATCTTGGGCTTTCTCAATAACTTTTGGAGTAAAAATTAACAAAGTTAAGCTCTTCAGCAGAATCCCTAGGCTACGAGGACCCCTTGATCAAATATATGAAGACTATGAGAATTGGAATGGGTAGCAGCTTTTTTACAGCACCTGGCATATATTTTCCATAGAATAAAAGATATGCAACATTCTGATTTCTCAGGTGATTGTAGAGAGGCTGTGACAGTTACCAGCCAGTCTGTGAGCCATGTTTATATACTGAAGATAGTTGACAAGTAACATAAAAATCATAAGAGTAGCATGTCAAGACGCTCTTGTCCCAAATAGGAATTTAAGAAACTGCTAGACCTGTTATGGTAGTGTTGGTCATATCTTCATATGTTCACTTATATTGTAGGCATCACAAACATGACAAATACATGTACACATGCTACAGAGATCACACACAGCAACAAATATTAGCAGCTGAGTGTGCAAGACAAAGTGGATGATATTAACATGTGTTTCCTATCCAGGTGGGTATAAAAGTAAATGGGTAATGGAGGCTATTTCTTACCTCTGTCCTTAGCAATCTATATTAATTTAGGCAAACTAAACATCATCTCTGAGCCTGTAGCCTCATTTGTCAAATGGGCATAATACTGATATTATGGCTGCTGTGACGATTTTAGAAGAACATATAGAAAAAGTTTATGACATACATAGAACACAGTCCAGTGGTGAACATGCACTAGTGAATAAGAATAACTGACCAAAATATGTGGTAGAATTAAATTATTGATTGCCTGCTGTACCAGGGCCTGGGCCAGGCACTGAAATCTAGAGATGAATAAACTCGGCTTCTTTCCTTGAGTACCTCATAATTGAACAGATCGTTATTTCCACAAAATGAGCATTACTAGAAAAGGTAACAACATGAACACAAAAGTACATAGTATATGTACAGGGAATAGAAATAACTTAAAATTTCAGACTATGAAATGTAAGGTAAGACATATCAAGCACTAAATATAGAAAAAAAGCAGAACCCTGAGTCTCCAAGGGCATTTTAGGCCATGCTAAAATAAAATACCCTTACCTCTTGTTTTCTTTTTTATCCTTTACATGTTATAGCTTATACCTCGATTAAGAAGACAACAAATATTACTGAGATGAAATATTGCTGTCATGGTCTGAAATATAGCTAGAAAACCATTTTTAAACGTAACTGGACATTTTCTTCCGTAAAACACTCAATACATTTAATTAAGAACTAAATATGGATAACCACTATGTGCACAGTATTCTGCAAGGCCTAGAACAGATGATGGGGAGTGAAATGGACAAGAGAAGGTTAACTGCTAAAGTCAATCTAAAGTGGAAACATACAATGTTTAAAATGTTAAACTGGCAATAACAAAAAAGGAGGTCTTAGTTCTAGCTTGGTCACATAATAGGTGACATTGGCTACAGGATTATGAAGAAGTTCCCTTAATTTTGAGCCTTCTTCCTCTTTTTCCAAGTAAAATAAGAATTCTTAAATGTCAAATGCACAAGGTTAATTCATAACAATGGCAGTGGGTGTGAAAGTCCTCAGCATATGGTAAAGGTCATATACTTGGAAAAACAGTGCAGATATTAAAAACCTTCTCCCAGTAGTAGGTGTTTTACATGCCTTATCTCATTTAACTCTCACAACAATCCTAGGAGTAGATACTATTATGATCCTCATTTTATAGATGAGAAACAGAGGTTCCAAGAGTTTAAACAACATCCTCAAATTCACATGGCTCACAAGTATTAGAATTATGACTTAAACCCATGAAACAATTTGGTGGCTCATCTTAAATCTCATAGTCTGTCTCCTTCTCTACTTTGAAAGTGTTACCAGCCTACTTATCAAAACAGGGTCTGGTGGGAAAAAAAGAGTTGAAATGACAAGCGTAGAAGTTTAGCACCATGAAGTATACAGCTGGTTAAGAATTAGAACATGTTAGAATTTTGGTGATGACTGAGAACATTAGAAAATGTTCACTACTAACCAGACGATGTCCCAGGCCTCCGAAGAGAACTGACATAATGAGAAAGAAATGAAAGGGAAGAGGAGTCAAATAAGCATTCATCAACCAGCGTGGGCTACAGCATCCCCTGGCCTGCAAGCAAGCAGAACAACGGAGTCCAGGAAGAGAGCATAGTCCTGTAAGAAAAGAAAGGCCCCACTGCACCTGGTTAGGGGAAAAGATGCAAAGGCTGAGAGACAAAGGCACCGAAAAGGAGACCAAAAAATCCCCATGGAGGACTGAGGGATGAAGATGGCTTAAATTATCCCATAAAAGGTCATCAGAAATGCCACCTTCTCTCTGTAAAAGAGAGCTCAAACGCCTGTGGCTGTGAAGAAACATCATGCATTCAAACTGCATGTGTCTCAGGAAAGACGTTTTGTTCTCTGCAGGCCTTTGGACTGTGGGGACTGTGAAAATACATTTTATCAAAATAGGTTTGTAGGACGTATTTGATGTCTTCCGTGACAGCTCCAAAACTAATCCTTAGGGGCCAAAAATAAGTGGAGGAATGTAGGGAAAAATAATGTGACAGGACAATAAAAGTATCCTCACTTATGACAAAGAAAATAGTGAAGCTGAAAACAAGAATAAAGGAAAAAAATGAAAGAGTAAAGCATTTACGTGTGGGGTTGGAAAAGTATGTCAAATCTAGTCTGTGATCTGAGTCGGTGTCAGTGCTTGGCACCCAGTCCTCACCCCTCAGAAACTGCTCCTTCTGCAACAAGGCTTTCATTCTTAGTCCTGCGGAAATGTAACAGTAATATGATGAAAGTCAAAAAAACTCTGGGATATCTCATTCTATTTCTTAAAAGACACTAGAGACACCTTGGAATGAATGACTCATGGAATTTAGCACAAATGTTAAAATAGAAGTGTTTAAAGTGCCACCCTCAGACTAACCAAGGAGGAAGGGTTTTCTTGGCTTCAGGAATGTGGGCTACATACTATGGTATAACTTGAGTTCAAATCCTGGTTCTGCTATTTTATAGTTTTGTGAAAGATGGACACATTAGGCATCCTTTCTGAGCATCAGTTTCTTTACCTGTGATGATACCACTCCACGTTTTTGTGAAGGTTAAGTTAAATTTTATGACCTTTTTTTGACATAATGACCAGTAAATAGGTAAATAGGCCACATCGTGCAGCATGCGGGATCTTAGTTCCCAAATCAGGAATCTCGAACCTGTGCCCCCTGCATTGGAAGTGTGGAATCTTAACCACTGGACAGCCAGGGAAGTCCCTATGAGCTTTTTTTGTTTGTTTGTTTTTCAACACCTGGCACAACAGGTATTCACGCATCGTTAGTTCTCTCTCTTGTGTTAGATAAAAATTAAACTTCTGGGTCCTGTTAAGCCTAAAATAACCATTTTATAAATGGAATTCATAACCATGCCAACTGTAAATATAAAACAATTAAAATTGATTTCATCCTAACTTGAGTAGATTTGTTTCCATGAAGGGCTACCCTTCAGTATCTTTACACTGGATTCCAATGGTGTCTCTGTCCAAAATCTTTCCTGGTTCCCCTCTGAGGAATTATTCTCAGAATCCATTTTTTTCTTTAAATTTTAAACTTTATTTTTTAAAAAGCAGTTTTAGGTTCACAGCAAAATTAAAAGGAAGTACAGAGATTTCCATTATACTCCCTGCATGCATCACCTCTCCCCTAAGCAACATCCTCCACCAGAGAAGTACCTTTGTTACAACTGATGATCCTACACTAACATAATCACCCAAAGTCCAGAGCTTACATTAGTGTTCAGAACTCCTTTTTAATAAATAAATGTTTCTGAAATAGATATAAAATATTACTAAAACAAATGAACAATTCCAAAAATGCCCTTTAATTGTACCGTTTTCTATCATTTTGCCCCTTTTTTCACTACCACACAACAAAATGGAACATGATATTATAAACAGTGAGCCTTAAGTAGCACCTGATTTGAGTAATAAAATAACTGAACCTCAATGTCCACTAGGCCATATTTATAGAGGCAAAGACAGGGACAGCAGGTATTTTAATGGAAAAAAATAGAAATAAGAAATAAAATTTATTTTGCTAGATTGTTCTATTTCCTAGCAGTCCAGTTAATGTCTTACAGATTTTGCAAAAAGCACTTACCCTGTTTCACTAATACCATAGAATTAGAAACTTGAAATGATCTATGGTGGTGCTTTTGTCATAAACTCAACGTTTAATTTATTCAAAAGTAGACATTGTTATGAGGATTTGTTGAGCTTGAGTAAGTTCTTTAAACCTTTATTTTTATTCCTTTAAAAATAATTTATGTATATGGACACACAGAGTTTCTGTATGACCCCTGAAATTATTTGCAAAATGTTCTGTGAAATCTATGTTTGCATTTTTTGGGGAAAGGACCTGAAGATTTTATAAGATTTTCTAAAGGGTGAGTAAACTGATTAAGAAATAAATTGATCAATTCAGTTTAACAAATGTTTATTTGTTGCCAGATATTTTTTGGAGTTTGGTATTCAACATTTTTGACTACCTATTGTGATATAGGTACAGTGTTTTGTTTTGTTTATTAACATGTATATTCACTAAAATATTGACCACACCAGGGCCTATTTAGCAAATGTCATGACATAAAACAGGGGAAAAACAGAATGACATTCTTATTTTCCTGCTCAGGTAACCTTTGATTTCATTGTATAACATGAATTGCTACAAAGGAATTGCTACAAAGGATGTGTCACTTGGAGAGACATCAAGTTAGGTTGCATGTGGTGTTTGCATTTAGGCAAAATATCCAGAAAACAGAAGAAACAAAAAAATATGTCTTCCCAGATACTCAATAAAACAACATCAAGCAAAAGTACCTAATTTGGACAACAGAGACTAAAGCCTTTGCACTAAAATTCACAGCATAAATCAAATCAAATATTCTAGACATGAGCAATGTAAAATCAATTAAAGACAAACTGATGCCCTATAATATGCCTTTGTAGACTCTGCCATTGGAATCAACCCAGGAGAAAATTGTAGTCCTTCTTTCAAAGTTATTCAAATCCAATTGATGTCACCATATGCGAGTTTAGTTGATATCCAGCAGCAATTTAATTGGCTATATTATTTGTTTCTAAAGGGCAATTTTGTGTGTGATATCTAGGTGTTCTCTAGGTGTTGCATTGACCTTTAGAGATTTTTAGAAATAGTCTTTGAGGTTTCATACCATTTTTTTCCAGACTGAAAACAGTTTATTCAATTGCTTCCTCTGAGATAATATCACCATTATAGAGACGTGGATATGAACAGACTAAGGCTGTGTCAATGATATCCCAAGCACATTCCAATATAATTGAATTTAGGTTATGGATTTTTTAGTTTGTTTACTTAGTTTTAGCTTTTCATTGTGTTTCCTTTTCTTATCTCATAAATATAGGATGATCAATTATGGTAGGATTATTTAATTGGCATACAATGCATAAAATAGTTAATGTAATGAAATTATCTTTGTAAATGGGATAGAAACCTCAGGAAGTAAAAACTGATGTTTGTTTGAAATCTATGCTGTGCCAGGTCTTTATCTTATTTCTATTTTAAAAATCATTGGTGATTAGGAGAAAAGTAAATCTTATTTAAGAGCTCAAGTAAATTGACCACACAAATATTTAGTAGTAGATCTGATTTAAATCAGAATCATGATATCCAAAAGAGTAGTTTTTTTCTTTTTTTCTATTATTTAATAATGCCACCTCAGGAAAATATTATAGCTACTATAATTACTATTATTTATTAATAAGAAGCTATATAATCAGATTGGCTTATGATTGAAAATCATCAGTGCATCTTATATATTAGCCCATTAGTAAACTAAAGCAAAAATAACTGACTCATGGAGAACCTTTAAAGATAAAGTCTCTGACCTTCAATGAATTGGTGTATCCCTCCCTGGATTGTCTCAGATGCTAAAAGGTAGCTGAGACTCTGCTGACACATGAAAGTTAGGGAGAGGGTAAAGTCGTTTGCATCTGTGACACAGATGATTAGGAAAACAGGATTCTGAGTCAGGTAAAAAGATTTTGAAGTAGTGGTTCCCACAGTACTAACTGTATGAACTAGGTCTAATCATTTAACTCATTTCATTTAAATATCCTCATTCACAAATACAAGATAATAATATAATCTAAATCGTGGGGGGTTTGTGAGGATTCAATCTGTGAATATACATGAAGTTTGCACAATAGGCATGTGGTGATTACTCAAAATACTAATTATATCAAGCAGAATCCCTTTACTTTAAAAGGACAGAAACTCAAACTATCTTAAGATAAAAATGAATTTGTGACTTATGTAATGAGGAAGTCCAAAGAAGAGAACTAGCTTTAGGCAAAGATAGATCCAGGAGCTCAAATGATATAATCAGAATTCTGTTTTTCTCTCTGTCTCAGCTTTGGGTGCTTCTGCTTCACCTTGTTTTCAGAAAGGCTCTTTCTATGGCGCCTCATTCTGCTACTGTCAGGTCCAATCTACCAATAGCTGTACATTTCACATTTACAGAGAAAATATGGGCACGCCATTTTGGAGATCTGATTAGCCCAGCATAAGTTCCATGTTGTGGAGCTATGGCTCCACTATGGCTGGATGAAGCTCTGATTAGCCAACCTGAACCACGTGCTTGACTCACCAGCCCCCAGTCAAAGCTGGTGAGGTAATGTTACTAGATAAAAGAAGGGATGCTGGGTACAGACATCACACACACAAACACACAACAAGATATACCATAGTTATTAATTATTATCACAATTATTCCTTAATGTTACATGCTTGCTTTCCTGGAAGAAAATAACATTTGCAGTTAAATTTTTTTTCTAGGTTGGGAAAATCTTTGCATAGCCACTCTTTAGTTAATTCATGCTCATTTATGGAACAGACACATGACCATTCTTCATTTCATAGGAAAATATTAGTGTCATGTAAATTAATACCAGCCTAATGTAAATATTCATCTAATGTAGAACTAATTCTTCTGGAAAAATAAGTAAAATAACACTAGAAAATGATTTTGAAAACACATTTTTCAACTTTTAATTAGTAGCATTATTAGTTTTGGACAAATTATCTAACCTCTTTGTTCACACTTTCCATCTATGGAAAGTGGGTATAGGTTTGTCCATAAGGGTATATAGAAGACTGTACAAAAAGAGCTTAACAGGTCCACTGCCTTAATAAGGTTTCAATAGATATCAGTTTAATTGTTAATAGTACTAAGTGCTAAGGCTCCATTGATAAATTACAGATAACTAAAATATTTTTCAGTGTTGATTAAAGCTGCATGATATCGGTATGTCTTGAAACCTTATAAACTCCAGTTTCTTTACTTTGTGATTTGAACTAAAACCATTTTTTTATTACTGACATAGAGTTGATGTATAATATTATGTTTCAGATGTACAACATACTGATTCACAATTTTTAAAGATTACACTCAATTTATAGTTATTATAAAATAGTGGTTGTATTCCCTGTGCTGTACAATATATCCTTGTAGCTTATTTATTTCATACATAGTAGTCTGTACCTCTTCCTCTTAATCCACTATCCTAATCTTGCCCCTCCCCCAAGTCCTCTCCCCACTGGTAACTGCTAGTTATTTATATCTGTGAGTCTGTTTCTTTTTTGTTATATTCACTAGATTGTTTTATTTTTTAGCTTTCATATATAAATAATAACATACAGTATTTGTCTTCCTTCATTATAGATTCTGGTTTGTGGTTACCACGAGGTTTCATATAACAGAATATATATATATATATGTGTGTGTGTATATATATATATACCCATATATATATATATATATATATGATTGTCTTAAGTTGTTAATCTCTTAATTTCAAATGTATTTTAACACCTCTGCACTGGTACTCTCCTCCCCTCAAGATTACTGATTTTGACATAATATTTTAGTTGTTTTGTGTATCCCCTAACCGCTTCTTGGGGATTTTGACAATTTCACTACTTTTGTCTTTCAACCTTCCTACTAGCTTTGCACATGGTAGATTTCCTTCCTTTACTGTATGTTTGCCTTTACCTATCAGCTTTCTCCTTTCATAATTTTCATGTTTCTAGTTGTGGATTTTTCTTTTTTTGCTTAGAGAAGTTCTTTTAACATTTCTTGTAAAGTTGTTTGGTGGTGCTGAACTCTTTTAGCTTTAAAACTTTTGATCTCTCCATCAAATCTGAATAAGAGCCTTCCTGGGTAGAGTATTCTTGGTTGTAGGTTTTTCCTTTCCATCACTTTAAATATATTGTGCCACTCCCTTCTGGCCTTCAGAGTTTCTGCTGAAGAGTCAGTCAACCGATAGCTTTATGGGAGTTACATGTTGTTTTTCCCTTGCTGTTTTTTAACATTCTATCTTTACTTTTAATTTTAGTCATTTTAATTACAATGTGTCTTGATGTGTTCCTCTTTGGGCTGATCCTGTTTGGGACTCTCTGTGCTTCCTGTACTTGGATCTCTGTTTCCTTTCCCAGGTTAAGGAAATTTTTAGCTATTATGTCTTGAAATAAGTTCTCTGCCCATTTCTCTTTTTCTCTTCTCCTTCTGGGGTCGCTATAATGTGAATGTTAGTATACTTGATGTTGTCCCAGAGGTCTCTTAAACTGTCCTCATTTCTCCTTTTTTTTCTTTCTGTTCAGTGTCAGTGATTTCCACTACTTGTCTTCCAGCTCACTGATCTATTTCTCTGTATCATTTAGTCTACTGTTGATACTTCTAGTATATTTTTCACTTCACTTATTGTATTCTTCATCTCTGTTTCATTGTTCTTTATATTTTCCAACTCTTTTTTAAAAATCTCTAACCTCTTGCTCTGTGCATCCATTATTTTCCTGAATTCTTTGATCATCTTTAAGATTATTACCCCAAACTCTTTCTTGGACAGATTGCCTAACTCTGCTTCACTTATTTCTTCTGTGATTTACCTTCTTCCTTTGTTTGGAACATGTTCCTCTATCACCTCATCTTGCCGAACTTGCTGTTTTTATTTCTATGTTTCTGGCAGGTTGGTTACATTTCCCAACCTTGGGGAAGTCGCCTTTTGTAGAATGTCATATGCATCCCAGCAGCACACTCTCCTCTGGTCACCAGAGCTATATGCTCTAGAGGTACCCCCTATATGAGCTGCTTAGGCCCTTCTGTTTGGGCAGTCTGGTAGGCTTGGTTGGCCCCCAGTCCACTGGGTTACCAGGACCTGCCTTGTGTGGAGGCTGCTGGCCACCACAGTTTGGTGGGACTGGGTCACAAAACAGCTGACTGAGGAACCCCAGGGGGCCCCAGGGCTAGATAGATGGATAATCTAGCATTCTTTGATAGTTGTTCATTCAAGGAAACTTCCCAGAAAGAGAGCTGTTGAATATTTATATGTAGTGCCAAATATCAAGCAACCATCAATTAACACTAAGATGTCTTTACCATGTGAAGATAAATTGTCAATATCCATTTATACTTGACTTAGACATCAAGGTATACTATTATAAGTGAGAAACAGGAAAGACTCTTAAAATAGTCTCAGAGATGGAGACAAAAGACTTTTTACTTGGACATTATCATGTAAGACATGCTACAGTTTAGTATGGCTTTTATACGAGCTCTAATAAGTATCCCAGCTCTATGACAAATTCCATACATTTATTGATTCCCTGGGAATGGAATCACTGTTCACAATGTATTTACTCAAAGTCTCCAACTTGTTCCCTTCAAGCAAAACTGAAGCACATATACTGTAGCCCTCCTTTATCCACTGTTTCACTTTCCACGGTTTCAGATACCTTCTGTCAACCAGGGTCTGAAAATACTAAATGGAAAATTTCAGAAATAAACAATTCATAAATTTTTAATTGTGTGCCATTTTGAGTAGCGTGAGGATATCTTGCTCCACCCTGCTCTGTCTTGCCTGGGCATGAATCCCTTTGTCTAGTGTACCCTGCCCTTTAGTCACATAGTAGCCACCTCAGTTAATCAGATAGCCATCATTGTATTGCAGTGTTTGTGTTCAAGTCATCCTTATTTTACTTAATAATGGCCCCAAAGTCCAAGAATTGTGATGCTGGTAATTCGAATATGCTGAAGAGAAGCCCTAAAGTGCTTCCTTTAAGTGAAAAGGTGAAAATTCTCAGCTTAATAAGGAAAGAAAAAAATCATATGCTGAAGTCACTAAAATCTATGGTAAGAATGAATCTTCTATCTGTGAAATTGTGAAGAAAGAGAAAGAAGTTCATGCTAGTTTTGCTGTCACACCTCAAACTGCAAAAGTTATGGCTACTGCGCGTAATAAGTGCTTAGTTAAGATGGAAAAGGCATTAAAATTGTACAATAAGGTATTTTGAGAGAAAGAGACCACAGTCACATAACTCTTATGACTGTATCTTGTCATAATTGTTCTATTTTCTTATTAGTTATTTTTGTTAATCTCTTACAGTACCTAATTTATAAATTAAACTTTATCATATGTATGTATAGGAAAAACCATAGTATATATACGGTTTGGTATTGTCTGTGGTCTCAGGCATCCACTGGGGGTCTTGGAACATATCCCCCCACAAATAAGGGGGGACAACTGTAGTGAACAACTCAGTCCGTTCTTTGGGCTCCACACTCTACTGACCATGGCCTGACTCTGTCCTACTTTCTTCTATCCATCTTTATCCACAACTCTTTAAACAGAAAGAAGAGCAGGAAAACCAGATAAAGCTTTCTAGCTGTTAGTCTTATTCTCTAAGAATTTATGGAAGCCCTTTATCTTCCCTGTGCCTTGGTTTTCTCATCTATGTATTGAGACAGTAGGATCTGCCAAGATAAGCTTTCCAATTCACCATTTTCCAACGCCATGGCTAAAGTTACAGATAGCACTCTGGCCCCCCCAAATTTTCTTCTGCTGTCCTTTCCACTGGACAATGATGTCTCCCAGCAAAGGCACTTCCTATAGTGTCTCATGGAGAGATTTCTGAGCACAATTTGTAGAGAATATAGAAGGAATTATTTCACCATGCCTATTATTTAGTGGGCAAATATCACTCCACTGCATTGGCATTTCTTACATCCAGCAGAGTCAACATGATACTCTGAACTTCATATGTGAACATGAACAATCAAGATATACTCCTTTTTAAGAGTCCCCATGAATCTGTGCTTTGTTTGGATCTTTGAGCCTAAGATCCTTCAGAAAAGCTTTCCCTACATCAATATGTTAACAACAGTCTTCTTTGGGAAAGGAAGAATTGTGGATGACTTTAAAACATCTTTCTATTACCATGTACTTGTCTATATTTTAGTCCATAGGAAATGCATTTCTTTTATAAATATACAATATTTTAAAAAAGATAAAATTTCTGTGTAATCAGCAAAAAAAATCTCTGGAAGGTAGCATTTTTATATATTTTAATATTATCCATAATAGCTAATGATGCAATTTGTTTTTATTTCTCTTCAGCAGTTAATTATGAAATAGCATTAACAATAGACCTAAGTGTGTTTAGGTTTATTAATTTTATCAAAGAACTTTTGCATCTCATCTCTCATTCTATCTTTACAGAAATTCTGCCAGGTAGTTAGGCTCATTGCTATTATAAATATACTACAAATTCAAAGAAAAAAAAATGAGCGAGCCCTAAGATCACTACTAGTACTACTAGTTTTTGTTTTATGTACTTATTTCTACATTAAACAATTGATTAAAAATAAACAATGACAGCACATTGATTATATAGAGAGAGGCACAGAAATGCACCTTGAGTTACTTTTGTTCCATCATTCTATGTGGCCACTTGCTCTTATATTTCTCTTTAAACTCTTTCAATGGTAAAGACATTTGAAGTTTCTGAAGTCTATGTGAAGAAATAAACATACAGATAGTACTGAAGTTCCTGGAATTCATTTTAAACTTGGATCTGCTGTGAATTTGTCAGACTCTCCTCTCTCTCTCATCCCCCCCTCCAAGTATGTATATAAAATATGTATACTATAAATGTATATGTATATTATGTAAAATAAATATATATAATATAAAAGTATATGTATATCATGTTAAAAAAAACTTTTCAAAAATTAATAAAAGTACTTTCTGATCAACTATAAGCAGAGGCAGATTGACAGATCGGATTTGGTGATACTGGCAATTGATCATAAATATTGGAGAAGATCGATTTTGATGCACTCTGACAAATTTGCAAAAATTAGGGCTTAAAACAGACATGACAATGTAATTCATTACTATGCTAGTAGTAGGAAGGTATAAGTTATTTTCCCCTTTTCAAAAAAATACATTATTTTAATTTAAAAGTATAATTCCATTTTCCCTTTTTAAAAATTGTAATTTGTAATTTGTTTGGCAAGATATTATCTATAATTAAAAAGTTTAATGAAAATAAATTTTCATTTTCCATGTTTATTTTCTGTCCATTGTCATTATTTACTTCATTACATGATTATTCCTAAAAATAAATGTGTTAAAAATGATCTCTCTAGGATTTTAAATATACGAGGTACACCGCTGCAATAGATATTTTCTGAGTAACACGTCTTGATGTTTTGGGTATCAGCAGTCAGAGGGAAATACTGTGCCCAATGAGGAAAAACAAACGTCCATCAAGGAAACATCTGCAAATTGCAGTGCCAGATCATTGTCTAATCTCACTCAGCATCTTTAGGAACCTGCAATTCCATTACCTGGTCCTTGATCTAAATCCAATATAATGGATTTCAATGTGTTTAAAATTTAAATAAATAACATTCCTCATGTTCATTGCAGCAAAAAATTAACAAAATAAATTTAAAAAATAACATTCCTCTGCTCTATTTCAATAGCATGTCCTGTGTGATATCTTACTTTCATTAAATCATTCTGTCTGGATGTTTTTTTAATCACCTGAATGACTCAATCCCGTTTTCACACCAATGTGTATGAAATATAATAATAAGTTTAAGTGTTCCCTCTTATACTGTTTTCGGGGTAACCAGATGCTTTTTCCCAAGTTAGTATATTTTCTAAATTAGCCATATGCATACCTGTATCATGTTATATGGAGATTAAAGGTCAAATGCCCACATTTGAGAGAAAAATAATATTAAATTAATGAATTGTACTTCTGAATAACATTTTCTTTTCAATAATACTTTAAAAAATTAAATTCTACATCTTTGATTAGAACTACTTATCAGAAAAATATATTCATTAAATCACTCCTGGTATCAAATAACAAAAAACAAATAGAAAAACACAAAAAATAGACAATGACTAAAGATCTATCTGGTTATAGGACAGATTCTCTTAGTTAAACTAACAGCTGGCTTGACACTATACATGCAAAAATATCAATTTTAAAATTCCTCTTCTGTTGTTGGTTGTGTATTAAATTGCAAATTAAATAAATATTAATTATAATATTCAGTATATTAGTCATTGGATTCTTCAACATTTTTACCCTTATAAAATCTTCATTCTATAGGTAATCAAGATTTGAACAGAATTTCAGCAAAGGCTAATCATTAATTTGCAAATGTAGGTAGAAAGCATACAGTTTCTTCATTTCAGTCTAAATTTAAAAAGAAATTGGTCAACCCCCAATCACTTACACTAATGAAGGGGCCAATGAACAGAATAATCCAAATTAACTAATCTTATAAAAATAATTTATACAGTTCACATATAGTTTTGTACTTAGGTTTTAAGATAGATCAGTTTCATAGTCTTTTTGTTTAATAAATTAGACAATTATGTAATCCAGTAACAGCTCATCAAAATATAGAAACTCTCCTGTGTCTAGAACAATGATCATATCATCAGAGTTAATCTGAACACTAAACCTTAGTTCAATTTTTTTTTTTAATAAATCAAAAACCATCCTCCTCTCAAAAAGTTTTAGGAAATTGTCTTAGCTTGTGATGCAATAATAAAATACCACAGACTGGGTGGCTTAAACAACGAAATTTATTTCTCACAGTTCTGAAGGCTGGAAAATCTAAGGTCTAGATCCTGGCAGATATGGTTCCTGGTGGGGTACAACTTCCTGGCTTACAGATGCCATCTTCTCTCTTTGTCCTCACGTGATGAAGAGAGAGAGAAAGCTGATCTCTCTTCCTCTCCTTATAAGGACACTAATCCTATCGTGAGGGCCCAATCCTTATAAACATCATCTAAATATCCCCAAGGCCCCACCTCCAAATACCATCATATTGGGATGAGGGCTTCAATATATGAATTTTTGGAGGACACAAACATTCAGTACATAACAGGGTGTTTTGAAGTCTGGAAGCAATCTGCTTTGGTTTATTTATACATATTTTTCCCCCTAAAAATCAAATTAGATGCACAGAACCCACTGGAAGGTTGAGAGTATTTGTTTCAGTGACACAATTATGTTTCCAAACTAGATATTAGATCACCAGATTCACCCCACCCCTCTACGTAGCAGTTTCCTGGGGACTGCTGGCTCTGCTCTGAAGACAAAAGGGGTAATTATATTATAGTTACACATTCATCACTCCCCTCTTCCAAGCTCACCCCTGCTATTCCTAGATGAATCATGGAGCTTCAGATGTGAGAAGAAACTTGCTCAAATAAAGGGCAAGATAGTAGCAATCCTCTAGATATATATCTGATCTCTAGCACTTTTCCATTACCCCAAACTTTTGATGATCATCCCCAAATTATAGATGCAGGCCAAGTTAGTGCCCGCAGAACTTCTGCCACTGAGCAAACAACATATCTTTGTATACATTTGTTTTGCCTGTACTGGAGAATGAGTTTCCAGGTTTATATAAATGCATTTAGGAATTGTCTTCTGCTTAAAGCAACTTTGATCATGTCCTATGGCTTTCTCATCTTGAGGATACTGTTGACACATCATTGATTTCATAAATATGTTACTATAGGTTCTCTTTAAGTCTTCCTAACTTTGCAGCTACATGCTTTAATCTCTTAGTTATATGAATTTTCCTGTCAATGATTTATTAAACAATCAAATTACATCCTGAGATATGTCCTAAGGAAGAAGGCAGACAAAATAAAGAAACTAACAACTACTAGCAAATAAAGATTTGCTTCCTGAAGTAATAAGGCATTTTTCATAGATTTTAGTCCATTTAACTCTCCAAGGACTCTACAAGGGAGGTCCTAGTCTCATCTTACAAATAAGGAAACTAAAACTTAGAGATACAGAAAAATTTGCCCATGGTCAGACAGTCACAAAATGAGTCAGGACCCAGCCCTGGCTAATCAGAATAGCCATTCTCAATCCTTATATGACATTGATTCAGATATATCCCTTTTCATTCTGGATACATGTTAAAGCCAAACCCAACAGATGTTAAGACCTGTGGGTAAGAGAGCAGTCACCAAACCAGCACTCATTTTAGAGCTGCCTTGGCTCCATCACCTTTCCACTGCATTACAGTCCCTGAGTATGAGTTTTTCTGCCTTGGAAGGGTTAAGATTGTAACTTTGAGATCAGAATTGTTGATTAGCTCTGCCTCACTCCACCCCATCCCATTGCTTCACACTCTCCTGAAGGCCATTGAATTCTGGGAACCAACCTCACTGTCAGAAGAATGCACTACCTGTTCTCTCTCATATTTGCCCAAGCAGCACACTGGCCAGGGTTGGTCTTACGGGTGCACAGCCAGGGCAGCCACACAGGGCTCCATGCCCAGAAGGGTCCTGTATTTAGGTTTAATGTTCTGCAGTCACTGTCTTGAAATTCTTAATATCTTTGAATTTGTGTTTTGGAACTAAATTCCAGTGGGGCAATGGAGCATGCTCTCGGGGCTTGAAGGCTTGGCTCAAGGATATCCCCTCTCTGACAGCCTACCTTATGCCCACCCTGAAATGAGTTTTCCAGTGCCTGCTTCTGTGCTATCTGGCATTTTAGGTCCCATTGTACCTGCCCTCTCCCATGCTACTCAGCAGCCTGGGCACCTATGTAGGGAGAGTCAAGAATAAGTATGTGTGCTCTGAAGCCATACTTAAGTACAAGTTTTAGTACTGCAGCATCCTTCCCTGCTTTCAGTTTACCACACAGTTGAGCAGATGACCCCCTGCCATCTCCCAGTCAGGTGCATGTCCCAGGGCAGAGGTTACAATTACATGGGGGCGGGCAACAGACCCATGGAAAGGGGAGATGACTGCCTCTACTTCTCACTCTGGCTGAGCATGGCTGTGGGAGGGGGAATCTTCCAGCTGTTGGGCAGTACACATGACCCGATTTGCAGGATGGAGCGAGGGAGCCTGTGAGGATCCACATGTGCCCCAGGAACATCTCTTGCCTGAAGGAGGGTGCCATTAATGGCAAATAAAAAACACCACAACAGGTTGAGAAAGAGTCCCTGGAAGAAAGGGCAAGTTTTATATTTTTGAGTAAAGGCCAGTTTTCACATTTTCATTTTGTACTGGGCACTGTAAATAATACAGTCAGCTCTGACACTGGTACAAAGAGATCAGGTTTCTCTGAATATAAACTAAATCAGTGAGCATATCTGAGCCAATGTGGTATCTTTCTCCTGCTTCTTTGCCTGCCGAAATCCTGGGAAAATATCTGACCCTTCTATATACCTATAACACATTTGCTTTTTCAACTGTACAACAAATGTGTCCTGTATATTAAAAAAAAAAATACCTCCTACATTGTACTTCGGGTTCTTGAAAGAAAACATCCACATATTTTTGAATCTGCATACTGTTGTTGAAAATAGGAGGTAATAAGTGAATGGTGGGTATTGTGTTTCTGAAACCTGACTAAGGAAATGCTGTCTAGTTCTACCTTCCCTCCAATTTACACATTCAAAAATTAGTCTTCTGAAAACAAGCTAAACAAACTATACTAATTTCTTTTACAGAAATGGATTCAAATGTAGCATTGTTCAGGCTTGAACTCCACTCTCCCCTTTGAGTTTACCTGTGTGGTGGTCAGATAAGTCATTCACTCGACAAGCAGTCACTGAGTGTCTACTGTATATCTTATATTAGTTGCAAGGGAAAGGAGAGTGACTTAAATTCACACTTATTGTGAATCTTCTATGCACTGGACAATCTGTGTACTTTCCATCACTCAATCTCATAACAAATCAAGAGGTAGATAATGTTGTCCCATTTTCCAAACAAAGGCACTGAGGTTCCACTCGTTAAGATGAAATTACTGTTTTCAGCTAGAAAGTGGGAAGTCCATTCAATTATGACGTCAATGAGAAACGTATCTTTTACAATGACTGTATTTTTTTTAATCTGAATATTCTGTTTTAATTGACCTATCACAACCTCCCATGTATAATCTGAACAGCTAGCAGGAAAAAGCAGACTACATCTCTCAGCATGTTTACATGGTTACCTTTACAATAAATGGTGATGCTGAAAGATCACATCTCAGTGCACAAAGTGTTATTCTCAGCACTCGTAATCGAAGCCCTTCCTATTTCTGTTAGAGTTTGTCAATTGGAGGGCCTCCTTTCTAACATTCAGGCGTAACAGTCATTGAGAACACAGTTAGGAAAGAGCTGGCTGTGTTTGTCCTAGAGAAGGACAAAGATGTTTTTCATTAACTTAACACCTAGCCACTCCAGCATTCTTCACACTATGCCTTGCCTAGAAAAATCTTTGCCCATGTCGAAGTTTGAGTTCATAGGGGCCATGTATCCCCTTCCTTACCAAGAATGGCTGATAAATTTTACCTCAGAAATTACTTCACATTTCAGAGTCTTTGAGGAAATAAAATCTGGTAATGCTAATTAGTTACTATACAAACATTAATTAACCAATTCTCAAAAGACAGATGGGTTAAAAAAAAAAGTAGGCTACCCTATGCTAAATCAGCAATGAGAAAGTTCTAGATAAATAACTCAGTCTATTAAGGTCACATTCTATGTCAAAGAACTAGGAAGGATAGATTAAAAAGAAAAAGAAAAAAAAGAAGACCAACCTGGCTGATAGGCCCACTGAGCAAAAATACATCTCCTGCTGGATTCCAAGTAGAGATCTTATTTTTGTGCACCTCACTTTCCCTCATTCAAATCTATATAACTCCATCCCTGAAGCTTCCCTTTAGTTCCAACTCACATGGATAACCCCCTTCTCTAGCAAGACCTCATTTTTATCACTTACATTGGTTTGCAAGTGCTATTTAATTATGAAATGCATAATTTTCCCAGACTGGTCTTTAGGAAGACAGAGAGAATGGTCACCATGTTTTGGGAACACCTCTATATTATACAGATAGTAAGAAAAATATTTAATAATTTCCAAATTGATTTCACAGACTTTGTATTAATTTGTTTTCACTATGCATAAGAACTAATTATTGTTATTCCACCCTACACATGTGGAAATTGAGGCTTCGAGTGGCTAAAATGCTTCCTAGGATCACATAAACAATACATGACAGAGTAGGTGTTCAGTTCTCATCAATCTTATGCAAAAAGTAGAAATTTTATTACAATCCCAACTTTACACATGAGAAAACCTAGGTTCAGAAGGAGATAAGCCCCGCTTAAGATTGTAAATCAGGTTACAGAGGAAGAGTGTGGTATTATAAGAAAGAGAAGACCTGCACAATTAACTGCTGAAGGGAGCACTACAAATAAACTGCTTTACGTGCCAGGTACAGCTGCCTTCTGTTTACAGAGATGAACCTCAGAGGAGCTGACCAAGAGCCCACCTGGACTCTGTGAACTGCTGCCTTTGGAGTTCAGCTCAGAGACTTGAGCTAAGGAGCCATAACAATTGTATGAACAATAATGTGGCAGGTGTAACTGAAAAGATTAGTTTCAGGTCCTTGCCCCTTGGTGTCTCTTCTACTTTTCTATACCTGTGAAATTAAGCATTCTGATCTCATCAGTTATATCCTATCAGTTAAATAACAAGCAGCAGTTTTTGAGAGCCCACCAAGTCCTAATTCCAGATATTCAAATTACTGTGGGGTAAGGATTATTTTCCCCATTTTACAGATGTGGGAGAAGAAGCTCACACATTCACTCATTCACTTGGCAGACATTTAATCTCGACCATGTGCCAAGAACAGTGCTAGGTACTAGCTAAGAGAGGTAAACTCAGTAGACAGAACACCTTTCTTTACAGAGCTTATAATACAATAAAGACAGACAAAAAAGTAAACAGACTTATGATTTTTACTTGAGAAAGGTGTTATAAAAGTAATAGCTTGCTTAATAGAGGAAAAGTGGGACCTTGGGTGGAAAACTATGTGTGAGGGTATAGAAAAGGTGATCAGGAAGGGGCAGATTTTAACTTGAAGTCTGAAGCATGCAAAGGACTTTTCCTTACCAAGAGCTGGTGGCAGGGTCATCTAAGCCCAAGGGACAGTAAGGACAAAAGTTTTGACACAGAAGAGATTTCAGTGTTTTAAAAAATTGAATATGTCCAGGGTGGCTAGGTCAGTTTGAACAAAGAGAAAATGATGGGAAAATATGACATTTTAGAACATGGAAGAGAAGATAAATGAGAAACTAGTCAAGAAATTTGGTAAGTTGAGGAAGAATGGAGTAGAGACATGGGAAGGGGCTGATATTGTCTCAAAGCTAGATGAGAAGGAGCCAGAATTTGAAGCCAATTCTTCCTGCACTCAAACCCCTATGCTTGACCATCTCACTCCTACACCTCTAATACTGACTCACACCTGGATAAAGGTGATTAGCCCAGCTTCATGATTATATGGTGGTCAAACACCATGGAGTTTAACCAGGAGAATCTGAAGCCCAGAAAAGTAATGTTCCAGAGTCACAAGGCTTGTCCAGGTCTTAGGAAATGGAGTGAGGAAGAAAGGAAATGGAGTGAAGAAGAAAGGAAATGGAGTGAGGAAGAAAGGGAGGGGTGTGGGGAGGGGGAGAGAGAAAGAGAGAGACAGAGAGAGAGAAGGGAGAAAAGAGAGGAGACAACAGAGAATGATCAAATCACAAGATCTTAGAGCTAAAATACACCTTTGACTTCAATTTGACCCAAACCATCCCATCTCTGAATCTGAGAGTTTCAGTGCTTGGCCAAGATTGTACAAGTAATTTGAACATGACCAGACTAGAATCTAGTTGTCCTTATACTTGGGGATAAATGTGAGCATGTGACAAACAACAAAATATAGCAGATTTTGAAGATGCATAATGGGTTTTGTAATGATCCCTGTTAAAATGTGACTGTGGGGAAGGTGGGAATCCAGAAAATGACTATGTTTGGAATTAAGGTGGGTATAGCTTTAACTATCGCCTCTGTGAAATGATTTGCAGGCAATCTGCAAGTGCTTGAAGCACAAAATAAACACATTCCTTCTGATGCAGGTGATATGTTGGTTCCATATGGTAGATTTTCAATTTTTTTAAATGACATAACAGTAAAATATTAGACTTACACACTGTTGAAAAGTTAAGAAGTAGTATCTCATTTATGCTTCATAACAACTGCTAATACAAAGGTGAATGACTGCATACATTTTATAGATCAATAAACCGGGCTTCAGGGAGTTTTCCAAATTATGTAGTTAATGAGTAGAGCTGGGGATAGTTAATTCTGGTCAACTTTCCAAGTCAAATGTAAGTTTTCACTGTACCAGAGATAAGGTACTAGATTCTAAACACCTGATGTTGTTGATTTCACCCAATCTTACAAGGAAACGATATTTTATAATTATTTTCGGGGCATAACTTGTAGCTCGTAAGTCACACTATGAGGGAAATAAAAATAAGATCATAGTAAGTCACAAATAGCATTTCCTGAATTCTCATTCATTTCATGGAATTTTCAGGTCCTTATGTTTCTTTTAAATGTTGATGACAGCCAGTAGAACAAGATTTCATGTGTGTTCTAGAACAAATTCGATAATCACTACTTAATATCTCACCAAAATTATCTTCTTTTATTGTTCATGATAAAAATGTAAATAAATAAACAAGTCCTACATGGTTAAATACTATGGTGTGGAAATTACTGCTAAAGGTCAGGATTGAGAGCTCTGGTATTTATACGAGAGCCTCTGGCCTAAAGATCTCTGCCATTCTCTTCCTCCTCAGACAAAGTTATTGGCACCAATCCTGCCAGGCTCTTATAGTTCAAAAATCCCATAAGGATTCTAGTGAGACAACTCTGTCATTTTCACTATTTTATTTCAGGTTTCAGATGTCAATTCTTGGGACTTAGCTTGGAGGTCCATCTGAGTGGCAGATATTGTACTGTATTTTTGGTCATCCTCCCCTCAGTCCTATCTGTTAATAGATACAAGGGTGA
The DNA here is from genome assembly GCF_964165515.1 of Mesoplodon bidens. Taxonomy (NCBI): domain Eukaryota; kingdom Metazoa; phylum Chordata; class Mammalia; order Artiodactyla; family Ziphiidae; genus Mesoplodon; species Mesoplodon bidens. The sequence continues at coordinate 67,928,043 of NC_138164.1, forward strand.
AGCTACCCTGTCTCTTCCAAATGAGCCTCACATATCAGAATGGATTCCCATGAAACTCCCCATAAGTTTGAGTAAAGCATGCCTAGAATAATAACGTATATTCACAATCATTTACAGAGAACCTATTAGTAGCAAGTTATGGTTTTATGTTTTGTGGTGACCATGACAAAGAAGGCAGGAATAGTCTCAGATATTATAAATCTAGAGTCTAGTGAGAGAAACATTAAGCAGCTTATCACATAAACAACTGAACTTGAGTTATAATCACAACAGTAAAATTACATAATATATAATTAAAATTGGGGTAAGTGCTTTGAAACACCTGATAGGGGAGTTAACCTCATCTTGTAGAGCAAGGGGTAAAGTGGGCGATGGTCAAGGTCAGGTGGAATTTATCTAAGCAGGGAAACAGTTAAATTAGAATGGCCCAAGACCATTAAAATGAGGCCAGCAAACAAGGAGAGCATTTAAAGATACAGAAGTATTGCTTATGTTACATTAAGTAAATAAATAGATACATTAAATTATATCTATGGTATAGTATCAGTTAAATAAAAATGCTCAGTGAAAGATTAAAATAGATAAAACCAAGATATAACTTGTTTATTTCTGAAGGCTGGTATGGTTATTTATTAAATTAGCTTTATATTTAAATGTACAAAATTTAAAAGTCCTTAGAAAAGTCCTTAGAAGCAGGGGAATGAACTGGACTCCCTTGGGGAGAAGAGATGGTATTTTTCAACTATATGTTTTGCTTCATTATCTATACCATTTCATGTAGGAAAACAAATATAACAAGCAAGCAATCATCTTAGATGAAAATCTACTTTAAGAAAATCCCAACACAGTATTATAACTATTGACGATTGTATATGTGTGCACATAACTATCATCCATATTTAAACATAATATCCTATGGGCACTATAAGCATATTGAAATACAGCTTGAGTAGATTCATTCATCAGGTCATCACTACATACAAACTCAGGGTCGATAATGAAGAATACATGAAAGCCATCTTATCTCTATGACTAAAATTTTAATTCTCAGAAATAAAGGCAGAAGTCAATTAGGCAGTGATCAATGGTGGCATTTAGAAGTAATTTCACATATGCCAGCAACTGCTCAATGTTTGTTCCTACACTTTAATTCATTTACTTTTCACAAACCCCTGAGAGTTAGGTTTTATTAACTAATTTACTGAATAAGATCAAACTGAGGTATAGAAAAGTAAATAATTACTTCAGTTTTATAAATAAGTGGCATTGGGGCTGTGTTAGGCCTCTCTAGAAGCTCTAAGCATTAAAATTAGTATTCTGTTCCTTCATATATATTTTTTCTTAAATAAAAATAATATGAAACTATACTATATATGTAAGAAAGTCAACTAATATTCTGACTTTTCCCATAACCAATTTCTTTCTGGAATAACAGACATAATTTCCTAAAAGAATAATAATGTTGCTGGTGCCTAAGCGTGTCCTTAGCATGCCTATTAGGTAATACAGTACCTAATGGCAAAGCTAGACTGCAACAAGGGCCATGCTTTTTCAATACATGATTCTTTAATATTGAATGTGACTTGGAGTTTGTAGTAATGATGTCATGGGGTGTGAAGGGGGCATTCATGAAAATCAAATATTAGAAAAGCTAAGAGTGGCTGCTTACCATAAGAAATATTCTTTATGTTGGATAAGTAGAGGCATTTGCTCCTTTTGAACATGTATGGAGGACTTCCAATGTGCAAGATATTGTGATAGACTCCAGCAACACAGAAATGAGTGAGATGTGGAATTCACATATGATTGAAAAAGGATGGCAGGTAAAGAGACAATGACAAGGCAATGCTATGCACTATGAAAAAATAAGGAGAGATAATGGTATCTAATCCAGGTAAATGTGGTCAAAGAATACTTCCAAGAGGTGATGATGCTTGAGCAAGGCTTAAAGGAAAAAGTGGAGCCTAAGGAGGAACATATACCATAGGTTCAGAGGCAGGAGACCATGGCCTTGGGAGAAAATATGGTCAACTTCCTATGGTAGAAACATGGCTGCTCATGGGAAAGTCATTGGATATAAACCTGAAAGACAACACAACCCAGACCAGAGACAGATTGTTACAATGACATGCCATTGAGGGCATTTTAAATGAAAGGGTCGCATGATCTAATTTATACTATAGAAATTTGAATCCACCGCCAGCTTAGTTCAGATTCTAAAAGTTCTCAGAAGATTTCATAGCAATTGTGTTTTTCTCACAGTGTGACATTATTCTTATATCTTCTTCCCACGATGTTTAGACTTGAAACATCTTAGAAATAAATAGGCACATAGTCTTTCTGAGTGAGTCCTAGAGCGCTGTTCAGAGGAAGTGTGTGGGTGTGTAATGAGACCAAGTTGCCAATAAAGATGCGCATATTCTGTAGTCAAGTAGTTGTGTGGGCAGGCTACAGACATCAAACAGATGTCCTCGAGCTCTGGTGCACACAAGGGCTGAGGAGTCGAGCTGAGATCCCATCCTTTGTAAGGAAGGTGACTGTTTTGTAATAAACCTGTGTGGAACTAAATAAATCAATCAATGCTACTTGCTCTGATTTACCATCCAATGTACTTAAAATTAACTAGAAAAGAAAAAAAGAGACAAAAAGGAAACAGTGAAAAGACATTAAGGAACATCTTACCTAAACTGTGTTTTATGGAAAAGTTATAATATTCAATAAGGATATCAAATTCTATCACAGTGTTCCACATTTTCCTTTGATCAAACATACTTTATATTTGTTAGATCATCTACTTAACAGTTAGGACAACCCAAACTCTGGATGGAAGAAATGAAAGTATGTTCAAGTGACCTAGGATTATGACAAAATAGACTTAATTTTCTCAAAACCTGTGACATAGCTTTTGGTTAATTATCAAACTCAATTTAAAAATGCAATGATACTTTCTAAATCATAAAGCAAAACACTCATTAGCATTTTAGTGTCTTTATCCATCTTAAGGTGATACCATTATCTCTGTGGGATAAAGTTGAAGAATAAAGTGGCTTAATCTTCTGCATTCTTTCCTTTGACTAATGTTAGGAGGACCCAAGATAACAAGAGACAGATGCCCTTCTGCACTGAGGAGGAATCCTCGCTCTAAACTAGAAAAAAGGAAAAAAAAACAGTATTATTCACACCCTTTTTTACTGATGAGAAAACTGAGATTCCAGGAGATTAAATAATTGTCCATAGCTTATGGCCAGATCAATTGGGAAACATCCATGCATTGGTCTAACTGCCTGCAAAAGTTGCATACTTTCCATTATCCAGCTCAGCTTGTGCAAATGTTTCAAGAAGTGTTCTCCCTGACTTGACCAAATCCTAGATGCTTTATTTTTCTCTTTCTATCTAGGAAAATGTAGAACTATTTGTCTCCTCCCCATGTAGATTTACATATTTTAGCAGAATCCCTCCATCTTTTTTGAGTCACTTATAGTTTGTTTTTCCTTTTTGTGCCAGAGCAAGGGCTAGTTTACTGAAAGATAAATAGGAAAACACTTGTCCTTGCATATTTCTATGTCCGCTTAAAATCATCTTATCTTTTGGCATGACACACTAATTATTTTTCAGTCCTCTGACTGATATTCACGTAGTGTCTTGCTTGACTGAAGGTAGTAAGGCCCAGATACAAAAAACATCTTTGAAAAAAACAATAAAAAATTAATTCCTAATCTGATTGTCCTTCTGCCAAGTAAAGCCCACCTGTGGACAATGATTTTGTACATTAACCAGACATCAGGGCTGTTGGAGAAAAATACATGGTATTGTGTTGAAAACTGAATATTCTTAGTGAAACTAATCAGTTTCAGCAGCTCATGACAATGGCTTTAACAATAAGAGAGGAGTTCTGGTGAGGACAACGGATGATAAAAATCAGTCTGAAAAGATGTTCAACATCACTAATTATTAGAGAAATGCAAATCAAAACTACAATCACCTCACACCGGTCAGAATGGCCATCATCAAAAAATCTGCAAACAATAAATGCTGGAAAGGGTGTGGAGAAAAGGGAAACCTCTTACATTGCTGGTGGGAATGTAAATTGATACAGCCACTATGGATAACAGTATGGAGGTTCCTTAAAAAACTAAAAATAGAACTACCATATGACCCAGCAATCCCACTACTGGGCATATAACTAGAGAAAGCCATAATTCAAAAAGGTACATGCCCCCCAATGTCCATTGCAGCACTATTTACAATAGACAGGTCATGGAAGCAACTTAAATGTCCATCAACAAAGGAATGAATAAAGAAGATGTGGCACCTATATACAATGGAATATTGCTCAGCCATAAAAAGAAAGGAAATTGAGTTTTTTGCAGAGATGTGGATGGACCTAGAGACTGTCATACAGAGTGAAGTTAAGTCAGAAAGAGAAAAATAAATGTCATATATTAACACATATATGTGGAATCTAGAAAAATGGTATAGATGAACTTATCTGCAAAGCAGAAACAGAGACACAGACATAGAGAACAAATGTATGGATACCAAGGAGGGAAGGGGGGTGAGATGGATTGGGAGATTGAGATTGACATATATACACTACTATGTATATATGAAATAGATAACTAATGAAAACCAACTGTACAGCACAGGGAACCCTACTCAGTGCTCTGTGGTGACCTAAATGGGAAGGAAATCCAAGGAAGAGGGGATATATGTACACATGTGGCTGATTCACTTTGCTGTACAGCAGAAACTAACACACCATTGTAAAGCAACTATACTCCAATCAAAAATTTAAAAAAATCAATCTGGAGGCATATCATTGGAATGCATTATTAAGCAACTAAAGTAAAAAGAAAATTACCTAAGAAAACATTTGTAAAAATTAGCAATTAAAGAGTTGGTAAAGGCTTATTTAATCATAATATGTAAAAGTGAAGAAATGTACATTCTGTTCAAATGTAATTACGAAAAAGTAAATAACTAATTGTTATTTATTTGTGTATTTCCTATCTGATAAAAGTAATGTTCCACAGACTATCCTATCAGAAACATTGCTCTAATGGAAGAGAACACTGGACTAGGTACAGACATACCTTGTTTTATGGCGTTTAACTTTATTTTGCTTCACAGATATTGCGTTTCTTGCAAATTGGAGGTTTGTGGCAACCCTGCATTGACAAAATCTATTGATGCCATTTTTTCCAACAGCATTTGCTCACTTGAGTCTCTGTGTCACGTTTTGGTAATTCTCACAATATCTCAAACTTTTCCACTGTTCTTATATTTGTTATGGTGATCTGTGATCAGTGATCTTTGATGTTACTTTTGTAATTGTTTTTGGTAACCAGGAAGCACACCCATATAAAATGGTGAACCTAATCACTAACTATTGTGTGTATTCCAATTGCTCATCCCCTCATCTCTTTACCTCTCCTTGTTATTCCCTGAGACATAATTTTGAAATTAGCCCACTTAATAATACTATGATGGCCTCTAAGTGTTGAAGTAAAAGGAAGGGTCGCATGTCTCTCACTTCAAATTAAAAGCTAAAAATGATTAAGCTTAGGGAAGAAGGCATGTCCAAAGCTGAGACAGGCTGATAGCTAGGCATCTTGTGCCAAACAATTAGCCAAAGGAAAAGTTCTCAAAGGAAATGAAAAGTGCTACTCCAGTGAACACATAGATGGTAAGAAAGCAAAACATCCATATTGCTGACAAGGAGAAAGTTTTAGAGGTCTGGATAGAAGATTAAACAAGCCACAACATTCCCTTAAGCCAAAGTCTAATCCAGAGCAAGGTCCTAACTCTCTTCAATTCTGTGAAGGCTGAGAGAGGTGAGGAAGCTGAAGAAGAAAAGTTTGAAGCTAGCAGAGGTTGGATCATGAAATCTAATGAAAGAAGCTGTCTCTATACATACTATCGAAGTGCAAGGTGAAGCAACAAGTACTGATGTAGAAGCTACAGCAAGTTATCCAGAAGATCTAGCTAAGATAATTAATGAAGGTGGCTCCACTAAACAACAGATTTGCAATGTAGACAAAACCACCTTATATTGAAAGATGTCATCTAGGACTCTCATAGCTAGAGAGGAGAAGTCAATGCCTGGCTTCAAAGTCTCAAAGGACAGACTGATTCTCTTGTTAGGGGGTAATGCAGGTGGTGACTTTATGTTGAAGCCAGTGCTCATTTACCATTCTGAAAATCCTAGGGCCCTTAAGAATTATGCTAAATCTACTCTGCCTGTATGCTATAAATGGAAAAACAAAGCCTGGATGGCAGCACATATGTCTACAACATGATTAACTGAATATTTTAAGCCCACTATTGAGACTTACTGCTCAGAAAGAGAAGATTCCTTTCAAAATAGTACTGTTTATTTACAATATACCTGGCCATCCAAGGGCTCCAATGTAAATGTACAATGAGATTAATGTTGTTTTCATGTCTGCTAACACAACATCCATTCTGCAGCCCATGGATTAAGGAGTAATTTCAACTTTCAAGTCTTATTATTTAAGAAATACATTTTGCAAGGCTACAGCTACAATACAACAGTGAACCTTCTAATGGAACTGGGGAAAGTAAGTTGAAAACCTTCTGGAAAGACTTCACCATTCTCAATACCATGAAGAATGTTAGTGATTCAAGGGAAGAGGTCAAAACATCAACATCAATAGAAGTTTGGAAGAAGTTGATTCCAGCCCTCATGGATGACTTTGAGGGGTTCAAGACTTCAGTGGAGGAAGTAACTGCAGATGTGGCAGACATAGCAAGAAAAGTAGAATTAGAAGTGGAGCCTGAAGCTATGACTGAATTGCTGCAATCTCGTGATAAAACTTGAAAGGATAAGGAGTTGCCGAGAGATGAGCAAAGAAAGTGGTTTCTTGAGATGGAATCGACTCCTGGTGAAGATGATGTGAAGACTGTTGAAACAACAACAAAGGATTTAGAACATTACAGAAACTTAGCTGACAAAGCAGTGACAGGGTTTGAGAGGACTGATGCCAGTTTTGAAAGAAGTTCTACTGTGGGTAAAATGCTATCAAAGAGCATTGCAGGCTACAGAGAAATCATTTGCAAAAGGGAGAGTCAATCAATGTGGCAAACTTCATTGTCTTATTTTAAGAAATTGTCACAGTCATCCCAACCTTCAGCAACCACCACCCTGATCGGTCAACAGCCATCAACATCCAGGCAACACCCTCCACCAGCAAAAATATTAGGATGCTCTAAAGGCACAAATGATGGTTAGTATTTTTTAGCAACAAAGTGTTTTTAATTAAGATATTTACTTTTTTTTAGACAAAATGCCATTGCACACTTAATAGACTACAGTATACATAAACATAACTTTTATATGCATTGGGAAACCAAAAAAATCCATATGACTCACGTTATTGCCATATTCCCTTTATTGTGGTGGTCTGGAAATAAACCCACGATATCTTTGAGGTATGCCTGTATTGTACCATAACAATATTTTGGACTTCACTTGGTACTAACCTGCTGTGTAAATGTGTACTGCCACTACCTGGCCCTAGTAAGGGAGCTGACCTAGAGGAGTGGTTCTTAAAGTGTGGCTCCAGACCACTATCATTATCCTCATTTGAGAACTTGTTAAAAATGCAAATTATTGGACCCCACCTAAACCCACTGAATTAGAAAATTTGGGAGCAGGACTGGACAATCTATACTTGAACAAGACCACTATGTGTATGTGATGCACATTAAAACTTGAGAACCATTGAACTAGATTCTCTGTAAAGTGTCCTTAACATGAATATTCTCTGGTTACACAAGTTATTTTCCAAAATAGCTTAATTCCTGGACCTCTAGCTTCAGGTAACTATGTAGCTCCAAAGACTTCAACCAGAACACTGACATGTGAGAAAGTATTAGGAGCCAAATATTAAGAAGTTGTATATATTAGAGGAGACTATTAAGACTTTAGACTTTAGACTTACGTTGATTGGAAGGCATAAAAATGAGACATAGTCTCATAAAAATTTCAAAGGTTAAAAATATAACATTATCAAAGTAATGGAATTAATCACAGACTTAAGATATTGGGATATTAGAGCTAGGAAGAATCTTATCAATTAATTTATTCCAACTGTTTCATTTTGTTGATAAGAAATCTGAAGCACAGATAAGAGAAATAAGTGGTCTCAAGAGGCAGCTTGTGAGAAGATAAAAACATTCTGAATCTTCATGTAGTAGTGATATAAAAATATTTGTTGAACTGTATCAATGCATTTATTAAATGGAGGTAAGGCAAACTAGTTTCTATATGTGCATGACTCTGTGGTCTTCATTGAGCAATTTGGATATAGCTTTAAAACATTCATGGAAGAATCCATTTACTAGGTCACTGCCTAGAGACATTTTTGGAACTTCTAGGATTAACTTTCAACTTAAAATTATCAGGAAATGAGTCACTGTTGATCTATTCCATTGTATCTTGATTTCTCATCATACCATGAAGCAGAAAGTTGGTCTCAAATCTTTATACACGGCTGAATCTTATGTAACCTTAGCTACAGCTGACAGCAGATCTGGCCTCATGCCTGAAAACAATACAAAATTAAACAACAAAAACATAGTTTTCCAATGATTACTATATATAGCTCAATTTAATTTCTCATAAAAATGTTACTGAAATGGCTTCCCTGGTGGCGCAGTGGTTGAGAATCTGCCTGCCAATGCAGGGGACATGGGTTCGAGCCCTGGTCTGGGAAGATCCCACATGCCGTGGAGCAACTAGGCCCGTGAGCCTGCGTGTCTGGAGCCTGTGCTCCACAACAAGAGAGGCCGCGATAGTGAGAGGCCTGTGCACGGCGATGAAGAGTGGCCCCCCGCTTGTCGCAACTAGAGAAAGCCCTCGCACAGAAACGAAGACCCAACACAGCCATAAATAAATAAATAAATAAATAAAAATTAAAAAATAAATGTTACTGAAAGAGATGACACAGTTAATCTGTATCAATTTGGTATGGTGGTGAAATATGATTTAAAAATAAATTGTACTTTTAAATGTTTAGTCATTGAGGTGAACAGCATGCTTAGATGCTATATGATTTAATAAGGCCAAATAGCTTTTTCTAATGTATGTCAGTTTTTAAAAAATTCATTCAATATACATTTTTCACTTAGGATGAGCCTGGTCAAGGTGCCACACCTTGATAATATAAAGATGAGTAAGACAATATCTATGTCTCAAGGAGTTCAAAGTCCAAGGCATCAGGAAAAAATAGTCTTATCATTGTAATAAAATTACTTTTTTAAACCTAAGTATATACAGAATTCATCAATTCATTTTAGTGACCAAGTCAATGATAATTTAATTCAGAATTTCTAAGGTAACGTAAATTATGAATAGTTGTAGCATCACTGGATATTTAAGCAAATCATAATTAGGATCCAGGACCAATTAATGTGTGGATATTTCTGATATTTCAGGTAGATAATTAATTATATTTATGTACTATTTCACTTCTTTTTTACAGCAAACTTATGACATAAATATTATCTGTATTTTGAAGGTAAGGAAATGGAAACCAGGAACCTTTACTAACTTTTTAAAGCCACACATCTAGTCAATGAAGGATCCAGGATTCACAGCCAGGTCAAATTCTGAGTGAAAAGTTTTTTCTACTCAATGAGACTATTTTGTTTTTTAGGGCAAAAGAGATAAATAGATGAATGGTGAGGAAAGGAAAACGAGAGAGAATGTGGAGATGAAATCCTTCATATACAGGGGAAAGCAAGTTATTTAATCAATTTGATAACCCAGTAAATATGTGACATCACCAAATTAAATAAAGTAGATGTCACCAAATTTCCAAGGAACAGGAATTTTAGCCAATCTAGGAAGTAAAAAATGGACTATTTTTTATTCTCTTCTATTACTTTTGCAGCCTCATTCTAGTCATCTAGAATACATTATATTTTTATATTATATTATTTTAATTTTAATAATTGTTTAAAAAATTATGCCGCAGAGAACAGGATAACCATGGGAAGTAGTGAGCCCCACTATCCACAGAACCAATTTTCAGACTCTGAATAAAGTTGGAATGTTATTAGTTATATATAATAATAGTTGGAATTATTGAAAAAGGGTAGCATAATTTATCACTTGCACACACTGGCACTGAGTAACCATAATGATGAATTTTATAACACCTCCTTGGAGGAGTCTTACTCTTTGTCAGTTCGAAATTATTCTTCCTTTAAAGTCCCTTTCCCTATAGAGAATCCCTAGGAGCATACACAGAGAATCACAACTGTTCCCATAGAAAGAATAATAACATTTTATTCTTTCCAGTAAGATGAAATCCAATTATTTTTAATTGCAGGAAGATGATACATTTTGGATACATCTCTGCCATCCTTGCAATTAATGTTGCCACAGTCCATTATTGCTTTGAGATACCTTTGAGCACTACGTCCCTCTCTGGCTTAAAAATTCACTAAACCGTTTTTATTATGGGATAGAATTTCTCTGCATTTTGGCACTTGCCCACCTCTTGCAATACAATACCCTTGCTCATAGCCATCTTTGTCATGTATTTATCCTCTACCTATTCTCAAAAACAAAACAAGACCAAAAAAACAAACAAAACAAAATAAAACAAAAAACTATTTGTTCACATATCTCCAAAAATGTTGCATTGGTCCTAGGGCTTGGAACACTCTTCACACACACTTTTGACCTTGTGAATTTCTCCATCAAAAGCAAGGTCAATAGTTGCAACTTTTGTGCAACCTTCTTCCAGCAGAACGGATACTTACTGCCATAGTACTGCCATAGTATCTTAGTTAGTTCTAAGACCCGCCATACTTTTTCCAAGTATTTTGTCACTTGTTCAAGCTCCTAAGTTTAGGAACCATGCTGTAGTCTTCTCTATAGCCCTAGCATCCCTTGCAGGATTGGAAAACACATGTCTATGTCATGTGCTCTACAGAATAAAGAATTATATGAAACACAATGGGAAATAAGAAAACACAAAACTCTGGAAGTTATGAGATGTTTTTTAAATTATTGAGATGAAAACAGAAGAAAATTATCTTAACACTTAGAAAGTACTTACTATGTGTCAAGCACCACTCTAAGTGCTTTATATACCCATGTGGACCCATTTAATCTGGAAGACACTATTGTCCCGTTTTTACAAATCAGTAAACTGACCCACACACAGAGGTTAGGTAACTTAATTAAGATCACCCAGTTGGAACATAGAAACATGATATGAACCACGTTTTTGAAATCAAACACCACACTCTACTACCTCTCATGGGCCCTAGGAAAAAAAGTCTAGGGGTAGTTTAGAAGTATGCATTCACTTAGCTTCACTTGCTATAGTATGAGCTAAAAAATTGTGTGCTGGGGACAGATCAAAGGATAAAGGAAAATCTAGATTCTGGTCCTAAATATCTCATCAATTATCAATGAAGCTAAGGTATCCTGGTTAGAATTTCTGTGACCTGTTCACAACTTCCCAGGGTCTCAATTTCCTCACCTCTGAGAGGCAAATAATCATAGACCTCATCTCCTGGGATTGGTTTGAAGATGAAAATAGACAACACTCATGAAATGCTAAACACAGAACCCACCATAAAAAGGTAAAGTTGAAACCAAACAACCAAAAACACCGGCCCTCCCTCTGTTGATTTCTGCCTGCACTGACACATTTGACTGGTCAGGAGTTCACATGGCAAACCATGGTGACAGAGGAGAGATGCAGTGAACTGGAAAGAAAATGGAAGGTGAGGCATTGTGCTCTTTATTCTTACAGGAATTTTTAAAAGAAAAAGTAACTTGAGTATCAAGATTGTGTGAGGCAGTCTTACGTGTTCCTTGTAGACTCTCTACATTACCTCTCTCGAGGCTGTCTTTCAGATGTCATATTAGCTCAGTGCTTCACATCTTGTGACTCAGGATGTGTGTGAGCACTTTATTCTGACCATCTGTAATACATCTGAATTCTGACCCTGATCTCAATTTCTTCTGTGCCTGCAGGGAAGACAATTCAGGTACTGAGCTCTGAATCACAATCTTAGTTTCATTCTCTAAACTTCGGTTTTGCTTTTTTTTTTTTTTAAACACTATTTAATGTTTTTTCTCTACAAAAGCTTAGCCAAGCAAGAGCTTTAGATTACGCACAACCTAGAGACATGAAAATGAAAGGAAGTGAAAGACATTTCCCTGACACACTCACCCTCTGCTCCTATGAAACAGGCCTTATGTTGGAATCATGCAGACCATTTGTGCCTTTTCTCTTTGCCTTCCCTAAATAAAGGCTCCTAACTAGGATTCTCTTATAAGATTAAGGGAAACAAATATGTCTGTGGCCACCAAAGTCAGGGTATCAGTGGCCTTTCAACATTCCCTAAAGAGTGTATTTAATATAAGCCAAAGTTATCATACCCTTCCCACAGTTTATGAAAACATGTTAAGCTGATGGTTTTACTATGTTGCTTTGAGTTGCATTTTCCAAGAAGGAAATCCTGATACTAGGAGACAGATTTAGAGAAAACTGTTTTTACACAGGCAAAATAATATTCAAGCTCTTAGTCTATGTAACAGTTACTCATACTCCCTTGATACGTCCCTACCACATTCTGAGTCTTCCCTCCCTATAGCAAACTGAAAGTACAACTGAAAACAAATCAAATATTTATCAACCTAAAAAAGATTTCCTCACCTGTCCCCAAGGAATAGCCACAGGGAGAAATGAAATAATATAATTTTTAGAAACTACTCAATCTACTGGTATTGACCATAAAATTCACCTGCTGTATGTAATTTTTATATTTCTGGAATCCTGTAATTCATAACTAGTGTTCCTTGGCTGCTCTTTTTTAAACAAATCTAAATACCAGCTACCTCTCACTCAGATGATTTTACTTAAAAAAAAAACTCACAAAAATGTAATTTTTTCCTATTGGCAATATATTGTGATTTTTATTTTTTTGTGAACGATTATGATTTCACCTTTTAACACTTGTTTTTCTGACTAATTCTGATTATGTCTCAAGATGTCTTTGTAAATGCACTCCCGAATGCAAAATGTCAGAGGCAAAAAGGAGTTAAGTTTTGAACTTACGCTCTAAGAGTGTTATAATGTCCCCAAATTTGCATAAAATAATATTACATTCATCAAACATAGTATTCATATCAAGGCTTCTTAAAGCTATTTATTCCTTGGTCTTGACTGACTGTCAGAGCAAATGCTTGAAGAATTTATGATATGGCATAAGTCCAGGTTTTTAGCACTCATGCAGATCTAGGGATTAAAAAAACATTTAAATAGATAAAATTACCTACATAAATTTTTTCATCAAGGCTAAAATCTAGACTGCACTGAAATCTCTAAAAAGCTAAAAATAAATTTTTAAAAGCTACTTTAGGCATGTTTATAATATAAACAAGTATATAGAAGGATGAGTTAACTTCCTTTGGCCAATGATGTAATTTTCAATAAAAAGTGACAGAAACCAAATTACCCAACACATTTTTGATTTCAAGGAAAAAGAAAGTATCCATTCATACTATAAACAGTAACACAATTGTAGTCCAGCCTGGATATAAACCAGCAGTCCCAAACCTTTTTGGCACCAGGGAATGGTTTCGTGGAAGACAATTTTTCCACAGACAGTGGGTGGGGGATGGTTCAGGGGGTAATGTGGGCAATGGTTCAGGAGGTGATGCCAGTGATGGGGAGTGATGGGGAGCAGCAGGTGAAGCTTTGCTTGCTCGTCCACCACTCACCTCCTTCTGTGTGGCCTGGTTCCTAACAGGCCGCGGACCCCTACTGGTCTGTGGCCCGGGGGTTGGGGACCCCTGATAAACACCAATAAGATGTAGAGATGTAGTTACAGAACACATATTAAGCATGGTGCTCATCAGATGTGACAATAAAACCCTCTTGGTAATTATTCAAAAATCTCAGAGAACAAGAGAGTTTCCTGAAGACTGATGATGAGGAGAAGTGAAATTGTAAGTTTATCACCAACCCTACAACAAAATTCTATAATGGATTATTATGCAGAGTTTGTAAAGATTCCAAAAAAGAAGTAGTGAGCATTAGAAGCCTACATGGGTTTATAAGAAATTGTGTGAACAAAACTTTTTTTTCAGATCACCTTACTTAGGAGTTATTTTAAGAGATAGTAATTTCAGTAATGATTTGATAAAGTCTCAATTGACACAGATCCTTACTAACAGAATGAATGCATGTAGAATAGGGATGCATTGTTAGATAGCTTTGTAGTTTAAGCACTGACAACAATTAACATGAATTATTGCTTCACTGCCAAACTAGAGGGAGACTCCCAGCAGGCTGTTGAATTCCACCCTGTTCAACATCATAGATAAAAATGCAGATGACATAGAAGACTCACTTATTAAATTCACTGCTGACACAGGGCAGAGTGGCTGAACTAATTAGTTTGGATCACTGATTCAAGGTTTAAAAAGATATCATCAGGAAAGGTCTAATAAGGTATAATTTAGTTAATTTTTTACAGTGCCTACTATGTGCAAGGCACAGTGGAACACACAAAAGCCTCTCTCAATGTTTGCCAATCTTTCATGATTGTGATTATACAAATTATTAGATAAAAATACTAATTCTGGTACACCATTCTGAAACCCTAAATGAGAAAAATTTAGATGGGCAGTTACTGGAAAGCTACTATTTTTTAAAAGTATGTCAGGTAATTTTTATCATTGTAAAGATTTTTGGTAACACTGATCTATGTGAAACAGCTGTTAACCTCAAGAAATTTGCAGAAGGGAAGAGGCATAACCTATAGAACACTTGTGACAGTTTTGTATGCATTAAATGGCTATACACAGGAGAATGTTATCCTTATTCTTCTCTAAATTATAAGGCAGAAAATATAGAAAGGATTCTAAATGTTGAAAAGTGATTTTTCTCAGGGATGTTAACAAAGGCAAAATTGCAATTGCTACTTATATCTTTGTAGTTTGTTTGTTTTACCTCCATATCTATTTTAAAGGTAAATGAGAGTGGTTGATGTACCACTTTAGGTGGGAGAGTGTGTTCTTTTAATCTTCATCTCAGTAGTTTTTTTGTTTGTTTGTTTGTTTGTTTGCCTAAATCTGTGGTTGAAGGATACACTCATTTGTTGAACAAAAACCAAAAGAAAGGGTAGTCCAGAAGATCTGAGACACGTCAGTCACACATTTACTACAAATGTGAAATCCGTGGTGAGCATAAGAAAACCTGGATAAGGAGCCCAGGTGGTCAATGAGATCAGATAGAATGATGTGAAATTCTCATCCCTGTGCACAAGATAACTCTCTTCTGGAGTCTTAAAATAGAGACACACCCAAACTGGTGGGTCTGTAAACTGGTATGGCATTTCCTGTTCTCCTTGGCTGATTAACTTTATTTCTCAAGACCCGAGCTAAAGGCTTGGTACTTCCTTAGGTGCCCTATATTGTCCATGAATCAAGGATGATATCAGTTTACCATTTAGCAGGCGTGACTGAGCTTGCTAAGAGAGCTGTTAACACAAAATCCCCTACCCCTGGAGTCAAGACTGTTATTTGGATTTACCAAGCAACTATTTTCTACCTAATCCCTGTAAACCAAAAGCCCAAGAATGTGAAGTAGCATTGGGCATATTATTTTCAATTTTATATTGGAAATATTGTTTTTACATTGTTGATACATTCAAAGAGAATGATAAGGGACGCAGAAAACAGTGATAATGGTGGAGGACCAAATTTTTAAAAGTAGTCATTATGAGGAACAAAATGGATTGGAAATTTTTCAGCCTAAAATTAAGGAAAACCATGAGTTTAGGATATAGTCACTGTTGCTGGGTATTTGAAAAGAAAATAGGAAAAATGATCGGACAGTCTTTTTAGCCACAGTTATAAGACAGTTGAGTTGTCCTAAATGACAGACTTTATTTATAATTATTAAGCACTTTCTTATTACTTGAGTTTTCAGTAAGACAATTTACAGTCACTTTAAGAATGCTGCATACGCATTTAAGAATACATTTTGGATCACTGAATAGATAGAAGAGTGGGATGGTTTTCTAAATTATTGTTACTAATTAAATAATAATGATACTAGTAAATATTATTATAAAAGCAAATACATAAACCTATTCATAAATAAACATTAACTTGGAAAACCAGCCTAGAGAAGAAGAGAGTTTACATTGCCACACCTGCTCATTCACAGCTTCAACTGACACAGTAGGAATATAATAAGTTTCCTTTAAAGTCAGGAGTAAACAGAACAATATGTTCTCTGAAGTGTGCAGGCCGCCTGCCCCTGAGGGCATATACTGGAGGGCAGCAGCACTGAGACGTCCTCAGTCTCTGAAGCAAATGAGGAAGGTCCAAAAATAGCTTACTGCTAAAACAGGTTGATTTTTTTAACCTGGTGTGATTTATGCAGAGAATCTGTAAAATATTCCAGTTCATCAAAAGTCTAATTTACATACGTTTAAAGGACATTGTGGAAAATAATTAACCAAATGCATCACAATGTAGAGAGTGAATGTTGACTGAGAATTTTTAGATCTTTAAATGGAAAACTAGGAGGTTAAATAAGTATATTGGATTGGTAGGAGAAAATAGAAAAAAGGAAAGAAGAAAGGAGGGAGGTATGGGAGGAAAATGGGAGGAAGCAAGAGAGACAGAAAGAGAGAGTGTTGGGATGGGGGGTGAGGGGAGTTGCTTTCATTGCAATGCTTCATATCCTAAAGTCATGTGAAATAAAGGGTTCTTTATTCCTTTTTTCCCTATGTTTTATGCGTGAATACTCGTGTTGCTTACTATCCATCATCTTGAAATATATTAAAATGATTACAGTACTGTCTGCATGTAGTAACACACATCACCGAGTTCTAGTTTAGAGACAAGGAGAGGAATGTTGGGTTGAGAAAAATCACACAAATTCCCATCAAGATTGCACTTCCCACCACTGATGCACACGGGAAAAACCTCAAGTGAAAAGTCACAGATAAATCATAAACTTTTAAGTAATTTTCAGGAACACCTAACTTAGTGGAAATTTTCTAAAGGTTGGAATATTCAAGGTTATTACCTGTTATATTGAAACTATTTTAATGTGCTCTTTATATTTCCTCACAATGACTTAGGAGTTGGCCCCTGATGAATAGAACAATTTTATTCTACCTGATTCTACTTTAAGAACAATAAATTGAATAAGATATATGAATTTAAGTCTCAAACAAGTGGAGCATTACATAACTTCTTGAAATTAAATCAGGAATCATTAATTTATGTTTGTATTCTTATTTCAAGCTATAGATAACTTCCTTGGAAGGAAAACTTTCACAACGATGTCTTTCTGCTATTTGTGTTAAAAGAATGCACACAGAGACTTATTAGTTTATTTTGGCTGAGTGCCCCAATAAATGAGTGAGTTGAAGAACAGCATGGATAAGACGGGGGCTGCCTAGGAGACTGGATTTAAGACCTAGAAAGCAAACTGACACCCTTGATCGTAGCCAGGATGTTCTCTAAATAGCGCCATTGCTAAACTGTGATTGAAAGATTTAACCCAATTACCTGCCATTGGACTTCTTAAATTTGTTTTTCTTTTTGCTCAGAGTAAAATGCAATTAGAACAAATTCTGGTTTAACAAGATCTCCGCCACCTACTCCCAATTCTTCTAAACTGAAAATAATCACCTAGAATAATCATGTTATTTATTTGCACAGTACTTCACACTTCTGTATGTATTTGGAGAATTCCATTTCACAAAGGCATACCCTCAGTCACAACCTTTCCAAAGAGTTGTTTCCATCCAACATATAAGTCTCCTATACTAATGCAAGTCCTGATCTGAAGTACAGAGAGAGCTAATCTGAAAAGGAATAAGGAAATAAGGCATGGGCTGTTGTAGACTTGACAACCGATTAGCTAGGTCAGTCTTAAGAAGTAGAAAATGAAACCTAATAACCTTATTTTGATATAAAACAAAGGCATACATTGATGTGTGTATATATACATTTTTCCCTTATCCTCTTCATATATTTATTTTCAAAGATATAAGAATATTTTCTCAAGCATAAACATGTAGATATATTAACCTATTTTTATATACTAGCTGTTCAAAATGCAGTGTAAATACCCTAGGGAAACATGTCATTTTACTGCTTTCTTTATAAAGTATTTTCTTTATTGAAGTATCTTGATACTTTAATATGTACAACATATGTATAAAATATGTATTATTAAAGACATGAAAAATAACAAACTTTTTTTTAAATATATGCATATAAGAAGTAAAAATTTGAGGTAAAAGAGATAGGTCATATCAGGTTATGAAGCATAAAGTGAAGAACTTTGTATTGTAACCAAACAATTGATTTGAAAGCAGAAAATATCATTAAAGGAAGCTTTCACAAAACCAACACGCTTTTGCAGTATAACAGAATTAGCCATGCCCTGTCCATCAACTTGGAAGGCTCCGCTAAGAATATCAGAATTACTTTTCATCACCACTAGGTGGCTCACTCTCTATATTTATGCCTGAGTAGAGATGTCTCCGTGGTCCCAGAGATTGGAGGCAATGAGATTCTCACCAGAGAGAACAGAAAGGGGAAAAAAGGATTCCTTCAAAGCAAAATTAAAGTCTTGACAAGGTAATAACTGTGCTAGTCCCCATCAACTCTCATGAGAATTGTCTTTACAGAGACAGGGTAATTAGAAGAGTTGTCCTTAGACTAGAGACATTTAGAAAGCCAGATGGAAACTTAATAACTATTCTACATCCATGTCCAAACATCCTCATATACTTTTCAAATACACTCATAATATGAGAAAGATACCCAGCGGGAAAAAGAAGTGAGAGAGAGAAAGGAAAGTACCACTTTAAAATTAAAAAAAACAATCACAGTATTTTTTATAGTATTTGGAATTTGAGCAGAAGAAAAGTTAAGAATTAGGGAAATAAAAATAAGCCATCAAAGATGGGAACTTTTAAATGGAGAGGAAATTCACTTTCCTAGGTTTGCAAGATGGCTCTTTGCAATCAATTTCTCCACCAAACTGCATTTTAGCAGAGAGAATATAATAGGACAGTAGCCACAGAAGCTTGTAACACCATCCAATGTATTGCTATAAAAAGCTTTACCATCTGGATCCTAATTCTCTTCAATATTGAAACTGTAGAGCATTTTCTTCTCTTCATTCTAATTTACAGCTATCACTCAGTGCAGCCCTGAAGGGTGCATACAATATGCCATTGTTAGAGCTAGTGTATAATCCAAGGTAATTTGGGGAAAATCAACTTGTGAGTATAACTACATGGCTTTGTCTCTATTCAGCACCTGTTTGCATTTCATGAAAGCTTATAAGTTTTGCTTGTACTTTTTTCCTTCTCTTCCTTTTACCTTGGTCAGCATAGGTCTGCAAAGTCATCATGCATGTTTAGAAATGCCTGTGGACAGCACCACCAACCTTACCCCATTGACTGCTGAGAATTGAAATGTATGGGATATAACAGTACTGAACATTAACCCACTTCTTTGAATTAATCCTACTGTTCATCTGGGCTTTACTTTTTAAAATTCCCCAAGACACTAATTCACCAAGCTATCCAGGAAAGGCTGTCAGATATAGAGGAGGAAAAAAAAAGTGTTTTAAAATTAAGAAGGCTGGTGACCAGGAGCCAACAGTGACAGAGAATCATCACCTCTGGCTTCAAATAAAATGAAATTGATTCCCTCTCAGCAAAGACAGCTCTGAATGGTGATCCATAATGTGCAAGCAACTGGCTAACCCTTTACCTGATTCACAATCTACATGAGAAAAAAGGTGGACTGAGGGAAACCAAGAATGAAAAAAATAGCTCAACAACTGAATTAAATTACCTTTCACCTCCTCAGAAGGCCTGGCTAAGATCACATCTTTGGATCTCTCACGTTGCTTGCTGAATTGGGAATCACTGGCAAAAGAAAAACAAAAAGAGAGTGTTCTCTCCCCCACTCCAAGATTCCATTCCAAGTACACACCACCCACCAGACATGAAAAAGAAAAAAAGAATTATGTGCCCTTAGCCCCCTTGCTGCTTCTGATCTCCTGACTTTACTAGGAATAATATCAATACCTTGGGTTGAGCCATCAGCTGTCACAAGCAACATGGAAAAAGTAATATGAGCAGGTTTATCCCAAGTTTGAATATGAATCCAAGTGTGAAGTAGCAAAAAGTAAAGTTGTGCTTTCTTGGTGTGTTTGTTGCTAGATAGCAGACGTAGAATCTATTTTGCCAAATAACTTTAAGAGTAGCCAGTGTAAAAACCATAGATATGGGAGCCAAAAGCAATGACAGGAAATATATGTTAAATATTTGTCAAGGACTGAAAATCTCTATTGAGCACTTCAGAGGGATCAGTTGCATCAAACATTAATGACAAGTGAAGGAGGCCACTCTTCTTTCTTTCCTCTACCTTCCAAAGAGGCAGCAGATAGCCTCACACACGTTTTTTTGGTATGTGTGTGTTTTGTTTGGTTGCTTTTTGTGTGTGTGTGATTTTTTTTTCTCAAAGGGTCCTTAGAGTTATCAGAGGAGACAGTAACTGGCTGTCCAAGCTTGAAAATTCCTGAGCCCGTGGATTATCTTTACTTTCAAGCATAACCTTAGATCTGCCTAAAATCGTGCCATGCTCCCACATAAGAAGCGAGGTCATCCACATCAAGACAGACATGACATCAAGACATGTGGTAGCTTAGAGGCACTTCCCAGAAGGGTAATGAAAAAAAGACACTAACTTTTACAAGTGCAGCAGAATGCAAAGCTGGCCTGTAAAAACAGTCACAAAAACCCACATCCTCTGATTAATTTGCTGCTTATACACAAACTCCTTTAAAACCTCACTTTTGAACTCAATGAAAATTCAGAGGTACTGTGAGCCTGACATATAGGATGCCTGTCTCCTAAAAAACATTTTCCTTATGATTATTTCAACTCAGATGCCTAAATGATAGCTATTATTCTCTCAAAACTTCCTGTGGGATGATATGCATGAAACGGTTACAATAAATATTAAGGGATGGAGATGATAAAATGTTGAAAATTTTTCTCTATTAAATTTTTTTATTTAGAATTTTGGCTAACAAAACAAGTCAAGAAATGTTAGGGGCAATAACATGCAGATTAACATCACTAAGGCAAGGATACTCAAATCAAGAAACCATACTTTTGTTTGGAGTTTTATGATGATAGATCTGTTAGCTAAGAATACGATTCTAGAACCTAGCTCATTTTAGAAGAAATCCCCTCCAGCGAATTCTTTACCTTGTCAAATAATTAATTTACCCACCTTATCACAACAGACAGACTTATCTCACTGCAAAACTTCCCCGCTTCAAAGCCACATTATACTGATATGTATAAGAGCTCAGAAAGATGAAAAGATATTTGCTTCCTGGCTTTCTCTCACAAATACAGCAATTTGCATGAATATTAAACTTCTGTGATTCAGCAACTTTCACTCCTGTCTACATCACTGAATGTTAAATGCTGAGGAAGAGTTTGAATCACTTGTTTTTTATTTTTGAAGACAGGTATGTTTTTCACCGCTGGAGAAGAAAATATTTAAAGGTCTTTAAATTACACACCCAGAGTTGCATAACAATTGTCAACCAACTCAAAAGCTGAGAAATGCACACGTTGCTCAATGTAGAAGCCGAGTTCCATATTTGCACAAGATTTGTAAAGGTGGGGAGAGAGTTCCCATCTGCATCTAAACTTTAATCAGAAAAATCATTCCTTAATTATCAAGACCTTATTGTGCTGCTTCCCATAGTGAAAAAGTCTTTGTTAAAGTAAATGCTGTGATTGAGAAGGTTTTCCCTTACCTAAAACAAGAAATTGCAAGCGCCTACCTGAAAGCGGATGGTGAGGTCGCAGGCACCACGTTAGGAGAGAGCGACTAGGAAGCGCTCTCAGCACGGAGCAGCTTCTTCCTCGGGCTGCCTGGCTTTTGAAAAGAGGGTGCCCTCTTGCCAGGGGCTAGGGAAGCAGCGGGGAAGAAGTAGCTGTCTGCGTCTGCCACTAGCTGTGACAGCAGCGTGTCACTGGGTCCCTCAGAAACTGGGCTCCAGCGCTCCTCCAACAAATCAGCCAGTGGCCGCTGGTCGTTCAGCCTAGGATTCTGGGACTGCAGTTACTAACGCCGCCGCCTCACTTGAGGGGAAAGCGCTGCGCTGTGTGTGTGTGTGTGTGTGTGTGTGTGTGTGTGCGCGCGCGCGCGCGCGCGCGTATATGTGTGTGTGTGTGTGCGCGCACTAACTGCCAGCTTCAGCCTGAGCTGATGTGTTCTGCATACTTGAAGTGCTCATGCAGGAAGGAGGCTCCTCTACCGGGACCCCATCCTCCCCGCTGAAGAATCAGTCCACTGACCTTGTTGCTGGGGATGCTGGCTGAACAACCCACTCATCAATAGTATTAACAATCAATCAAATAAAGGAGATGGGATCAAGCCTGAGATAGTGACAAGTGCTTTCCTCATAAGCACTGAAATTAATAAACCACAACAAAAAAAGATATCTCTACTCAACATTTTATATTTAGAATTGATGTTTTTCCCTTTAAGCTCCCATGTCTTGAGCATAAAGTCTAACGGATGAGTCCCTAAGTTAAAAAACTTTTTAAAAAAAAAAAAGCAAAAAAAAAAAACCCCAAACCAAAACAAACAAACAAAAAACTTTCCACGTTATTTTCCTAAGCAGGGTAGGCTCTTAACATTTATCCCATAGAAATCTATCAGATGCAGACTTGGATTTATAACAATCAAATTATGATGGTTTAAACTAATGAAGTACTTTCAAAATCAGGGATTCCATGTCACAGGTGTAAATGTTTGGGACTAGAGGCAGAATCCAACTCAGGTTTTTCTTAATCATTAATCCAATGCCAAGTATGAGGAAAGCCCTGTGCTATGAGTGAATTATTAAAGTGCACATGAAAATGCTTTGTAAGCTATAAAGGGTTAACCATAAATTACAGATTTAAAAAATACTGCCAAAAAATTGTGCAAGGCTCTATGAGACACAAAGGAGCCTTTTCAGGGTCTGTACCTTAAATGATATTAGCAAGTTGCATTGCTGAACTTGGAGCTTTTCCCTTTTGTTTCAGATTCTAGAACCAACACATCTGTACAGCCAGAGCAGAAGTTGTCCTTGAACATATATTGCTTACCATGTCCTATATCTGCCAAAAGGAATTAAAGGCTGGAATTATGTTCCTTCAAATCAGGGTTTGCCACTAGCAATATTAGACCAAACTCAAATCAAGAAATGTCACACAGTAGAAAAGAGCAGAATGAGAATCAAGGTACTAGGTGTCAGTCTGATCTCTTGATCCCTAAGCTTTGGTTTCTAACAATGATAATGGTACTAACCATCACTACCACCACCACCACAGCAAGCACACAATGAAAGCTAGTATTTATTGAGTGCTTACTACCTACCAGGCACTTTCTAAGCATCTTTTGCATTTATTAATATTTTTAACCTTCACAACATCATGAGGTGGATAATAATATTATCCCCATTTTTCAGATTAGGACAGCAAGAGAGAGAACAGGAAAGTCAATGGCTAACAATTTTTTCAGGGCTCAGTTTTATTAATTTATGCAACTATGGAAAGTATTTAATTGAAAAAAACTTTTTTAAATTTGGGAATAACTTCAAACATGCAGGAAAGTCACAAGAAAAAGGATAACACAAAATACCTGTATGTCCTCTGCTTAGATTTATTTATCATTAACATTTAGTCTATCTGCTTTATAATTTGTTCTACAGACAGAAAGAGAGAGACAGAGAAAGACAGAAGCCATTTGAGGATAATATAGATATATCATGTCCCTTTAGTGGTTATTTCACTATACATTTTATGAGTAGTGATATTTCTCTGTATAATCAAGTACTTTTATCAACCTCAGTAAATTTAACACTAATATAGGCTTAATCTAATATATTATCCATTTTCCAATTTGCCACTTGAACTAAGCATGTTCTTTATAGCATTTCTCCCTCTAGGAGAGTATCCAACCTAGGGTCAGCTGTTGCATTTGACTGTCATATATTTTTGGTTTCCTTTTATCTGGAAATTCCATAGCTGTTCTTTGGCTTTTATGACAATTTTGAAGAATTCACTTCTCTCTTTTTTCTTAATAAACCAATTTCCAATTTTGGAAAAATTTCCAATTTTGCATTTGCCTTATGTTTCCTAATGATTAGGTTCATGTTATATCTTATTGGATTGACCTTTTATGTAATGCCCTTTTTGTCTTTTGTTGCAGTCTTCATTTTAAAGTATGCTTTCTGATATAGGTATAGCTACCCCAGTTTTCTTCTGATTTCTTTTTGCATGCACTACCTTTTTCCATTCCTTCACTTTCAGTCTGTGTGTATCCTTATAACTGAAGTCTCCTATAGGCAGCATACAGATGGGTTTTGTTTTTTAATCCATTCAGCTACTTTATATTTTTTGATTGAATCATTAAGTTCATTTTCATTTAAAGTAATTATAGATAAGTATATACTTACTGTCATTTTGTTAACTGTTTTCTGGCTGTTTTGTAGTTATTCTCTCTTCCTTTCTCCTCTTGCTTTCTTTCCTTGTGGTTTGAAGACTTTCTTTAGTGTTATAGTTAGATTCCAGTCTCATTATTTTTGTGTATTTACTATAGATTTTTGCTTTGTGGTTACCATCAGGCTCACTTATATCAGCCTTATACATAAAAAGGTCTATTTTAAGTTGATAGCAAGTTAAGTTTGAACACATTCCAGAACTATACAATTTTACTCCCCTTCTCCCACATTTTATGCTTTGATGTCACATTTTATATCTTTTTTTATTTTGTGTATACCTTTATTAATTGTTGTAGTTATAGTTATTTTTAGCCACTTTTGTCTTTAACCTTCATATTAGCTTTGTAAGTGATTAATAGCTACCATATGACACAGTTATTGAACTCCCAGATATCCCAGAAAAACAAAGACTTGTGTACACAGAAAGGCCTGTACATGAGTGCTTACAGAAGCTTCATTTATAATAATCAAAAGTTGAAACACCTCTGATGTATATTAACAGAAGCATAGTTAAATCGTGGCCTGTTAGTGTATTACTCAGCAATAGAAATGAATAAAATTGATATATGAAATATTTTAATGGAATACCCATAGAATTATGATTTGTTTGAAGCTTATACTTGGGTATAGTGTGAGAAATGGATCTAATTGTATTTTTTTCCAAATGGCTATTCAGTTGTCCAAACAACGATTAAAATTATATTTTTACCCAGTGATCGAGATATCAGATTTGTCACGTACTATATTTCTACATATGGTTGTATCTATTTCTGGACTTGCCATTTTATTCCATTAGTCTGACTGTCTAATCAAGTACCCATACTATATAACTTACTTACAAAGGCATTGTAATATGTTTTAATAACTTACACTTTCTTTTTACCCAAGAATTGTTCAGAAGAATGATTTTAATTTCCAGGTGGGCTCATTTTTTTACATTTTTTAAACATTTTTATAGCCATAATGATTTATAATTCACTTTTAATAAATTACATTTAAAGTATAAAATCTGAAAAAAATTGACATACCAGTGGAAACCATCACCTCAATCAAGAAGATAAATGTATCACACAACCCTCCCTGCAAAGTTTCTTGTGTCCCTTTGTATTTCCTGCATCCTGCTTTCCTCTGTCCACCATTTCTTCCATCACCAGGCAAACAGTAATCTGTTTTCTTTCACTATAGATGAGTTTGTATTTTCCAGAATTTTATATAAATAAATTCATATAGCATGTATTCATTTTTCTGACTTCTTTTACTGACCTAAATGATTTTGAGACTTAAGCACATTATTGCATGTATCAACGGTTCATTTATTTTTATTGCTAAGTAGCTTTGTATTATATGAATATACCATAAATTATGTTTCTATTCACTTGTTGATGAACATTTGGGTTGTTTTGGTTCTCTCTCATCCTTTCTATTTAACATAATATGGAGGGGACAGAAAACAGAAAAAATAATAAAAGTATATAGATGAGAAAGGATGTGTTAAAACAATCCTTAATCTCAGACATGATTGTTTATGTAGAAAGTCCTAAAAATTAACAAAGAAATTCCTAAAATTAATAAGCAAATTTACAAAGTTCCGGAATAAAAGTTCGCTTTTAAAAGATCAATTGTATTCTAGATACCAGAAACAACAAACAGTTGGAAAATATTTTTTAAATTCCATTTAAGATAGCTTCAAAATGTTTAAAGTACAATGAAATAAATTTAACAAAGATTGGGAAAATTATTACACTGAAAAATACAAAATATTGCTTAGTTAAATTAGACCCAAGTAAAAGGACAGAGATAAAATGTTCATGGAGCAGAAAGCAAAATATCGTTAATATGAAAAATCACACCTAATTAATCTATAGACTTGATGCAATCTCAATAATAATCACTGCTGGATTTTTAATAGGAATTGTTAATCTAAATCTAAAATGAATAGGGAAATGCAAATAACATAGAATTGACCAAAAAGGTGAAAAAGAATGATGAAGTTGTAGCACAAACACTACTTGACTTCAGCCCTTTCTATAAAGCTACAGAAATCAACATAGTTTTGTATTTGTACAAGTAGAAAATAAAATTGGAACCAAATAGAGAACCCATAAATTAATCCACATTTATAATTTCCTCAAAGGCACCAATCAATTCAAATTGAAAGTAAAATATTTTTGGTAATTGATGCTAAACAATAGGTTATCAGTATGAAAAGAAAAAACAAAACTACATACTTTTCTCACAGGTATACAAAATTAATTTAAGATGGATCAGATATCTAAATGAAAATGCTAGAATTATAAAAATTTTAGTAGAAAACATAACAGAATATCTGCATAACCTGGAGCAAAGCAAAGATGTTCTAGGCAAACCACAGAAAGCAATAACAAACAGAAAGCAAATGGAGTTTTTGTAACTCTAAGAACAAATATCTTCCTTAAGATAGACTTTTAGAAGTGGAATATGGTTCAGAATATGATGCATATTTTAAATGAATATGCTATTTCAGTACCTTGGAAATTCTCCCCATAAATACCCAGGGGGTTAGGAACTTAGGAATTTGCCTTGCCTCATGACTATGAATGAGGGATTTAAAGAAGCAAAATTAATGAGGATTATCCCTGGCCAGAGAGCTAGTAGGCATGGCAACAGTGAACAGTGGAATTGATTACAATTACCAAATTTATAATCAAAATATATTGATCAACTTACATTAAATAATAAAGTGGCACAGGATGGAAATGAGGTGTCTGTAGCATAAGAAAGAATAAGAGCTAAACTAGTGAGATACAAGACAAGTTGAATAGTAGGTGCTTGGGAAAAGAAATACTACAATAAAGAACACCAAAAAAAAAAAAAAAAAAAGGAAAGGGTTGTTGGCTGCGGGCATAAAGGAGAAGAGAAGAATATAAACTTAATAAGTACAGGGTAAAGGGATGTTCTTTGTTCTATTCATTGATGTATCTACAGAAATTAGCTAGACTCTATCACATAGTGGGCACTCAATACACATTTGCTAAATAAAAAAGAAAATGAATGAATGGAAAGAAAACAAACAGACCTTGAGCACCTACTATGTTGAACTCTACTATGTATTTTCTAATTAAGAAACAATCATGCATATGTGTATATGTATAGTTAATTCACTTTGTTATAAAGCAGAACATAACACATCATTGTAAAGCAATTATACTCCAATAAAAATGTTAAAAAAATCATGCAAATGGTTAAGAACAAGTCTTTTTGCTTCAAACCTGATAATATTATCATCAATGTGACCTTGATTAAGATAATTTCTGTGAGCTTCTATTTGTAATCTGGAAAACTGAAGACAATAGTTAACTACATGGTAGTGTTACTGCAATGGTTTAAAAGAGTATCTATATAAAGCATATAGCCCAGTTGTTATATAGAATAAGTGATGATAAATAAAACTGGTAACTATTAATATTATTAAAATACTCTACCTCACTTAATTAACCAGTTGGTATTTATTGAATATCTACTGTGTGCCAAACACTATGATACAGATGCGCGGAATGAAAAGTAAGGCTCCCTCTTTATGGATTTGACTCTAGATTAGTAAAATTAGACTCTCTAAGTCAGTGAATGTTTCCCTTTAAGACTTCTGTGTCATGAATATATTCTTTAATTGTTCAGTATCTGTCACATTTTACCTACCCAGCAAATATTTACTCTTAAAATACATATATTATTATTTGCTTTTATCTCCTAAGATGTGAACAACTCAAAGTCAACAGTTGTGTCTGATTCAGCACTGTTATTCTCAATGCCCAGTACAGTGCCTGCCACATGGAAAAACCTCAATGTCTGTGAAGGAAGCTGAAATCTCACACATACAAAAGTGTGACCTGGATACTTGACTTCCAGATGAGTTCAATAGAGATCAGAAAATAAAGTTGTCATAGGTGTCCAAGCCAAGGAGAGGTAAGATGTTTGAAGGAGATACAGTAACAGAGGAGTTAAATGTGTGACCTCTGAAGTCAGACTACGTGGGTTTGAACTACAGTTCTACCAGTAACACACTTTGTGACCTGGGTAAGACTCTATATTTTAGTCTTTCTACCTATAAAATGAAGATAATAACTGTATCTATATCATAGAGTTGCTGTAAAGATCAAATTAATTAACATAAATAATGTAGAAGAATGTCTCACACATACTGTATTATCATTATTATTATCATCATCAGCCTCCTCTTAAAAATAAGTTCTCCATACTCAGAACTTCGTATTGCACCAGCATACAGGATCCTAAGTCAAGCATTAGATTGCTGTCTGATTTTCCTATGTGCTACCTGCCTATAAATAAAAGATATAATCAAAACAGTATTTGAAGAAAATGTGCAATCAAATAAGGCAGGTAGAAATTACTAGGCAGAAAGAGAGAAATTAGACCAAAGTCAACAAGAAAACCAAACAAGAGGGAATTTTCACAGTGAAAGGTAGAGCCTAGAGAGATGAATTCCATGATCTCAAGGATGGTGTATATTTTCCAGTGTTATATTTTCAGAGTAGACATTCAAAGAACATTGTGAATGAATTAATTCCCTGCTTAGTAAAAGAGGGCTTCTAGAGAGGTGTGGGAACTTAGAAAGACGTTAGGGACAAGAAATGCAAAAAATAAAGGTGTAATCTGGTGCTTACAAAGTTTGATCTATTCAGAAAAGCTTTGACTCTATAATTCTAAAACTACAAATTTTATTACCACATTTGGACCCATGAGCTCTGCCCTTTTTCTTACATTATCTCGCACTTGGACTTTGTATCACTTGGTGAACTCTGGCCTAGTTTGATTCACCTGACCCCACTGTCTCCCTTGTTGGTACCAGAGGACTCTACCCTTCAACCCTCACCACTCAGGACTCAAGCACAATGCGGACCCTCAGCTTCCATCCAGCTGGATCAACCCTGGTGCTTTAAGAGGAGAAAGAAGGATTCAGATTGTTACCAAGTTACAAAGTCAGCTTCCAAATCCTGCTCTTCTAACACCAAATCAGTGTCATTTTCTTAAAGAAAATGCACTGCACACACAGATACACACAGAGTAACATGCAAAAACATATACATTTATATATTAAATGTTATATATATATAAGCATGTATATATTTGTATATATATAAATTAATGGACATATTTATAAAATACTATAAACCCATAAACATTATAAGCCACCAGTCATGGGAAAACCACTATAATTTAAAAATATTTTTTTCTGTCATTTCCCCCTCTCTCATACAAACATACACACACAGACATATACAATCTCTTCCCACATAATTGGAATTTTTCAGTTCATGCAGGTTTGTAACCAGCATTTTCACATAATTTATTATGAATGTCTTTCCATGGCATTAAATATTAATGCATTGCATTTTTATTAGTAGTATTGTATTCTATTATATGGATGTGCCATAGTTAATCCGTCTTTTACTTTTATGTAATTGGGTCATGACCAATTTATTCTGTAATATAAATAAATGTGCAGTGAAAATCCTTACATATAAGTCATTCTCTTCAACCTGTTATTTCCTTAAGATGTGCTGCTGAAACTGAAATTACTAGCAAGAGCATAAACATGTTTAGACTCCACATACATGCTGCTAAATTGTTTTCCAAGAGATTACACCCATTTATGTTTTCAGAAGCATCATCTGCTACCACTTCCGATTCTCTTCCCACTGTAACACATCTGCCTCTAGGAGACCCGAAGAAGATAGCAAAGAGATTAGGCACATGGAAAAACTTCTGTCTCTTTCAATAGTAACAGTGTGTAATATAACTAAAAAATGGGAATTGCCAACAGATATTAGCATATTTTATTCAGCATAAAATATTTTTTATTTCCTTCGGAAAGGCAGTAGATATAAGATTCACAGGAAATAATAAAGGCATAACAGAATCCTTGCATGAAGAATGAGATTTTTAACCTTGAACAAATTTTCTTCTTTGTCTCACAGATATGTTGTAGTGAATATACTTGCATGGTAATAAATGTGTCATAATCATTTTTCCTTATTTCCAATAAGATTTTCAAACTCTCCTACTGACCCTTTAAAATAAATATTTAAGCTCAGATATTATCTTACCTAAAAAAGAAGTAAAAATGTGTAAATTACAGTTCTATTATCAACATGACAATTACACAATGTCTTCTCTATCCTGCAGTGACTTCTGTGGTAATATGTATAGCCGACATTGTTAGTTCTACCCTACAGCTATTTTTTCCATCTTCTATTCTAGCACAGTTCAGATTTTGACTGAGTATCCATTCTTCCAAAGGACTAGCTCAAGCCAGTATTGATATTCTCATTCCCTTTCTCAGTGATCTGTTCTGAGCTTGGCATGAGATACAACTGCTGCCAATGAGCTGTGAAGAAAAGTGTGTTGGGTTGTTTCTGGGAAAGATTTTATCACCATGCAAAAGGACTGGATTTTTTCAGGTAAGGAAAGAGGGAAAGACATTTTTAGAAATAAAATTACGATAAGCAGGTGTATAGATTGTGTATTCAGAGTAGTAAATTTGTAGATGAATTTGTAAAAGAAGAGACTCAATATATAAAGGTCTTATCTGCAATGCTAAAATAAGTTTGAATTTTCATTCTCTCAAATATATTTATTAAGCATCTGCTATATGCCAAGATTTTTCTGAGTTGGGGGCAAAAATAAAACTATAAGCAAACAATAAAATTTTCTATAGTTAAGTGCTATGAAGACACTAAAATAGGATAAAATATAAAAGATTGACAAGAGGATGATAGTTGTCACATACTGAGATTGGATGACCAAAGTGAGAAACTTTAAAGATATTTGAGTGAGATCTCATTAATAAAATGAAGTTGACCATGAGGAGTTATGAAGGATGGAAATTCAAGGAAGGAAAAAATTGCAAGCTCAAAGGCTTGGGGGCATAAGAGTTTTGTTACTAAAAAGTAGAGAGTAATGTGTATACGCACAGGCTGTAACATTGAGGGCATTAGAATTCATGATGAAAAGTTAATATTAATTCTAAGTGAAGTAAGAAATAAACAGAGAATTTTAAACAGGAGAGTAATACAGTCTAATTAATTTTTAAAAGCTCTCCCTCTGTTGAGTGGAGATTAAACTGTAGGATAGAATAGAAAGCTGGGAGACCAAGGTGGAATAATAGTGACATTGTCCAGATTAGAAATAATGGTATCATGGGCTGGGGGGTGTAGTGGATGAGTAGGAATACTGAAATTACATTATGAAGAGCAATTGACAAAGCTTGCTCATGTTTTTAGTACAAGGTGAAGCACAGGGAAGAATAACTCAGGTTTTTCACCTGAGTAACTGTGAGGGCTGTGATACCATATAGTGAGATATAAGAAGATTGGGGAAAGAACCATTGGAGATGGATAGTAAACCAATAATTATTTGTTGGACATCCTACATTTGAGATATATTCTTCCAGTTTCTGGTAGCTGCCAGCATCCCTTGGCTTATAGCTGAATCTCTCTACTCTGTCTCTGTGGTCACGTTGGCTTCTCCTATTCTGTCTCTGTGTCATCAACTCTCCATCTTCCTCTCTCTTACAAAAACACATCTGGTTGTATTTATGACACACTTGGATAACCCAAGATAATCTCCTCATCTCAATATCCTTCAGTCACTTACATCTGCAAAGACAAGTCCCAGGGATT
This sequence comes from Mesoplodon bidens, assembly GCF_964165515.1. Classification (NCBI taxonomy): domain Eukaryota; kingdom Metazoa; phylum Chordata; class Mammalia; order Artiodactyla; family Ziphiidae; genus Mesoplodon; species Mesoplodon bidens. The sequence continues at coordinate 67,960,345 of NC_138164.1, forward strand.
AGGTGAATATCTTCTAGAAGGCCATTTTCCACCTACCATAAATAGGAATTGAAAAATTAGAGAGCCACAGAAAATAATAAACATTTAAAAGGGTTTTGTGGGTTTCTTTAGTGAAATATAATAGAAAAAAATAGAAGTAGTAGCTGAGAGGCAGGTGCAGGCATGTGGGTTATTTGTTTGTATGTTTATGTATTAAGACAACAGATGCTAGAAGGTGTTTTTGTGCTGATGGAAAGAGACATTGGAGAAAGAGAAATGGTAATGTAGGAGGAGAATTTGGCTTACACATGATGAGTCTGTTTTGAAGTTTTAAGCAGGGCTATGATATGGACGTGTTAATATTTTATACAGACTGCATTTGGAAGAGTGAGGACAGATCAAACATTGTATTGTTATCTATTTTTATTTTCCTTTATAATTTTTGATATAAAATTTTCAATTGGTTCTGTGTTTCTAAAGAGTATATCTCAATAATTGTAGGATAGGATATAAGTCATTAAGGTAGAATAACTGCTAAGCTCTCCAACTTTATAACCTACTATACTTCCAAAAAATTATGTTAAGTTGTTTAGAACTCCTAAACACATTCAGCTATTTCACACTGTATGATTTTGTACGTTTTCTCACCTGTGAAAAAATTTGTCTTTTTACAACTTCCTTACTTTTCTGACAAATTAATGTTTAACTATCAAATCCCACTTCAAATATCATAAAATCTATAGTACCTACTTTGTGTAACCACATCTCATGTATTTATCTATTCTCTTTAGTGTATTAACTCTGAACCTTTTGCATAACTCCATTGTTGTATTTGTAAAAATATGATATGACTGATTTCCTTAAAGAATCATGAGCCCAACGAAGTCAAGTCCAATGTCTTGCCTTATACATACTCTACTGCCTTGTATGGAGCCATGCTCACAGTAGGTGCTCAATAAACATTCAAACATTTGTATGAATAAGCTGAATTTGTTTATTTGTTTCAGTTTAAATATCCTATTTTACTAGGATGCAGAAAATCTTCACTATTCCATTAAATAATTATTTATTTACCCCCTTTCTTATCTATCTATCTAAATTGGGCAAGCTTATTTGGTATGCTGAATATCCTTAAATTTGTATAATTTTTATATTTTGGTAATTTCCCTCAGCCCTTCCTAGGCGAGATATTGCTGAAAATATTCTTCCCTGGAAGAAGGCATCAATTTTGGACAAGTACTGAAGATTTGTCTGGCCCAAGAGAAGGACTATTTGGGGGAAAAGGGAAACTAGCAGAGCTTTTGGTAATCACAAGGGCTAGCACTAAGTATTGGAATCTGGAGAATCCCCAAATATACAGCCAGATTTCTCCATGGGAAATATGCTGAGACTCGGAGCTTCATGTAGGAAATGGTGCGAGCGAAATCTCCTGAAGTCTCACAGTGTTTAGGAGATGATGCTCAGTGAGAAGAAGAGGACTTCTCTCAAACACAAGACCAGTTTTCCCCTGAAGACAGTTGACATATTTTGAGTCTCTATGGGATGAGACTAAAGAATGAAATGCTTATTATATATAGAATGGATAGACAACAAGGTCCTACTGTATAGCACAAGGAACTATATTCAGTATCCTGTGATAAACCATAATGGAAAAGAATATAAAAAAGAATGTATATATATATATGTATAACTGAATCACTTTGCTGTACAGCAGAAATTTCCACAACATTGTAAAGCAACTATACTTCAATTTAAAAAAAATTAAATTTAAAAAAAGAATGAAATGCCAAAACATTGAAAGGGTAGATCTGAACCCCCACCCCCATCAGTCTTCTAGGTCTGAGAAGAGAAATACTGCTATGTTCTCAAACGAAAATTTGGGAGATCCTCATCTGAGGATTTAGAGCTATAATCACTCTTTACAAAATCGTAACCCAGCTTAGATGCAACAAAATCCTCTGTGGGAATCAGCCACTTACTTTAATTGATTGAAAAAGCAAAGTGGAATCCTTCCCTGGTGAAAAATAGCAACACAACAAACACCATAGTCCTGTCATACAAAATATCAGGTATATAATTCTTTCAAAATAAGCTGCACATAAAAGGGAAAGAAAATGTGACCAATTCCAAAGAGAAATACAAAAACAAAACAAGAAGCATAACACCAATTTGTCAGATAATGTAAACATTATGAAAGGACTTTAAACATTAAAACTGTAAAGTAAAAAAGTTTAAAATACAGAGCATTATGGATTAAAATGTATAAAAATAGAAAATGTCAAAAGAAAAACATAAAATAATCTAATGGAACATCGAGAACTGAAACATACAACATTTTAAATTAAGAACTCAATGGACAGAATTTTGCAGGACTGCATTAGAAAACTCAAAGACCATTATTAGTTTTCCAAAATGAACACAAAGAAAAATAGAATGAAAGAAAAGAAAAGACCCTGAGAAATATGTGCTACCCAGTCCAACAGCCTAACATAAAAGAAATGTCATTCCCAAAAGAAGTTAAAATTACACGATATTTTAAATCAATGAATGGCTGAAAATTTCTGAAACTGAATTAAAATATCAACCACCAGATTCAAGAAACTCAAAAAACTACACAGATGCATCCTCCTTGCCTCTCAGGCCCGCCCTGTCTTTGCTCTGGCTAATCAGAACCAAAATCAAAGTTAATGCTGCAGTTCTCACAGTATCCTAAGGGCTTGGCTGACACAGAGGGGTCCTGCAGCCGCGAGCTTTCTGATTCTAAGAGGGTATCCTTAGTCCAGCTCCTCTCTGATGGTCTGGGAACAACCTGCTGCCTGCAGAGGCAGCTGGCCTCCAAGGTTTCACCTGTGTCCCAGTTTCACCTCCGACCCTTGACTCTCCATTTCTCTTTACTGCCTTCTGGTGGGGTCAGAAATTTTAGACCAGGGGTGAGCCGTCTCAGAGAGCTCCTCTCTCTGCTCTCAGCCCAAACCACCCACCAACTAAACTGGGAAAGAGGCTCAGGGCCTGTCTGAGCACAGGCTCTCCCGCTGCCTCCGAGCAAGACCAGCCGATCTGGGGAGTCCTTACCAGTTAGAAAACCCCTGTGCTGTCCAGTCCACCCGGGAGCGCACGGAGCTTACCTTGTACCCCATACATGCATGAATGTGTGGCACACACGTGCACACACTCACACACACTATCCCATACACACATACTCTATCATGTACACACACATACACGCTCTCACACAAAGACCCACTCACAAACACACAGTCATGCATATATACTCAAATATACTTACACACCACGCTATCACTCTTACATACACACACTCACTCACAAAAAAGAAAAAAAAAAGGACAAGAGATAACAAGTGCTGGCAAAAATATGGAGAAAAGGGAACACTTGTGCACTAAAAATCAGTGCAGCCACTCTGGAAAATATTCCGGAGGTTCCTCAAAAAATTAAAAATAGAACTACTGTATGATCCAGCAATCCCACTTCTGGGTATATATTCAAAAGAAATGAAAACTGGATCTCAAAGAGATACCCACATTCCCATATTTATTGCAGCATTATTCACAATTGCCAAGCTGCGGAAACAACCTAAGTGTCTGTCAATGGATGAATGGATACAAGAAGATGTGTGTATATATATGTCTTGGAAATCAACAATGTGAATTTAAAGTTTATATGAGAATGCAAATGACTTGGAATGTTCTAGACTCTCATATCTTGAAAATAAATGAATTTGAAAAACTTGTTAACACCAAATTTTAAAATGTTCTATAAAGCTACAGTAATTAAGACAGTGAAGCAACAATTAAACCAAAAAGGAAATGCAGAAAACACCCATAATTAAACATCCAGTTGACTTATGGTGAAGATTTCACAGCAATTTAGCGAGGAAATGTAGAGTTTGTCTAATAAGTATGCTGGAAAACTGGATATATTTATGACAAATAGTGAACCATATTATCTACCTCATAAATTAAGTTGAAATAGATCATACATCTAAATGTGAAAGACAAAAGACCAAAACTTCTAGGAGAAAACATAAAAAATATTGTCTGACCTTTGAGTACACATCAATTTCAGAAAGAGAACACAAAATTTACTAAATATCAGAAAAGATTTATAAAGTGGCTTTTATTAAAAGTAAGAACATCTGTTTACCATATGGCACCAGTTAGTACATGAAAAATCAAGCCAAAGACTGGGAGAAGGTAGTATCAATGCAAATATCTGACAAAGGACTAAAATTGATAATATACAAAGAATTATTAAATATCACTAAAAAAGACCAACAACTTAATAAAAATATTGGGCACAATAGATGAAAGAAGTCCTTCCTAAAAGAGGATGTATAGGGACTACTGTATGAAAATGTGTACAACATAATTAACCTTCATGGAAATGTAAAGTAAAGCCAAAATGATATGCAAATACACCACTTTAAGAATGGTTATAATTAAAAAGACTCACACTATCAAGTGTGGGCAAAGATATGAAGCAAAGGGAAGTATCATCCATTGAGTGTACATTGATACAACTATTTTTGAAATCAGTTTCATTCAAGCTTAACACATGCCTACTCTATGATTCCAATATTTAGGTCTATATTTTAGAAAAATGAGATTCTAAGTCCGCAGTCCACAAAAGACGTTCAGAGCAGATTCATTCATAAAAGTTCCCAAATGGAAACAACCTAAATTCCCATCAACAGTAGAATGGCTAAACAAAATGCATAGTTATACAATGGAATATTATGCATTAACAAAAAGAACCACTGGTATGCTTAATAAAATTGATGAACCTCACAAACAAAATGTTAAGTGAATGAATCCAGACACAAAAGTATATATATTGTATGAATTTATGTGAATATATGCATGTGTGTGTGTGTGTATATATATATATTTTTCAAAGAAGTTAGAACAATGGTTACCCCTGTGCAGATAAAGAGGGAGTATTTACTGGGAAGTGGCACCTGAGTGTTGTGTCTTGTACATGTTCCAAATCTTATTTTAGGTCGTGGTTAAATGTCAATAAACATATACAAAAATTCATGTCTTTACACTTAAGACTTATGCACTGTATGTACTGTCTGTATGTTATACATCAACACGAAGTTTACAAAAATAGAGAATTTTGAAATTTACAGAGGTTATGAAATCAGCTTAAATTCGCACTGTTCATAGTTGGCAGAGCTTGGCTGCCACACCTGGTTGGCCTGCCTCCAAAGCTCATGTTTTTTATATTTATTCTTCCTCTCATACAGACTCTTCCAGATCACTGACCTTCTCTTTTTTCCTTTTTCTCCTCTTAAAGCCTAAAGTAACTTAATTTGAGGCCCCAAATGAAAAGCATAGCCATTGAAATGATAGTGAATATGATTTATAGTTCTTAATAGCTTCTATTTTAACAGCTATTAACAGTTTTCCCTGAAGGGATTTCATGCATAGCCTTTCACCTGGAAATACCTAATGACACCAATCACACTGAGAATACCAACCTGGTTTTTAAAAAGTAGAAGCAGGGATCTTTTTGTCCTGATTATTTAATTTGGCCACCTCCATAAATAAAATCATCAACTTAAACATGTGACAGCTTTTTAAAATCAACCAGTTATCAGAAGCACAGTAAGTTTATGCTGCTAAACTTCAAACACACAAACATGCGCATCTTGTTTTTACAAAGAGGTTAGTTAGTAATAAGAAATATATATGAATGGATATAAATATAAAACACACACAGGAGTAGAAAATTGGTGTCCAATAGAGGTAAATGTTAACATGGGCCAACCATAAGGATCAACATAATTTCAGTGATGACCTTCATATTTGTTTTTGAGCTTCCTCATAGCCAAAGCAAAACAGTAAATGAATCAGAAGGAAAATATCTCCATTAGTCAAAGAAATAACACCTTTTATATGTCTGAATTCCAAAAGATTTCTTATCTATGACTTCATAGTGAGAATCTAACAGCTCTTTAAATAGAGCATTTATATTACTCATTTTGGTAGTGACTTTCAATAAAATCCAAGGGCATAATTTTAACATACAACTTAGTGAAGTAAACTACCTTAGTTTAAAAGTAAATCATCTTGAAAAATTAGAATGTTTGATAGATAAAATTCCTGGAAGAGCCACTGGACATATTTTTCCTTAAATATATATTTTGCCTAAATAGCACTCCTAAGGGCCATGCCCCTTATAAATGATTTCTCCAGTAGCCCAAGTCTCTGAATGAGAAGACACATGGAACAGAGATACAACCTTGAGTAAGTTGGATCCTGGAAGAGAATCACCACTGACCAACCACCTAGATGTTAAATAAGAGATAAATAAGTCTTTGTTTATATAAGGCCTTAAAATTTGGGGGTTGTTTGCCCTTGAACGAAACTAACAAATACAGAAATCACATTGACAAAATGCTTTAGAAAAATGAAGTGGACATCAGGGTTGGTATTTTATTAAAATTTAGAAACAAAATTATTTTTCTCATCCAGATGAAATACCATCTCATCTCCATAGAAAGATGAGGAACACAAATACTTAAAGAGGAAGAAGACTAGTTTGTTGCAGATTATATGCTACGAATTCTCCTAGACATTTTAAACATATTCTTTGGATTAAAGTGCTAAAGAAATCTCTGAAGGAGTTATCTCTTTTTACAGAAAAGGGATATAGGGAATTCCCTGGCAGTCCAGTGGTTAGGGCTCTGCACTTCCACTGCAGGGGTTACGCGCTTGATCCCCAGTCGGGGTCCCCTGGTCAGGGAACTAAGATCCTGCAGCCAACCAGTGCAGCAAAAAAAAAAAAAAAAAGGATACAGACAAAAGTTCATATAGTTCACACAGTGAAGTGGCAGATATGAAATGTGAACCCACTTCTCCCTGATTTAAAAAATTCAAGTTCTATTTATTATTCTGTGTCACTTCTTAAAGGCATGCCTTTTCTCAGTAAACAATATTAAGTTGATGTCAATACACAAACAAGTGATAAACTAAGTTTGAAGATTTCTACTTAAAAAACTTGGCCAAAATAATTTTACCAGAAAAGTGTCTACTACAAAAGATTTAATCACCTGCCATAAATTTACATTTTCTCATTGGACTCAACCTGGAATGACTGAAAAAAATCATGACAAGTATGTGCAAAGTAGATTTACCATGTTGGCATCCTTTTTTCTAATTTAGCCTACTTGTCTAATAGAAAATATAAAGTTACAGTGAGGACATGGAATTTTGTGTTCAGAATACTTGAGCAAAATTCCTCCAGTCTTGATCCTGTTTCTTTATCTCAGGAAACTTGGGCAAATCTCTTGACTTTCAAAACTTTCAGTTTTGTCTTCTCTTAATTAAAAATAATAACTACATGCCAGGTATGTTCTGAGCATTAAATATTTCATTTTAAAAAATAAAACCAAAAACCAAACAAGTTGCTCTCTTAATATGTTGCTAAATTAAGATTTTTATTAAAGTCTAATGTATTTGCTTTACCGTATTCCAGTATCTGAATTTCATATTAGAATATATAAGGTAAATTATAAGATTGGGCTTTCATGTTATTGAGAAAAATATTGCTCATTTTAGGTTGAAAATTTAAAGTTAATTTATAGGATGACATTCATTTCATAAATATACATATTTATGAAATGAATGTCATTCCATACAACACATTAATATTAAAAAATCATTCTGGTAAAATTTTAATGTTCTTAGTTGGGGATCATAAATTCCAGAAAATTGGGGTTCAACATTGTTTGCGGGTCAGAAAATCAGGGGCCAACCCTGGACAACATCACTGAAAGTTCCTACCTAATATCAGTGCCAGAAAAATTAGAGTTCCAACAGTTCAATTATATTTTGTCTGTTAAGATACTCCTCTTTTGCTGCTAAAAGGTCACTTCATTATTTTTTGTCTTTCCTTTTTTGCCCTTGCATTTGGCCTTTCTTGCCCTTTTCAAGTGATCTTAGTTTCCAAACTTGGCCTCAATACTTTCTAATCATTTTGGTTTAGCCTCAGCTCTCTAATTCATGCGTGTTTGTTTCAAGTAGTATATCTCCAATAGAGATCTAACTATCCTTATCCTTAACAATAGTAATAATAATTAATGAAAAAATAGTAATATTAGGTGTCTACTATGTGCCAGGAAGGAAATTAAACATATTGTGCATATTATTTCATGTAAACTTCACACCCTGAAAGATAGGTGTGATTATCTTCACCACTATGCAAATGATAAAACTAAAATTTAAAATTTTAATAACCATGATCAAAGCATGTATAGTAAGTGGTAAAGCTGAGATTGGAAACCAGATACAATATCAAAACTCATTAGTTTTCCACTAAAACGTAGTTGCCTCTGGTCTTTGTATGGATAAGTCACTTAAATTCTGAGTTTTTACCTGGGTATAGAAAGAGAGAGTGAGAAGGATTATCTATGCACCCTACCCTTTGTAACAGCCTATGAAGTTTAGTTCTGGCATAGTTGAAGCCAAATAGTCACCCAACAGTAAACACCTATTTTCAAAAGTATGTGGATGGAAGCGGATGTTTATTGCCAAAGAGAAATCTGAGTCCTGTATAAAAAACTACCCTTACCCACAGGGTGATATCACCCACTCCTCCACTATACATAACTTGTCAGCCAGGGTCTTGAGCTTGTAGCTGTGTACCTGTGATGTAACAGAAGCTGGGAAAACCTACACTTTTTCACCTGGGTACATAGACACATTTCCATCAACTTACGTGAATGAGTTACATTCTATTTTTTTTAATTTTAGGGAGCGATCTAATCCCAGTGTAATTAAATAATGATAAATTATCATAGAAACAATATACAATTTTTTTTTCTCAAAAATAAGCATAAATAAAAATTAAATTAATCAAGCATTCATTGTATCTATCGTTGGTAGTAATATATTTCAATCTTCTAATCAAGTCACTGTCCTAGAATATAAACATGAATCATGTTTATTTACCTTCCCATTCAGCTGATGCGGACATCACCTACAAAGGAAGTAGGGTCAAAACCAGCTACTTTGACTTGCTTGAATTCCTGCATGATTTTCCTATTTGATCATTTTTGATGCAGTGTTGCCCCAGTTTAATCAATTCTCCACATCGAAGTCAAAGAAACTTTTTCAAATGTTTAAGTGCTTCATTTAAAATTCTTCAAATAACTCACTATTGTAATTATAGTAAAGCCAAAACATCTTAATATGCCATTTAAGAGCTGTCAAGATGTCCTCTGATTACTGTGGCATTCCCACCTATCACCAGTTCTCTCCATCATATTCTACACTTCATTCATGGTGAACAACCACCCCTGAAACATGTTAGTGGACATACCCAGGTCTGAGAAAATAACGTTCAGAAAAGTAACAATTTTTGTCAAATGTGAGCTCTCACCCAGTAGTTAACCTTAACTTAGAGGCCAGTTACTGTTGATGGCCCACCTTTGTATATTGTTCACTGATAATTGAAGCAAATATCTCTCTAAAGGTTAAGTGACATATTTCCTTCATGTCAATGAGCAGGCATAGAGCTTGGGAATAATAAAGAATGTGTGTGTGTATCTTGTGTACAAAGTATCTATGTAATTTAGAATCTTTGATGTCTTGCATTAGATAATAAAGATTTTAGCCATAGTCTATTTGAAATACTAAAAAGTAAGAAAATGCCACTGGATAGTATTAGACATTCCTCATGCTTCATGGGTAATATTATTTAAAATCTTGCACTTCAAAAATTCATGGGCAGAATTCCAGTTTCAGCTCCAACATGTAAGAAGTCATAAGTCCTATCTTTGCAACAAGAAAAAAGCTGAGCAAACTGAAAAGCAATGCTTTTTCTTGGGCCTATAAAAGAACACAGATTGCAGAGTACTGCTACCTTAGAACCTGGAGAGACAGGTGAATACAGAGAATCAAAGTCAAGATCTATTTACCTAGAACAGAAAGTGGTAATTTTGTTGAACTGTTAGAAACTAAGTGTGGAGCAGTGTGAAAATTAGAAACTCCTCTGGGCTTCAGTCTTGGGAACATTTTCATTAGTTTTTGCATTCAGGAACTCCATCAGGCTCTCACTGTGAAGATCTGAGAACCATCCCTCTGTGATTCAGGCAGGGGGCAGGAAACAGAAATCATTGTGAAATAAGCCCAGAAAAAACTCCATAGCAAACACCTATTCTCCCTACCAAGGAAAAAGACTTTGCCAGAGTCTTATACAAACTGGCACAAGGACATTCTTCTTACTTCAGCCCCCACTAGCATTCCTGTTTCTAAAGGGAGAGAGACAGAAAGAAAGAGTAAAATACAACACTGGGGAAATACTTGGGAATGTCATAGTCCCAAGTCTCAAGGCCACTAAAAGAATGAGAGGTAATCATAAGGTTATAGAATTCTTCCCCTCCTCCAAACCTTCCCACCACACCAACAGAGCTCAAGTATAATAACATAAATCACACCTGAAAGAGCTAAGAGCTACATAGGGCAGATTCTATTTAAGGAGGAGTACATAGGGAAGTCCAAAGTGAACAGAGAAGAAAAAAGTCAGTGATATTAGGGGAATTTGAAACCTTTGATATCTACAGCTACCACAAGCATTAAATATAGCCCAGCCTAATCAAATTAACATAAATCTCAGTAAATGTTTATTTACCTCAGTTCCTAGTATCTAATACAACATGTATGGCTTTCAACAAAAGATTATTAACATGCCAAAAGACAAAAAAACAACATTGACAACAACAAAACATCAGTCTAAAGGGACAAGGAAGCAAGAAGCAGCATAACCAGACATATATAATGCAGATGTTGGAATTATCAGACAGGAAATTTCAAATAAATATTGATAAACTGAAATAGCATACTAATATATGTTAATAGCTTTAATGAAAAAAGAAGTAAAAAAAAAACACATAAGAATGAATGGATAATACCATCAGAGTGATGGGAACTCTAAGAAAGAATCAAAATAAAATGCTAGAAATAAAACAGCATTATAACAGAAAGGGAAAATGCCTTTATATGTGCATTGGCAGACTTGACACAGCCAAAGAAACAATCAGTAAACTTGTACATATCTCAACAGAAACTTCCAAAACAAAAGTACAAAAAAGAATAAAAGAAAAAAGAAAACATAGCATTTATAGACTGTAGAACAGTTTCAGAAGATATAACATACGCATAATTGGAAAATTCCAAATAGAGAAAGAAAAAATGAAACAGAAGACATATTTGAAGAAATAATGGCTAATTCCCAAAATTAATAACAGATAACAAATGAAAGATTCAGGAACACAGAGAACAAGAAGGACAAATATAAAATATTTTTAAAATATTTATATTCACAGTAACTTTGATCTCTAAAAGTGAAGGAGATATAAAGACATTATCTTGTAAACAAAATTTGAAAGAATTCATTAATAGCAGACTTGCTCCACAAGAGATATATAGAGAAGTTTTTTCAAAGAGAAGGAAAATAATATAGGTCTGAAACTTCAGTCTACATAAAGGAAGGAAGAGTATAGGAGAAGCAATAAGTGAAGGTAAAATAAAATACTTTTATTTTTCTTATTCTAAAGTTACCTAAAAGATAACTTTATAAAGTAATAATAGTAACAAGTATTGATGATTACAACATAGATAGATGAAATAAATGAGAAAATTCATAGAGAGTGGAAAAGAAAAATTGAAAATACTCTGCTATACACATGAAAGTTGTGGTGTTATTTGAAGGTAGATTAATTAGTTAAAAGTGTTGGAAACTCTAATGTAACCACTAAAAATAAAGTATAATTAATACATGAGAGGGGATAAAATTTAATTGTATAAAATGTTCAGTAAAAACCAGAGATGTCAATAAAAGAAGGGAGGCAGACAAAGAAAAAGTACAATGACTAGAAAACAGTTATGCATAGAGTAGGTATTAATTCAACTCGATCAATAATCACTTTAGATGTGAATGGTTTAAATATACCAATTTAAAGACAGAGATTGTCATAGTGGAAAACAAATGAGTCCCAATACTTTAAATATTCAGATAAGTTTAAAGGATTGGAGAAAGATATACAAAATGATACTAATAAAACCAAATCTGGAGTAGGTAAATTAATTTCAAGAAAAGCAGACTTCAAAATGATAAAGATTATTAATGAAAAAGAGGGGAATTACATAATGATAAAGTATTCAATTCTCCAAGAAGATATAACAACTCTAAACATATATGCACCTAGCAATAGAATATTATGAGGCAAACATATAAGAGGCAAAATTGATAGAATTTAAAAAAAAAAACAACAACAGACAAATCCACTTCTGTAAGTTAAAAAACCTCAACATTCCTCCTTCAATGATTAATCGATCATGTAGTCCCCCAAATCATTAAGGATATAGCTGACCTGAATACCATTATCAATCGGCTTGATCTAATTGACATTTATAGAATTTCCCATCTTACAACAGCAGAATGTATATTCCCTTCATGCTAATACAGAACATTCATCAAGATGGACCAAATTCTGGGCCATAACATGCCTCAACTAGTTTAAAAGAACAGAAATCCTTCAAGATATGTTTTCAGGTCAAAATTGAATTAAATTAGGAATCAATAACAAGATAAATAGATGGAAAATCACTGAATATTTGGAAACTAAACACCACACTTCCAGATGACATGGTTCAAAAAAAGACTCAAGAATTGTAAAATGTTTTAAATCACAATAAAACCACAACTTATCAAAATCATTAGGATACAGCAAAAGCAGTAGTTAGAGGGAAATTTATAGGATAAAATTCATATATTTAAAAAAGGAATGATCTAAAATCAATACCTGAATCTTTCTTGTTAGGAAACTAAAGAAATAAAGAGCAATTTAAGCCTAAAGCAAGCAGAATAAAATGAATAATGAAAATTAGAACAGAAACCAATGACACTGAAGAGAAAAACAGAGAAAGCAATAAAACCAAAAACTGGACTTTGAAAAGAGCACAGAAATTGATAAACCACTATGTAGTCTTACTAAGAAAAAAAAAAAGAAGACATACTTTACAAATGATAGAAATGAAAGAGGAGTCATCAGTACTGACTAATGTATATCAAATGTTAATAAATGAATATCACAAACAAGTTTATGCCACACACTTGATAACTTAGATGAAATGGAATGACACTTTGAAATACACAATTTACCTAAATTTATGCAAGAAGAAATAGGTCATCATAATTGACCTGTATCTATCATAAAAATTGAACTGATAATGAAAAGACCTTCTCACAGTGAAAGCACAATCCCAAATGGCAAGACTAGTAAATTACACACAAAATTTACAGAATAAATGTACCATGTCTCCACAATCTCTTTCCGAATATGGAAACAGAAAATATTTCCTAATTCTTTGAGGCAAACATTACCCTAATATCAAAAGCAGATACACATAACCAGAACTGATTTAACAGACTAATATCTCTCATGAATAAAAATGAAACAACCAATAAGATATTAGCAAATCAAAACTGACAAAGAATAAAAATATTTCAGTTTCTTTGTTGATTTAAATTGAATAATGAGACGAGAATAATATGTATTAGGAGTAATGAGTAACCACATCTTATTTACAAATATATTGGAGATGCTTCTATTATTTACTTAATGGTTCTGTTGTATGATTTGAGGTATGTGTTACACGCTCCTATATTCCTGTATACAAACACACATATACATTCATTTAATTAAGTTGAGAAATAAACCATGTATTCCTATTCTCATAAAGATTTTTATTCAGAAAATAAGTATATTATGGTAGCACATGTAAGGTTGTATGTTTTATAATATTGAATAGTTCTTGATTACTGGACTAAAACCTACTAATTTTTGCTTTATTTTTCTTTTGGCGAAACACTGTATTATACTTGTTGTAATTTTTAGGATGTTTTCTGGTCATGCAAAATCCTTTTCTCAGTTCTTTTCTGCTCTCTCCATTACATGGTTCACATCTTTTCCTCAATAATATTTATTTATTCCTAGCCACAATCTTGAGAAATGCAGCCACTTCCAGCACGGAACTCCCTCTTTTATCCAGAGCAGCTATAAGGTGCGGTTTCTTACGTCTTTAACATCAAGTGTGAACTGTAATCCCTTATCTACAGAAGACACATTCCAAGCTCCCCAAGTGGTACCCTTGAGCCCTTTTGCTTAGGCTTGCAGTAAGGGAAAGCTTCTCCATGAGCCCACCTACATAGTAACAAGGTAAACTTCATTTACAGATACATGTAAATAATTCATATTTACATATAACAGAACAAATAATTTTTAAAAGGCAAGAATCCAATGGAAAATGGATAACAAATAGAAATATAGAAAGCTGAAGGTAAAAAGTTGTTCATTATTGCACTGTCTATAATAGAGAAAAGTAGTACCTACATGCATCAATCAAAATTGTTTAATAAAATTGTGCCATATATCCATACAGAATCAACATTCATTTTGATAAAGCATTTGTTTACAAATGTTTCTTTACATCCTGTCCTTACAGTGATGTGCCTGGGTCACCTGTTTTGCTTTCTCCAATGATCTCTTTAGAGGCATAAAGCCTCTAAAGGCATGTGTAGTTAGGCAAACTCTTGCATTCCTGCTGTGCACATTGAGGACATTCCCCAAGGATTCTCCTTTCTTTCAGCCTAGGTCACAGAGTAGGAAACACAGAAGCTATCTGACCTCAAAATCAGTGGATCTGTAAACTCAAGGATGAGACCTAAGTAATTGAAATTATAAGCTACTGAATATATTTCTTGTTGTTCTGTGGCACTATCACATCAGTATTTGTTCTGATTGGTCAGACAGCCATTCTGATTGGACATGCTTGTACTGACTATTAACTATTTTTAATAAAAACCCTGCATGTCTACAATAAAATACAACTGAATATCATGGAGGAAGGAGGTTTACATGTACTTAATGAAAATATTCTCAGCATTTATTTTTAGGTGATAAGATATATGTGTATGCCATTATTTATGATGTGAATTTGTATGTACATATATGAGTATGTGTCTTTGCAAAGAAAAATTCTGAAAATGTACATACAATAATGCTTACAACTACTTCTTCTGAAGTGTTTAACTTGAGTAATTGTTGAAAGAGATGTATATTGTTTACTCTTTTTTAATACTTTTCAAAACATTTTAAACTTGTGCATATATTATTTCTTCAATAAAATATGTAATGTTTTAATGCTAAAAATAAAGATGTAAGAAATAATTATTTGGTCTAGCTAAGAACATTACAAAGTATGGTATAATTTTAATAAGATGATTAAAAATAATTTGTGACTATCTTAGCTATATGATCTAAATTTCAATTTATAAAATAACTTATTCTGAAAGAACTCAGCTGAGATCCTGCCCTGACTTTCCTTCATTATTATGTAATCATAGTTGACATTTATTGAGTCATTAACATAAGCCAGGAAATTCGCAGAGTACTTAGCGTGCATTATCTTATTTAATACAATACCTTTTGAAGTAGTTGTACGACTGGTTATGGTTTACAGATGATTTTTAATATCAAAGTATTTTTTTTCAGAAATGCTCATTAAACTTCAAGGCACCTACTTGCGTTCTGAATCAGAGATACTATGTCTTACCTTAGTGATTATAATAACTGCCATTGTGGTTTATTTTATTTTGAAACAATTTAAAATACACAGAAAGACACAAAAAACAGAGAAAAGAACACCTGTGTATCATTTGCCCAGCAAATGTTTTGCTCACTTTCCAAAAAAATCCTTTAGAGCAAAAGGATCCAATCACGCATTCCAGCCAGTTGTCATGTATTTCTGTTTTCCTATGATTAGACAGAGGTCATGCATTTTGGTCCTGCATATCACAGAAGTGATGCCGAGTTCTTCACTGCATCTTGCTGAATGACACACATGTGGAAATGTCCCATTAATGGTGCTTTCATCATATTGATGAAATTTCATCATAATGATGCCTTCAAGATTCTCCAAGTAAATGTACATTTTTATCTCATTTGAAATAAATGCATATTTTGTGGAAGTATGCTTTGAGACTATGTAAAATCTTGTTCCTATTCCACATTCACACACAAGTTTTAGCATCATACCATTGTGTTGTTACTATGATGATTATCTAACAGGGATTTTTTTAATGAGAGTGAAATTTACATAACATAAAAATAATTATTTGAAAGGAAACAATTTAGTGGCATTTAGAACATTCACAATGTTGTAAAAGCAATACCTCTGTCTAGTTCCAAAATATTTTCATCACCTCAATATCAAAACTCCACACTCATTAAACAGTTACTGTCCATATTCTGCTCCTCCCAGCCCTTGGCAACCACTGGTGTGTTTTCTGTCTCTGTGAATTTGCCTATTCTGGATATTTCACATAGATAGAATCATACAATATTTAACCTTTTGTGTCTGACTTCTTTCACTTAGTATGTTTTCAAGGTGTATTGACATTGCAGCATTTACCAGTATTTCATTCATTTTTAATGCTGAATAATATTCCACGACATATATATTCCACATTTTTTTAATCCATTAATCTATTGATGCACATTTCTGTTTTTTTCCTCCTTTTGGCTATTGAGAATATTCCTGCTATGAGCATTCATGTAAAAATACCTGTTTTAGTCTATTTTCAACTCTTTTGGGTATTATTTTCTCACAGTTCTTGAAGATAAAGCCCAAGATTAAGGTGAAATGGAAGCTCCAGATACCAGGAAGAATTAGATGGATGCTGGAAGAAAGAATAATCTTCAACAAAGAAAGGACAATAAGAGAGCGCATGTCACACTCAGGGAACTTTTAACAGTGTGGGATGTTTATGGTGGGATTATTAAAGGGTATGTATAGGAGTTGGAGGAGAAATATGTGACCTGGTGGGTACCAGTATTGGAAGACTGTATGACGAACAAAGTAATTTAGGTTTATCTTCAAGGCAGTGAAGAAACACTGAAAAACTTGAAGGAAAAGAGTGAAATCATCCAATTTACGTTTGGAAGATTGCTCACAGACAGTGTGGAGGATGAATTAGAGGACATGAGATTAAAGACAGAAGGTTAATGAAGTTCCACAGATATAATAGACTCAATCACAGTGATATCAGAGTGGCATATTTTTTAACCTTGTACAACATTTTATATAAATTCACAGTATGGGAAAATATAAGTTGTGCTTATAGAAAAAAGTGACATTTTTAACAAATAAATAGACTTACACATCCAAATAAATAGATCTTTCCATATAGTAATCTATACAAGCATGCACTTATTTTAACAACACTATCACCACTTAAAAAATATTTCTATCTCTTCTTTTAAACTTGCCTTCAAAGGTGGTTTATGTCATACTAAAAATATGTTTATTGCTTTATAAATTATTGTCTTAAAGTTGTTACCAGCAGATATTTGAAAAAATGCCATTGCCTTACCAAATCTGATATCTTGTTTACAAGTACCCTTGCCTATTCCCTAAGTTGAAGGGAAGCAATCTGGGTGCATTTAGAAGACAAAAGAAATATGTAGGGCTTAAAAAGTCACAATCCATTGTAGGTCCTTTGTAAAAGATGCCTCTTTTATAAAGAACATATATTCTTTCTCTGATTCTGTATATTTTTACTACTCCCTCCTCCACTCATTCAATTTATTTGCCTGAACTGAAATCTTAAAGTATTTGATTTTCTTAGTAGTGCTACTTACAGACCTCAGTTTCTCTTCTGGCAAAAAGATAATTAAATCTATCTATCAGATTTGCTGTGAGGATTCTTGTGAGATTAAAAACAAGGTATGCAGAGTACTCAGCTTTGTGTCATTTTAAATATCTTTTTTTTTTTTTTTTTTCCGGTACATGGGCCTCTCACTGTTGTGGCCTCTCCCATTGCGGAGCACAGGCTCCGGATGCGCAGGCTCAGCGGCCATGGCTCACGGGCCCAGCCGCTCCGCGGCATGTGGGATCTTCCCGGACCGGGGCACGAACCCGTGTCCCCTGCATCGGCAAGCGGACTCTCAACCACTGCGCCACCAGGGAAGCCCTTAATATCATTTTTTAAAAGTAATTATTAACCTAAGTGGGAGAAATGAAAAATCTGATTTAATTACCCAGGTTCCTAGATGACCCAGGTTGCTAATGTAAAAAAAAAATTGCACAGATGGATATTATAACATTAATACTATACCGGACAGAACTTTATATTTGGATGGTTTATTCATAACATAGTTTGGCAGGACCATTAGGTCTTTATTATGGGCATAATCATTATTTTATTATGTTTTTGTTTATTTACTTGTTTGTTTGTTTAGGCTGCGTTGGGTCTTCGTTGCCGCTCACGGGCTTTCTCTAATTGCGGTGAGCGGAGGCTACTGTTTGTTGTGGTGCGCGGGCTTCTCATTGCAGTGGCTTCTCTTGTTGTGGATCATGGGCTCTAGGTTTGTGGGCTTCAGTAGCTGTGGCACGCGAGCTCTAGAGCGCAGGCTCAGTAGTCGTGGTGCACGGGCTTCGTTTTTCCACGGCATGTGGCATCTTCCCAGACCAGGGACTGAACCCATGTCCCCTGCACTGGCATGAGGATTCTTAACCACTGTACCACCAGGGAAGCCCTATTTTATTATATTTCACTTTTGATGAGAAATGGAAGTACTAGTATGTGAGACAATGTATCTTTAGTTTGTATGTTTCTACTAAAGAAGAATTCTTTCCAAAAACTGTATAAAATACAAATTAAAGCAAGTTTTATTATCCCAGCTTGTTTAGGACAAACCTTTTTTTAAATTTTACTTTCTACTTGAGAAAAGTCAGATTCATCTTCACAGTCTGTGTTAGAATTAACCAGTGAGTTGTGTTGAACAATTGTCTATCCTCATGACCTTCCCTGTTTTCCCATGCTTTTATCCTCTCCTTACAACTCTGAATCTACTATTTTTTTCTTAACAGCTGTGGCTTATTCCACAGACATTTACATAATATGACTTTCAGAATGACTTTAACCCAAGAATACTCTTTCCCCTTCATTGTAGATACTTCATCAACTTACATCAGTATATTCAATTTACATCAATATATTCAATTTGTGAACTAGGGAAACTTCAAATTAAAAGAGGTGTACAGAATAGACATGAAATCCAACTGGTAGAAATATCAAGATATGGAGACTTCTCTATTTTATAAGAATGCCCTTTATACTTTTGTATACTTCAACTCTTAGAAATATTATTTATACTTAAAATTTTCTTCCCTGATTTCCAACTATTAATTTATTCAAGTAATAATTCATCTCTTAAATCTTACTAGGCTCTGAAGAGACTGAAATATACTAGACAGGTTTATTCCTTATCTTCAAAGATTACACAAACTAGAAGGAAAGAAAATGAATAAGTTTATAAGGATAGTGGATATCATGAAGGAAATGAAATGAAGGGTTGTTAGAACATATACAATAATTAAGACTTAACCTAGTCTGAGTTAACAGAAAATATTTACTTAATATTTTGCCTCTTTCATTCATCTAAAGATTTTTTAAGAAGAGGGACTCTCTTATTCATGACTGCATTTTTGTATCAGGATAACATCTGACTCAGTTATATTTTTATTTTTATGTGTTGTTTCCACTGTTCCATTTTGTCTTCATCTTTTAACCATTTTTATCAAAAATCTCATTTAGATTTGTATTATCTAGAAATGTATCAGAAATTTAAGCACAACAATATCACAAAATTCAAACAAAAATAATGAATGGTACCGATTCTACTCAAAAGTCAATTTTAATTCTCGGTGTGAGTCCATTGCTGAGCTAGGCTCTATGGAATATTTTTATTATATAATATTAGGCATTCTATGTATGTAATACTATGCTTACTAAAAAAAGGGAATTTGATAGCTTGTGGCCACAGCTGGTAGCAGAAGTTTTAATATCTTGTTGCTAAAAGATAGTTTCTCATGAGGCACTTATTTGTTCTCAGGGGAGGAAGTCAATCACTTCAAGTATGATTTCCCTCACCTAGTTGGAGTCTAATTGGGTTTCCAAAATGAGCTAACTTACATGTGAAAATCTGGCAGATAACAGTTAAGAGACTGAACATTTTACATGTTCTAATCATGAAGACAACAACTCTAAACTTGCGGATCCATTTAGTACATATTTGAAGTATATGTTGCATGTGCAGGCACTGTACTCAACCCTGGAAATAGAAAGATTAAGAAAGGACTCCCATGCTTATATAGTCTTCAAGGGTACACAGAATCACAAGTAGAAAAAGATACTGAAATGAGCTAAGTGCTATAGAAGTAGTCACAAAGATTTAAACACTGGGTTTAAATCTCAATTCTTCTGCTTATTAGCTGTGTTATATTGATCAATTTACCTAAACTATGAGAGTAATTTTGGAATACTGTTAATATAATCTATATTTGGGAGACTTAAACTGGAAAATTGCATATGAAAACAGTCATACCAGCACATCATAAATATTCACAATAGTGTATATTTTTATGGACCTCTGCTTCTGTAGTCAAATGGTTAAGTGTTTGTGAAAAAAAGGTATAGATTATTTTTTGGTGATCCTACTCAAAGGTTAGGCTGCTCCATGGTATGATGATGTAAGCAACTCAAGTAAAAATTTATTGAAAATAGAATATACGCACTAGGAGTATTTAAAATTTCTCCTTTGTTCTCCAGAAACAGATTATTTGATTTCATATGAAAGGCTAGCAGCAGGATGCACAGTATAATAGATTCACAACTCTCAGTATTCTGATCAGATGCTATTTTTGAGGAATGCAGAACAGTCTCAATCATATCCCACAACTTTGCCTCACCTCCCAACCAAATATCTTTACTGAAGTTGTGCAAACTATTTCATGTGGAAAACAAAAAGACTCAAAAAGTTCATTAATAAAAATTAATTAATTAAAAAAAGTTCATTCATTAATATTTGGGTTCATTAAAGCTTGTAGGTAATAATAGAAAACCTGAGCAAAGCAGCTTAAAGAAATATAGGTTTATTATCTCACAAAACAATAAGTCTGGATGTAGGCAGTACATCCAGTGGCTCACAGGTGCTATCTGGTACCCAAACTCTTAGCTGTTACTCTGCCAGTCTTAGCACTTAAGTCTATCCTTGAGTTAGTGAATTCTTAGTCCATAAGTGGTCTTTGAGTTTTACATCTGAGTTACACAGAATGGAAGGAAATGGTGAAGAAGAAAAAGTGAGACTGTATCTTCTAATTCATGTGATTTTGTCCTCATAGGTCAGAAGTCAATGAAATGACATCTTACAAATGCAAGGGAAAAGTGAAAACCAAGTATTTTGATTTTGAGCAGCTGTAGTGGAGGGGGTGGGCAAGGGAGATAAATATTGAGTCAACAGCTTTCACATCCTATTAAAGGTGTCTAAGAAATATTTCTTGCATATAGAAATACACTATTTTAACTTAACATTTGCTATATGATTTCTTCATGAAAGGATGTTATGTTGCTGTCTCTTAGCTTCAAACTCATCTCTATTCTTCTCTCTGTAGTACTAGAGCTGAGATTCTGCACATCACATTTTCTTTTTGCCAGCTGGTTCCCTGTTTGGCTTTGTCAATGGGGCAGTACTAGAGGGAGAATGGGAGGTCAGCAGAGGGATTCCCTGCTTTCTGTTTTGTTTTCTATTATCATCAATCAGTTGTCCTTTACTCTGGCAGCAACACCTGGATCCATTCTGCAGAATTTTTTTTCTCCGTATTTTGGAACTAGCTTCATCACACTGTTGTAAGGATGCCAGCATCATCTGTCTGATGCCCAGCTTGGCAAGGGCTCTTGTACAAGATGCTGTGGCCCTAGCACAAGTAGGACAACAACCCTCCTCTAGATTGGAATCCCAGCTCTGCAGGAACCCTCCTGTAAATCTCTAAATTCTAATAATCCTAGTCTTTTCCTTCCATTCCCTGATTCTGAAGACAAAACTGCTTTCTGCAGTTACCACTTCTGCGTTAACTTAATGTTCGCTTTTTGCTCTTCCAATTCTCCAATCTTGGTAAACAATTATTTGTATTAAATTCTCTTTTGTATTAAATTTCTATCTCCTAACAGAAATACTAACTGATATAAAAATTGATACCAGGAGGGTCCCAGAACCCAGACAATAAATGATGGGCTTTTTGTGATTGGTTTGATTGTGTCCTTGGACTTAACAGGAATTGAGCTTTGTGAAAATGAGAAAGAGTATGAGAAGGATCCATGTCATGCAATGGCATCATAATTAATTAAATTATCATCTCTGGTTGATGGTGATAATGTCCTTACTGAAACAAGTTCCTTGAGGGACCAAGAAGCTATTATGCTATTAACTACCTTGTAGGCAGAAATGACTACAAGGACAGCAGAATGAGATATTCTCTTGACTACACTAAAACTCTAAGGGAGAAAAATAAAGAGTAAGCTCAAGTCTTTAAACTCTTAAGTCTAGTCAGGAAGATAGAAAGTTTCCATGGTGGCCTTAAGAGGATCTCTTAGTTTGGGAGCTTCAAGGCTGATCTCACCAAAATTGTAATTGTGTGTGTTATATAAGTTGATTTCTTTGGTAGATGCTGTGATGTACCACCCAAATCTCCCTTGAGGAATGAAGAACTGAGTCTCCCAGCTGCTCTGAGTGCTTGAGGGACCTCAGCTGTAGCATCCTCTTAGAGAATACCCTGACTGAAGAAAAATGCCTTTCCTAAGGCCTTGCCTCATTCCAGAGACATTCTACATCTCCAGTGACTGATGCTGTTATATAAAGATCAGGTCCTCTGATTTCTACTTTGTATAATACTGAAGAGGTGTTTCAGCTTCAAAGCTTCTCATAGGTTAGCTGTGTCCCAGTCTTGCTTCTTCCCACTACTTCCCACAAATGTTGATGCCAAAAGCATTCTCTAGTAACTACTGCATGGTGATCTCCATCTGAAACTCTGCTTCCCATGGAATCCAACATGTTACCAATTCACAGCCTCACAATCCCCTAATGTGAAAAACAGGCAAAAAGAATTGACTGGGAAAGTACTGAAACTATGATATTTTGAATAAGAACATCCAGATGAACTTAGATAAAATTGATAATCTTGAACTTCCAGGCCCTGAGACTCCCTTCTAAGTAGAACCATACCACCCTCTTGGGTCTGAGTATATTAGTCTTCTCTTCCTTGGATACCGTGCAGTAACCCAACCTGGGGTGGTTATCTTGTAAGGAAGTGCCTATTCTCTTCAAGACTCAACACAATTAATTCCTGCCACTAGATTCTTATCTGGAGTCAGATTTAAGTATGTTCCAGGGGAAAAAAATATACAACGTCTGACTCTAGAAGAAGTAGTTTATACTCAAAAAATAATTAAAATATTTCTTCTAAGGTATATTGTCACAAAATATATGGTACAAAGCACATTGACTATATGTGGAGATAGATTCTAAGAGTCCAAGAAAAGTACAATATTTACATCTAATTTGACCAAATTTGCTCATGATTGCACTTAACCAGAGATTCTGGGTTTTGTGTGTTAGATTATAGAGATGGAAGTTTAAAAATGTATACAGTTGATTAACTGAAATTAGAGTTCGATAGTGACTGGCCTTCATTTAATGAAGTTGAGATGCTAGAACTCCCTGTCATAATGTAGAGGATAGAATATAACAGCTTTGTAAGATGGGAATATTTGAGTTCATTCATTGTAGATGAACTATATAGCCCCAACCCCCTGCCATTTACATGTTCCAAGAGGGTCTAGAGAATATTTCCTTCACTAAGGCATTGACAAATAACTAGCGAGGGAGCATCAATATCCCAGAAAAGGACATTGAGAGCTACCTCTGTAGGCTGGGTAGAACAGCAGGAGATGCCACCATAGAGAAGTTATCCTTGATGCCTATGGTGCTAGTGAGACTGTGAAACAGCAGAGATTGAGTGTCAATGAGTGCATCAGTACCATTGACACAGTTGTCACATTTATCATCATGGGCAGCAGAGACAAAGTGGTAATCAGAATGTCTCGACCCCTGAGATGTTTAGCAATAACTAACCAATTACAGAGTCCCTAGGAATGAACAATGGGCAGTATTTTTAAGTATTACTTGATGTATGTATTAATTTCTCACTGCTGCTTTAACAAATTATCACAAACTTAGTGACTTTAAGGAACACAAATGTATTACATTACAGTCAAGGAGGTGAGAAGTCCTAAAATCAGGGTTTGGCAGGGCTGCATTTCTTATAGGGGCTCTAGAGAAGAATCTGTTCCTTGGCTTTTCCAGTTTCTACAGTCCACCTATAATGTGGCTCATGGCCCCTTTCTCCATCTTCAAGGCCAGTAGCATAGATTCTTTATCTCTCTCTCTTCCTTTCTCTCTACCTCTACTCTGACCTCTGCTTCCATCATCACATCTTATCTCTCTCTGCTTCCATGGTCACATGTCCTTCTCTGACTCTGTTCCATCTCCTTTCCTTATAAGGACCCTGTGATTACACTGGATTTGCCTGGATAATACAGAATAATTTGCCCATCTCCACAGTCTTAATCTAATCACATATACAAAGTCCCTTTTGCCATGTAAGGTAGCATATTCACAGGTTCAAGGGATTAGGACACAACAATTTTGTAGGGAAGGTGTTATTTAGTTAACCAGAGTCAATACACAGACTATGTCTGTCCCACATGTCAAATACATTCATTCACCTCATCCCAATATTTCCACAAGTCTCAACTTCAAGCCTAACAGCATCAACTCAAAGTTCAAAATCTCATCTACATATCATTAACTCAGATGTCTCAAATTTCATCAACTAAATCATTAAAATCAGGTAAGGGTGAGACTGAGTATGCTCCAACCTCAGGCAAAATTCTTCTCCATCTGCAGAGCTGTAAAGCTAGAAAATTTATCTGTTTCAAACAAAAAGGCTAGACAGACATAAGATAAAAGTTATAAACATTTCTGTTAAAAAGGGGGAAAGTGGAAGGCCAAAAGTAGTCATCATTCTCAAGCAATTTTGAAATCCAGCTGGGCAAACTTCATTAGGTTTCAAGGTCTGAGAATAATCTTTTTTGGATCAGGGCTCCTCCATCTGAGTCTGTGGCTCCAATTTCAGAGTCGTCATTCCTATTTAATGAAGGATAGTACATGTCTGAAGCTGAGTAGTTTTATCAGCCTGTTTACTACCTGTAAAATTTTGTGAGTCTTGCATCCTTCCATTTTGTTTTCTCTTTATCCCTTTCAGTTTAAGCTGGCAGTGTAACTGCTGTTAGATGATTCTTAAGAACTCTGCAAGTCTCCCATATATGTCATGGGATTCATTCCATTAGACACAAGGCTCCTCCACAGATCGTTCCTGGATAATTTTATCTCTATTCCTGGCTTCTGCTGAGATAGCTTTAGGGATCCCTGAATCACATGCCTAATCTCTTTAAAAAGCCCTCTGTGATAGAATGCTTTGACCTATTGATTCTTCTGAGGCACTAGCAAGGGATTTTTCATCTACACACTTGGCTTTCTCTGTAGAATACACTTTTCTAACAGTGAATCTTTTAATTTTCATATCTTTGGCAATCTGTATAGGCTAAGAATTTCCCAAATCATCAAGTTCTGGTTCTTTATCACTTAACAGTTCTTCCCTCAATTTATCTCTTATTTTACTATAAGCAACAAGAATAATCCAGAACATTTCTTCAGCATTTTACATATAAATCTTCTTAGCTAAATATCCAAGGTAATCACTGGCATGTTTTGTTTTTCACATAACTGTAGGATGCAATTCTGCTAAGCTTCCTGCTACTATATAGCAAGAAACTTCTTTCCTCCAGTTCTAATGACATGGTCTCCATTTACTGCTGAATTTCTATACTTCAACCAACAGTCTATTTATGATGATTTAAACCTACCACAGTATATATAGCAGCAACTATCAGCCTGATGGCCAAAATGGAGATTTCTAGCTTTTAACTCAGATCACAGTCCACAATACCTAGCTTGAAGGTTGGATCCACTGAGAAAAGCTCCTCAAAAGTGTTGCAGCTTTGTACTTTAAATCTTCCCCCAATAATTCTCCAAAGGGAACTGCAGCCATTTACTAAGGTGATGTGACAATGCACTGAAGAACTTAAACTGATACTAAATTGACAAATCCTTGCAAACCCAAGATGCCATGATGGTCCACTAGTCAACATGTAGTCTTCTGGCAGCCAGGTGATATAGTTTCATGCCTACATTTAAGTCACAGTGGGTCCACAGATTCATCCTGTAGTTATTTCCTCAGTTGCTAAATGCATAATTGAATTTTCATGTACCCTAGACTTTCCTCCCACTACAAGATGAAAATCTAGTAACAGGTCCCAGTTCTACTTGATATAATGAAGTCATAAGTCAGAGAGGTGTTCAACCGCAATAATAATGATAAAGAATTGATTTTTTCAACACTATCAGTAACTTAATTTGGATATGAAATGAGATAGCTCTTTAAAAAGCACAATGAAAACCATAAATGCTAGTAGGAAGAAACAGAGCTTCTATATCAACGGCCTTTTCACCGACCTTCAGTAAAACAAAGAATATCACAGCAATAAAAGACTATAGAGAATCCTCAGGAAAACCTTTCAGTTTTCAACTGAGGCAACTGTTGCTGGGAGAGGAAAAGGAATTTGTCTAAGATAAAATATCATGTACACTGTAAAGCAGGGGTTAAAATATCATATTTTGATCTAACACTATGGAGGGTCTATTTTTCATTATTGTCTCCCCAGCACTCAATTAGTCTGTGGAAGAAAGTAGTAAATTAGCTTGAATCAAGTATCCACATCTCAATTCTCTTCCATCATATTATATTGTCCTTTATCTTTATATTGGAATAATTATTCCTTTTTCTTCCATTTTTCCTTTCTTAACAATTCAGCCCCAAAACCATTAGGGGGGCTGAATAAGATAAGTGTTCAAACCAAGGTGGAGGTTGGAGAGCTATGGTTGTGCAGAGCAAAGTATTGGAACACGATCAAGTGTGGAGGGTATCCACAAGTAGAGATGAAGGCATGGGGCAAAGTACTGGTGAACAGGGCAGGTTGAGGAATGCTTTTGTGCAGGAGAAAAACCAGCATGGGATGTTAGAGAAAAAAGTCTGATAAGAAGTAGGATACTTAGCTACTTTAGGAACTCTATCAAAAAATGCTTACTAATTACAAAAAGTAATTTTAAAGTGGAGAAGCCTGGCAGACAGCCCCTTCATCAAGTGATCAAAGTGAAAATCAACTGTAATGAGAAAAAACAAAATCATGTGCAATCTTACAGAATGTAATGAGAATATAGAACATTAGTTAAGAGGTCTTCCTCCAAAAGATGAATAAACTAAACCTTATGAGACAATATCAAACCTAAACTGATAAATTTTCTATAAAATAAGTGATCTGTAATCACTTAATCACAAAATAAGGAATGAGGAAGTGTCCTGTATTGAAGGAGATGAGGGAGGCATGACAACTCAATGCAAGGTTACTCAGAACTGGATTATTTTCCTATAAAGGACATAATTTGAACACTTGACAAAACTTTAATGGAGAGTTATTATGTATCCTACTGCATAATGTTCTAGTAAGGATTCAATGAGAAAATTAGCATTTAGGACAGAGACTAACCCTACTATCAGTGTAAAATACATGCAGTCTAGTTTTGTTCACTTGTTTATATGTGGTATAGACTAAATATTTGTGCCCCCCAAATTCATATGTTGAAACATACTCTCCAGTGTGTTGGTATTTGGAGGCAGAGACTTTTGGAGGTCATTAGGTCATAAAGTGGAGCCTTCACGAATGAGATTAGTGCCCTTATAGAAGAGACCCCAGAGAGTTTCCTTTCCCCTTCTACCATGTGAGGTAACAGCAAGAAGGAGACCATCTCTGAACAAGGAAGCAGGCTCTCACCAGACACTAAATATGTTGATGCCTTGATCTTGGACCCCCTAACCTTTAGAACTGTGAGAAATAAATTTATTTTGTTTATAAGACACCCAGGTTATGGTAATTTTGTTATAGCAACCTGAATACACTAAGTCAGTATGTGTTTTTTTTTTATTCTGGTTGTTTATTTTATTCAATAAAAAACCAAAAGATATTGAAGTTTCTGGAGCAGATCTGATCTCAGTAATCTTAGACTTTCTTATGAAGGCCTTTGAATTTGATGTGTTGTTGCAGATATCACTGTGCTTGGTGTTGGTATCCATGCAACTTTGTTCAATGACAACATACAAGCAAACCTTGTATGCTTTGTACTTGTATTACTTTGCTAGGGCTGCCATAACAAAGTACCACAAACTGGGTGGCTTAAACAACGTAAATTTATTGTCTCACATTTTTGCAGGTGAGAAATCTGAGGTCAACAGATTGATGAGGTTGGTTCCTTTTGAGGGCTGTGAGGAAGAATCTGTTCATTGCCTCTCCCCTAGCTTCTAGTGGGTTGCTGATAATCTTTATCATTCTTTGACCTGCAGAAGCATCACCTCAATCTCTGCCTTCATTTTTATATAGTGTTATACATGTTTGTGTGTGTCTGTATCCAAATTTCTTCTTTTTATAAGAACACCAGTCATATTGCATTAGGGGCCCATCCTACTCCAATATGACTTAATCTTACTTTAACTATTTACATCTGCAATGACCCTATTTCCTAATAAAGTCACATTCTGAGGCACTGGAGCTTAGGACCTCAACATATGAATTGGGGGGTACAACTCAACCCATAACAGCACTATTTTGTCAAGAATTAGAAGGTTAAGCAAATCCTGATAACAGCTAGATATGAGTCCAGACTGTGGCTTCACCCCAGAATGATAATAGATTTTATTCATGATCAAGAATGGGGTCCTTATTATAAATGAAAAGGATACTTTCCAGGGTTTAGGTAGGGAAAGTTATTAAATTACTACAAAGGCTAAAATTGATATTTTAATGATAGATTTTTTTAAAAGCTTGTGCCTGAGACATTATTTCAAGTAATGTGGTTTGCTCACATAGTCAGCTCAAAGAGAACCCAAATTGGTTTTGTAAAGTACTTAATTATTTTTCAACCAGTAACAAAATAGTAGTGGAATAAGGAAAATTAAAAGAAGAGAGTCCTTTCTCACCTTCTGAGATGGCCCACACTCTGTCTGTGGAATGTGTTTCTCTCTAAATAAATCCACTTCTTAACTATCACTTGGTCTCTCATTGAATTCTTTCTGCAATGAGACATCAAGAGGCTGAGCTTCATTAAGTCCTGAAAACAGGTAATGCACCCAAGAAGGAGTCATCCACTGAGTTATTTCCCCTCATTCACCTCCCTTCATTGAAGCGGAGGAAAAGAGACAGCCACCTGGAAAAGTTCTACTCCAAGGTGCCTCTGAAATGTTCTGCTGAAGCACTTCTGGTTCCCCAGCATTCCTGTTACAAGATAAGCCGTCTCCAGCCATGTGGATGAAAGGCTCTTGGTACTGCAGCCAGGAGTCAGTGCTGTGCCTCTGAGATGAGAGAGCCAACATCAGGATGCTGGTCCACAAGAGACCTCCCAGCTCCACATAATATCAAACGGCAAAAATCTCCCAGAGATCTCCAGCTCAACACCAACACCCAGCTTCACTCAACGACCAGCAAGGTACAGTGCTGGATACCCTATGCCAAACACTAGCAAGACAGGAACACAACCCCACACACTAGCAGAGAGGCTGCCTAAAATCATAATAAGGTCACAGACACCCCCAAACACACCACCAGATGTAGACGTGCCCACGAGAAAGACAAGATCCAGCCTCATCAACCAGAACACAGGCACTAGTCCATTCCACCAGGAAGCCTACACAACCCACTGAACTAACTTTATCCACTGGGGACTGAAACCAAAAACAACGGGAACTACGAACCTGCAGCCTGCAAAAAGGAGACCCCAAACACAGTAATATAAGCAAAATGAGAAGACAGAAAAACACACAGCAGATGAAGAAGCAAGATAAAAAGCCACCAGACCTAACAAATGAAGAGGAAATAGGCAGTCTACCTGAAAAAGAATTCAGAATAATGATAGTAAAGATGATCTACAATCTTGGAAATAGAAAAGAGGAAATGCAAGAAACATTTAACAAGGATCTAGAAGAACTAAAGATGAAACAAGCAACGATGAACAACACAATAAATGAAATTAAAAATACTCTAGAAGGGATCAATAGCAGAATAACTGAGGCAGAAGAACGGATAAGTGACCTGGAAGATAAAACACTTGAAATAACTACTGCAGAGCAGAATAGAGAAAAAAGAATGAAAAGAAATGAGGACAGTCTCAGAGACTCCTGGGACAACATTAAACACACCAATATTCGAAATATAGGGGTCCCAGAAGAAGAAGAGAAAAAGAAAAGGACTGAGAAAATATTTGAAGAGATTACAGTTGAAAACTTTCCTAATATGTGAAAGGAAATAATCAAGTCCAGAAATCAAAGACAGTCCCATACAGGATAAATCAATGGAGAAACATGCCAAGAAACATATTACTCAAACTATCAAAAATTTAATAAAAAGAAAAAATATTAAAAGCAACAAGGGAAAAACAACAAATAACATACAAGGGAATCCCCATAAGGTTAACAGCTGACTTTTCGGCAGAAACTCTGCAAGCCAGAAGGGAGTGGCAGGACATATTTAAAGTGATGAAGGAGAAAAACCTACAACCAAGATTACTCTACCCAGCAAGGATCTAATTCAGATTTCATGGAGAAATTAAAACCTTTACATACAAGGAAAAGCTGAGAGAGGTCAGCACCACCAAACCAGCTTTACAACAAATGCTAAAGGAACTTCTCTAGGCAAGAAACACAAGAGAAGGAAAAGACCTACAATAACAAACCCAAAGCAATTAAGAATATGGGAAGAGGAACATACATATCGATAATTACCTTAAATATAAATGGATTAAAGGCTCCCACCAAAAGACACAGACTGGCTGAATGCATACAAAAACAAACCCATATATATGCTGTCTACAAGAGATCCACTTCAAACCAAGGGACACATACAGACTGAAAGTGAGTGGATGGAAACAGATATTCCATGCAAATGGAAATCAAAAGAAAGCTGGGGACTTCCATGGTGGCGCAGTGGTTGGGGGTCCGCCGGCCGATACAAGGGACACGGGTTCGTGCCCTGGTGCAGGAAAATCTCACATGCCATGGAACGGCTAGGCCTGTGAGCCATGGCCACTGAGCCTGTGCGTCCGGAGCCTGTGCTCCGCAGTAGGAGAGGCCACAGCAGTGAGAGGCCCATGTACCTCAAAAAAAAAAAAAAAAAAAAGCTGGTGTAGCAATTCCCATATCAGACAAAATAGACTTTAAAATAAAGACTATTACAAGAAATAATGAAGGAAACTACATAATGATCAAGGGATCGATCCAAGAAGATATAACAATTGTAAATATTTATGCACCAAACATAGGAGCACCTCAATATATATGGCAAATACTAACAGCCATAAAAGGGGAAATCGACAGTAACACATTCATAGTAGGGGACTTTACCACCCCACTTTCACCAATGGACAAATCATCCAAAATGAAAATAAATAAGGAAACACAAGCTTTAAATGATGCATTAAACAAGATGGACTTAATTGATATTTATAGGACATTCCATCCAAAAACAACAGAATACACATTTTTCTCAAGTGCTCATGGAACATTCTCCAGGATAGATCATATCTTGGGTCACAAATCAAGCCTTGGTAAATTTAAGAAAATTGAAATCGTATCAAGTGTCTTTTCAGACCACAACGCTATGAGATTAGATATCAATTACAGGAAAAGATCTGTAAAAAATACAAACACATGGAGGCTAAACAATACACTACTTAATAATGAAGTGATCACTGAAGAAATCAAAGAAGAAATCAAAAAATACCTAGAAACAAATGACAATGGAGACACGACGACCCAAAACCTATGGGATGCAGCAAAAGCAGTTCTAAGAGGGAAGTTTATAGCAATACAATCTTACATTAAGAAACAAGAAACATCTGGAATAAACAACCTAAACTTGCACCTAAAGCAATTAGAGAAAGAAGAACAAAAAACCACAAAGTTAGCAGAAGGAAAGAAATCATAAATATCAGATCAGAAATAAATGAAAAAGAAATGAAGGAAATGATAGCAAACATCAATAAAACTAAAAGCTGGTTCTTTGAGAAGATACACAAAATTGATAAACCATTAGCGAGACTCATCAAGAAGAAAAGGGAGAAGACTCAAATCAATAGAATTAGAACTGAAAAAGGAGAAGTAACAACTGATACTGCAGAAATACAAAAGATAATGAGAGATTACTATAAGCAACTCTATGCCAATAAAATGGACAACCTGGAAGAAATGGACAAATTCTTAGAAATGCACAACCTGCCAAGACCGAATCAGGAAGAAATAGAACATATGAACAGACCAATCACAAGCACTGAAATTGAAACTGTGATGAAAAATCTTCCAACAAACAAAAGCCCAGGACCAGACGGCTTCACAGGTGAATTCTATCAACCATTTAGAGAAGAGCTAACACCCAACCTTCTCAAACTCTTCCAAAATATAGCAGAAGAAGGAACACTCCCAAACTCATTCTATGAGGCCACCATCACACTGATACCAAAACCAGACAAAGATGTCACAAAGAAAGAACACTACAGGCCAATATCACTGATGAACGTAAATGCAAAAATCCTCAACAAAATACTAGCAAACAGAATCCAACAGCACATTAAGAGGATCATACACCGTGATCAAGTGGGGTTTACTCCAGGAATGCAAGGATTCTTCAATATATGCAAATCAATCAATGTGATACACCATATTAACAAATTGAAGGAGAAAAACCATATGATCATCTCAATAGATGCAGAGAAAGCTTTTGACAAAATTCAACACCCATTTATGTTAAAAACCCTGCAGAAAGTGGGCATAGAGGAACTTTCTTCAACATAATAAAGGCCATATATGACAAACCCACAGCCAACATCGTACTCAGTGGTGAAAAACTGAAACCATTTCCACTAAGATCAGTAACAAGACAAGGTTGCCCACTCTCACCACTACTATTCAACATAGTTTTGGAAGTTTTAGCCACAGCAATCAGAGAAGAAAAGGAAATAAAAGGAATCCAAATCAGAAAAGAAGAAGTAAAGCTGTCACTGTTTGCAGATCACATGATACTACACATAGAGAATCCTAAAGATGCTACCAGAAAACTACTAGAGCTAATCAATGAATTTAGTGAAGTAGCAGGATACAAAATGAATGCACAGAAATCTCTGGCATTCCTATACACTAATGATGAAAAATCCGAAAGTGAAATCAAGAAAACACTCCCATGTACCATTGCAACAAAAAGAATAAAATATGTAGGAATAAACCTACCTAAGGAGACAAAAGACCTCTATGCAGAAAATTATAAGACACTGATGTAAGAAATTAAAGATGATACAAATAGATGGAGAGATATTCCATGTTCTTGGATTGGAAGAATAAACATTGTGAAAATGACTCTACTACTCAAAGCAATCTACAGATTCAAAGAATCCTTATCAAACTACCACTGGCATTTTTCACAGAACTAGAACAAAAAATTTCACAGTTTGTATGGAAACACAAAAGACCCCGAATAGCCAAAGCAATCTTGAAAATGAAAAACGGAGCTGGAGGAATCAGGCTCCCTCACTTCAGACTATACTACAAAGCTACAGTCATCAAGACAGTATGGTTCTGGCATAGAAACAGAAATATAGATCAATGAAAGAGGATAGAAAGCCCAGAGATAAACCCACGCACAAATGGTCACCTTATCTTTGATAAAGGAGGCAGGAATGTACAGTGGAGAAGGGACAGTCTGTTCAGTAAGTGGTGCTGGGAAAACTGGATAGGGACATGTAAAAGTATGAGATTAGAACACTCCCTAACACCATACACAAAAATAAGCTCAAAATGGATTAAAGACCTAAATGTAAGGCCAGAAACTATCAAACTCTTAGAGGAAAACATAAGCAGAACACTCTATGACATAAATGACAGCAAGATCCTTTTTGACCCACCTCCTAGAGAAATGGAAATAAAAACAAAAATAAACAAATGGGACCTAATAAAACTTAAAAGCTTTTGCACAGCAAACGAAATGATAAACAAGGCCAAAAGACAACCGTCAGAATAGGAGAAAGTATTTGCAAATGAAGCAACTGACAAAGGATTAATCTCCAAAATTTACAAGCAGCTCATGCAGCTCAATAACAAAAAAACAAAGAACCCAATCCAAACATGGGCAGAAGACCTAAATAGACATTTCTGCAAAGAAGATATACAGATTGCCAACAAACACATGAAAGAATGCTCAACATCATTAATCATTAGAGAAATGCAAATCAAAACTACAATGAGATATCATCTCACACCGGTCAGAATGGCCATCATCAAAAATTCTAGAAACAATAAATGCTGGAGAGTGTGTGGAGAAAAGGAAGCACTCTTGCACTGCTGGTGGGAATGTGAATTGGTACAGCCACTATGGAGAACAGTATGGAGATTCCTTAAAAAACTACAAATAGACCTACCATATGACCCAGCAATCCCACTACTGGGCATATACCCTGAGAAAACCATAATTCAAAAAGAGTCATGTACCACAGTGTTCATTGCAGGTCTATTTACAATAGCCAGGAGGTGGAAGCAACCCAAATGTCTATCATCGGATGCATGGATAAAGAAGATATGGCATATATGCAATGGAATATTACTCAGCCATAAAAAGACACGAAACTGAGTTATTTGTAGTGAGGTGGATGAACCTAGAATCTGTCATACAGAGTGAAGTAAGTCATAAAGAGAAAGACAAATACTGTACGCTAACACATATATATGGAATCTAAGAAAAAAAATGTCATGAAGAACCTAGGGGTAAGATGGGAATAAAGACACAGACCTACTAGAGAATGGACTTGAGGATATGGGGAGGGAGAAGGGTAAGCTGGGACAAAGTGAGAGGGTGGCATGGAGATATATACACTACCAAATGTAAAACAGATAGCTAGTGGGAAGCAGCCTCATAGCACAAGGAGATCAGCTCGGTGCTGACCACCTAGAGGGGTGGGATAGAGAGGCTGGGAAGGAGGGAGACACAAGAGGGAAGAGATATGGGAACGTATGTATATGTATAACTGATTCACTATGTTATAAAGCAGAAACACACCATTGTAAAGCAATTATACTCCAATAAAGATGTTAAAAAAAAAGAGAAGAGCACAGGCCTTTTAAAATTATTATTAGTTTAAAATTTCTACTATAACAGATAACCATTAAACTTGGTGGCTTAACCCAACACAAATTTATTATCTTACAGTTCTGTAGGCCAGAAGTCTCACTGGCTCTCAGTGGACAAAATTCAAAGTTTCAAGGGAGTGTTATTTGTTCCTGGAAACTGTAGTGACATCCGTTTCCTTACTTTTTCCAGTTTCTTGAGAACAATCCACATTCCTTGGCTCATGGCCCCCTTCCTCCATCTCAACCCCAACAATGTTACATCTTTCTCACCATCCTTTCATCACATCTCTCTCTGACTATGTTCTTCTGCCATACTCTTCTACCTTAAGAGACCCTTGTGATTACATTGGGCCCACATGGATAATCCAGGATAATCTCTCCATTATAAAATATGCTGATAGGTAACCTTAATTTTATCTGTCATGTAGCATAACATATTACTGAGAGCTAGAACTTCAATGTCTTTCTAGACTCTAGCTCTATATTTATATCTATATAGCCTCCCTATGTTCCATATATATATATATATATATATATATATATATATCCTATTGGTTCTGTTTCTCTGGATAATCCTGATGAACACAGGCTCCTCATGCTGTCTTGCTGGAAGTGGAACTCACAAGGGATCCTTGCCTCACCATCCTATTGGGAAGTGTGAAGGGTGCTGTTATTCAGGGGATCTGGCTAAGTGAGGCATCCCAGGATAGTTTAAAAAGTAGAAATTCATAATCACCCAGTAAGTGGGCATGTGGGGAAGTTAACCTAGGATTCTTGAGACTCTCTCAATTCCTATATGGTGAATACTTGTTTGAAAGTGTACGGCTTGCCAAAGCATTCTCTGGGGGGAGCAAGTAGAGTAAAACCAAAACAAATTTGGGATGATCTTCCAGGACCTAATCCAAGGAAGATACAAATGACACAGCAACAAGTACCTTTGAGAGAAGATCTTGGGCCAAAACAGCAAGGGAGGTGTCCTCAACCTTTGAACAAGAGTCATCTGACAGTACAGAAGTTTTAGATGTTAGCAGAATATACCAAAGGAATTTCAGGATGGGACCAGTCATATCTTAGCAATCACTACCCAGTGTGCACCCAAGGAACTGTGCAGGGCCAGGTATTCCATTTCATGTAATTTGTTACAGTTGATTAGTTTAAAAGAGTCATATATTATGACCAGGGTATTAGAAAAAACAAACAATTTACATACAAAGATATTTTTAAAGCATAAAACTGTGATTTAAAACTGAGAAATTTTGCTAGATTTTGAATTAGAGATTGATTATAAATGCTTATTTAAGAGTAATATGCTCCTGAGATTTTTCCATCTGCAAAAGTCAACTTATCTGAGTCAGTTCCATCTTTAGATTAACTTGCACAAGTCTCAAAAAGCAATAGCCTAGGGTATACTGAACCTGAATCCATAGATAGTAAATAGTTCCCTTTTATTCCATTGCATCTTTCATTTTTTCTTTGTAAAATTAATCACTTCTGTGTACAGGGAATTTGGGTAAACGTGAACCTGTAAGCTATAAGGGTTGCCCAGAAGTTGTTAGGAGGGAGATGGGTAATGTGGACTCAAGCCTCTCTTGCTTCTTACTCAGGACAGAAAAGTGGAAGAAGTGATATTTGACATAGCCACACCATGATCGTTGAAAAAACAGACCGTTGTGAAAATAATGTAAGGATTTATTATAGGAGGATTTTTCGATACTGTCTCTTTCTGACTCATTCTGTTCATACAATTTTGTTAAAGTTTTCAATGTTTCCCTATACCTACCACACATCAAGAAAGATTTACTGTAGTGACCATCAAATTAATTGGTCATGAGGACTGGTTCTTGAGGTGTATGAAGACCCAAGGAGCATTCAGAACTCGAGATAGTGAGATTTTCCTGGTAAATAAATTGGCCAAGGACCCACCCCTTAGAAATTACGAGTCCTGAGTATAGCAGGTGATTTCCCATGGAGGAGCAGATGGCCAAAACCTTTTTTTTGTTTGTTTGTTTGTTTGTGGGGTTTTTTTTCATTTTTTTTTTCTTAGTGAATGCTGTTATTATCTTGACCTAACTTCTAAGAAAATTTCCGGTTTTGTTTTTTTTTTTTAAGTAACAGTGTAGGGATTGGAGCTTTGAGGGTAAAGAGTGAGGGTCTTCTTTTATGGGCATTCCTTTCTTTTGGTGGTTTCTCAAATGAATCTGTTAGATGAAAATGCCTGAGGCCACCTCTTAGAGACAACATTCCCCTCAAAACTTTGTAGATGATGAAGTAGGGATCAAAGTAGTATTCAGTAAAGCCATGAGCATGACTACTTAAATCTATTTGGGGTATATTTAGAAAGAATGTAACCACTCAAGGATTTTTAGCCTACTAGATAAAAAAGTCTATGTAACAGTGGAGACAAAAACCCTAATTGATAGTAGACTGGATAATAGCTCCTCAGTTGGTGCAAGAGTTAGGGCTTTGACATTCTAACTAAATGTTCTTTAGCCAAAAATACACATTTAGCAGAAAGATGTAAGGGAATGCCCTGGAAATGAAGAGCAGTACCCTCAGTAGAACAAAATGCCAGACATATGTTCCTTTAGAGTCAGGTATTCCGTGAAATAAGTAAGTGCACATCTGAATCCACTGGATAGGCTAAAAAGTTTTAAAATGCCTTCCAGTTACATTTGCCACTTTGGGAAAAGTAGTTTTGAGAGATTCTTTACAGTATATATAGAAAGGTTATGTGCCTTTTTTTTTTAAAGGAACTCAAGGTTAAAAGGCAAAGGGGGTGGCCCCTACTTGCCTAGGAAACCCAGGATGTGCTTTTACAGGACCAGAGGTTGAGAAAGAACATTTATCATGGCTCTCAAATGTAAATGGCACATGTAGTATCTGCCTTATTTTATCACCTTCTCCACATTTATAGACAGCAAATGAGTCTTAGAGCATCACTGCAGCTTATTCAATGGCACATGGATGTACTACAGGAGGCCAAATTTAAATACTTGTACTCTATCCAATATTTCAAAACTCTCCTCAGTCCTTCTAAATAAGAGATAGCTGAGAGAAACTAGCTCAATCTTAGACACTTGGCCCATTCCATTATTCCAGATCATCTAATTTCATAGATCATAAAGAGTGCATGGAAAACCTCAACCCAACTGCATTTATGATGCCTCATCTCAGGATATTTGCTGTTTATAAAGTAGCCTATTTATTACCTTATAAGAAGAGTATAGTGAGTAGCAGGGGCTATCAATTTATGACCACTCATTAAAGAATCTCTGATTTTGAGGTCTTGAATCAAAGTCTTTTGCAGTTCCAGTTTCTTGGATGAACACACAGGTGGCCCTGGGGCACTAGGACATACTCCAGGGTTATCTGTGTGACTTTTCTGCCTAAAGTCAGAATTCATTTTTTAAAAAAAATCTACACTAAAACAAAAAACAGAGAGAGGTTGGAAGGTGTTGGCCATGTTGGGAACCACTATTCAGTATGGCTGGAATGAATCTTCTTCACAAGAGGATTAGAGGAAGATAGGATGGATAAGATCATTTGGGGTAGCACTTAAGAGTTTGGAAGATTGGAAATTAAAATTGGAGTGCTTCTCCATGAAGATACAGAGCTGTTATTCCTAACCTTTTCTTCATCATCACACTGTCTACATTCACAATTTGTATATGGGGCTGTGTGACTGTAGGGAAGAATGCAAAGAGAGCATTTTCCAAATAAACATTAATAGAGCAGAATATGAGCCAGTACCCTTCTCTAGAGTGTATAGGTGATATACTCAAACTTGCTAAAATCTTCAAGTAATAAAATATAGCAATTTTGGAAGCTTCGTAAGCATCAGTTATACAGAAGGAAGGTTAAATTATAGCCCAGAAGCTACATCAGAGAAGCCAAGATAAATGTACAATGGCCTCAAGATGAATGGGATTTTTAAAGCAGCTTATACATTAAGAGACTATTAGTACATGATTCCATTTAAAGAAAAAACAAAAAATACAGCAAGAACACTGAACCAAAATGTCACATATAAAGAAAATGGGAAATTTAGATAAAGAGGTAGGGAGTACTTTTTTTGCAAAAACTCCAGACATTTTGTTGTTTGGAATAAATTGTGAAGGGACAAATCTATCTTACCAGAAAATATCTTTCTTGTCTTGTATTATCATATTAACAGTCTTAAAATCTTTCTCAGTCAATAAAATTATTCACTTAGCAAATTGAAGAAGCATGCCTATATACTGTAAAGTTACTCTCACTGTAAGCAAGTAGGTCTTCTCTGTATACATACTACAATTTTAGGGGTCTCTGTTTTACTTTTTCTTTTCATTTAAAAAATCTTGTTTTTGTAATTGGTTAGGTAATAAGAAAATGCAGATTCTTATGTTGAGGCCACTCCAATGTTGGACCTGTCATTTTAGTGATCCTGTGCCACATTTCTTCTGTTTCAAAAATGGTGGAAAATAGAAAAATGAATCAAATTGAATATTGATGTACATGCATTGCAAAACAGTGCATGATAAGGGACAGAAGATATGGAAAGGTGATCTCTGCTCTCTGCTTGGTCTCACTACTGCTCTCTAGTTATATACAAAGAAGAATATAACTTACCCTCAAAGATTAGAGGTGATAGTATATTATAAGGTTATGAAGATCAATCTAAAAAGAGAGAAGGATAGATTTAAACTGAAATACACTCATTCGTATAATTTGATCTTCATAATAACTGAAATCAAGCAAGCAAACAGCAATATCTACATTTATAAATGAGGTAACTGAATTAGGTAATTAGCAATGCTAAAAAGGGATGCAGTTTAGGATTAAGCTCCAGAGCCTTTTGTACACCCCACCATCTCCCCGGTATTTTGTGTGCACTGGAATATCAGGTCTGCCAGCCAACTTGCTGCCTGTTTGTGTAAATAAAATCTCACTGAGGCACAGCCACACCTATTTGTGTAAGTATTGGCTGTGGCTGCTTTTTCACTATAGCAATTGAAAGAGACCATAAAGCCTATAATATTTACTCTTGGGTCCTTTGGAAAAAAATTCCTGACCCCTGCTGTATTTCATCAGTAGTACAGGGGACTTGACTTTTTTCCTCCTAATGCTTGCCTAGGATTAGCTGGTTTTCAGTATATGCTTATTGAAGGAAGCCTGAAAGGAAGAAGGTAAGGAAGAATGGATGAAAGGAGGGTAAAACAACTTGAGAGAATTTCTGGATTTGACAGTATCTAATCTCTTCAACACAGGCATTCTTATCAATGAACTAACTAGCTATAGTTACTAACTCCCTCTCTGAAGGAGAGTAAGTAGGCAATTTAGTGAATGAAAGAATGAATGATCTGCCATTCGTTGGTCACCACTCAGAATTTTCTTTTTCTTTTTTTAACCTCAAGATCAGATGAAAAGTTACCTTGCCTGCCATTGCCTTTGGTCACAATATCCATCATTGGCCTTCAAACCAACTGCATCAGTGAAATAAAATAACTCTTAATATTACTTACAAAGCACCAGAAATATTAAAGTTGCAGTAAGAAAGAAGCAGATAAAACGGAAGCTAGCACAAAAACTAAAGCCTTAATAAAAAGCAGCAGAGCTTCCGTTGCTACTAAACAAGTAAAAACATGAATTCTGGCCCTCACCTTCTTCAATGCTCCTGAAAGTAGTTATCATATAACACGGTCATTTGCCACAGTAACCTTTTCCAATTGATCCCATTCTATCAAGTGATTTTTTCCCCCAGACAGTTCAGCACCCATTGCCCCTTCCTACAGAAACTTCCAGGGAAGTTAACCACATTCACTCTACTCCCAAGGTGCTCTTGAGCAGGTTTAGATATCCTTTGCCTTCTGAATGGGAGTGTTAATGGGTTGAATTCTGTCCCTCCAAAATGTATATGTTGAAGTTCTAACATCCAGTACTTCAGGACATGAATGTGTTTAGCACTACGGACATTGAAGAGGTAATTAAGCTTCAATGAGGGCATTGGGGTGGAACCTAAGCTAGTATGACTGGTGTCCTTATAAGGAGAGATTAAGACACAGACACGCACAGAAAAATGACAAGGTGAAGACGGAGGGAGAAGATGGCCATCTATAAGCCAAGAAGAGGGGCCTTAGAGGATGTCAACTCTGATCTTAGACTTCTAGCCTTCAGAACTATGAGAAAATAAACTGCTGTTTAAGCCATTCAGTCTGTAGTATTTCATCATGGTAACTCTAATTAATATGAGAATAAATAATTTTTTTGTTTATAAAACACTGTTTAAAATTTGTTAGTGAAATGAGTTTTGGCTATTTTATCTGGTTCCTTCTTGGTACAGTTGGCATACTTTCACAACTCCTACCCCTTTTTAAAATTTACAAACCAATCACAAACATGTTGCTGATAAATTGTTGGGTGCAATGTAAGAACAAAAACAAGTTCTTCAATCAGAAAATGTCAAGGATCTGCTTTCATCAGGGAAAGTACAAAGCAAAGAGATGATATGAGTACTTTGTATCAGGGTCAAAATCTAGAAGAGGAGGGGAAAAAATAGCAATATATTGCAAAGTTAAACTTGTTATGTGGTTCTTGTCCTGTTTTTGAGATTTGCAATATGATAGGTGACAGAAGAGAAGTGGGAACATAGGCTACTAAATTCTACACAGCCAATACTCTGCCAAATTCATTGCTGTAGAAAGACTTGTGTTTAGGAAACAGCTTAAGACCTTGCTTTAAAATGAGAAAGAAAAAAAAAAAAAAAGAAGAAGAGCAGGGGAGGGGGAGAGAGAGAGAATATATCTCCACGTTGCACATAAGGAAATTATAAAATTAGCAGGAAATTCAGGCTATCTTCGCTTAATGACATTTTGACTTGGGGCCCTGAATGAACTAAATTTCCTATCAGTTCTCATTTGTCAAAATTCTTCTCATTCAACAACAAGATACTGTCCACATGGCCTCGCCTCTATAGAGCTTTCATAAATATATCAGAAGCTTGTCTCATCATCTCCTTTTCCATAGTACTTTGGACATACCTATCCTAGCATCTTCTAAACTACATTGCAATTAGTGGTTCGCATGCTTTTCTCTCCCATTAGACTGTAAGCCTAAGGGTACAACTTTAAGTCTGAAATAATAATTCAGCCAATAAATGACAAGAATGACAAGTGAGGAATATAGAAAGCAGGTATCTTTAGAGCTCAGGCAGAAGCAAAAGATAATTTTTTGAACACTTCCTGATGGAAGTGCATTTGGACTGAATTTTGAAATAATGTGAATAGACTTACACATTGGAGCATACATTCATTCAACAAATATACAGTGGGGGTCTATTATGTCAGTTAGCATGGGGGATCATTTGGAAGTAAAATTATACAAGGTTGTTAAGAAAATTTTTTAAATTAGGAAACAAAAGTAATAGGAGGAAAATATATAAAAATGAATTTAAAGGAAATTTCTTTTATCATCATTGCCTTCAGTGCATAGTTATTGCCTCATTGTTTTCATGCTATGCTTCCAAAACAGGGAAATATTAAAACAATGCCAAACATAACACTTAAGTAATTCAGTGGAAGAACACTGTGGTTTAAACTGAGATATTTAAGATCTTCGATACTACTAAATTAATGTCCTTTAAGTTTTTTTTCTTAAACCTAAGTTATGCGTGTACACATTAAAATTTTATGATATGTGCATGTCCACCATAAATGTTTTATGGCTTATTAGAAAGCATGATTATAATAAACTTTGACCTAATAAATTTCCTAGGGAAGTGTTATATTATCATTGCATTCTTGTTTTTACATTATGAGTATTATGTTATATAAAATAAAAGAAATGCTGGATTAAAGTGCAGAATATTAAATATGTGCCTTTTTAGGGAGAATGTTACATCTTCAAAGCACAGACCTAAACTAACTCTTACGTTGTTCCTGTCAAGGAGACACTATTATCTCAGTTTTACAGTTGGAAAAACCAAGACAGAAGTTTGGTGACTTTGACAAATTTGTAGAGCACTTCACCATTGCACTTGTCAGGACTCAGTGTGGTTCAATCTATATGTTTCGTTACTGCATTTTATTAAATGGATGAGCAATATTCCTTCTTTTACTGTTGTACATTCACCTTTTCCCCAGCTGTTCACTATAAGAGCACTGTTATTTTTAAAATACTAATAAATATTAATAACCTCAGTGTGACAGTTGGAGAAAAGTTGTGAAGGATTCGGTGCTTCTGATACATACTTCCCAGAGTGTCCCTCCATTTGTAGTTCTCTGGGGTTTTGGGATTTTTTTTTTAATTGTCTCTCACACCTCAGTATTTATTTTATTTGTAATTCTTCTGAATAAACTTATTTTTAAAATCATGTCTTAGCATCTAATTTGAATTTCTTTGACTATTAAATATTTTTCAAGTGTATTGACCTTCTGTATTTCTTCTTTAAATGATTTACTTGCATATGGGCTTTGGAAAATTTTCTCTTTGCGTGTTTAGCTTTCAAAGTTTATTCAGTTTTTCATAAAATTAAAAACAATAATTCTCTGTCATATATTTTATCTAAAAGATTTTCTTAAGAGAAAAATACTGATCTTCTCCATGCCTTTGGGTGATATATACAAGCTAAACTCATTCTAATTCTCTGCGTTTTAAAAAACAAATTTTTGTTAAAGGCATAGCTAAAATTCAGATATATGGAAGTCAACACAGTATGACGGAATGTGATATTGGATAATATTAGTTCCTTTATTCTTCTTATTCCAAATATTTAAATAAATCCATGTTAAAAATAAAATTATTTCATATTATTAATTCACATTTTCTCATTTTATTTTTCCTTATATTGCCAGTAATTCCACATTTTGAAAAATTCCTGTTGTAAATTATTTTCTTGACATTTCTTAAGACTCAAGCACGTTCTTTGGGCTGACCTTTCCTCTCTGGGCTCCCCAATGTATTCTCCAAAGTCCTCAGTTAGTAAATTGAAAAATAATAACAATGTCTAAAGGTGGTTTTAAATAAAGCAAGGGCAAAAACTTTCTTATAACTTTCTCTTTCCAAAGAACTCTGTATGCTGTATATTATGTATTCATTCATTCATTCATTTATTCAGCAATTACTTATTGAACACTCTAGAGCATACACTTTCCCCATCCTTTATCCCATAAATAAGGCTAAGACAGGCTTGCTGTGAGAAGTGTACAATTTAATATAAAGTGAGAACAATGAAACTCTTAAAATGGGATGCTTGTCTTGGTAAACTTCTTCAGCAATTAGCCAAATCCTTCCTACATCTTGGCTTTGAATCTCACAGCATATATTCCTGACCAGAATTACAAATGAGCTTTATTTAAATGCATTTAGAAAAAACTGAACACTGTATCATTGCATACCAAGATTCAACAGCATTCTAATTCATAA
Organism: Mesoplodon bidens; assembly: GCF_964165515.1. Lineage (NCBI taxonomy): Eukaryota > Metazoa > Chordata > Mammalia > Artiodactyla > Ziphiidae > Mesoplodon > Mesoplodon bidens. The sequence continues at coordinate 68,005,041 of NC_138164.1, forward strand.
AAAATGAATGAAAATATGCATACATCCTAACAAAAATCTTAACTTTTGAAGTAAAATGAAATAATGGAATAGGTGGCTAAGTATATGGGGTGACAGTTCTTCCCCAAGCTAAGACAAATTGCAGGACAAAACAGGATTTTTTTGAGCAATTCTTTCTGTTACTCATAAAATACAAACCTATCATTAAATATTTAAGCCAAAGTTGCCTTTAGCTACATGAGATGTTCATTAGTTGCTAAAATTATATATTTAGCTTTGTCTTAATAAGGATCTAATATTTTTAGAAAACTCATCCTTATTTTAAGTAAACAGTAATGTTTTGCCCAGGAGTCTATGTTCAGCAAGGCTATTGAAGCTAAAAGGCATTGGCCTAAAGGTTGAAACTATACCATTGGTACATAATATGGCTTATATTCAAAGATGACTCTACAGATAGAGAAAGCAGCCTCTATGGGCGTTAGGCTATGGGCAATGCTGAGGTTAGTTCCTAGTTTGTCCTCAGTGCTCTCAGTCTCCTTGGAGACAGCACAAACCACAACATCCTCTGCTTGACTTTAGTGAAGAGCTGTGTTCCTGGATCACAGCTAGACCCTTGGCACTGCTCCCTGATACTTTTCATCTCCTCTGGTTGTTTTCATTTAACATTCCTAGAGCCTTAGTCTCTTGTGGACTTTTCACTTTCACAAGACCTAACTCCAACCTGTCCTTGCTCATATGTCAGATCAGCCTGATTTTCTCGTAGGAAACAGAATTTTTTCAACATTTATTGAGGCATAATATATACTAAGCACTGCACTAGACACTGGAGAAGCCAACATGAATAAAATGTTGCTCTGCCCTCAAAAAGTGCTGGGTGGAAAAGAGGGAAAAGATCACACATATAGAATGCACTATGTATTAGACATGATGCTCAGAGCTTCATGTAAGTAATTTTATTATCCAAAAGTACCTGTTAGGTTGAATTGAAAACCAACTTCACTGATCTCCCTTTTCCTAATCCAGCTATTTGTGAAATAAACCTCTTGGTCACCCATGAGCCTGTTCATTTCTTTGAAGGTGGTGAGTGGGATAGACTTTCCTGACTTGCTGAAACCTGTTTTAACGCACTGGCTTATGACTGAAGCAACGGCAACAACATCAACAGAAGACGAAGGAAGGAAGGAAGGAAGGAAGGGAGGGAGGGAGGGAGGAAAGGGAGAGGAAGGAAGGAGAAAGGCAACCCTGATGGAAGTATGTAATATGGCTAAGAGAGTGGACCAATCAGTCAAGGTGCCTCACATGATTTTTAGCATGGTCTTGAGGAATTAAATATTTTTTGAATGGCTACATGCCTATAAATATTATGCACATTATAAACATCTCACAGAAACTTTATAATCAATCTATGACCTAGGCAATATGATTCTCATCTTACAGAGGAAAATACAAAGAACTATAAAATAACACTTAAGTTCCTTGTACGTTAACACATATCAAGTAAATGCAGACCTATGTCTACCAACTCCAAATCAAAGATCCTTTAGATTTTTAACTGGAGCATTTGTAAACCTTACAAACTTAAGAGGATCTAAGATATCAAAGAACATTTGGAGCTGAAGGGAACTGATAAATCCCAAGAAGAACCTCACAGTATTTAAGGATGCCATCTGGAGCATAAGCATGGTTATACACACCACTGTAGGATTCTTCTTCCACTAAGGTGTTGCGGAGCAGTTATATAAATATTACACGTAACACTATATATATACACAATATAACATTATATATAACAATATGTTAGTTATTCAAGCAATGTTTTCTGAGCCATTTCTTCATAAAATTCTTTGTCTGTCTCTTCCTCTCTCCTTTCAAGACTTGTATTCTCTAGGTTAGAAATTTGGAATACCATCACCAACCCTATCCTAAAGCTTTAAGATCACCAGTAATTAAACCCATAGGAAGAGCAACAAACAGCCTGTCCTCTTTTTATAGAGCTTAATGGCTCACAAAGTGCCACTACATACATCATCTCCAGTTGGAGACCCTGGTGTATGTAATTTAACTTCATCCCTCAGAATCTTTCAGTAAGGGAGACTTGAAAAATGGATAGTAAGTCATATAATAGTGGCTATTTTAAAAAAAATTCTTTCAAAACTTCAGTATTTATCTTCTCTAAAATCTGGTACCTACAGGCTGTTTGAATTTTCTGATACACTTTATCATCTAAACCTTTCATTTTCTCTTTGTTTTATCAATTCAGAGCTTTTTCCAAGCTGTGAAACAAAAGCAGGGTAAAGCTTTTAAGGGGGAAAAATTACATATTTTTTTAAAGGCACTAAAAATCCAAACCGTAAATATCTGAGACTAAGAAATCTTTTAGGTCATCGATTCTGCAATCTTCCAAAGGTGGAGCAGTAACTGAACCAACAGAATCAGTTACTCAAGAATAGAATGCCTATTAATATCTATTTAATATCTTTGCCCTGAAAACACAATTTGCTTTTGAGTGCACAATGTGGTTGTTTCCACCGAAAAGTAAATAATCTCTCCTCTTTGGAAACATGCATTTAATAAAGAAGAATCCCTCCTGTGGTTGAACAAATGTGTCTCCCCACACATCCACAGTTCTATGGCTAATAAAAAGGATTATCAGGCAAATAGAAATATAGTTTACAGTTGCAATAGCTCACACCATTACTTTTTACCTCAGTAAGTAAATTAAGCATTTATGCCTGAAAACTACTTAAAAGCCAACTTTTCAGATTCTGTATTCCTCTGACAGCATATAATGAATATTTTGTCATAATAAGTAACAAATTTTATTACAGCTCTATTGCTTAAAATTCCATGTTTCCACAAACAGAACATGAACACAGGAAAGCAACCATTAATCTTAAAATGCACTAAAAAATCCTCCTAATAAAGGGCTTCTAAAAGGCATTTTAAAATATTCAAACCTGTTAATTATGGATGCTGTGTGTCTGACACCTCAGTTTCCATTCATAGGTTGCTCAGAGACCATCCATGTTAATTCTATAGATTTTTTAAAGGCACTTTTAAAATAGGAAACTGCCTAATTTGGTGGTAGGATAAACAAGGTTCATTTGCTATTTCATCTATAGTTTTCCAAATGCAGGGAAGTAAACGAGGGAGTTGGGCCATGGAATTTCTTTCATCAAAATGCTTATTCACTCATATATCCTTCATACATTTTGTGAACACCTACTATGTTCGAACGCTCTACCCAGAAAATTTAAAAATGAAAGGCATAGGCTCTGTCCTCAAGTAGTTCATAGTTAAGTGGATATTGGCAATGCAATAAATAGGGTACTCTCTAATCAGAAGGAAATCAAGGAATATTTCTCCAAACAGATAGCGTGTGGGGAGAGTTTTAAATAATGAGTAGGCTTTAACTAGACAAAAAAGAAGATAAGAATTATGTTCATGTTCCAGCTTAACTCATATATTCCCTACCATTTAAAAATGAGAATAAAAAATCTGAGAAAAGTTAAGTGACTTAAATTGGGTCATTCTGTGAAACAACCTACAATAGGTAAGAATTATCCCACTGTTAGCACCTTCCGTGTTTTTCACATATATATACGCCCATAGATTACTAATTAATAATAACTGTTATTGGTTTATAAGTTTCTTAACCAAATAATTAAATTATTGGAGTTATGATTCTATATTTTTGGGATTCTTTTTTATTTTATTCTTAATTCTTCATTATAATTAAGAATCCCACGTGGCAGAGAAATAACATCTGGAAACGTTACTATTTGTGTGTTTATTTCAGAATTAAACAAATAAATAATTAGCCAATGGAATGGGAGAGTATGAACTTTTTAAGGATGGTGTCCATTTGTGCTATATCTCCTGGTTAAATATCAGAGGCATGAAAAGATAAATGCAAGTGAAGGGTAGGGGTTTTTCCAAGTCATAATCATCTCAACTCTCCTGTAGCAGACGAACCCCTGGACTACTTACATGCATCTATATCTACTTAGAACTCTCTGAGAAGATACCGATAAGACGTTAGTAGTGAAGATATAAAATATGCATCCAGAGTATACAGGTATATGTTTAACAAGTCACTCCCAGGGGCAAAATGCTCTGATTTGTAGCATTTCTCAATTTTGCAATATAAATACAGTGATTGGTTTTAAGCCACCAAAATGACATCACTGAATTCAGAACTGGAAAACGATACACACAATTGGCTTTCTAAAGCCAGTGTAACTCAAATTTAGCCTACCAGTGGAAACATCCAAAGCATATTTTCAGAATTACCCAAAGCAAAAAAGAAGCATCAAATTGAACTTTAACAAAATCAGAGGATATCACAATTCAGAAAGGCTTAAGGTCACTGCTCTAAGATAACAGATCTCAAACTGTGTTCCACCAAAATTTGGGGGTCCCCAGCTCCCTTACAATGGGTCAATGAGGCGGAACTACATCAATAATAATTTTGCAATGCTATTTGTTTTACTGTGTAGACATCTGTAGTAATGGTATAATTTTTTTCTATCTGACAGTATTTTTTAAATTAAATTACAAATATTACTTCATATACATGAAATGAAACTTTCCATTTGGAAATGGAATTCCACTTGAACACAGGAAAGATTAATGTTATACATCCCAGGCACATTTATCCCTCATGGGCTATTTAATTCAAGGAACTATCCCTCAAGATGTGAACTAACTACATGATTCTTTTTCAAAGACAATCTTGACAGCAGAGCCAGTGTCCAAACTACAAATCTTCTCTATTCAGGACCAAGTCCTAAGCCAGACACACCCCATTTTGTTATTTTCCTTCCACCCACTCCCACCTCAATTATATCAAATTTTCAAAACACTAGCTAATTCAGGTTGAAGATCTTTGCAGAAGTCTCTGATAGGACTTCACTGATATGAAATGAAATACACTTTGATATTCTGGAACAAGGGAAGCATGGCTGATAGTATATCCTCTGATGGACTTCATAAAGGAGCTAATTTGTCCATTGATTTTCTTTACACATATATTCATAATATGTGGAGTTTTCACTAAGTGGCACTGCTCCTTTCTGGGTACCATTTTAGACCACACTCTAGTAAAATTCTTGAACATCTGCTTGATAAATCTTAAACCTTTCTTAATTTGGACTATAATATCCATTAACTTCATCACTGCCCAGTCATTTACAGACAGTAAAACAACTGGTGCTCTAACATCACTCAAGGCACTGGCACCAAACCATCAGTTTGTGTTCTTTAATGCCAGTAATTTCCAGTAATAGTCACTTTTATTCACAGAAACCTTCTTCACCTGAAAGCACAACTTACAAACTATGGTTATTCACACTGAAAAAATTGGCAGAAACTTTCTCAAAAAATGTGTGAAGTGAGCCTACCATTTCTGTTAAAGCAAGTAACATAATTTGTTGCCAATGATAAAATTTGAGCTTTCAAAAAAAAGTAGAATATTAGAAAATTTGTGTATACCACCATGAACTTGACAGCTTTCCCAATACTCAAAACTTTTCTAATGAGATTGGTGGCAAAATTATTTAATGAAAATTTTATATATTATAATGAAATATGTCAATATTTGGAAGATCAGTATAACTCAGGGAACCATTGTTTTCCAAATGACAGATGAATATTGTTATAAAATAATACACAGGTAAGAGATCCATTCAAAATGTAAGATAGATTAATAAATTTTAATGCAACAGAGAAAAAAAGTTTACTAACATGGAATCAGATTCCACATTGGAACTAATCTTTACGAAACTTCTACTGGTTAAGTTTTGGTGTAGTATCTAAAAAGAATACCCACAATTATCTGAATATTTTTATTTTTTGGCCGAAAAGTACAAGCCACAATTTGAATGCAGAACAGCAATAAGAATTTAACTGTCTTCCATTTTTGTTTCCAGTTTTGAGATGTAATTGACATACAGCACTATACAGGTTTAAGGTGGACAGTATAATTATTTGACTTACCTCATGAAATGATTACCACAATTAGTTTAGTGAACATCCATCACTATACGTAGAAACATTAAAGAAATAGAATTTTTTTTCCTTGTGATGAGAACTTTTAGGATTTACTCTTTAACACTTTCATATATAACGTAGAGCAGTGTTAGTTACATTTATTATGTTGTGCATTACATCCCTAGTACTTATTTATCTTATAACTGGAAGTTTGTACCTTTTGACTGCCTTCATCCAATCTACCTTCCCACCACCTCCCACGTCTGGTGACCTGATCTCTTTTTCTATGAATTTGTCAGTTTGTTTGTTTTTGAAGTATAATAGACTTACAACTCTATGTTAGTTCCTAGTACATAATTATTCAGTATTCCTGTACATTTCAATATGATCACCATGATAAGTCTAGTTACCATCTGTCACCATACAAAAGTATTACATAATTATTGACCATATTCCCCACACTGTATGTTTCATATCTGTGATTTCACTTATTTTGTAACTGAAAGTTTGACCTCAATCTCCCTCATTTATTCCTCCTCTTCCCCTACTCTCCTCCTCTTTGGCAACCACCTGCTTCTTCTCTGTATCCATGAATGTTTTTCTGTTTAGTTATGTTTGTTCATTTGTTCTGCTTTTTAAATTACACATACAAGTGAAATCATAAGGTATTTGTCTTTGACCTATTTCACTTAGGTTCATCCATGTTCTTATATTTGGCAAGATTTCATTCTTTTTTATGGCTGAGCAATACTCCATTGTATATATATATATATATATATATACCACATCTTCTTTAATCATTCATCTTTCAATGGGCACTTAGGTTGCTTCCCTATCTCGGCTATTGTAAATAATGCTGCAATAAACTTAGGGGCACATATATCTTTTCATATTAGTGTTTTTGTTTTCTTCGGATAAACACTCAGGAGTGGAATTGATGGGTCATACAATACTTCGATTTTTAATTTTTTTTGAGGAATCTTCACACTGTCTTCTGTAGTGGCTGTATGAATTTACATTCATACCAGTAGTGCACGAGTGTTCCTTTTTCTCCACATCCTTGCCAACACTTGTTATTTGCTGTTTTTTTTGATAATAGCCATTCTGACAGGTGTGACGTGATAGATCATTGTGGCTTTGATTTGCATTTCCCTAATAATTAGTGATGCTGAACATCTTTTCAAGTGCCTGTTGGCCAACTCTATGTCTTCTTTGGAAAAATGCCTATTTTCAGGTCCTCTGCTTATTTTTTATTTTTTATTTTGGATATTGAGTTGTATGAGTTTTTTTGTATATTTTAGACATTTACCCTCTTATCAAATATATGGTTTGAAAATATTTTCTTCCATTCAGTGGGTAGCCTTTTTGTTTTTGTTTCCTTCACTGCACAAATGCTTTTTAGTTTGATGTAGCCACATGTGTTAATTTTTGCTTATGCTGCCCTTGCCTGAGGAGATAAATCCAAAAAATTGTTACTAAGACCAATGTCAAAGAGCATACTGCCTCTGGTATCTTCTAGAAGTTTTATGATTTCAGGTCTTACATTTAAGTCTTTAAGCCATTTTGAGTTTATTTTTGTATATGGTATGAGATAGTAACTGTCTTCTATTAAGTCACCCATTAGAACAATTTACAAAAATATAAAACAGTGCAAATATTTGTAGTATTTTTTTGTTTTGAAAATATAATTTTTTATTAAAAATGAGTTAACATGTAGTGGGTTTATTTTTGCTACTTTCAAATGAAATATTAAATATTTTAAAGTTTTTCAGTGTTAATTTTAGCTATATATATACACATATATATAGTATATACATGTATATCACCTATACAAAAGCACTTTGTAGCTCTCAATAATTTTTAAAAGTGTAATTGTGCTCTGAGACCAAAATGTTTGAGAACCATTGCTCTAAGTAAATAATACACCAGAAGTATGTATTATTTTTTTAACATCTTTATTGGAGTATAATTGCTTTACCATTGTTGTCTTAGTTGCTGCTGTATAACAAAGTGAATCAGCTATATGTATACATATATCCCCACATCCCCTCCCTCTTGTGTCTCCCTCCCACCCTCCCTATCCCACCCCTCTAGGTGGTCACAAAGCACTGAGCTGATCTCCTTGTGCTATGTGGCTGCTTCTCACTAGCTATTTTACATTTGGTAGTGTATACATGTCCATGCCACTCTCTCACTTCATGCCAGCTTATCATTCCCCCTCCCCATGTCCTCAAGGCCATTATCTACATCTGCATCTTTATTCCTGTCCTGCCCCTAGGCTCTTCAGAACCTTTTTTTTTTTTTAGATTCCATATATATGTTAGCATACGGTATTTGTTTTTCTCTTTCTGACTTACTTCACTCTGTATGACAGACTCTAGGTCCAGTCACCTCACCACAAATAACTCAATTTTATTTCTTTTTATGGCTGAGTAATATTCCATTGTATATATGCACCTCATCTTCTTTATCCACTCTTCTGTCGACGGACACTTAGGTTGTTTCCCTGTCCTGGCTATTGTAAATAGTGTTACAATGAACACTGATGTACATGTCTCTTTTTGAATTATGGTTTTCCCAGGGTATATGTCCAGTAGTGGGATTGCTGGGTCATATGGTAGTTCTGTTTTTAGTTTTTTAAGGAACCTCCATACAGTTCTCCACAGTAGCTCTATCAATTTACATTCCTACCAACAGTGCAAGAGTGTTCCCTTTTCTCCACACCCTCTCCAGCATTTATTGTTTCTGAAACTTTTGATGATGGCCATTCTGACTGGTGTGAGGTGATACCTCATTGTGGCTTTGATTTGTATTTCTCTAATGATTAGTGACGTTGAGCATCTTTTCATATGTTTGTTGGCAATCTGTATATCTTCTTTGGAGAAATGTCTTTTAGGTCTTCTGCCCTTTTTTGGATTGGGGTTTTTGTTTTTGTGATATTGGGCTGCATGAGCTGCTTGTGTATCTTGGAGATTAATCCTTTGTCAGGTGCTTCGTTAGCAAATATTCTCTCCCATTCTAAGGACTGTCTTTTTGTCTTGTTTATGGTTTCCTTTGCTGTGCAAAATATTTTAAGTTTCATTAGGTCCCATTTGTTTATTTTTGTATTTATTTCCATTTCTCTAGGAGGTACTGTGTGATTTATGTCATAGAGTGTTCTACCTATGTTTTCCTCTAAGAGTTTTATAGTGTCTGGCCTTACATTTAGGTTGTTAATCCATTTTGAGTTTATTTTTGGGTATGGTGTTAGGGAGTGTTCTAATTTCATTCTTTTACATGTACCTGTCCAGTTTTACCGACACCACTTATTGAAGAGGCTGTCTTTTATCACTTACAGTTTATGTTGTCATTGGTAAACCACTAAATGTCAGTTACTTCATCTATGAAATGGGGATAATAATACTTTTTCTTTTCAGGGTTATACTGAAATATAGAAGAAACAATGTAGGTTAACCACATAATGATGCATGCTCATTCATTCAATTACAATGTCTAGTGCAAGCTTTATATTGAGAATTTCTTAGGAGTTAAATGGGCAATTTTGAAAGAGACATACGCATGCCTGGCACTCATAGAACTTTGAGTCCAGTGGGGCCACGTAACACATTATATTAGTTGGGAAGAATCCTATGTGCTTTTGCTTACAGCTTTCCAACTGAGTGCAAGTACTGGGAAAAATCATTCATGCATTTTACATTGAGTCACTTGCTGCTTCTCATATTATTCTAATACAGTGATAATCCACATTTCCTTGCTTTTCTTGGTGATTGCTTTTACCAACCACTTTTCTCCTCCTGATATTCTTGCTATCAGTCACCTATACTGCAAAAAGTATGACCAACAGAAGAATCTGCTCTTGTATAGAAGAATTTTGCTTCCTGAAAAAACAGATGTTTTTCCTGCTGTAGTATGCAGGTCAAAGACATTGCAACTAGAAGTGCCAATCGTCTTTCATTAGACATGCAAGCAATCAATTCAAAGAAAGTTTTTAAATCCTAATCCTATCCCCAAGAGTTTGCTGCCACTGGCATACACTGATACACAACGGCTTTAAAGAGGTAATTAACATATAATTAAATATTTACACTATGTATAAGCAAGGGCCTAAGTGCTTTGGTGGGAGGGTGGATTCAGGATTTACTGATTTAGTTTGCATAGAGATGCAACTGACGTGATGAAAGAGTGGAGAGTAACTAACAGGATCCTGTCTCCAGATTTTGGTCCCTAATTCTAAAGAACTACAACTATTTTTACCTTCTCCTCTCCATTTAAGGAAAATAATGTGTTGGCTGCCTGTTTTATGTTTTTGTGGGACATAAAAGATGAGTTAATAAATAATCTCATTTTCAGGAGCTTGCACTCTAATGGGATAAGAGAAAATATTTCTTGATGCAAAAATTATATAAACTTAAAATTAAAGTATCCACTAATTTTATTGAAACAGTCATATTCATTTGTTTATGCACTGTCTATGGCTGCTTTCACACTACAGCTACTGAGTTGAATAGTTGCAGTAAAGACCATATGGACTGCAAATCCTAAATATAAAAATATTTAGTATCTGGCCCTTTACAGTGAAAGTTTGCTGACCTCTGCTTTAAAGAGATTATGCAAATATTAAATTTTTCTTAAAACACTGAGATAATGAGAATTGTGATAATGATGATGCAGAAGAGAAGGAGCATCAGGATCATGATCATATTACTTTGATTTTTTTTTGCCTGTCTCCAGGCTTGGACCATTTCTTGGGTGGACCACTTCAGTAAAAGCTACATCCAATCAATTAGATAGTGATTTCTATTCATTCCATTTCTAGAAATGCAACCTTTCGTCATTTATAGCCATCTCTAATGTTTTAAGATGCTATGTATTAGTTGGGTAAGTCTGGCAGACATTGCTGCTCACCTAGCCAACACCCTACTTTCCCACCCTTCCTTTGTTTCTTACTATGAGAATACTGATTTTGTTCAAGTTTGAGCATTGTACAACCTCAGGTACAGAATAGGATTACTCTCTCTCTAATTTAAGCTAATCAGCCTACTTCTATTCCTCTTATCAACTGGTAGGCTTAGGTATAGCATGTGACAATCCTGTGCAAACATACATGAAATAATGTCTCCTAGGGTGAGATATTTCCATATTTTTGACTAATGTTTTCGAAACAAAAGGCAACTAACTAAAAACACTACAACTGTTTATGAAATATGCTACTGCCCACATTAGTGTGCTCTGGGGTGCCACATAGAATCGAGTAGGAGAGAAGATGTTTAAGAAAAAAGGTAAATTGTTTAAAGTGACAAATCCTTCTCAAATAGTACGAATGCTACAGATTCCTACATTTAAAAAAGTATAATTTCAGAGTAGTGTCAAAGACCCACTTTCTAGTTTTTCTTTGTGCCCTTATTTGTGGTTCTGGAAATATACAAAAATTAAGAGTGGTATTCACAGTGGTAGTACATGGAAGCTGAAGATCACTGCACAATGTTAAACAATTCATATATAATCCTAAAACATATATATATGCAAATCTATACATACCATACCTGAAGTGTGATATTCACATTGGCAAATGAATGTTAATTGGATGCTAGAAGTGTGAAGATTTTAATTTTGTAAGTATTAATAAATTTTAATTAAAATGTTAAAAATTGAATAAAACAGCATTATTGCAATCATTTATGTTTTAAAATATTATATTTTTAAATGTTATTTTTATTTAGCCTTTTCATTTCACTAGATTTTTTGAAAGTTTAGAAGATAATAACTTTTCATAAAATACACATAAAAAGCACTTTTAATATTTTATTCTTATATTTATTGTCATTTATATTTATAATATATATTCACATTTGATATGTTGACTACGGTTACAATTGATGGGTATATTTTATAAGTCTCTATAAATTTTGGTTCTCTCTCTCTTTTGCTGTTGCCCTCCCTCACTCTCTTGACTCTCTCTTCTTCACTCTCTTATTGTTGAAGAAACTGATATTGGTCCTGTAGTGTTTTGCACGGTTTAGAGCAGCACTTTTCAACAGAATTTTCTGAGATGATATAAATGTTCTAGGCTCTTCAATATGATAGCCACTAGCCACATATGGTTAATGAACTCTTGAAAGAAATGTGGACAGTGTGGCCCGGGAACTGAAATAAGTTTTCATTTGTTTTCATGTTTAATGTTAAATTTAAATTTAAATAGTTATGTGTGCTAGTGCCTTGTGGCTGCCACATTGGATAGCACAGCTCTAGATTTTGTTGCATCACTGTGGTATAATTTAACAAGGCTCTCTGCTCTTCTCAATTCCTATAAATCGTTGGTTGGATCCAAAATAGAGGCTTCAATTCAATAATCTTTCCACTACACCAAGAATAAGAATTTAGCATTTTAATCCATCTCTACTGCAAATCACTTAAGTGAAAGTTCAGATTTCATCAAGAATATCTTTAATTCTAAGCAAGGCGTTTTAAAAATAAAAATATAAGTATAGAACTTTTAGGTAAAATCATTTTTTTCCAAAACTATAAATCAATCAATTTCTATCATCTCTCTGAACTATTTTACTATCTTCAGAATTTTACAAAGATTTTTTTTCTTTTCTTGACAAATATGTGGTGCTACATTATCTTTTCACAGTTAAGGAGGAACACTTTTGAGAGGGGATTGACAAAAGCAATAAATACTGAATTTCAGATCTTTATGGATTCTGTGAAATCTGTTTTTTGGCTTAAGGTACAACATATATCCTCATCTCTTTTCTAAGTCAGAGAACTCTTTTATCTTCCTAAGAGAAAGTAAAACTCAAAAAGTTGAAACCATTTCATCTGGGTTTTGCCCAGATGTGGGATTTGCATCATTCAGAGTCGCACATGCTAGGTGACATCAAAAGTTCAATTTGGAAACTTATCCCCTAGGAATTACCTCTAGAAATCCAGTGCTTGTGCCTCACAAGGCCTTATTCTGGCCAGAGTAATGCCCATAATCATAATAATGAAGTGATATGAAACATTTTCAACACCTTCTTTGTTTCAGGCTCTTTTCATATATATGCAGAACAATTTAATAAAGGGATTAGTGTATGTAAGTCTTTGTTGCTACTTAAGAATAATAAAGAATAAATAAAATGTCTTTCTCTGTCTTTTCTTACTTGTCTACCATCCATCTCCCATTCAGAAAAGTTTGGATCCTGCAATATCAGGCTTAACTTTCCTCCACTGAAAAATAAATACCAATATACTGAAATTCATAACATCAGAACACTAGATGTTTTTGTTGGAGGAATGGCTAATGATGGTGAGGAGAGGAAAGAAACAGTATCTTAGACATTATGAGTGGAGAGGCAGAAATGGCTGAGCTAGAGACAGTTCTTTTACATGTAAAAACCACATTTCTGAGAGACATCTCAGTAAATAATATTGACCCATATCCCACTTTCACTGCATTGTAAATGGTGAATAGACCCTCTGCTTGGAGGCAAGTCTGGGTTAAGAGTTCTGCCCCTTCTAGTTACGACCTGGGGAGCTGCTGGACAGTAACAACGTTTTTTACCTCCATGAAGAGAGACTTTTACCCTAAATACACACCCACTGAAGAGACTCTTCTCACTAATTCTCCTCTTTTGGGGGAGTGTACTGCCCTGAGATAAGGTTTTGCTAATTCCCTAGGAGCTCTTTGCGGTGTACAGCACACTTCAGGAGTGCTAACGCCACGTGCTCCAAGTTGGTTTCCTTCTAGAAATAAAGGTAACATTTTGGTTTTATATTTTGTTTTTTAATGTTATTGCTAAAATTGTGCAGGAATCCTGGCACAGAAAAGGGCTCTAATTCATTAGCCTCCCTGAAACCACCAACAGTATTCATTCACTTATATAATATTTTTTATTTATTAAGTTACTACTATGTACAAAGGATTTCTCTAAGTGCTAATACTACAGTTTCCGACATGTACCTTTAAAAGGACTATGTGGGGTTCTTATCATGATAAATAAGCCAGATTGCAAAGGATAAGGGCTGGTATATATATATTTACAATGTTTTCCTCACCCATTACTTTATTAATAGTATGTTTTTTTTAACCATTAATTGAAGAAGGTATTATAAAAATATGTGGGGGCTTCCCTGGAGGTGCAGTGGTTAAGAATCCACCTGCCAATGCATGGGACACGGGTTCGATCGCTGGTCCGGGAAGATCCCACATGCCACGGAGCAACTAGGCCCACACGCCACAACTACTGAGCCTATGCTCTAGAGCCCGTGCGCCACAATTACTGAACCTGCGCTCTAGAGCCTGTGAGCCACAACTACTGAAGCCCACGTGCTTAGAGCCTGTGCTCCACAACAAGAGAAGCCACTGCCAATAGAAGCCCATGCACCGCAACGAAAAGTAGCTGTCACTTGCTGCAACTAGAGAAACCTCGCACGCAGCGACGAAGACACAACACAGCCAAAAAAAAAAAAAAATGTATATATGTGTTGAATGAATGAATAAATTAATAAGTGTTTGGAGTGGAGCACAAATGTATGACACAGTTATACAGCTTTCCCCACTTATCTGCAGGATATGTACTCCAAAACCCCTGGTGGATGACTGAAACTACAAATACTATCAAACCCTACATATACTATGCTTTTTCTTGTTTTTTCCTATACGAGCAGAAGATTAGGGTATACAGCAAGGATATGCTGGACAGAGAGATGATTCACGTCCAGGGTGAGACAGAGCTGAGGGCGCAGGCTAGCTGAGATTTCATCACGCTACTCAAAATGGCCACAATTTAAAACTTATGAGTTGTTTCTTTCTGGAATTCACCACTTAATATTTTCAGACCACAGTTGACTGAATAACTGAAACCATGGAAAGCAAAACCACAGATAAGCAGAGACTACTCTGGTTGTACTTTTTCCATAGGTGAGTCTTGAGTCCTCTCTGTGGAGGCAGACAGACAAAATTCAAAGCCTCAGCTGTGTCACTTACCAGTAATTGGACCTTTGCACAAGTATGCAGCCTCTGTAAGCCTCAGCTGCAATATTTGTAACATGGGGGAAACAGTATGTAGCTGTAGCATTAATTTTTATAAATAACATGAAGGTTTTGGTGCATAGCAGGCACTGGGGCACTAAAACAGAGCTATTTGATAGAAAGCCTGTTTCTGAGTTAAGCTCAAACCAAATACATTCATTTGGTTCAATACAACATGCCTCTTATTTGAAACCTCATGCTGTGAAGACACAAGGGAAAGAGAGAGTAAATGTAATATTTATCACTCACATCAGTAGTCTTGGACCGATCAAAGGAAATACATTTACCAGATGACTAAAAAGCAGAGTTTCATCCCAGTTCCTTGAGAATGCAACCTGAAAGGAGGAAAACATCTTAAGCCTGAATCCAATCAGAGCTCATTAATTTTGTGACAACTGAACTGTTTACTTTGAAGCAAGAGCAAATGAAAATATTGACACAGGGAGACAAATAGGTATTTGAGAAATAATTAATTTATCTCAGAAAAGAATATGGGTGATTTAGCAATTACACCTCCGTAAAAGTTCAGCAGTCTTTATGCAATGACACCACTAAAATGAACTTGGCTTTCATTGTACTTCTACAGTATAAGCAGTTACACAAAATGAATAACCATGGGCCAAATATAATAGTGGGGGTGGGGAGTTTGCAGAAAGATTCTTCAGCTGATGCAATGCATCAGAAAGCATGTAAGCATTTAATCTGGCCCCATTTAATCTAGCTTGCTGGGACAGAGTCAATGGAAAGTGGGGTTGAGATGCATCAATCAACCCTATTTAGAGACAGGAATCCCAGAAGACCTATTAACTATATAGGAATGGGAGGAAAGATTCTCTAAAACGGGAAGAAAAGTTACAGCAAGCAAAGTTAGCAAAAGAGCAGAGAGCACAAAGAGATGTGGGGTTCACCCAATAGATAACGGAACAGTTAAGAAATTAGATAAACGAAGCAAAGCTTGGTTTACAGGGATTCAAAGGGAAGATGGAAGTATGGATAAATATATTTCAAGACTAATTTCCCTAACTCATCCTATACTTCTCTATTCTTTTCCTCTGATCTGGATTTTGGCAGGGTTGACTGAGCCAGGGACATATCTCTAAAGCAGCAGAATAACTTCCAGAACATGGAATCTGAGAAGGAGCTGCTGTGGTTTCAAAAGGGCCTGTAGGGAGAGGGGGTGGCTGGCCTAAATCACCATCTGCTGTTTGTTTTGTCCCCCCTCCCCTTTTTTTGGCTCTTTCCCTGTGCTTCAGAAACTGATTCATTCCTAGTCAACAGCAAGGGTTGTTTGAAATTTAAAAACTTAATGTAAGTTTTTACACAATGCATTGGCTTTAACGCTTTACCATCTAACCTCTTTTTAATGAAATATATGGTTTTTTCCATCAGGGGTTGTTGCAAATACACTATAATCCTAATTCAATTTAATCAATGTTTATTGAATTTATTCCATATGTCAGTTTAATATCATTCCTGTGCTCCAGGCTAGGAATAATATAAGACTCCAGGTCTCTACTAGTCTAGGGGGAAGGATACTGTGCATGTATGTAACCACTGACTTACCTGTTAGAGATGTGTAGGAGAGGATTAACACATCAGATACATTGGTCTAAACTGGTGGTCTTAAACTGGACAGATGCACCTTGTATTGGAGGAACCTGATTTCCAGTCCATCAGTGGATCTGCCTGAGAACTTATCTGTGGTTCTCTTTTCTATGTTCTTTTTCATAATTGTCTTTCTCTCACATTACAACAGAGAAGTATATAACACTGAAACACCTAAAATTACCATAGTGTACTGCCAGAAATGACAGAAAACAAACAAGCAAACAAGATCTCTAGAATGTCACAGAAAATTAAAAATATTGGTGCTAGAAAAGTCTCCTTTAATCAAAGCTCTATAATTCACCCACCATATCTATACAAGATACATTTCCAATAAAATTAAAATTATTATGTTAATAAGTACCAGAATTCTAAGTTGTTTGTTTCAACTGTGTACTATTAATAATTATAACCATAATGCAGTCTAAAATATTTGTTATACAAATTTTCAGGAAATAAAAATATATATTTGATTACATACTTTTGTTGTAAAATATGATAGTGTGACCCATAAAAGATATAAATATTCGGGTGTAAAAATGTAATACATTGGGATAAAATTCTGAGGGACAAGTGAAATGATGATATAATATCAAGGAACAAAAGAAGTTAAAAAACTTGTCCTTACATTTTTAAAATGGATTTTCCTGGTTATCAATTAACTGTCATATTTGGACTGAATTAGATACATTTAAACATCCCATGATTATTTATTGAATGATCCTATCTACTTCTTGTAGCACTTGTTCTCTTAAAGTCTACTTTATCTAATAATGATTGAGTTGCACTGTTATTCGTTTGGTTGGTTTTTATTTATATTGGAGTGTTTATTTCTCCATCCTGTACTTTCAGACTCTATATACACTTATTTTTAGATGTGTTTATTTTTTATATGTGTTTGTTTAAAATCAATTTGGCAAGGATTATCTTTTACTTGGAGCAGATAGGTAGGCAATTATATTTAATGTGATTATTGATATACATTGATTTTAAACTATATTTTAGCATATTTTATCTATCTTATCTAACATTTGACCTTTTTTCTCTTTCCTTGCCTTCTTTTAGATTCTTTTTTTAAATATTCAATTTTTCTTCTTTGTTTAGAAGATAAACACTCATTTGTTAATCTTTTACTGGTTATCCTGACAGTTTCAACGTGCTTCTTTTCTTATCAGGATAGTTTCTTTAAACTTCTTCCTAGGCAATATCAAAGAACTTCTGGCGGGAAATCTCCACTTACCTGGATTCATCAAACTAGCTCCTTTTCCTCACTTTGGCTTTTAGTGCTAACCCACTTCTTCAGAGTAGCCTGTCCTAATACACCTTCCCTCTAACCTAAACGTGCAATTAAAAAAAAAAAAGTCAACCCTGCACTAATTTCCAATTGCACTATATGCTTTTCTCCAAGTATCTTATCATAATAAGTAATATATTTCATTTGGATGACATTTAAGTCCTAGTTCCTCCATTTGAGGGTACACTTCATGAGATTACGGACATTTTAATTGTGTATGTGTTATATCTCTGCACCTGGATCTTTGCAGACAATAAAGTGCTTATTCACAACATAATATAAGTGCTCCTACCATGAATGATTTTAAACTATGAACTAGATATCACTAAATGCATATTTGGGAACATGTATACAGTTGGCTTCAGCAAATGACTGAAAGTAGGATTTTTGGTCACTTGCATTAGAAATTGCTAGAAACTTACTAAACTGACCCCAAATTCCCCTTTTTATGGCCTAAATTCATACTTGAAAAAAAAATGTTTGACACATGGAATATTTTAAGGTAAGTCATCTTGGAATATATGTAGTTTTGGTTATTATGTATATTTATTCTTTCCAAACCATTTGAGCATTCTTTTTTGTTAATATCTGTATTTTTGCTAAATACAGACAACTCAAATAACCAATTATTTGTTTCTTGATCCATTTGAATGAAAGTTGTTTTAACTAATAACCTCAGCCTATTTGGGTTCACCAAATGAATAAAATACATATACTCCATATATATATATATACACACACACACACACACATATATATATATAAGTATATATACATACATACATATATATCCTTTGGTGAAGAGAGTGGTCTGGCTACATTTAGTTAACCATATAGCTCACCCTGCACAAGACTAGATAGACACAAGCTTTCATAATGCATTTTTATAAGTGCAACCCAACTGCAAATCTCCCGTTTAAAATAAGACAAGGAGAAATAGAAAATAAACACAGATCATTGATATGTAACTAAGCTAAAGGATTTCCTGCTAAGAAAGCCAAGGACTGATCTACATTAAAAATGTGATTTATTCCAGAAAGAGAATAATTAAGCATTAGTCAATAACTAAGGCATTTTAATAGTATCTTTCTAACAGCCGAAAGTGCATTAAAAGACTAAAATCTGGACCTGAGAAAAGCTTCATTAATTAAACAAAAATCCTTTTTCTTCACACTGGGAAACAGTCAAAATGCTTCCTAAAGTGGATATCAGATGAAACAGATACACAGTTACACATAGAAAAACTTTGAGTTCGTATGGGTCCTAGAATCTGAAAGTGTTAGCCATCTGATGAAATCAAACTGGGAGAAGAATTCAGATTATATCACTGACATATATTATCAAAATGAATTAATTAAGCATAGCCTGTGTGGAGGGCTCCCTCTGTACCCAGCTAAGCCCTGTGGACAATATTATGGACTCCTGAAGTATACTCCCTGACTTTAAGGTTCTTCAACCTGGACTTGGGGAACAGAACAAAGACAGGTGAAATAATAAAAATGTAAGTACATCCTGCTTGGATAATACTACATAACTAGTATATAGAGGAAGAAATGAGTGTGGGCTACGATATTCAGAGAATGCTGCCTGGAAAAAACTGTGTGTGTGTGTTTGTGTGTGTGTATTGAGTAGGGTATCCACTATTTTTCAAGATTTTAAGAGTGGATACAATTGGGAGATTCTATGGGAGGGTCATAGTTCTTTTGGAGGGAAATAGCCTAAACGAGGATTAAGAAAAAAATTATCAGATGCACACTAAGACTAGTGAGATATTTAGAAGGCCAGCCTGATTTCCTTGACTCATGTGGGCCAGTGGGGCTGAAAACTCCATCAGTGCCTAATGACCTTTGTAATACTAATAGAAAAATAATGATAAAAAATAATAGGTGATTTAATTTCAAAGCTACACAGATGATTTAATTTTTATAACAGCTTGATGTATGTTTTATTTCACTTTGCAGATGGGAAACTGATTCTTAGGAAGGATAAGTAGGCAGCCCAGATCACACACTAACACATGACAGAATTGAGCTTCAATTGACTCCAAAGCTGATATTCCACACTGCCTGTGCCACCACTGGCAGAGTTAAAGGGAGGTTACAAAAAATGCTTTAATCCCTGCTCTCTAGGAGGGAGAAGAGGACCAACATTAATTGTACATTTAAAACTCTTAAGCTGGGAGGAGATCAAGATGAAAGAGTAGGTGGACTTGAAACTCACCTCCCCACCATGAACACATCAAAAATACATCTACGTGAGGAACAATTCTCACTGAAAACAAACTCGAAACTGGCAGAAAGACTCCTGTACAATCAAGGCGGTAATAAAGATCCACACAGAATGAGGTAGTAAAGGAAGAGAAGGGATCAGGTTGGGGCCTGTGCCCCAGAAAGGGGACCAGAGGAAAAGGGAGATTACACAAGGGCAAAGATCCTCCCTGGGGAGTGAGAGTTCTAGCCACACATTAGGTGCCATATTCCTGGGGTCTAATACAAGAAAGACAAACCTCCTTGGCTGGTTGGAAGGCCAGTGGTAATAACAGGAGGGCTGTGGGAAGCGTAGACTCCCCTCCTAAGGAGCATGCATGCGTACTTGCTTACTCCTGAAACAGGGTGGAGAAGGCAGATTGCACAGGTGGTTGACTGTATCCTGTGACTGCCCTAGCAGGTGCCACAGCCTGAGCCGAGTGAACTCTCCAGCCCTGCCTGCTTCACATTGGAGCTCAATTATGGAATGAGGGCTACCATGACTGAGGAAAGAACTTGGCCATCAGACACAGAGGTGGCTCCAACTCAGAATGGTGTCTGAGCATGGTGGAGACAGTCATTAGTGGCACTTACCCTGGTGATTATATCCAATCCCTATAAAACACTCATGACATTTTCCCCAGAATTAGAACAAATAATCCTAAATTTATATGGGACCACAAAAGACCTCAAATTACCAAAGCAATCTTGAGAAAAAGAAAAAAACAAAGCTGGATGTGTCATGCTTCCTGACTTCAGACTATACTACAAATCTACAGTAATCAAAATAATATGGTTCTGTCCCCAAAACAGAAACATAAATCAATGGAATAGAATAGAGAGCCCAAAAATAAACAAACACACCCGTGATCAATTAGTCTATGACAAACGAGGGAAGAATAGACAGTGGAGAAAAGAGTCTCTTCAATAAGTGGTGCTGGGAAAATTGGACAGCTACATGTAAAAGAATGAAATTAGAACATTTCCTCACACCATATATAAAAATAAACTCAAAATGAGCTAAGGACCTAAATGTAAGACCCGAAACCCTGAAACTCCTAGAAAATACATAAGCAGAACACTCTTTGACGTAAATTGTAGCAATATTTTTTTGAATCTTCCTCCTAAGGCAAAAGAAATAAAAGCAAAAATAAACAGGTGGGACTTAATTAAACTCAAAAGCTTTTGCACAGCAAAGGAAAAAACTGACAAATCAAAAAGGCAACCTAATAAATGGGAGAATCATGCAAATGATATGACTGGTAAGGGGTTAATATCCAAAATATATAAACAGCTCTTCCAACTCAATATCAAAAAAAACAAACAACCCAATTAAAAAATGGACAGAAGACATGAATAATTTTTCTAAAGAAGAGATACAGGGCTTCCCTGGTGGCGCAGTGGTTGAGAGTCCGCCTGCCGATGCAGGGGACACGGGTTCGTGCCCCTATCCCGGAAGATCCCACATGCCGCGCAGCGGCTGGGCCCGCGAGCCATGGCCGTGGAGCCTGTGTGTCCGGAGCCTGTGCTCCGCAACGGGAGAGGCCACAGCAGTGAGAGGCCCGCGTACAGCAAAAAAAAAAAAAAAAAAAAGAGATACAGATGGCCAACCAGTACATGAAAAAATGCTCAACATCGCTAACAATTAGAGAAATGCAAATCAAAACCACAATGAAATATCACCTTACACTTGTCAGAATGGGTATCATCAAAATGTCTACAAATAATAAATGTTGGTGAGGATGTATATTGGTGCAGCCACTATGGAGAACAGTATGGTGGTTCCTCAAAAACTAAAAATAGAACTACCATAAGATCCAATAATTCCACCCCGGGTATATATCTGAAGAAAATAAATACACTAGTTTGAAAAGATACATGCACCCCAATGTTCATAGCAGCTAAGATATGGAAGCAACCTAAGTATCCATCAACAGATGAATGGATAAAAAAGATGTGAGATACATATATACACACACATATATATGCACAATGGAATACTACTCAACCACAAAAAAAAAGAATGAAATTTTGCCATTTGCAACAACGTGATTGGACCTGTAGAGTATTATGCTTAGTGAAATAAAGCAGAGAAAGACAAATATTGTATGTTATCACTTATATGTGGAATCTAAAATATAAAATGAATGTATATAACAAAACAGAAACAGGCTCACAGATATAGAGAACAAACTAGTGCTTACCAGTGGGGAGAGGGAAGGAGGAGGGGCAAGATAGGGATATGGAATAAAGAGATACAAACTACCATGTGTAAAATAGATAAGCCAACAGAGACATATTTTACAGCACAAGGAGATACAGCCATTGTTTTGTAATAACTTTGAATGGAGTAAAATCTATAAAGATATTGAATCACTATGTTGCACACCTGAAACTAATACAGTACTGCAAATAAACTATGCTTCAATTTAAAAATAAATAAAAATAAATAAATAAAACTTACACATGCAGAGTTGGAAATAGATCCTGACCCATACAATTTCTTATGTGCCCTTCAATTCTTTCATGTGGGTTTGCTTCTAAACCCAGTAGAGTCATGGGTAGGAGTATGACATGGAAGAACAAGTGTGGGTTTGGAAATCAATAGGCTCTCATTCCAGGCCTTGCTCTATACTTTATAACTTTGATCATCTAACTTTCAGTCTCAGCTTCCTGAGACTATGCTCCTCTATTGGTGATGTAAAACCAACCTTGCCTGATTGCTGAGAGGGTGAAGTGTGATGATGTGTGTTTCCTACCTAGCACAGGATATATGGCCCTAATTATTGTAATTCCTTTGTTTACCATACAGACAAAAGTCTACCTCAAATTCAGTTATAGGTCGTTAACAATAGAGCCTCAGCCAGAATTTGTTGCATTCTGTTTTTATAATCATACACGTTCATGTTGCTCTCATCAAGGGACCTATGTCTCAGAGAACAAAGATGGTTGTTCATTTGCTTCCATACCCCTTCCACCTCATGACATAGAAAGTGTCTAGCATTTTTTCAGACACAATCACGAAGTACCTTCTGTTAAAATTGAGAAAGGCACATCTAGGGAAGGCAGGAAAACATGCCCAGATGATATTTTTATTATTGTCCCTATTTTGTAGCTATAGAAACTGAGGGACAAAGATGTTACCAACCAACTTTCACAACTCATAAGAAACAGCAGGTAGGTAAATAAGCAAATAAATAAATAAATAAATTTAGCTAGACATGATTACTATGTAAAGTATAATATTACAAAGAATTATGAAGCATGCAAGGTGATGGGGATATAATCTCCTAGAGCTTAGTGAGTAAAAAGTGAATAATAAGAGATGAAGTCTGAGTGTTAGGTTGGGCTACATCATGAGTGTCTTGTAGGTCATAGTCAGGTTTTAATTTTTTTTCTGGATGTAATTGAGAAGTTTTAGGGAAATGCTATCATCTGATTTAGCTTTTAATAGATTATATTGGAGGGGGCAGAAGGAAAGTAGATATATCATCTATTATGTCATTCAGACAACAAGACAGTGACTTGAACTAAGGTAACAGCAGTAGCTATAAATACCTTATAATTCCAGAAGTTTCTTTTTCCTTAGAACTTTCAAAGACAGAGGCTAGCCACTTTCTGGCTCTAACAAAGTCATTCCATCAAAGTCTGTTGCCAACTTCTGATTCATTAGCTGAGTATAAAGGGACATGAGTGGCCCTGGGCAGCCTTTGTTTGGTCTGTTCCCTCCTGACAGCTCTCTTCAATCCCACTCACATGTAGGGAAGAAGGGCTTCTCTCTGTGTCCCCCAAGGAAGTTCTTTTACTTTTTTATATCTTTGCCTGCCCTAATTTCTGAGGTATTTACATTTTTCTTTTTAATTAATTAATTAATTTATTTATTTTTGGCTGTGTTGGGTCTTCGTTTCTGTGGGAGGGTTTTCTCTAGTTCTCTAGTTGCGGCGAGCGGGGTCCACTCTTCATCGCGGTGCGCGGGCCTCTCACTGTCGCAGCCTCTCTTTTATTTTTTTATTTTTATTTTTTTGCAGTACGTGGGCCTTACTGTTGTGGCCTCTCCCGTTGCGGAGCACAGGCTCCGGACGCGCAGGCTCAGCAGCCATGGCTCATGGGCCTAGCCGCTCCGCGGTATGTGGGATCCCCCCGGACCAGGGCACAAACCCGTGTCCCCTGCATCAGCAGGCAGACTCTCAACCACTGCGCCACCAGGGAAGCCCATTGCGGCCTCTCTTGTTGGAACACAGGCTCCAGACGCGCAGGCTCAGTAGCTGTGGCGCATGGGCTTAGTTGCTCCGCGGCACGTGGGATCTTCCCAGACCAGGGCTGGAACCCGTGTCCCCTACATTGGCAGGCAGATTCTCAACCACTGCGCCACCAGGGAAGCCCGAGGTATTTACTTTTAAGCTCTGACAGATTCAGAGAGGGAAAGATGAGAGCCACACGTTGTAATGGTAAAAATGAAAGGGAGCTGAAAATGCATAACGCAGTCGTAGATCAGAAGAGAGCTCGGCAGAGTGGTGAAGACTACTCAAGCATTCCTACTGCCTTTTGTTTTCTTTGATTCAAATACAATTTTCTGGCCCTCAAATTGCAGCTGACCAGGACACTGGGGAAAATGCCATACATAGGAGATCTCAACAGTCATCAATGTTTGACCATGGGGTCAACAACTGAGAACAGAATTGCATAACTTCAAATGAAAACAAAGCAGGGCCACAGAACCAGAAGAGACGGAGTGCTGGCAGTTTACTGGGACAAATGCTTAACTTGACATGTAGCTTGACCCTATATGGAGTGCTGCATGCCCATTAACACACAATTCCAAAATCCAGTGATTATGGATATCATCCCGGACCTACCTAGCTTATTTCAGATCTGCTTCAGTATTTAATATCTCTATTCTGTTTATATTACTTTGAGTTAATTCCTCAATCCTCTCCAATGACTCTGGATTTAAGTTATCATTGGCTTTCCCTACCTTGAAGTATCTCAGTCCATATACTTGCCATAGCAGAGTCTCTCTGGATCAAACTCCATATATCTATAGCTGGTCAGCACCCTTGTTTGCCCTTCTAATATTCTATTCAGGGAGAAAGGGGAGATTCTGATATTAGGACATAGGCACACTCACAAAAAGAAGCATACCCTGTTTTTTGAACTGACTCCGGGAAGGGTTCTTCTCAAGGAGCACATCATGAGTCTAATCATTAAAGTTGAGGCGTAAGATCAGAAAATGACTCTTCTTCAGGCTAAACTAGTTCTCCAGAGTTATCTGTTTTGTGGACAGAGTGGAGAATTGGTCATAAAACTAAAAGTGGGGCTAAATCTGTTTCAGGAATCACCTGGCAGCAGCTATATAGAGTTGAACAATTTAGAAAGCTGGACACACACACAAGTTCACCTATATCTGTGTGTAGCTGCCTCACATTCTCCACAGGAGGACGTATAGTCTTAGGAAGACAGCACACACCCTCATCAAAGGTACTGGTTTAAGAAAACCTTTCTTTTCATATTTTTATTATCTATACTTTATACTAATGTTTAAATTTATAATAAAGGAACAATACAACAATAAATTAATAATTTCAAATAATCATTTTAAAACCCCCAATTCTAGAATTTAAACACATTTTTTTCCTTTCATAGTTGTTTTTCTATATTTTATTTAGTTAGAGAATGGTCTGTGTATAGATCTGTGTATTGTTTTGGTTTTTTTGTGTGTGCATATATGTAAGAGAGAGTGTTTGTGAGTGTTAGTGTTCTGCTCTTTCATGAAGCATACTGGCATGGTTACTTTATATTTTTCTACATAATCTTCATATTATGTTCGTTTCCTGTTATAGCTGTAACAAATTACTGTAAATTTCGGGCTTCACACAACATAAATTTATCATCTTACAGTTCTGTAGGTCAGAAGTCCAAGGCTGGGTTGATTCCTCAGCCCCAGGTCTTATAGGGTCTAAATCAAGGTGATGGCAGGGCTTATTCCTTACTGGAGACTGTGGAAGGATCTGCTTCCAACTTCATTCAGATTGTTAGCTGAATTCAGCACCTTGTGGTTTTAAGACTGTCATATGCATGTCCTTACTGACTGCTAGTGGGAGGGCATCCTTAGTTCCTACAGTATTCTCTCTGTCCTTGACTGGAGCCCCATGTATCTTAGAACCAGCAATGCCATGTCAAATCCTTCTCACATTCGGAATCTCTCTGATTTCCATTTCTGTCACCTATATTCTACTTCTGCTGCCATCTCTCACTTCAGCTAGAGAGTTTTCTCTGATTTTGAAGGCTTATGTGATTAGATTGGACCCACCTAGATAATGCCAAATTATCTCCCTTCTTAAGGGTTGTGACCTTACTTATATATGCAAAACCTGTTTTGTCATGTAGAGTAACATATTCACAGGTGTACATCTTTCTTTTGTTTCTTTGGTTGGGACAATTATTCATCCTATCACAGTAGTCATCATCTTTAGCAACTTCATAAATTTTTTTTAAATAGTTGTCTTTTTGTTTTTTATCTTTTGTTTTGGCCGTGCTGTAAGGTTTGCAGGATATTAATTCCCCCTAACCAGGGATCAAACCCATGCCCACTGCAGTGGAAGCGTGGAGTCCTAACCACTGGATCCCCAAGAAATTCTCGGAAACTCCATAATTTTGATATAACATAATATTAAAGAATATTTCTTAGGATATATATTTGTTTTCATTTTTGTGTTTTGCAATTATAAATGGTATCTTCTTACCTAGAGCTTTTGAATTATTTCCTTAATCAAATACCAATTTCAGCTTATTGCTATATTGAGTTACAATAGGTTTATACCAGTTAATAAAGTTCAGCCCTAAAAGTTTACTGTTTTATAACTACCTCTCCAGCACTGAGTGTAAATATTTTTAGATGCATATTTCAATTCTAAAATTGCTAGAGTATTAACATTTATATATTAAATATATAAATCTTATATTATGATTTCTGTGACCTCCTATGTGAAGTACCTTCAGTATTATTTCCTTAATTATCTTTTGGCATCTTGATGCTTTATATAAGCTACTTAAAATTATAGAAATTATCCACTCATCTGTCATACACAGAGAAAATATTTTTCCATGTAAGTTGTTACTCTATTTTAGCTTAATACCTTTCAATGTAGTTTTATCCTTTTAAACTATTCAAATTTATCTTTTCCTTTGATCTTGTACTTTTTGATTCAAATCTGGAAAAGTTATCAATTCTTCACAGATTCTATCCATTTTTTTTCAGCTCTTCAAATCATCTCTTACTAGTGTAGGTGTAATTTTTTGATCTACCTTCCAAGGATTGATTTGCATACTGGGCATTTTTCAACAGAGGGCAGTATTTTGCAGTTGTTCTGCTTTGTGGGTGCACATTTCAACCTCAGAACACCAAATGTTCTGAAATCTTGCTCAAGCACATACAGTGAACAGCATATACAAGAGCATTTCTATGGAAACAAATGATGTATTTTCTTATCACAGAGCTTCTGGAAGGTTCTTAAATCTTCTTTGAAATGCAATAAATGCTCTTTAAATCAATAACTGTGGTGAAAACAATAAAGAAATAGTGCATGTTAGAAAAAAAAACTGAGTCAGCTTTAGAAGAAGGCAGCAATGACAGAAGGTTTTATCCAAAACTTTAATACTATTGATTATGATTGAATGACTAAGCCAATAAGGCTTGACTCTGCTGCAGATAATGTAACCAATTTGTGCAAGAATTGCAACTAAAGCTTTATTCTCTATATGATTTAATTTTTAAAAATCTGCATTGTTTTTAATTATCTTCATGATAAATTTGGATTGTTCATGGCTCACGAGGTCCTAGCCCCAGGCCTCAAGATTCAAGCAAGTGTTCTCTATTCTAGCTTTCAGGCAGAGTCAGTGTTTCCCACCCTTGTGTCCTTATTCTGTTTTCTGTATGTGTGTTACTTTCTTGTTATACCCCAGGCTCTACCAGGACCTATCTTTACCTTATTATCTCTCCACACCAAAATTTGAGCACACTAGAGAGCACATAATAGGCACTCATTAAATAAGGAATGGAAAGATACTGAGATTTAAAATGTTCTGCTTATTAGCTTGGTAATCCTTTTTTTCCCCCTAACATTTCTAATACTGCCTAATTTATATATATGTACATAATCCTGAGTTTGTCTCATTTCAATAAAGATTATATTAGTAAATAATGTGCCTTTTCCTTTGGTGGATTTTATGGAACTTAGATGTTTTTGTAAGATATTTTGAAATTGTTGATTACAATAGATTAATGGAACTAGGAACTACAATTCCATTAGATGCCTGGGGTTTAAGGTACATCCACTCTTGATTTTTAAATGCATCACAATTTTAGGGCCACTAAGCTTGTAGGCCATGAAAGAGGTTAGGAACTTTATATTTTAGTAAGTCTGATTGCCTGGATTGATATGAAAAGAAAGATAATGTACCTTGCACTTTTGCAAGGTGGCACAAGCAGAATTCATAATCTTTTCGAAATGGCCCATGGAGTGACAAGAGATCTGACATTTGTCCAGCGTCCATAAAGCAAGGATAAGGAAATTATAGAATCACTCTTGAAGCTCCTATACAGGGCAAACATTCCAACTGTGGTTCCTCAGGACTGAAATACTTCAAGAGTGAGCACAAAGTCCTTTCCCCCTGGCGCTTCTGCCCAGCTCTGGCGGCGCCCCCCCCCCCCCACGCCCGGCGCGAGACCGCTCCCTCCCCCTTCTCGGCGTAGTCGAAGATAAACAATAGTTGGCCGGGGAGCGCCGAGTGTGTATCCCGCCGCCGCATTCGGCGGGCTGCGTGGGATCGGCGGGATCTCGGCCAACCTGCCCTGGCGGGGCTGTACTCTCTGGGAGTGAGCGTCTTCTCAGACCAGGGCGGGAGGAAGTACATGGAGGACGTTACTCAGATCGTGGTGGAGCCCGAGCCCACGGCTGAAGAAGAGCCCTCGCCGCGGCGGTCTCTCTCTCAGTCGTTGCCTCCGCAGCAGTCACCGCTGGCTTTTCCTGGAGACGAAATCTCGGGGAAAGGCCCGGCGGTGGCAGCCCGAGAGGCTTGCGACGCGCCGCCGGACGCCGGGGCCTCGCCGGCTCCCAGCTGCTCCTGCCGCCGCCGTTCCTCAGTGGCCTTTTTCGCCATGTGCGACGGGCACGGGGGGCGAGAGGCGGCACAGTTTGCCCGGGAGCACTTGTGGGGTTTCATCAAGAAGCAGAAGGGCTTCACCTCTTCCGAGCCGGCGAAGGTGTGCGCTGCCATCCGCAAAGGCTTCCTCGCTTGTCATCTCGCCATGTGGAAGAAACTGGCAGAATGGCCAAAGACTATGACAGGTTTTCCCAGCACGTCAGGGACAACTGCCAGTGTGGTCATCATACGGGGCCTGAAGATGTATGTGGCTCATGTGGGTGACTCAGGGGTGGTTCTTGGGATTCAGGATGACCCAAAGGATGATTTTGTCAGAGCTGTGGAGGTGACACAGGACCATAAGCCAGAACTTCCCAAGGAAAGAGAACGAATTGAAGGACTTGGTGGGAGCGTGATGAACAAGTCTGGGGTGAATCGTGTAGTTTGGAAACGACCTCGGCTCACTCACAATGGACCTGTGAGAAGGAGCACAGTCATTGACCAGATTCCATTTCTGGCAGTAGCAAGAGCACTTGGTGATTTGTGGAGCTATGATTTCTTCAGTGGTGAGTTTGTGGTGTCACCTGAACCAGACACAAGTGTCCACACTCTTGATCCCCAGAAGCACAAGTATATTATCTTGGGGAGTGATGGTCTTTGGAATATGATTCCACCTCAAGATGCCATCTCAATGTGCCAGGACCAAGAGGAGAAAAAATACTTAATGGGTGAGCATGGACAGTCTTGTGCCAAAATGCTTGTGAATCGAGCTCTAGGCCGCTGGAGGCAGCGTATGCTTCGAGCGGATAATACTAGTGCCATAGTAATCTGCATCTCTCCAGGAGTGGGCACTCAGGGAGATTTCACGAATGAAGACGAGCTCTATCTGAACCTGAATGATAGCCCTTCCTATAATAGTCAAGAAACCTGCGTGATGACTCCTTCTCCATGTTCTACACCACCAGTCAAGTCACTGGAGGAGGACCCATGGCCAAGGCTGAACTCTAAGGACCACATACCTGCCCTTGTTCGTAGTAATGCCTTCTCAGAGAATTATTTAGTAGTCCCAGCTGAGATAGCTCGAGGGAATGTCCAGGCTGCAGTCATATCCTCAAAAGATCCAGAGCCACTTGAAGAAAATTGCACTAAAGCCCTGACTTTAAGGATACATGATTCTTTGAATAATAGCCTGTCAGTTGGCCTTGTGCCTACCAATTCAACAAACACCATCATGGACCAAAAAAATTTACAGATGTCAATCCCAGGTCAAATGAAAGCTCAAGAAGTTGAAAGAACCCCTCCAACAAACTTCAAAAGGACATTAGAAGAATCCAACTCTGGCCCTCTTGTGAAGAAGCATAGACGAAATGGTTTAAGTTGAAGCAGCGGTGCTCAGCCTGCAAGCCTCCCCACAAACTCACAGAGAAAGAACTCTGTTAAACTTACCATGCGACGCAGACTTAGGGGCCAGAAGAAAATTGGAAATCCTTTACTTCACCAGCACAGAAAAACTGTTTGTGTTTGCTGAAATATATCTGGAATTTTTTTTTTTCCAAACTTCTAAGAGGGCTTTATGAATTTGGTGCCGAAGCTGAACTTTCTTTAAGGGGACAAAATAAAAATAGTATACAGTTTGACTTTTTGGAATTCAACAGTTTTATCCTGGCCTTGTACTTGCTTGTATTATAAATGTGAATTTTGTAGATGTTAGGGTATAAGTTGCTATAAAATGTGTGTAAATTTGTATCCTTCACACAAACTCAGTCTCTTACTCTGATACACAGTAAATGTAACAACAGGGCTAAAGGTTTAAAAAAAAATCAAAAGAATCTATTCGATTTTAGAAATACATTTAAACTTTTAAAAATGCTTATTAAGAAATTTGTATGTCACTTGTGATGAAAGCTACACAACTTTTTAAAGTAAATTATGAAGCAAACTGGAAAAGTGATGTATTTTCATAGTGACCTGTGTTCCACTTAATGTTTCTTAGAGACAACTAGTGTCTTTTAAAAATTATTCTTTATTTCTGATTTCATAATTCAGAACTAAATTTTTCATAGAAGCAGAAGTGTTGAGCCATGCAAAAGCAGCTGGGTTTTAGTCTCCTTGTCCTAATTAAAATACTATGCAGTATCTCTTATTTCTTTCAGTAGCATTTTTTCTAAACATTAATCATCAGATTTGCTCACCAAATCTTTGAAGTAGAAGGAGGTAGGTTTGCCTAAAAAGATGCCCTTCTCATCATCCCAGACATTCAGTGGCATTAGTGGGTCTTAAAAGTAGTTATATCCTCTTCTAGTGTTGCAAAACATGTGAAGTTTTTCTTGCTATGTCAATAACGGATGGTACTGCTAATTCCCAACATTTCTTAAATTATTTTATATATCCTATGGTGTTCATTGATTATATGGACATGTTTGTTCATCTAATAAAATCAGTGAACTGTTAAAAAAAAAAAAGAGTGAGCACAAAGTGCTTGAACTCAGCTAATTGAATATTTCTTGAAAGCTTCCCACAAGCCAAGGACTCTGCCAGGTACATGCAATACAATAATAGATGAGATAGTATATCTGTACAGGGGGCCCAGAGTCCTAGAATAAAGTTGTGCATCATAAAGTTCCTTCCTTTTAGATGATTAGAGATCTAAACAAGTTGTGTCTATAAATGCTCTTCCCTCACTTTCATTGTCAAATCTCTACAAATCTCATTTCCAGAATCATCTTTCTTATCTAAATTACCTCTAGTAAATTGCATACTTCAAATATTTCCTCTGGACTCCAGTGTGAACTTGCAGAATTATAGTGCTGTGAACCACCTAGAGGAGACTGCCTAGAGGGGAGACTCTGTCTCTTACTCATCATTTGTGCCTGGCACCAGGCCTGGCACTAAGTGTAGAGTTGTAAAATGAATACATGAGTGGATACATGATTGAATAAATGCATGAATGAATGAAGAGTAATTTGTTAACATATATTTGCTTTTTTATTATAAAATATTTTAAACTCTTGGAGAATAAAAATGTGTTCCCACTCCCCCAGACTAAAAAATGTAAATATTTTCCACATCATCTTTAAATGTTTTTTAAAAGAGAAGTAAATTATTACAGATGGAGCTTCCTTACTATCTTTCCCTGACCTAATATCTCCTTCTCCATCCTCAAAGGAAAAGTATTCTTGAAGCTGGTGTTTAATCTTCTCTTCCATGTTTTTATATTTCAACTTTGAATGTAGAGTTCCATAAACAACATATAATGTTATTTTTATCTTATTAAACATAAATGTTAATACTGTGTATGAATTTTATTACAATTTAATTATTTTATCCTACCCTATGCTTTCAAAATGTATGTTAATGACTAAACACTATTCTAAGTGCTATGTAATATTTATGAATAAAACACAAGTTATTCACTCTACTACTAATGGACATTTTAGAACAATCTGATCTGCTGCTGTGATTAAAAATGCTGAGTGGTCTTTTTGTGTCTCCCTGTGAACAAGTTCCGGAATGTCTTTAGGACCTGCACCCAGAACTGTAATCTCTGGTTCATTCAATATACACTTCCTCAACTTTCCTATATTTCTACATTGTTCAACAAAGTGTAAATATGTGCATTCTCATAAGCAGGGTATAAGTTTTCCTTTTTACTTAAATTTTCATCAAACCTCAATTGTATTCTGTTCATCCATGTTAATCCTCTAAGCAATTCTATACTTTTTAAATTACTTTAGACTTATACCACATTAATATCATGTTAGTGCATCTCTCACTTCTTAAAATGTCTCTCAAAATTATCTTTGCTATTCCTGCCCCTATACTCACCAATATTAATTTCAGGATCAACTTATCAAGTTCTATGGGAAATTCTATGGTGAATTGTATCCAGAATTGTACTGAATTTGTAGATTAATCTGGGGACAATTGGTATCTTTATGATATTGACTCATAATCCACTGATATGATTTATAGTATTTTGTAATTATGTCTACAAAGCCCTTGAAAATATTTGATACATTTATTCCTGGATATCTTCATGTTTTCTTACAATTGTAAATGTTATTTTTGGTGGCTTTTTTTTTTTTGTCTGCCTTGCTATCAAGTTTTACTAGCTTCATAAAATTAGCAGGGTAGCAGTTCTGTTTTCTATTTTCTAAAATAAATCTTTAAACATCACAGAGATTTTCTTTTGGGAGCAGCAGACTCATTACTTATTCAATTCATTAAAAGATCCTTGGGTCAGCTTTTACATTCATTATACAGCAGTTATGATGTTCTTTATATTTTTATGGAAATTAAGAAATTCAACTGAGTTTAAAATGTTTTGTCTTATGATTTTAAATTCTCTTTTAAATATACTTATAGTTTTCTTTTATTTTGATATTATTGACTTTTTTTTCTTAGACCCGTCCACCATTTTCTAGAAATAAGAAATACTGGATTTGTTAACTTTATTTCTTCATTTTATATTAAGTAATTTTACTTAGTATTTCTGTATTTAATTCGTTTTATTTATCAGGATTTGTTATTTTACTAACTTCTTTCTTTTTCTCTCTACTTGTCCAGGGAAATTTACTGCCCAGCATTTTGTTTTTGAAAAAAACTTACTCATAGCAGGAGTTGCATATTCAACAAAGAATGAGAGAAGGTAGGGATAGCAGAAGCAGTTCTTGTATTATATTTTAGTATGACTTCTTTGAAAAAGAACAGGTCCTGTCTTTAAGATATTCTGGCCAAGGAAAACTGAGCCAATCCCTTGCATGGAAATCCACAGGATACCTGCAGTAGCAAATGCACCTCTCCTCTGCCACCTCAGCTAGCACAGTCTGGAGGCTGACAGCTCCCACACCCGGAGGCTCTGTTCTGGAAGCCACTGCCCTCCCCAGAGGGCACTTGCCTCTTTCTTTCAAAGCTACCCGGACTTCCAGAAAACTGGCTTTTCACCTCATCCTTCTATGCAACTGAACTGTCCATCTTCCCCAGGGTTGGTCCTGAGAGCCCGGATGGGTGTCTCTGAAGTCATTTTCCATATGGTGTCAGCCTTTTAAAGGAGCCCATCCTGGGAATCTCTGCACTTTTTACCATAATTTAAAATAATCCTGGAGACTTAGGGGCAAACTGACTCTTTCACAGACTCTGGTTGAGCCTCAGGGGCATCTCTGGGCTGATGGCTAGCCTGCCTGTTAACCTAACCCAACTCCAGCCTTTCCTAAGGGGGCCTCCAGGTCTGAAGACTCAGCCTCTAGGATAACTTGGAAAGCAGGAATATGTCTGTCTCTTGAGGACTTATCATCATATGGCAGGAGACTCAGCCCTACAGGGTGCTGGCACCAGTTGGGCCAATTGGACTCTTGCATCCAGGCTCTCTCTTCCCTCAGAGGGCAAAGAGACCCAGAGCATCCCTGGATTTTAACCTGGCTCCCATTCAGGTTAACCTTCCTCCTCATCCAGCCACTAGGCTTGGGGCTTAGGGACAAGGGTTCCCAAAGACCTGAACAGATTTGGTTCTCCCAAAATTCCTTCTGCAGTTCAACAAATCACCCCCAGCCCCTGTTTCCATCACCATTTTTATTTATTTATTTTTTAGTTTTATCAAGATAATTGTATTTTCTTTCCTCTACTGATTGGAAGGTATAGATTTTAGTTAGTTTTCAGTGGTTTTCCTTAAGTTTTGAAGATATAAATTGGCCTCTAAACTTTTCTAACAAAATTAAGAAACGCATTGTCTCTATCACACTACCAAATATGTGAGCTGTTTACATGTTTAATTACACATTTAACAGACCCTCTTCTGTCTCGTAAATGTGATAGAAAGTCTCTTCTCATCGTTCCTGTTAAAAATCCCTACTTTTAGGTATCCAGCAGTTGACTTTACTAGCATATTATCAACTTTTGTGCTTATCGTTTTCCCCCACAACTTATTTCTGCATTTATTTTTCTTATCAATGTGTATTACTTACTCTTTTTTTTCTTTTTAATTCTGGTTCTGCGGCGGTTGGGCCAGGGCCAGCGTGAGGGCTGCGGGTCCCGGCCGGCGTGAGGGCTGCGGGGTCCCGGCCGACGTGAGGGGTGTGGGTCCCGGCGCGAAAATCAGCTGGCAGCGCGCCACTGGAGGCCGCACCGCGCACCAGCGTTGTCACGGGACCCCCTTGGATCTCGCGAGAGTGCAGGAGCTCAGGCTTCCTCCCTGCGCCCAGGTGCTCAACTAGTTACTCTCTTTAGTGAGGGAGTTGGAGTGCTAAAGTCAGCTAGCTTTGGTAAATAGGAAAACGTTTTCATTTTCTTTCACCCCTATTTGGCAGGTTATAGAATTCTAAGTTAAGTTTATCTTCAGCATTTTGGATATTATTCTGTGCTTCTTTTATCTTAGAGATTCACCTCGTTTCTTTATATGGTTCCCTCCCTTTCCTCTTCTATTATCCCTTCCATTGGATGACAAACTCCCTCATCTTTCAGGAAGCCACAGAGAATAAAAAAGGTCTGAAGAAACAGATAAAGGTAAGGAAGGTGTTGAAGGCGCTGCAGCTCGTCAGTTTATAGTGTCGAGAGAGAAACAGAGAGAGCAGTTTGTTTCCTGCTTGGGCGTTTTCAGGCTGGTGTGGCAAAAGGACGAGTCAATTAGTGAGCTGAAGATTCTGCCCATGAAGGGTTAGATCACCAGATTCTGATTCAGGAGGGACAAAAGTAAACTCAGAAGGGCTTCCCTGGTGGCGCAGTGGTTGAGAGTCCGCCTACCATGCGGGGACACTGGTTTGTGCCCCTGTCCGGGAAGATCCCACATGCCGCGGAGCGGCTGGGCCCGTGAGCCATGGCCGCTGAGCCTGCGCGTCCGGAGCCTGTGCTCCACAATGGGAGAGGCCCGCGTACCGCAAAAAAAAAAAGTAAACTCAGAAAAGGAGTGATTTTTACAGATGTATGTATTTTACTTACGTAACCGAACTGAAGTTGGGTCTGCTTGCCCCTGTGCAGTGAAGTCAGTCTACTGACACCAGGTTTGGTGAAGGAAAGTTCAGTGTTTATTGCAGGGCACCAAGCAAAGAGCCCAGACAGCTAGTGTTTAAAAGGCCTGAATTCTCCGAAGACTTTCAGGGAAAGGTTTTCAAACACAGGGTAAGGATGGGGGTTGTGGGGTGCGTGATCAGCTCGTGGACATTCTGATTGGTTGGTGGTGAGGTAATCAGTAGTCGGCAGCATCGACCTGGTTCCAACTGGTGTGGGGTCTACATGCTTGTGGGCAGCATCCAGTTAACTTCTTCCACCTGGTGGGGGTTTCTGTATCTGCAAAGCAGCTCAAAGGGCATGGCTCAGAATATTATCTATAGCCCTTGAGGAGGAACTAAAGGTCCTTGACTTTGTTTAATGGCTAAACTATTATTATTTTGTCTTGCTTGACTGTTTTCCTTTCTTTCTGCATTTTCTCACTTCTCTGATTAAATTTACTCTTTGGAACTCGGGGAAGCCCTAGGCAGCTAAAGTTTCTCTTCAGACAAGAGGCAGGAGGAGGACACGGAGGGAGGGGGTTCTCTCCTAGGAAGGCCCCAAGGGTCCTGCTCAGTTACACTTAGAGCAGCTTCTGGTTGACTCCACATTAAGAAAATCCAGTGCTGAAGAATTTTGAATCCCTTCAATTATCTGGAAACTTTCATTTTCATCTTTAGCCCTGGCTCAGCACTTTTTTCCCCGTGTAAACTGCTCACTGCAGGGATGGTCTGTCCATTCTCTATGGGCTGTCTTGTTTCCCCACCCATTGGATCAAGTTGGAAACACAGACCTTTTGACTAATTTCCTCAAAGAATCTTGATGTCACCTATCCCAAGGTGAAATAGATGTGACTGGATTGAGGGAAGACAGAGGATCGCATTCTCCACAGTAAAAATTTAATTTTGATTATTAGATAATTATATTCCTATTTTTAAAGACAAACATATAAAACTCAAAAAAGAAAAGAAACTATTTCTTCAGCTCTGACTCCAATATCCAGTATCTGAAGTCCTGGGATTTAGTCAGTCTTTCTCCCTCTCTGTCTCTCTGTTTCTATCTATCTCTCAGTTTATTCTCTCCTCTCTATTATTTTTTTAATTAATTTTTAATTAGAGTATAGTTGATTTACAATGTTTTGTTAGTTATACATGTACAGCTAAGTGATTCAGTTATACATATACATATATCCACTCTTTTTTAGATTCTATTCCCATATAGGGCATTACAGAGTATTTAATAGAGTTCCCTGTGCTATACAGTAGGTTCTTATTAGTTATCTATTTTATATGTAGTAGTGTGTATATGTCAATCCCAATCTCCCAATTTATCCCCCCTCCTTTCCCCTTGGTAACCATAAGTTTGTTTTCTATCTGTGACTCAATTTCTGTTTTGTAAATAGGTTCATTTGTACCATTTTTTTAGATTACACGTATAAGCAATATCATATAATATTTGTCTTTCACTGTCTGACTTATTTCACTCCATATGACAATCTCTAGGTCCATCCATGTTACTGCAAATGGCATTATTTAGTTCTTTTATTATGGCTGAGTAATATTCCATTGTATATATGTACCACATCTTCTTTATCCATTTCTCTGATGGACATTTAGGTTGCTTCCATGTGCTGGCTATAGTGAACAGTGCTGCAGTGAACATTGGGGTGCATGTATCCTTTCAAGTTATGGTTTCCTCCAGATATATGCCCAGGAGTGGGATTGCTGGGTCATATGGTAGCTCTGTTTTTGGTTTTCTAAGGAATCTCCATACTCTTCTCCATAGTGGCTGTACCAATTTACATTCCCACCAACAGTGTAGGAGGGTTCCCTTTTCTCCACACCCTCTCCAGAATTTATTGTTTGTAGATTTTTTGATGATGGTCTCTTCTCTATTCTTACCCTATTCTCTAATCTTTGTGCCTTAGGAAGAAAGAGACAGTTTCACCCATATTCTTTTGCAATGGAATCTCCAGACCCTACTGCCAAATAATTAAAGCCCTCCCTTTAGTTTACCAAGGATGTGGCCAATGCTTTGCAATTACCCATTGTGAGGCAGCCCTAAATAGTGTCCAACTGAGGCTGCTTTCTCCAGATTCTCTTTACTTGCTAGAGCTGGGAGCAACACATGTAGTTACACTGAAGTTGTTTTTAATTTGTGTACCAGAATTATATTTTCCTTTATAACATGATTAATAAAAATGTAATTGAGTCCCTTTACATCCATTTATAGATAAAACAAACAAACTAACACTAGCCAGGGAGACTGGAGTGCCATGAAATCAATATATTTTACACTCAAAGTACTGATTGATGAGTAACTATGAGAAAGAAGAATAATATCTGACATAAAACTCAAACCCTAAATCAATTTGCACAAATACTGAATTACAGTGGATTTATGTAGAGAAAACAGTGAGACATACTTTTATCACATTCATTAACATAAAATAATTACATAGAATAAAAATGTACTCTCTTTTACACCACTGACCTTAGAGAAATTTAACTTTTCAATGCATCTGAAGACACATGAGATATGAGAACACAGAGATAACAATTGTCCTAGAAGTTCCTTTGGGCCAGATGAAGGAATTCAGATTCTATCCTTTAATGAATATGATTCTATAAATGACTAAACCTTTTCCAAATCTCACATTTTTCTGTAAAATGGGAACTAATATATAATTTCTAAGGCTATTAGGGAAATGCAAGAAAATGGTATTTGTGAGGGTGTTTCTACAAATATAGAAAAAGTAATTCTAGTTCTTAAATTCTATTCTTTCCTTAAAAAGAGTAGCTTATAAATGTAATTTACAAATATAAAAAAAGTTAAAACAAAACTGGAAATATCATATTTAAATAAAATAGTTACAAAGATTGGAATTTATTTTCCCCTAAGACTCTTTGTTTTTGTTTTCCCTCCCCAAAGTTTTTACTGTTTTCATACAACTGCTTTTGGCTCTAAACTAACACCTTTCAAATGATGTAAAGCATGTGATGTGGAAATTCCTAGACAGCAAAAGGAGTCAAGCACACAGGAACAATCTTTATTCCTTTGAGAGAAGCAATTGCATAAATACAGATGGAAATTACAAGTCTTATTTACAAAGCCATTTTCCCCTGTTCTTTCAATATTGGAAATGAAATCACTGTTAAGAGATCTGTCAGACCTTATATATTTATTTATTTATTTATTTATTTATTTTTTTTATTTTTTTTTTGCTGTACGCGGGCCTCTCACTGTTGTGGCCTCTCCCGTTGCGGAGCACAGGCGGACACGAACCTGTGTCCCCTGCACCGGCAGGCGGACTTTCAACCACTGCATCACCAGGGAAGCCCGCTTATATATTTCAAATGATCCAATCACTCTCATTCTCAATCTTCTTGCCCAGATATAATGCATTTTACATTGTTTCTAATTCAATTAATGAGGAAAAAGACATGCAAGTAAATGCCTGTTATAACAATAATAATCTTATTAGTGTCACAAATGGGCTGAAGGTAAAATATGATTCAAAACAAACCATTTTCAGAAGATTTAAAGGACTTCATCTGTAAAGTGAATTACCAGAACAATAACAACTTCATTGTCTGATGAAAATTAACTGAATTAAATGCACATATATATCATAAGGAACTAATTCAAGTTATATTGTGTAACGTGCTTCTCATTTTAAGTTATTATTTTACAGTCTAGGTTTAGATGACTCCAGGCAGGCATGAAGTTTAGTTCTTCCTGAGATAATCAGATACTGGCCCCCATAATAATTGCTCAGAAAGGTTTTGGGAATAGCTCATATTATCTCCACAGCTGGTGAGAGTGACAGAGATAGTAATACCTGCTGAGTAAGAGCTCAGATTCTAGAGCTGAATTGCCTATGTTCAATCCATGTGACTCTGGGCAAGTCATTTACATTTCCATGCCTCAGTTTCCTCATCTGTATAATGGAGAATAACAATGTCCCCTATCTTGTAGGATTTTCATAAGGATTAAATAAGTTACACATATAAATAACTTAGAATAATGTCTGGCACAAATAAGCACTTAGAAACGTTAGCTATGGTTACTCCTAGGCCATAATGACCTTGTACCTTAAGATCTTCAGTTTATATTTTGCCCCTAGCTATTCCAGATCAGCAGGTTATTTCATAGACATACTGGCTGTATGTCTCCCAGAACAGTTAAGAATGACTGTGAGGGCATAAGACCCTCACCCCTGAAACATGACCAGCCTGAGCTTCTGGGCCCTTGGGGAGGAATTGACATGAGTTTCCTCCACTCAACAGCTGGTTGCCATCTATAGTCCTCTTTTCACACAATTAAGTTGTAACTTTTACAGACAAAGGGGACCTGTATCATTTATATATTTTTTTTAAATTAGTGCTATCTTTCCATTAATCGCAATCATCTCATATTTATTGCTTTCAGTTAGGCAAAAACCCAATACAAACTAACAACAAATGTAAACTGTAAAAGACACAACTGGGTCAGAGTTCAATTGATGTCACCTGGACTCTTGAACTTTCTATTGGCTCTGCTTTGCTCTGGGTTGTCTTCACTCTCAGTTAGGCTCAGGCAAATGTGACCATGCACAACTCCAGGTTTATATCTTCACAGCCAGCAATAGCAAAGATGCCATTTCTCTCCTGCTCTCCAGGAGAGTCTGAGGCCTGAGCAGCTCTGCATGGGACAAATACTATACCAGGAACAATCTAAAGGAAGTGCTTGGGAAATATGTTCTCTAATTTTCAAAGCAGAGGTCACAGTGCCACCCCCATGGCAAAGGATGGGTGACTCTGCTCTATCCAAACCACAGGGAAACAGAGGCTGTGTTGCCCTGGTAATGGAGAAAGATACTGAACAGGGAAAAAGCAGCATATCTGTCACATTCCACCTTTCTCTTGCTAACTTCTTTCAATTGTACTATCCCATCAAACATGGCTTCTCTGAAGTTTGGCATAGCATAATTTTTAAATAGTTTTTAAAAAATAATTTTTGTGGGCTTCCATGGTGACGCAGTGGTTTAGAGTCTGCCTGCTGATGCAGGGGACACGGGTTCGTGCCCCGGTTCGGGAAGATCCCACATGCCGTGGAGCGGCTGGGCCCTTGAGCCATGGCCGCTGAGCCTGCGCGTCCCTGCACATCCGGAGCCTGCGCATCCAGAGCCTGTGCTCTGCAACGGGAGAGGCCACAACAGTGAGAGGCCTGCATACCACAAAAAATAATAATAATAATAATAATAATTTTTGTATGCCAAATTGAACATATAATAGTGTTAAGTAGAAGGTCAAACTTCTGGATTCATTAATCTTAACTCTGTAAAACATTTAGGACAATGTTTCCTAGTAGTCATAGTAAATATTTGTAGTTTGCCCCTCATATGCCTTTAAGTACTATAATTCCTTCACACTTACTTTCAAAGTTTTTAAGTTTCCTACGTTTTTAAAAGATTTTATTGGCTCATTACTAGTAGTTTATTCATTTATTTACTATTTATTGAGCATTTACTTTATGCGTATCACTGTGATCATTATTGGCGCTCTTATATGTATAAATGATATATCTATATATCTACATATATTCCTTAGTCCTTACAACATCCTAAATCATTATCATGCTCTCACATAGAATTAAATATAGATTGCCTTGTATTGTAGCTATTACTGT
This sequence comes from Mesoplodon bidens, assembly GCF_964165515.1. NCBI lineage: Eukaryota > Metazoa > Chordata > Mammalia > Artiodactyla > Ziphiidae > Mesoplodon > Mesoplodon bidens. The sequence goes on from NC_138164.1 coordinate 68,046,961, forward strand.
ATATATTTTATGCATACTTATTAGGAAATACATTTATTAAGAATTGTGTTGCCTTCATTAGATAAATTTTATTTTGAAATAGTTTTAAATTTACTGAAAAATGGCAGAGATACTAGTACATTACTTTTTTCATCTATATATCTACCACATTACCTGTCGTAATGCCTTATGGTCAATAAATATTTCTATTATATCAAGACCCACCAATTTTGTTGGTCACTTTCATGAGGTAAAAAATTTAGAACTGTGTTTGACAATTGTCCTGTTTAATTATATCCTTTTTATTATTGTGATATTATTATTAACTGTAATACTAGGAAATACTCATCCATTTTGCCCTTAGAGAAAGGATAGTGGAAATAGAAAATAAACAATCATCACCAAAACATTAGCTTTGGTCTGTTATGGGTGTCTGGATCAGAAACTGACAACAAGAAGGAGAATATTATTGGTTTTAGCTAAATGAAAGATATTTATCAGAAACAAAAAATCATCTGGGAATTTGATATGATACAGTCATAAAGTTGGAATGGACCCTAGATATTATTCAGTCCAACTCCCATACTTTGCATATGAGGAAAAAGGTTCAGATGTGTTCAGTGACTTATAAAAAGGGAAATGCACCTATTAAGAAACAATGTTGGAAATAAACCATGGTCTCTGATTCTAAATCCAGAACTTTTTCGCCTATACCAAAATGAACGGTATATTACTAACCACTTAGGCAGTTCTTCTGTACTAATTATTCTTTTGCTAAGAATGTAGATTTCATCTCTTTTAATGTACCACTGAATGTTATGAGACTCTACCATTGTGAGTGGCAACATCATGGCCTTGTTTGCATCCAGGTTTTAATGCTTGACATTGCTAGATTTGAATTCTGCCTCTGCCACTCCTTTTAGTGATGTGGTAATCATCAAATTAATCTAACAAAGTTTTAGTTTTCCAAGGTATATATAATAACAATCTAAGTTTACTCCGAGGATCAAACTGGGTCTTGGCTTAAAGAACCTTCTTTAGAGCCTGGCGTATAATAGGCAGTCAATTAGTACTGCTTCCTTTCTCCACCACTCCTGTGGAAAGGGACAATTTTTCTAGGAGACAAGGTGGTTTAGAAAAAAGCCTGGATGTGGGAGTATGACTAGGTACTAATGCAAGTCTTCCATTGTTTTATGTGCAACTAATGTCTCTGACATATGGGTTCTTCATCTGTTAAGCAGAGATAATATCTGTTTCATGTGATGTTATGAGGATTGAATGCCTAGCTTACAGTAAGCACTCAGCAATTGTTCTGTAAGTTCTTCCATTTCCTATATTAGCTACCATTTGAAGCAAAATGAGATTTTGCTGATATTTTACATTTTTTCAGTGAGTTAAAAATTTGTTATAAAAATATTTTAAAATTATCAACCTTGTTTATAATTCACTCCAGAGAATAAAGACAATGCAATAGAAAATGTCTATCTATAGCTCTTTATACACCTGTTTCCAAAAAAAAACTACAATTAAAAAGTCCTTGGGGGCTTCCCTGGTGGCGCAGTGGTTGAGAGTCCGCCTGCCGATGCAGGGGACACGGGTTCGTGCCCCGGTCTGGGAGGATCCCACATGCCGCGGAGCAGCTTGGCCCATGAGCCATGGCCGTTGAGCCTGCGTGTCCGGAGCCTGTGCTCCGCAATGGGAGAGGCCACAACAGTGAGAGGCCCACATACCACAAAAAAATAAATAAATAAATAAAAAAGTCCTTGGGCTTCCCTGGTGTCACAGTGGTTGAGAGTCCGCCTGCCGATGCAGGGGACACGGGTTCGTGCTCCCGTCCAGGAGGATCCCACATGCCGCGGAGCCGCTGGGCCCGTGAGCCATGGCCGCTGAGCCTGTGCGTCTGGAGCCTGTGCTCCACAACGGGAGAGGCCACAACAGTGAGAGGCCCACGTACCACCAAAAAAAAAAAAAAAAAAGTCCTAATAAGAATATTTGCCAGAAAAAAATGCTTTATAAGAAATCTAGGTAATGTCTCTTAGAATGTAACAACAATGACCTATGTTCCTATTTATATGTGATATAGGTAATATATTCAGTAGAAGGAGGAAGATAACAATAGCTAAACCTGCATTAGGTGCTTTATATAGTATCTTAAATTTTCAAAATAACCCTCTGTATTATTATATTAACTTCACAGATGGGGAAACAAGGTTTCTAGAAAGTTAAATTATAACATGCCCAGCCTGACACCTTAGTAAGGTATTGACTCTAGATCTGAATCCAGATATGGTTGCCATCAAAGACCTTTCTCCTTTCAGAAATTTTACTGTTCTTTACTGCTATTTTCCTGTGATGAAGATAAGATGTAATAAAAAATTAAGACAGAAAAGTCTAGGAAAATTGAGAATACAAAAAGAGCAATACTGCACCTGGCTCTTCCTTCCCTAATTACTGGCTTCCTATTCAAAAGACAATAACATGTACAAATACCTACACACCCATAGTTGGTCATTTTGGTTGGCATCAGTAGAAATTAAAATAGACCATGAGTAACCTCTCCTTTCCTGGATACCAGTCTTGTAATTAATGACCCCACTCTTTCTACTAGAACTAATTAGATTTTGTTAATTAGAAATTGAAACAAAAAGTGGTAACTTAAGAATAATTTGCTTATGCTGTGGTAGAATTTATAAACATCACATCAATGGTTACATTCTGCATAACTTTATAATGCATAATTCATCAGGTCACTGGCTACATTCTGCATAATTTTTTAGTGCAAAAACTAAAAATTGTGGATATTTTCTGAAGGCTGAAGTTTTGAATAAAATATCAATTTCCCTTCACAGTTTATGAAAAGATCAGGCCCACTTTTACATCCTCTGTGTCTGGGACACTGTTCTCTTCAAGCCTCTATGCACTTTCCTCCTGTGGAATTTGGAATCATGGCTCCATGGACAGCAGTGTGAGGGTTGAGCCTCAAGGCTGAGTTTGAGTGTAAGCTTCACCTCTTACTCACTACACAAATTTCAGAAAAATACTCATATCCTAATCTTCAGATTTTCCCTTATTTGTAAAACGAGAATACTCTTTCAGCCCCATTTTGAGATTTGTTGGAAGGTCCAAATGAGAAAACATTTTTGGGAATAGTGCTTGTGTGCAAATTGTAAATGGCAAATGGAAAGACCCTGATATTCAGAGTGTGCAAGTGGGTGTGCACCAAACTTTACCATTGCTACAAATCCTTACAACCTGCTCTTTTGCTTAAAATCTTTTTTTTCTTGAAAGGCTTTGCTTTGCTTTCCTTTCAGTGGTGAATATTCTCCTCTCTGGAGTTCCTGCCTTGCTCTCTCTCCCTCTTTGCTTCTCTTTTGCCTTCTGTATACATAACCTTCCACATAACTCTGTCTTTTCTAATCATAATCATAACAATAACAACACTGAAGATAAAGTCAATACCTAGTGTTTACTAAATACTTACTATGTGTCAGGCATTGTTCACTAAATACTTACTATGTGTCAGGCATTGTTCATAGCACTTTGTGTGCTTTATGTCAATCAATATTCACAACATCCTCATTAAGAAAATATCACTACCATACTCATCATGGAGACTTCCCCCTCCACCCATCCCATCCACTGCTTGTGGATTTTTCTCAAAATAAATTTCTCTCTCTCTCTCCCTCCCCTTTCTTTTCTTTCTCCTTCACTCTCTGCCTTTTCTCTCCATCCCATCTCCTGTTGCTCCAACAACAAATCTGCTACATCTAAGCATTACTTCTTATGCTGCTATAAAAGTGACACAGATTATAGTAGAGTTGCTGCTCTAAAATTCACTTCATTCCTAATTCTTGCCGGTTATAAGCTAGAAACAGCTATTTTTCTTTAGAAGGATTATCATTAATGCAGGTGTGGAATCACTTCCTGCAAAACTCCTCTGTAGGATCAGTTCTTTCAGGGAAAAGCAAAAACAAAAACAGAAAAAACGACCAAGACACTGCTAAGTTGTTTGACATCAATTCCTTGTGACATGTTAATGTTTTTTTCCAATGGTAAGAGCATGAGAGTTGAATCAGAAAGACCTGAATTCCAGAACTACACAATCATTACTCAGACCTCACCACTGCCACCATGAAACAATTGTCATGTACACATCATTTTATTGTTTAGTGTTTTCTCATGTAAGCTCATCTTACTCTGACTTAGCCAGTTTGGAAATCCAGATGAATAGCTTTTTCCCCATATACTGCGGACTGGAAATGCTAAGGGAAAATATCATCCTACTTGTGATGTTGAGCTACTACAGTGTTTGGCAAGAGGTAGAACAAAAAGGAAACTAATATTGGTTGTGTGTTTTGCTTTGCTCCAGGCAAAGTCCTACATACTTCACATACAGCTGAATAGCAGAAAGCCCATTTTCAGTGAAGTTCGTTAGTCAGGGTTGGTGAGGTTTAGTAATTTGCCCATGGGTCAAGGGCACAGCCAGAATTAGAGCACAGGCCTGTTGGCTTTCAAGACCAACATGTTCTCTGTTCAGTTAGCTGCTTCACTTCTTTCTGGGAAGGAAGGTTATGCTGTGTACATTTAAAGTTGTATTCTTATCATTCACAAGTAATTCTTTGGTTTTCTTGGGCAAGTTTGGACGTAGTTCTGACTCTTGGAACATTAGTTGCCTGCCATTTAGGATATTAAAAGGATAATTTATTGAATTATATCTTAGCTATACCAAAGTTAATATAACTTTAAAAACTTTTTCTAAGTTTTAATCAAGAAATGATTTTAGCCTCTGAGAAAATCTTATTCAATAATAACAGTCAAAATGGTAATAATATATGTAATTTCACCATCTTAGATATGAAGACATTAATGGGACTTTTCAATTGATTCAAGCCTTTTCTCAAAATTTGGGTGCTGTGAAAACATCCCTTAAATCAGTTGAGCCATTTATTTCCTGGTGTTCTCATCTTTCTCTTACACTTGATGATCCTGCCTCTCTTGAATAACTGCAGATTGCAAATCATTTTAATGTTTATTTCTCCAGTTGACTTTCCTCTCAGATGTGAATAATTCATCTACACTTCTTTCCATGAGTCTCAAGTGCCAAATCCAATTGTATGTAATGTAATGTAATCTTGATGATTTTTGTGAGGCAAAGAAGAGAGAGTAAAGTAAATTCATCTTTTGAAAAATATATGGCCTTCATTGAATTTTATATGTAAAAGAGAAAAGAAATTAGTTGAAAAAGACAACTGATTTGTGTTTATTAAATACTACATATAAAAATTCTGTGGCATAATATTTGGTATTTATGTTGTGTTATGGGCTAAAATGTAAACAGAAATTACTTTTATGTTCCAGACAAAATGGTACCTTTCCAATGATTATATCATGAAATAAAATAGTTTGAGTTAGAAGACATTCAAAGACTTAAGGATAATAATGAAAAAGTCTTGGCTCAGTAAAAGTTGAAAGATAATGAATTTGTTATTAGTTTTTCTTTTGAAATAGGTCCCCCAATTCTGGTGTTTCTTCATATTTTGAAAAAAATCTGGTTCGTAAACATCAACATTTTGGTACTGACAAAAGAGAAGAATACCAAAATTAGAATACAAGACTAAGGTAGATGATGTATTTCTAAATGGCTGCATGTCATGATTTACGAAGATGGCATGATCCCCTTCCCAAAGCCTAATGTATTCTTTCTTTACACCTGATGAAACAGTGGCATTTAGGGGGTCATAGTGTAACTGGACATCAGCAAGACCATTGAAGGAGCCTGTTTCAATCACCCTATATAAGAGAAAAAGAAATATGTGGAACAGAACCTAGAATGATAAGTCTGATTAGGAGCTAAGGGAATCATGAAAACAAGTTTTTACTGGCTAATCAATTTCCTCTACGATGAGATTTCTAGTGATTTAGCTGAGAACTTTGTCCATGGACCACTTTCCTTCATTTAAAAGTTGTATCTATGACTTGGTAATGACACCAAAGAAATACATGCCTGATTGATTAGTTATTATGAAGATGGGACAAACCAAGCATGTGTAGGATAGGTATACTAAGAAGAACTAACATGTATTGAGCACTGTGCTTTGGACTTTATGTCATCTCTCCTAATCTTCACAGCAACCCTACAAAACAGTGTCATTACTAACTTTTACACCTAAGGAAACTGAGCATTAGATAAAGACACACTTGCCTAACCAGCACCTAATTCAAAAAGGGCTAAAATTCAAATCATGAGTCTACATTCCTCACAGCATACTATTTTTATGCCTGAGCTCAGTATTCCCTATGCTTTTGACATCATGGTACAGTTTTAAAAAAGAAAGAAAGAAAGAAAAGACTTAGTTTGGATCCAGAAATTTTGAATTATTAGAAATAAAATATCTTTCAGATATGTCTAAAATTACTAATCTAAAATGATCTTCCTTTCTATGAGCTACCTTTGAAAACCCTACTCATCTTCCTAGACGTAGCTAAAAAGTCACTTCCTCTATGAAGGCCTCTCTGACAACCTAGATGTTACAGATAACCATTTTTTTTTCAGCTCTTGTTTTCCATAATGACTTCGGCATTCAGACTTTTCATTCATACTTTTTTATGCCTTCCTTGGTTTAATTATTGTAATAATTTTAAAATGTTTAATTATAAACTTATTGTTTTATTCTAATGAACGATGAGTCCCTTGAAGGAAAGTACAGTCTGATTTATCTTTTAATTTCCACAAAATATAAAATATAATAGACATTCAACAAGTACTTGAATGAAAATATAAAGCACATAAAGAGCTCAACTGATCTATTTACATGAATATGCAAAATTATCTATGTAGCTTGGATAGCCAGTGTGTCTAAAGTTACTAGGAGGAAGTATCTCCAGAGAAGCAGATTTCAAAGAATTGCATAATATTAATATTAATATACATAAGTTTAAAATCTTTTTCAAGGCCTCAGTGGTATCCTTTATCTATAACCTACTTCCAAATCATATCAATTTGTCACAATACTTCTTGTCCCCATGACATTGATGGAAATACCACCTCTCCCTAAAATGACCCAACCCATCTTTTTTTACACTCATACTTGTAAGACCCAGGTCAAACTTTACCTTCTCAAAGCAACCTTTCTTTTTTTTTTTTTTTAATATTATTTTTTTTATTAGTTTCTGCTTTATAACAAAGTGAATCAGTCATACATATACATCTGTTCCCACATCCCTTCCCTCATGCATCTCCCTCCCTCCCACCCTCCCCATCCCACCCCTCCAGGCGGTCACAAAGCACCGAGCTGATCTCCCTGTGCTCTGCGGCTGCTTCCCACTATCTCACTACCTTACGTTTGGTAGTGTATATATGTCCATGCCTCTCTTTCGCTTTGTCACAGCTTACCCTTCCCCCTCCCCATATCCACAAGTCCATTCTCAAGTAGGTCTGTGTCTTTATTCCCGTTTTACCCATAGGTTCTTCATGACATTTTTTTTTTAAATTCCGTATATATGTGTTAGCATACGGTATTTGTCTTTCTCTTTCTGACTTACTTCACTCTGTATGACAGACTCTAGGTCTATCCACCTCATTACAAATAGCTCAGTTTCGTTTCTTTTTATGGCTGAGTAATATTCCATTGTATATATGTGCCACATCTTCTTTATCCATTCATCCGATGATGGACACTTAGGTTGTTTCCAGCTGCGGGCTATTGTGAATAGAGCTGCAATGAACATTTTGGTACATGTCTCTTTTAGAATTATGGTTTTCTCAGGGTATATGCCTAGTAGTGGGATTGCTGGGTCACATGGTAGTTCTATTTTTAGTTTTTTAAGGAACCTCCATACTGTTCTCCATACTGGCTGTACCAATTCACATTCCCACCAGCAGTGCAAGAGTGTTCCCTTTTCTCCACACCCTCTCCAGCATTTATTGTTTCTAGATTTCTTGATGATGGCCATTCTGACTGGTGTGAGATGATATCTCATTGTAGTTTTGATTTGCATTTCTCTAATGATTAATGATGTTGAGCATTCTTTCATGTGTTTGTTGGCAGTCTGTATATCTTCTTTGGAGAAATGCCTATTTAAGTCTTCTGCCCATTTTTGGATTGGGTTGTTTGTTTTTTTGCTATTGATCTGCATGAGCTGTTTATAAATTTTGGAGATTAATCCTTTGTCAGTTGCATCATTTGCAAATATTTTCTCCCATTCTGAGGGTTGTCTTTTGGTCTTGTTTATGGTTTCCTTTGCTGTGCAAAAGCTTTGAAGTTTCATTAGGTCCCATTTGTTTATCTTTGTTTTTATTTCCATTTCTCTAGGAGGTGGGTCCAAAAGGATCTTGCTGTGATTTATGTCATAGAGTGTTCTACCTATGTTTTCCTCTAAGAGTTTGATAGTTTCTGGCCTTACATTTAAGTCTTTAATCCATTTTGAGCTTATTTTTGTGTATGGTGTTAGGGAATGATCTAATCTCAAACTTTTACATGTCCCTGTCCAGTTTTCCCAGCACCACTTATTGAAGAGGCTGTCCTTTCTCCACTGTACATTCCTGCCTCCTTTATCAAAGATAAGTTGGCCATATGTACGTGGGTTTATCTCTGGGCTTTCTATCCTGATCCACTGATCTATCTTTCTGTTTTTATGCCAGTACCACACTGTCTTGATTACTGTAGCTTTGTAGTATAGTCTGAAGTCAGGGAGCCTGATTCCTCCAGCTCCGTTTTTCGTTCTCAAGATTGCTTTGGCTATTCGGGGTCTTTTGTTTTTCCAAACAAATTTTGAAATTTTTTTGTTCTAGTTCTGTGAAAAATGCCAGTGGTAGTTTGATAGGGATTGCATTGAATCTGTAGATTGCTTTGGGTAGTAGAGCCATTTTCACAATATTGATTCTTCCAATCCAGGAGCATGGTATATCTCTCCATCTATTTGTATCATCTTTAATTTCTTTCATCAGTGTCTTATAATTTTCTGCATACAGGTCTTTTGTCTCCTTAGGTAGGTTTATTCCTAGATATTTTATTCTTTTTGTTGCAATGGTAAATGGGAGTGTTTTCTTGATTTCATTTTCAGATTTTTCATCATTAGTGTACAGGAATGCCAGAGATTTCTGTACATTAATTTTGTATCCTGCTACTTTACCAAATTCATTGATTAGCTCTAGTAGTTTTCTGGTAGCATCTTTAGGATTCTCTATGTATAGTATCATGTGATCTGCAAACAGTGACAGCTTTACTTCTTCTTTTCCAATTTGGATTCCTTTTATTTCCTTTTCTTCTCTGATTGCTGTGGCTAAAACTTCCAAAACTATGTTGAATAAGAGTGGTGAGAGTGGGCAGCCTTGTCTTGTTCCTGATCTTAGTGGAAATGGTTTCAGTTTTTCACCATTGAGGACGATGCTGGCTGTGGGTTTGTCATATATGGCCTTTATTATGTTGAGGAAAGTTCCCTCTATGCCTACTTTCTGCAGGGTTTTTATCATAAATGGGTGTTGAATTTTGTCGAAAGCTTTCTCTGCATCTATTGAGATGATCATATGGTTTTTCTCCTTCAATTTGTTAATATGGTGTATCACATTGATTGATTTGCGTATATTGAAGAATCCTTGCATTCCTGGAATAAACCCCACTTGATCATGGTGTATGATCCTTTTAACGTGCTGTTGGATTCTGTTTGCTAGTATTTTGTTGAGGATTTTTGCATCTATGTTCATCAGTGATATTGGCCTGTAGTTTTCTTTCTTTGTGACATCCTTGTCTGGTTTTGGTATCAAGGTGATGGTGGTCTCGTGGAATGAGTTTGGGAGTGTTCCTTCCTCTGATATTGTTTGGAAGAGTTTGAGAAGGATGGGTGTTAGCTCTTCTCTAAATGTTTGATAGAATTCGCCTGTGAAGCCATCTGGTCCTGGGCTTTTGTTTGATGGAAGATTTTTAATCACAGTTTCAATTTCAGTGCTTGTGATAGGTCTATTCATATTTTCTATTTCTTCCTGAGTCAGTCTTGGCAGGTTGTGAATTTCTAAGAATTTGTCTATCTCTTCCAGGTTGTCCATTTTATGGGCATACAGTTGCTTATAGTAATCTCTCATGATCTTTTGTATTTCTGCAGTGTCAGTTGTTACTTCTCCTTTTTCATTTCTAATTCTATTGATTTGAGTCTTCTCCCTTCTTTTCTTGATGAGTCTGGCTAATGGTTTATCAATTTTGTTTATCTTCTCAAAGAACCAGCTTTTAGTTTTATTGATCTTTGCTATCGTTTCCTTCATTTCTTTTTCATTTATTTCTGATCTGATTTTTATGATTTCTTTCCTTCTGCTAACTTTGGGATGTTTTTGTTCTTCTTTCTCTAATTGCTTTAGGTGCAAGATTAGGTTGTTTATTCGAGATGTTTCCTGTTTCTTAAGGTGGGATTGTATTGCTATAAACTTCCCTCTTACAACTGCTTTTGCTGCATCCCATAGGTTTTGGGTTGTCGTGTCTCCATTGTCATTTGTTTCTAGGTATTTTTTAATTTCCTCTTTGATTTCTTCAGTGATCACTTCGTTATTAAGTAGTGTATTGTTTAGCCTCCATGTGTTTGTATTTTTTACAGCTCTTTTCCTGTAATTGATATCTAGTCTCATAGCATTGTGGTCAGAAAAGATACTTGATACAATTTCAATTTTCTTAAATTTACCGAGGCTTGATTTGTGACCCAAGATATGATCTATCCTGGAGAATGTTCCATGAGCACTTGAGAAAAATGTGTATTCTGTTGTTTTTGGATGGAATGTCCTATAAATATCAATTAAGTCCATCTTGTTTAATGTATTATTTAAAGCTTGTGTTTCCTTATTTATTTTCATTTTGGAAGATCTGTCCATTGGTGAAAGTGGGGTGTTAAAGTCCCCTACTATGATTGTGTTACTGTCGATTTCTCCTTTTATGGCTGTTAGTATTTGCCTTATATATTGAGGTGCTCCTATGTTGGGTGCATAAATATTTACAATTGTTATATCTTCTTCTTGGATCGATCCCTTGATCATTATGTAGTGTCCTTCTTTGTCTCTTCTAGTAGTCTTTATTTTAAAGTCTATTTTGTCTGATATGAGAATTGCTACTCCAGCTTTCTTTTGGTTTCCATTTGCATGGAATATCTTTTTCCATCCCCTTACTTTCAGTCTGTATGCGTCTCTAGGTCTGAAGTGGGTCTCTTGTAGACAGCATATATATGGGTCTTGTTTTTGTATCCATTCCGCCAATCTGTGTCTTTTGGTGGGAGCATTTAGTCCATTTACATTTAAGGTAATTATCGATATGTATGTTCCTATTCCCATTTTCTTAATTGTTTTGGGTTCGTTATTGTAGGTCTTTTCCTTCGTTGTGTTTCTTGCCTAGAGAAGTTCCTTTAGCATTTGTTGTAAAGCTGGTTTGGTGGTGCTGAACTCTCTCAGCTTTTGCTTGTCTGTAAACATTTTAATTTCTCCATCAAATCTGAATGAGATCCTTGTTGGGTAGAGTAATCTTGGTTGCAGGTTTTTCTCCTTCATCATTTTAAATATGTCCTGCCAGTCCCTTCTGGCTTGCAGAGATTCTGCTGTAAGATCAGCTGTTAACCTGATGGGGATTCCCTTGTGTGTTATTTGTTGTTTTTCCCTTGTTGCTTTTAATATGTTTTCTTTGTATTTAATTTTTGACAGTTTGATTAATATGTGTCTTGGCATATTTCTCCTTGGATTTATCCTGTATGGGACTCTCTGTGCCTCCTGGACTTGAATGACTATTTCCTTTCCCATATTAAGGAAGATTTCAACTATAATGTCTTCAAATATTTTCTCAGTCCCTTTCTTTTTCTCTTCTTCTTCTGGAACCCCTATAATTCGAATGTTGGTGCATTTAATGTTGTCCCAGAGGTCTCTGAGACTGTGCTCTGTTATTTTCCTTCTTTTTTCTTTCTTCTGCTCTGCAGTAGTTATTTCCACTATTTTATCTTCCACATCACTTATCTGTTCTTCTGCCTCAGTTATTCTGCTATTGATCCCATCTAGAGTATTTTTCATTTCATTTATTGTGTTTTGAATTGTTGCTTGAATCATCTTTAGTTCTTCTAGGTCCTTGTTAACTGTTTCTTGCATTTTGTCTATTCTATTTCCAAGATTTTGGATCATCTTTACTATCATTATTCTGAATTCTTTTTCAGGAAGACTGCCTATTTCCTCTTCATTTGTTAGGTCTGGTGAGTTTTTATCTTGCTCCTTCTCCTGCTGTGTGTTTTTCTGTCTTCTCATTTTGCTTATCTTACTGTGTTTGGGGTCTCCTTTGGGCAGGCTGCAAGTTCGTAGTTCCCATTGTTTTTGGTGTCTGTCCCTAGTGGCTAAGGTTGGTTTAGTGGGTTGTGTAGGCTTCCTGGTGGAGGGGACTAGTGCCTGTGTTCTGGTGGATGAGCCTGGATCTTGTCTTTCTGGTGGGCAGGTCCACGTCTGGTGGTGTGTTTTGGGGTGTCTCTGGACTTTTTATGATTTTAGGCAGCCTCTCTGCTAATGGGTGGCTTTGTGTTCCTCTCTTGCTAGTTGTTTGGCATAGGGTGTCTAGCACTGTAGCTTGCTGGTCGTTGAGTGAAGCTGGGTGCTGGTGTTGAGATGGAGATCTCTGGAAGACTTTCGTGGTTTTCTATTATGTGGAGCTGGGAGGTCTCTTGTGGACCAGTGTCCTGAATTTGGCTCTCCCTCCTCAGAGGCACAGCACTGACTCCTGGCTCCTCAATTTGGGATGATTTGTTGTCTATTCATGTATTCCACAGATGCAGGGTACATCAAGTTGATTGTGGAGCTTTAATCCGCTGCTTCTGAGGCTACTGGGAGAGGTTTCCCTTTCTCTTCTTTGTTCTCACAGCTCCTGGGTCTCAGCTTTGGATTTGGCCCCGCCTCTGCGTGTAGGTCGCCGGAGGGCGTCTGTTCTTTGCTCAGACAGGACAGGGTTAAAGGAGCAGCCTCTTCGGGGACTCTGGCTCACTCAGGCCGGGCGGGAGGGAGGGGCACGGAGTGCGGGGCGAGCCTGCGCTCGCACACAGGCTTCTTGGCGGCGGCAGCAGCAGCCCCAGCGTCCCACGCCCGTCACTGGGCTCCGCGCTTTCAGTCGTGACTCGCGCCCGTCTGTGGAGCCCCTTTAAGCCGCGCTCTTAATCCCCTCTCCTCGCGCACCAGGAAACCAAGAGGGAAGAAAAAGTCTCTTGCGTCTTCGGCAGCTCCAGAGTTTTCCCGGACTCCCTCCCGACTAGCTGTGGCACATTAGCCCCCTTCAGGCTGAGTTCTCGCCGCCAGCCCCAGTCCTCTCCCTGCGATCTGACCGAAGCCCGAGCCTCAGCTTCCAGCGCCGCCCGCCCTGGTGGGCGAGCAGACAAGCCTCTCGGGCTGGTGAGTGCCGCTCGGCACCGATCCTCTGTGCGGGAATCTCTCCGCTTTGCCCTACCCAGGTATGTGGGGAGTTTCTTGTCTTTTGGGAGGTCTGGGGTCTTCTGCCAGCATTCAGTAGGTGTTCTGTAGGAGTTGTTCCACGTGTAGCTGTATTTCTGGTGTATCCATGGGGAGGAAGGTGATCTCCGCCTCAAAGCAACCTTTCTTAATACAACTCCAGTCCTCCAGCCCTTTTGTTAGGGGAGGTGGTTTAGATGTCAGTTTTTATAAGTGTATTCTGGGAATGACAACTGCCAATTATCTGGAGATCTGGTAGCTGTGAGAAGCTGAGTTTGGTGTAACTCCTCCTCCTGGAAGAAGTGAGGGAGCCCCAGTTTCCAGCTATTGCTTATCCAGGAAGCCCAGAGGTTGAGGTACTCAGTGTTGACTTTGAACAATCTTACTGTTGCACCACAGTACCTAAGTGACTGTGGTAAATCAGCGTATAAATTTGATTCTGAAGGGGTGAGTACTGGGTACATTCTTTGCAGGAAGTAATATACACTGGGTAAGATATTATCAAAAATGCGTTATACAACTGCAACTCAATAATCTTATTAAAGTACAAATTTCATTTTACTCCCTTCTTAACTCTCCATGATTGTTCCCTGCTCCCTGAATGTTCAAACTCCTTAACATGATCCTGCCTTGGTTCCAAACTTCAAGTTCTTAGTGTTTCCTTTATATTTTCTGTGCTTCAGTTCATATTCTAAAGGATATGCTACCAGTTCCATGAATGTGTTGTCGTTCTTCATGGCTCAAGCTATTCCTTCTATTTTGACTTTCCTTATCCTTTCTTCTTCAGTTTGAAGGCTCCAAGGCTCAGCTCAAATCTCAACATCTTTTTTTAAATTAATTTATTAATTTATTTTTATTTTTGAATGTGTTGGGTCTTCATTTCTGTGCGAGGGCTTTCTCTAGTTGCGGCAAGTGGGGGCTACTCTTCATCGCAGTACACTGGCCTCTCACTATTGCGGCCTCTCTTGTTGCGGAGCCCAGGCTCCAGACGCGCAGGCTCAGTAGTTGTGGCTCACAGGCCTAGTTGCTCCACGGCATGTGGGATCTTCCCAGACCAAGGCTTGAACCCGTGTCCCCTGCATTGGCAGGCAGATTCTCAACCACTGTGCCACCAGGGAAGCCCCAAATCTCAACATCTTGATGAGGTCTTTACTCCCTCCTCTGAGCCCCACAGTGCCTGGTACTAGAAACTTCCTTAAAGTGTCACTATAGTGATTGTGTTTTATTTATTTTCCTAACTGTTAGCTCTGGAGGATGAGACACTTCTCTTAGATTTCAAAAAATCCCTAGCTCCTATCACAGCATTCAGATTTCAGTAATTTTTTGTTGAGTGATTGTTAACAACAACAACAAAAACCTAACTCATATGTAAAAGCAATAGAAAAATAGAATTGTTTCTTTATAGCCAACTATAAAGCAGATAATTTTGATTTTTTAATATTTTCAGATATTGAAATACAATGTTATAGGGCAGAACATTATATTTTAAAAGGTAATAAATTCATGCCAGGAGGTTTTATGAAAGCTTTATTCTGGATATGAAGCAAAGACTGTCCAACTCAGAGTATCTTGGCATGCATCTCATAAAAGGCTTACTTCAAAAGCTTAATGTATATACTAGGGTGCCTTTGCTCAGTCATTTTTATTACAACCTGCTGATAATTAAATAGAAATGCTTATTTGTGCTCAAACTTAGAGACAGAGATAACTGGTATGGGAAATCAAGGCAGATTAAAATGAGATTCAGTCTTAGGGAAATAGGTTTGTGCTTTCAGTGCTACCAAATGGGCTAAGAGCACCTGTCCTCAGTCTGGTGGACTGGCTCTTGAAAGGTGATAAGCAAGCTCTGCTCTTTTCATGTGTCTGAGCCTTAAGAAAGGATCCCCAGCCTGCAAAGCATATTTTTGTATAAATTTATTTATTTATTTATCTGTTTATTTTTGGCTGTGTTGGATCTTCTTTGCTGCGCATGGGCTTTTTCTAGTTGCAGCGAGCGGGGGCTGCTCTTTGTTGCGGTGCCTTCTTTTGTTGCAGAGCACAGGCTCTAGGCAAGCGGGCTTCAGTAGTTGTGGCACGTGGGCTCAGTAGTTGTGGCTCACAGACTCTAGAGCGCAGGCTCAGTAATTGTGGCGCATGGGCTTGATCTTCCCGGACCAGGGCTCGAATCCGTTTCCCCTGCATTGGCAGGTAGATTCTTAACCACTGCGCCACCAGGAAAGTCCCCTGCAAAGCATTTTGAAATAAATATCTAAACCCAGAGTGTTCTAAACTAAAGAAAAAGCTTAAACAATAGCTTTGAATGAAGATTCATGTTTCTCTTTTGTAGGTTTAAAAAATAGTGTTAGGGCCTCCCTGGTGGCGCAGTGGTTGAGAGTCCGCCTGCCGATGCAGGGGATACGGGTTCGTGCCCCGGTCCGGGAGGATCCCATATGCCGCGGAGCAGCTGGGCCCGTGAGCCATGGCCGCTGAGCCTGCGCATCTGGAGCCTGTGCTCCGCAACGGGAGAGGCCACAACAGTGAGAGGCCCACGTACCGCAAAAAAAAAAAAAAAAAAAAAAAAGTGTTAGAATTGCCACATTGATCACTTAAAAGCTAGACATTAAAATGAAGACCCAATTACAAGGGATGAAAAACCTGGGTGAGGTAAGAGAGATAGAAGAAGCTAGGGAGAAAAACAGATAAAATTAATATAGTTTAACAGATATGTAATTTGTTTCAGAAAACTGGACAGTTTAAGATTGTGGGAAGAGCAATGGCTTAAATCTTGGCTCTATCCCTTAGTCGCTACATGGCCTTAATTGAATGACTTAGCTACCTTAACCTCCAATTAGTCATGCATGAAATTAAATTGATAATAATACCACTTTTGGGGAGATTTTGAGGATTAAATAAAATAGTATATGCAAAGTGCTTAGCAAATAGACATTTCAATAACTAGCAGATTATTTTAATGAAAATTTGATCCTGTTATTCACTTGCTAAAAACCCTTCTCTCTGGTTTCCTACTGTGCTCAAAAACAAATCCAGACTTATACTTGGCGCTCAGGTTTCCTGGATTTCCATGTCCCCTGTGATCTCTCCAGTCTCACTCTATGCCTCTTTTTTCTTGCACACAGTGTTTCACTCTGACCCACTTTCAGTCCTTCCAACAGGTAATTTCAGAACCTTGTATTTTCTATCTGACAGGGACATTCCTCTTCCGGTAAATTTCATACATAGCTAACCTCTCTTAGTCCTTAGGTCTTTTACTAAATGTTACTTCCACAGAGAGCTTTGCCTGGTCACCCTACTTATGTGGAATCTGCCCTCTTAACTACAAAAGCACTCATAATTCTCTATGATTGCACTGTGATTCCTTCCATCAGTGTACTTTCAAAACTTTAATTATATTTGTTCATTTACTTCTGCCTCCTTAGCTACATTTTAATCACCTTGAAAGTAACGACCAGGCATGCTTCCTTTAGGTGCCCCCAAAATGTTTGTTGTATGAAGTAGGGGAGAGGAAGAAAGAATAGTGATATTTTTCTAAGCGTTCAATGGAGAAGCAGAACATTTTTAGGTAACAAGTCAGTCATAGGAATACTATGTACCTAACTGTGAAAGACCCTATACTTGAAGTACAAATTTTGAGCAATTATAGCAAAAACACTTAGAATAATTTTCTCTTACTACAGAGCAGTAAAAAATAGATGAAGAACTCTGTGGCACATATAAAAAGACAAGACAGTGACAAATAATGGACACCAAACAGCACCAACCCAAGGAAAATATCCTTATGTAAACTTTGATAAGACCTTCACAAATTTTATTGTAAAGACAGGAATGAAATTTGTAGCAGAACTCCACTCCATGCTATTTGCAAGTCGTGACAATTTGAAGAGGACTAGTTAATTTAGGTGAACATATAATTATTTTAGGCAAGATCTCAGTTGCTACTTATGCATTTTTGGTGGGAATACAAAGGTTACAGTCATTTCAAAAACTGTTATTTATTGATAGCTGCAAAATGTCCATGCCATTAAACCTAACAATTCTACCTCTAGGGCTTTGTCCTTAAATAAGAATACAAAATACAAACTAAGCTTTATGCACAAAAATGTTAATGTTATTTACATCAATGAAACAGAATAATCATCCTAAAGGCATTCACATAATAACTATCATGTAGTACTTAATATTCTGTTTCCAGAGAGTTTGTAATGTTATGGGACAATGCATATGTTATATTTTTTGTGAAAACAGATGAATTTAAATATTTAAAATGATAATTTCTATCTACCATTTAGAATTTTAGGAAATTTTTGAAAATGAACATATGTTCCTATATCAGGTGCAGTTCAACCACGTAAACAAAACCGGTAAAATATATATCTATATATGGCATAAGCCAATTGTATTAAATATATTTAAAGTCTTATACTGAAAGCCTGAAGTCCTTAGGACAGGGAACAGGAAGGGAAGACCACGAGCAGCCTGTAACACCACGGGCATGAGCTGAAGCTTGTTATCCACAGGCGGGCAAGCAGGAACAAAAATCCAGGAAGGGGGAAGAGAAGGTTATGGCAGATCCAGCTCTTTGATGTCCATCAGCTCAGGGAAGGCCTATGCACTCTTATAAAGGGTTCCCAGCTGATTAAAGCAGACCCACCCCAAACAGTTTCCCTTTTGATTAACTTAAAACTTATTGATTAAGGGCTTTAATTATATCTGCACATCACAGCAACATCTGAATTAGCGTTTGATTGAATAACTGGAGAAGGTGTGTGTGTTTGCTACAAAACGGCTGCTGTCTCCCTTTCATCTCCTAGCTCGCTGAAAGAATGTCGCTGTAGCCAACTCTAAGTGGAAACATGCTAGAAAAGGAAAGTTGAGGACTGTAGTTCAGAACAACCAAGTAGACACATCACAAAGCCATCACATTCCTTTTATAAATAGAAAAAGAAAAATAAACTGATTAAAATCTTAATACCTGTATTAGCAATGGAAATAAAAAGGAACATACTATTTATTGAAACCTACTATGTGCCAGTTTCTTGACATATGTGATATCATTTATCTAATATTATCAAATATTTATAATTACTTTGTCTCACTCATCAACTAGAATGAAAGTTACACGAAAGAAGAACTTGATTTGTCATGTAAAGTGCTCTATTTCGAGTGCCTGGAAGAGGTTCTGGAACTTAATAATTACTTTCTAAATAAATAAATAAACCAACCAACAAAGAAATAACTGTCTACAGCAAGATAATAAAGTAATTATCCCCATTTTACAAATAATAAAATAAAAATTTAAATAACCTTTCCTAGCTATGAAACAGATAAATGGTAGAAACAGTTTGCAAATCCCTAAAAATTTGGTTCTAGAGTCTGAGTTCTTTGTGTACTGCTACTGTACCCACTAAACGTACTTATTCTTTCATAAGGGCCCTTTATGAACTGTAAAATGTCATCCGAATTAAGGAATCATCATCATTATTTTATTGTCTGAGATAAAAAGGAGAGGGGAAGAGAGGGAGGAAAGCATGAGTAGGTACATTCGCATCCACAGAAAAGGGGCTGGGAAAGCAGAGATCCTGGGCTGTGGCAGGTGAGGTCAGTGGAAGGCCATTTGGTCTGGAAAGAGCCCCTGCGGAGGCAGCCAGGCTCTAAGACAGACAAGATCAATATGAAAATCAAAAGCATTATCTTTGTTTACATCCCAGGTGCTGGAGTGTGAGAGTCTTTGGCAAGTGAAGGAGTAGGCTGTAAGTGATGGATGTCCCACTTAAATGAAGCTTTGCAAAGCCTTCATCATGTACTGGCAGAAAAGTCACAAGAGAATAAATGACTTTCTTTTAAGTTCCAAGAGCAGGACAGAGGAGACAGACAGTGTGAATGTCACAGTCCCCATTCAATTGATTTCTCAGCTGCTCATGCTAAGAGTAGTGTCCCGAGGGAAGAGAAGGCTCACAAACACAGAAACCCAGGCAAGTTTGAGTTGTCTGTAATGAAGCCCAATAAATTTCTTTTACTTATTTCTAAAGAAAATTCTTTACCCATTATACAGAAATGTAACAAAATGCCAAAAAAAAAGAAAGAAGAAAAATGAATCATTATTTCACCACTCCTACAGTTTCTTTTTTTTTTTTTAACTTTTTTTTTTTTTTTTTTGCGGTACGCGGGCCTCTCACTGCTGTGGCCTCTCCCGTTGCGGAGCACAGGCTCCGGATGCGCAGGCTCAGCGGCCATGGCTCACGGGCCCAGCCGCTCCGTGGCATGTGGGATCCTCCCGGACCGGGGCACGAACCAGTGTCCCCTGCATCGGCAGGCGGACTCTCAACCACTGCGCCACCAGGGAAGCCCCCTACAGTTTCTTTTTTCAAGTTTTCCATTTTAACTTTTAATAGAAATGAGTTTCAGGCTTAAATTTACACACTGCAAACACACTTGCAAATCATATAGTTGAGCTGCACATTAATAAAACCAAATATATTAAAAGGCAAATTAATAAACCACAAAATATAGTGAGAAACTGTTTGGAATTTGCAAGCATTGCTCACTTGTTCATCCTATGCTTCCTGTAAAAGTATTTTCCTTATGCATACAAGGATTCATTTACTGACTATAACATTTAGAGAAATGTATGGAGTAGGGGATAATAGCAGTAACATTTCAACTAAAATATAAAAACTGATTGGTGATTTTTGAACAATCTGAAATGAAGATAATTACATCATAGATCTCGGGGAAACTAGAATCCAAATTTTAAAAATTAAAATAAACCTTAACAGGAACACATCTAGACTATAAAATGAGCAGTGCCTGCCCCTATGAGAGTCTATCACTGGTTTACAAAGAGGGTGAGTCCCGTGGTAGGAAGTGGAAAATGTCACCCACAATAGGTAGTGAAAGCCAGTTGCTTAAAATAGGATGTTTTCTAGAGTAGAGTCCTCCATTCATCTTTTCATCTCTTCCAATATTTTAGTATTTGTTGAGCATCTGTTCTGAGCCAGATACTGTCCTAGGAGTTGGAGATTCATTGGTTAGAGGATTAAGGTTTCCGGTTTCAAGTAGTTGATAGACTGAAGAAGCCATGTGAATAAGGATTCTCAATTCCATACAAATAACTTGGGTTATAAAATAATTGATAAGACGTGCATGGAACCATTGGAGAAACACCTCAACTCTTCTCAAGATTTTATATGTTTTTCAGAGGAGGTGATGCCTAAGGTGAGACTTGAACAAAAAAAGCAGGAATTAACAGGATGAAGAGGACACAGTGGAGGTAGCAAAGAGGGAACAACAAACAGGAAGACAGAGACAGAAGAGAGCATGGCTCAATGTAAGAAAGTAAAAATACTGTGATTAGAACATACCAATGAAGAGGAAATTAGTTTTAGGTGAGGCTTAAGTGCTAAGCAGGGACTAGATCATGAAGAAATTTGTAATTCAAGATAAGGCATTTCATCTTTTGTCCCAAGACCAATGGGAAAGTCATTGAATTATTTTAATCAGAGGGATTAGGTCTCTCAATTCTGGAGGGATGTAGTAGTTTCAGAGTGTCAGGCTATCAGCTCAGACATTATCAGGACATGGGAGGGGTGGGTGGGGAAGCTTCCCTAAATAAATGCATTCTTCTCCCTAACCCTGGGGCTTTCCTCTGAGCGCCTAAATAAATGAACTCTGATTCACCATTTGAGGAAACCCACTAGAACAACAACCAAAAAGCCTCCAGAATATACTCTCATTAAGATTACACAAATACAGATCTATTACCAGCCTGGCAAAAGAAAATTATAGCCATAGGTCAGTGTCCTAAGGATTTCAGTGAAGCTACTTGTAACACCTTTAGCCAAATGGCTTTGGAATTCTAGTACAACACAGTCAAATTTTTAAACTGAACTAACAGACTGGACAACACCATGAGGGCATTTGTCTATATTGTAATAAGAGCCTACTCAGCAACATGTGAAGCCACATTCTCCTGACGGCATCTCTGTTTTGTGATTCCTATATTGAGGTGGATGTGCAAGGTCTAAGTAGTCTATATCCAATTAGTCCTTGAGCTGCACTTTGAAATCAAATGGTCCTTAACTCTGAATATTCTTGTCCCTTACAGCAGCTTACCTGATCTATTGCTTTCTGTGACTGATGCTGCCTAAACCCTCCTTCCTCTTTAGACTCAGTCCAGACCTCTATTAGAGATCATTCCACATTGCACTAAAATCATCACCTCTTTTGACACCAGCCACCCCCACTGGACCATGCGCTAATGGAGGGCAAGGGCTGAGTCTTGTTCAGAGTAGAGGCTCTGTAAGTAGGAATTTAATGTCTCATCAAAGAGCATGATGCTGGAGAGGGTGTGGAAAAAAGGGAACACTCTTGCACTGCTGGTGGGAATGTGAATTGGTACAGCCACTATGGAGAACAGTATGGAGGTTCCTTAAAAAACTACAAATAGAACTACCATATGACCCAGCAATCCCACTACTGGGCATATACCCTGAGAAAACCATAATTCAAAAAGAGTCATGTACCAAAATGTTCATAGGAGCCCTATTTACAATAGCCCAGAGATGGAAACAACCTAAGTGTCCATCATCAGATGAATGGATAAAGAAGATGTGGCACATATATACAATGGAATATTACTCAGCCATAAAAAGAAACGAAATTGAGCTATTTGTAATGAGGTGGATAGACCTAGAGTCTGTCATACAGAGTGAAGTAAGTCAGAAAGAGAAAGACAAATACCGTATGCTAACACATATATATGGAATTTAAGAAGAAAACAAAATGTCATGAAGAACCTAGGGGTAAGACAGGAATAAAGACACAGACCTACTAGAGAATGGACTTGAGGATATGGGGAAGGGGAAGGAGAAGCTGTGACAAAGCAAAAGAGAGACATGGACATATATACACTACCAAACGTAAGGTAGATAGCTAGTGGGAAGCAGCCGCATAGCACAGGGAGATCACCTCTGTGCTTTGTGACCGCCTGGAGGGGTGGGATAGGGAGGGTGGGAGGGAGATGCAAGAGGGAGGGGATATGGGAACATATGTATATGTATAACTGATTCATTTTGTTATAAAGCAGAAACTAACACACCATTGTTAAGCAATTATACTCAAATAAAGATGTAAAAAAAAAAAGCATGAAGAGTGGGAAGTCAGACTATCCAAATAAGGTGAGACCCATCATGGTGGCAGAGACCCTGTACCCGATTTAGCCTCAACATCTCTGGTGCCCCAAGTCTCTTTATTTCCTGTCCATTCCTCTCTGCAGGCAATTTATGATACCCCTCACCACTACCACCACTACCCCCAACCCCCAAACAGTTCTCTTTCTGTCCTCCGCCCACCTGCCTCTCCCTCTGTGTTTTCGATTCTGGTTCAAGTGTGACCGCCTGGAGGGGTGGGAGGGAAGGAGATGCAAGAGGGAAGGGATATGGGAACAAATGTATATGTATAACTGATTCACTTTGTTATAAAGCAGAAACTAATAAAAAAAATTTTTTTAATTAAAAAAGAAAGGAACTAAAGCCTCAACAGCCTCCAGGCATTCTTCTGGGATTTTATCATCTGACAACTTCAGATGATATGAACATTGGGCAACTTATAGTTAGGGAAAAGAAATTTGAAAAGAAATATCTGACAAAGCAGGGTTTTTACATTTTTATATATAGAACTACACAGCTCAATGCTAAAAGACAACCCATAAAAAGGGATAGGGGTAAATGACTGAAAGAGGGTATGACTTCTGGGTTGCTGGTGATTTTCTGTTTCTTTACTTGGGTGCTTGTTATGTTGGGAATATTCCTTTGTGAAAATTAATTGAACTGTTCACATGTAATTTGTGCATTTGGGATTTGTTTGGTTAACTTTGACAGAACGGTATAAAATAAAAGGGAATTGAAAATATTTTCAGATAGAAAATTGCCTTAAGAGTTTCTGGCCTATAGTAGGCATTTGAAAAACTTTCTGAATGGAAAAGGCAGATAATCGATCAATAATAATTACTTAATAAATAAGTCCCCTTCAAAGCTCCAAAGATACACCCATGGAAATCACACCTCTGTTACGAAGACTCGCACTGAAATTACTCTCTTTATAAGGAGTCAGTACACAAAGATGCAAGAAAACATTTATTTCTTTTTGGTTCTAGTTAATTTATAAGCACTACCTTAAATGTTATTTTTTTAAGTTGATACTTGTATTGATTGGTTTAATATAGTTGCTGGGCTTAATCTTCAAAATCAGCAAACAGATATGAACACCAATTAATGGGCTAAAGATTTTTCTATTTGAAGCCTCAATTCTACTTAATTCTAAGAGCACATTTTTAAGGTGTTATTTCTTATCCTTTTAGAATAAGGAAATGGAGGCTAGTGGTATTTAAGAACTCACTATTAAATTCAGGTTTCCCAATTCCAACGACAACTAGTCTTAATGCTACTTTAAAAAAATGAGGAAAGGAGTGGTAGTGGAAGATTCCTGTTTATCTGCTCTAGTTAGTTTCTAAGTCAATTTGTTTTTTCAGGGCCCCAAAGAGGGGCTTGTGACCTCTTACCACGGGTGTCCATGACATGTGTGGCTGATCACATTTAAAGAAGCTGACACAAATTGCCAGAAGAGTGCGAGACCTCTTTTGGGTTCAAGTATGGACCTGTGAGATTCTTTTGACAACAGTCTAGCAGCAATCTTCATCCCCCTTTTATTTTGTAAAATCTGCACTCTAAAAAATGACTAAGACGACTCTTTATGACCTAACCTCAATTTTTTTTCTACATCCCTATAGTTCACACTAAACACTCTTAAGGTATCTGTAGATCTATTTATTGAGTTTTAGGGGATTGGTGAAAAGGCATGTCAGGTTGACTTTTGGGTACAGGGTTTATGTAATCAGAAAACAGTGTGTTAAAAGGAGCATAGATTTAGAAGAAAATAATAAAGGAACATTATTTAAGGAGTTCTTACCATGTGTCAGGTAATTTAAATACAGTATTGTGTTCTCACAATATGTTGAGTATTTCTGCCTTGCACACTGGTAACTAACTTTAGCAAATGCCTCACCAATTCATGGAATTAAGCCATTCACACCAAGCAAACCATTTCAGAAAGATTCTACTGACACCTCACCTGTCATATGAAATCTACTCCAGTGGCAAACTTTCTTCATTCTTCTTGCTTTTCCCTTCTGTTTCAAGGAACCCTGTCACTAGCTTAAGCCTGGGCAAGACTCGATGACTAAGAGAAAATTCTGTCTTATATACAAAGAATATTCTTTCTTCCTTTACTTGAAAACCTCGCCTTCTCTTCTTCCTAAGCCAGAGCCATCTTTATCCTTCCTCCTCAAGTCTGGGTCACAGATTTTCTTGCTTTGACTTACTTGCTTCATTATACTGTATTTCTACCCTATTGTAATTAGTAAGGCCATGCAGAAGATTTATCTTTCAGGGAACAGGTGATCTAATTTACAAACAGCTCTTTCTCACACCTGTTTAGTCCAACTCTTGTTGTGACTTCTATCTGTTAGCAGTGAGTCTGATGGGTCCTTCTTTTTCTGGCTAGAGCCTCTGCTTCTTTTAGGCTTATTAACAGTTCTCTGTTTTCATTCAATTTAAATACATATACAGACATATATGTACAGACATATACAGACATATACAGTACATATACATATACAGAGAATATAGATCTATACTTTTAGTAAAACTACACTCAACAGTGACAAGGTAACAATACTGAACCTTGACAGAAAAGTATAAATTATATATTCCCCATTTTACAAGGGAATTACATGATATTTGAATATGGAAAGAAAACTGAATAAAATCACATAATTACAAGTGGCAGACTCAGATTTCTAAATCAGGTCTCCACAGAGAACCCAAATCCTGGGCTTTCAACCCTGCCACTTTACTGACAAAAAGGTCCTGCCATTGTATGTGGACTTTGCCTTATTAGTCCCATTGAGCTTCAATTGCATCATTTTAAAAATAATCTTAACATTATATATATAACTTGATTATGAAAACTAGTCTTAGATTTCTCATAGCAGAGTAACAGATAAAAGCAATATCCAAATATTATCTACTATTGTTATTCTAACTCTTTTTTAACTTTTGTTAACTTTCCTCTATATGGTTTAATTATTGTTTTTGCAAGGTCTTTTTTTTTGTAATCTGTATCAGAGTTTCTGCTCTCAAAGTCTGAACTGTTAGAGCAATTCCCAGAGACAAATATTTAAGAGACATGAAATAGATCTTCAACTGGAACTAGAGTCCCTGGGCATTTTACTTGTTTTTTTTTTTTTTTTTCCTAAAGGATTTTCCCTCAGTTCTGTCATGTTAAAAGATGAATGGATGGTTGATGAGTTAATGTGCTTTTCTTCTAAAAACCTCTTTAAAAATTACAACCTGAAAAAAAAAATCAATACCTTAAATCATTGTCAGTTATATGTAATATCAAGTAGTAGGTAGCCAGAGTAATTGAAGAAATTATGCATGGATTTTTGTGTCTGTTGGTAAGCCATGTTGGATGTCTTGTAGTCAAAAGAGGCTGAATCTGAGACTATCAGCAGTGGGCCATTATAAATAAAAGGAATTTTGCTTTCTCTATATTGTGTTTAGTATTCTGTCATACTCGTGCCTGGCAGAATAACTTATTATATTTTAATATCCTACTAAAGTTGAAAAGCACATAGAAGTACAAGAAATACATATGAGACAACCATTTTAGAATAGACATTTGTATTTAAACATCTTAAAAATTTTAATATTCTCTAATTCAATTTTTAAAGTTTCTTGATGAATACTATGTTGTGAAATAATATTTTATATATGTGTGTGTGTGTGTGTGTGTGTGTGTGTATTTGTCTCTGCCCCTGCTACTAGTATTTGGTCCTTGATCCCAGTTCCTGACAGAGTTCCTAAAATCCTTCTAATTTCCTGAATGATAGGAGTGTCTGACACAGAGATCCTAAATCCCTTGGAATTTCCTGGATGGTAGGACCATCTTTTGTTCTAATAGGTGATGACTCTTGGTGGGTTCCTGGATGGGGGCTGGTCACTAGAAAGACCAATCCATGATTAGAAACTTGGAACTTTCAGCCTCCATTCTTCAGAGAGAGGAGGGAACTGGAAAACAGAGTTAATAATTGATTTAATATGATGTTTTTCATATTTCTATTGTTTAAAAATCATTATACTCATTGTTTATAAGAAGGCAGGATAGAAGCTGTTCGCAAGTTGTCAAGACGACAACGATGACTACTACTATCATTATCACTATATTTTCATTTAAAATAACCATTTTTAAACAACAGGATTATGACAAACATCATATTAAATCCTGGAGGCATAATATGAATAGATGTGACATTTGTCATCCAAATGCTCGCTCAGGGTAAAGTTGTGTGTCTGTGACATTGTGACATTTACACGTCTCATTTAACAATTAGAAAATATCTTTAAGGTAGGCATTATTCCTGTATCTCATTTTTTAAAAATAGGAAAACAAAGCTCAAAGAAGTTAACCCACTTATCGATATTCACACAGGTAGAAGGAGCAAGATCTGGAATTCAAATTCTCTTCCCTAATACTAAAAAACGCTTGTTTTGTCACATGTCAAGCATTATTATTAGAGGTTTTCAGCAGTTCTGGAGTGTTTATGGAACAAGAGCTTGAAGTAAAATAATACAGTTGGGAAATAAATAGAGAAGTAGACATTCTAAACAGCAGAAAAAATTCCTATAGAAAGATACAAAATTATGATATGGCCAGCTATATTGTCCCAGGAAGACATTAAATGTTCACAGTGCTTGTAATAAAGGGCCATATCGGACCTGTGGCTGAAGAGGTCAGTAAGGGACAAATTATAGGATGTGATTTTATGTTAAGCTGAAAAAACTATTGGATGTTTTCAAGTAGAAGAGAAGCATGGTCTAATTTGTGTTTATTAGGAAAAATTTTCTGTTCTTAATAACAATAAAATGGAAAGAAAATTTAGTAGTTTTGTCTTTGAATCTAAAGCTAAACAAAATTTTGTAATCCTATCAATTTGTTCAGTACTCTCAGCATGAGTAAATTCCCCAGTGGAAAAATAAATGTTAATAAAATTTGATTTTATGCCTTCCAGCAGTACCTAGTTTGATATTTAAGAAACTTGTCATGTTCTACAATTGAAATGGTTTTTATCAATATATGTTTGCTTTAGGTGTTTCATCATTAGACGGCATTCTTGATTTTGAACAGACATGTCTTATTAGTATGACCCATAACACTTATTTTATGGTTACTTCTAGTGCCACTATAAATGAATAGAATATTGGTGCCTGCGGCATGGATTCCCTGTGCAGAAGAGCAAATGGAAGACAATGGATGGCTTCTCTGAAGACAAGATCTTCCAAAGTTTATTCTGTGTTATATGGGATATTTATAAGCTGTAAGTGAATTTACCAAAAACTATTTCAGTATCTTTATATGTGTATGTTTCTCACATCTCAAATTGGGGATACTAAAACATATTGGCCCAGGGACACTTATTTTTCCCCCAAGCAGCTTGGGTCCATACATAAGAAAAATTATATCGTAATGATGATAATAACAGTGCAACTTATTAGACACCTACTCTGTTACTAGCATTCTGCTAGGGAATTATGTAATTTCATTGAATGTAACCTTTAAAATAGTTCCATATAGTAGGCATGTATGTCTAAATTTAACAGTGAGAAACTGAAGCTTAAATAAAGTTAAATGCACACAGTTATTGGCAGACCTGGTATTTGGAAGTTAATATGTATATCTCCTAAACCTATAAACCTATGTTGTCAACAAGTCATGTCATATGTCAGAGAAAAGGAGATGGGACAAAACCTGGAAATAGATTGACCAATTGAAGGAGGGGATTATACCAAGGGCACAGGCCTGGAGAAAATTCAGTAAGAACAGAATGTCTACCTCTGAGGGTCTGACAGAACAGTAAGGTCTTGCAAGGCAAGATGTCAGAATAGGTGGTATATTTCAAATGATTGGTTTATGTTAGGAGAGAAAAGACCCATCTCTAAGAGGGAAAGAAAGAGAAAAACAGAGTAAGAACCTTTAGGTCCTGAAAAGTTAAGTGAAGAAGGCTGGAGCCTGGGGAGAAACTGGATTCTAGCACAAGAACTAAAGAAATAAGAGGCCTGGTGACCGTTTGTATCTGATAGCATGGTGGTACTCAATTTTGGAGGAAGAATTATAAAGAGGGTAGAGTTTTCACTTTGAAGGCCTAGATTCAAACCTGGATCTGTCATTTACCAGCTTTAGTTAACCATGTTGAACCTTAGTTGGTGAATCACAACGTGAGAATAATATTTCCTTAACACCTATGATTGTTGTTAAGAATGGTGATAAGTTTATAAATGCTTTGAATATGGAACCTGGTAGTTAAAAATGGAAGGAAATTATGCAAGTAGCATTGTATTAAAGAAGTATTTATATGACCAAAAATGTTGCATACAGCCCTATCTGTTAGTTAGTAACACATTTTTCTTTATTTTGGAACTGATCATTTTTCTTATAAAAACTATTTAAAATGCATTTTATATCATTCAGACCATGTAGAGTTGTCAATTATTATTTTTTTTTTTTGTGGTACGTGGGCCTCTCACTATCGCGGCCTCTCTTGTTGCAGAGCACAGGCTCCAGACGCTCAGGCTCAGTAGTTGTGGCTCACGGGCCTAGTTGCTCCGCGGCATGTGGGATCCTCCCAGACCACAGCTCAAACCCGTGTCCCCTGCATTAACAGGCAGATTCTCAACCACTGCGCCACCAGGGAAGCCCCTAAAAACATTTATAAAAGCGTCAGCAAAAGAAAGACTTAGCATGTTGGTATTTTATATAACTTTAATTCTGAGTTATTAGAGACAGAATTTCTCATTTTTGTTTCATCTTTATGTGTGTACATGTAAGTATGTGTATGTGAATATGTTTGCCTTGACAAAAAGAGACTTTAGTAAGATATTTGATTACCCCTACTGCACCTGTCTCTTGCAGTGTCTCCTGGTTTTGTTTTTGATCTTATTTCAGAACTTATTCCAACATTTTCTTCAGTTGGGTAATTGGTAAAATCTTCTTAGGACTTTTTTTATGAAATAATTTTATTAGCCTCTAATATTGAAATGGAAGTTATATTTTTACATAAACTATACAACAAAGAGTTTCACTCAGTGACTAAGAAACATATATTACTTCCTTGTCTTTTTACAACTAGTATTGCTTTTGAGAAGCTAATGTCAAAATGATACATTTTTTATTTTGTAAGGGAATTGCTCTTTCTTTCTGGAAGCATTTAGAATGCTATCTTTGTTTTAGATGCTCTTAAATATCACTATAATATATCCAATATGAGTTTTTTAACTCTCTTCTTTGGCACTTGGCATGATGTCCATTGAGATAATTCATCTTTCTTCATTTCCTGTAAATGTATCTTCATTTCTTCAAACATTTTCTTTTTTCTAATTTTATTTTTCTTCTTTCCTATGGCTCCTATTATTAGAAACTTCTAATTATATATTTTATATATCTTAAGTTTCTTTAATATTTTCTTTTTTTATCATTCTCTGCTTTTCTGGGGGGAACAGGATTTCTCAATCTCATACTTCAAATCACTAATTTTTTAACTCTATTTTACACTATCAATTCCATCTATTATCTTTCTTACTAAAACTAATTTACATTTTATCTCTAATATTTTCACTTGTCTTTATGATAACTTCTTGCATTTCAAATTGATAATCCAACACCTTGTCTTATATTTTTTGCTTATTTAAATTTTTGGTGTTCTTGATCAAATGCTAATCATTCTAATGATGCATATTGTGCAGTAGTTGTTTTGTTCTTTGGAGATAATTTACTATAGAATAGTTTCTCCTAAATTTGATTTATGAGCTCATAACATGCTGGAGAGCTGTCTCATGTTGCACATTGGAGAAGAGACATCAGAAGAACGTATTCTGGGTTTGCTTGCTTGGGGAAGTTCAAGAAAAGAGAACAGAATTGTCTTTGTGGTAAGAATTACAGGGATCACAAAACCACAGCAAATCACTGCATTTGGGCATAACTTTGGCAATCAATCATCTAGGTCATGGCCTCACCTTTGGTTTTTACAGATGTAAGTTGCTCTGGGAAGATGCTGTTAGCATAGAATGGAATCTAACAGTCCTGAATATTTGGTGGTGCAGAAGTAGAAGAGTGAATGCCAAGAACTAATCAACACTTCCCTCCCATTTTTCCTAACTTTTCATCCCAGCAGACCTTTTCTAGTGCCTTTATCTAATGTTTGTAAACATCAACATCAGAGGTCTGAACTTTTTAGGAGGTAAATAATGATAGTCTAAAGACAACAGAAACATGTAAGAAAGAGCTGGTTTCCAACTACTCTTCTCTAGTTGATCCTTTCATTCTGTCTCAGGATGTAGCCATTCCTCACCACCCTACAAACTCTTGAGTTCAAACAGCTTTCTATCTTAACAGTGGTTTCTCATATTTATTTTGCTTATTATGCTGCTGTTGATGTTGACATTATTTCCTTAATTCCATGTTTCCCTCTATGATTTCTCTTCAGATTGATCTTACAAGAGGGAAGCCTGCAGCTTGTATTAAATTTGATTCTTTGTAGGCGCCTCAAACAAGCTGTTATATCTGCATTCTTACTTCGCATTTTGTGTAGTGCCTGGGTTATAGGGAGGCCTCAAAAAATATTGCATAATGATCACTTGAACAGCCTCTGGCCTTCAGGAAAGCAAGATACCCCTTAAATTAAAGATGAGATAGTTCATGTCTTAATGACTTAATAAAGACTTTAATCACAGGTGAAGTATATATTTTATAACTAACATAGTGGATAATTTTATATATTCAGCCTTATTTCCTTTACTGCCACAGTAAGGTATAATTTGTTCTAATTAGAGATTAGCAAAGAGAAGCAGGGGAACCAGAACCCAGATGGGCCTCCCAGTTCTGTGTTCTACCTTGCTGGAGGCACTGATTTTAGCCCTCTAAATTTTGCTTATCATTTCAGTATCATTCTATCAAATGAGGAAATTTATTTTGTCATATTAGTTCCCAAATACAAATATTTTCTAGATATCAGCTGACCATCACCCTAGAAATCAAATCCATAACCAAGGTGTATAATTGGCTTTATTTTATATCACCTTTTAAAATGCATATGAGCAAGCAAGAATTTTTTAAAAACTAAGGCTATCTTAACTACTATGCCCATTTATCATAATGACAGAATGTAAGATATTTTAAGGTGAGGAGGGAATAATGGATTGAAAACAAGTGTGCAAACCTTAACTTTTGTTAGAATAAATTAAAGAGACCTAACTGCCAAGCTATGAAACACAATTGAGGAGTGGCCCTGAAAGAAAAAAAATCACAACTCTTAGAAACCATTAAAACTGGTGTGGTAGTAAATCTGTCCCATAAAAAACAGGAAGCTGGTTATAGTGTCTTCAAAAGGCCAACTTTGTGGAAATTATGGTTGAAGGTATTTAAAATAAACACTGTTAGGAAAAGTAACATATTTCCCTGTAATGCCAAAAGGAATAGAAAAGCTGAGTTAGCCTTTATCAAACAACATGAATGAATGGGGTTCTTTCTATATAACCCAAAACTGTGTTAAATTCTACCCAAATAGCTTCAATATCTTGTATATCTTGGATAGAAATTAAAGAGGTAGAATTTCTTTTGTGCTGGGAATGAGCCCAAATACCGCTGTCTCTGTGTTTGAGGTGTTGGGTATTTGGGAAGATGGCAGCGACAAAACATGACTCTCTCGACTAGACTGTCAGATTGATTTCTTTTGTTTGGAGGTCAGAGGTAGTTTGAATAAAAACAAATGTAGAGATTTTTATTGTGCATATTTATGGTATACTCCATAGAAAATAGAAAGCACATATCTTAGGTGTTAATTTCCATGAGTTTTGACAACCACTCACAGAAGATATAGAACATTTACATCACTACTGAATAACAGCTTGTACCCTTTCAGTCAGTCCGCACCCATGGGCAGACTTGTTCTAATTTATGTCAGACAGATTAGTTTTGCCATCCATAAGTTTCATGAAAATAGAATCACACAGACTTCTGCTTCTGGTTATGAAGTAGTAACTAAGATTGGATCTATCCTTCCACTTGAAACAAGTAAAAAAACCAGGAAAAATATATGAAAAAAGTGTTTATGATATTGGACATCAGGTAATGATCCCTGAGCCATAAGAAACAAATGAAGTGAGGCTTATACTTGTCCCAGCTTACTGTCATAAGTGAAATTCCAGGTAGCTGCATAGAACTGGTGAACCCAGGCAGAGCTAGAAAGACTCTCCTGAGTAAAAGACGTAGTGCTGAGTCCAAGGAGATCAAATAGGCTAGAATGTTCTAGAAAGTAAAGAGCTGCACAGAGACAGGATTTGGGAGATCTACACAGGATTCCCCTCATGTACTCAGCAGAGTGCTAATCAGAGCATATGTGTGGGTGAAAAATGTCCAAGAGAAAGTAAACAACCACTATAAATAATTAGAAGAAAGAGAACTCTCCACTCACACAGGCCCACAAAGAGTGCCAGGTATTAGTCAGATTGGAAAACTTCATAGTTTAAAGGATATTGGGTAGAGTACTCAGAAGGGTCATGCCTCAGTAGTAAGAGATAATTATCCCTAGACTAATGACTACCCTTATCCCATATAACATATCTTAAGGGCAAGACCTGAAAGGCTCAAAATGTCTCCATGTAGCGTAACTGCATCCCAGAAAAACAAAACAATATTTTTATAAACACAAAACATAAGGCAGTGAATAATGTAAAATCTGTGATATCTAGCATCCAATAAATAAGTTATTAGGTATGCAAAAGAGCAGTTGTATATGATGCAAAATCAAGACAAAATCAAAACCCTCTAAGAACTAGCACAGATGTTAGAAATTTTAGATCAGTACATTAAAACAGTAATTTATAGCTATCAAATATGCTTTAAAAGGTGAAAAACGGTTTAACATGTAGAGACATAAAATATGTAAAAACTAGAGATGAAAGCTACAGTGCTTGAGGATAAAATACCCATGTCTCTTCTAAAATTGTTATGTATCTTTATACATTTTATTTACCTTATTTTCCACTAGATTCCTTAGAATTTT
This sequence comes from Mesoplodon bidens, assembly GCF_964165515.1. Taxonomy (NCBI): domain Eukaryota; kingdom Metazoa; phylum Chordata; class Mammalia; order Artiodactyla; family Ziphiidae; genus Mesoplodon; species Mesoplodon bidens. The sequence goes on from NC_138164.1 coordinate 68,080,548, forward strand.
TGCAAGTGTTTTTTGTTGTTTATTTGTTTGTTTGCTTGGTTGGTTTTGTCCTCTAATCAACTGCAACATTGGGTCATCTCTCTGACTGCTTTGGTTGATTTTTTAATGACTGTGGGTCACATTTTATTTTTTACATATTATGATTCTTAACTGAGTGTTGGATATTTTTGTAACAACTCAGCATAGATTGAAATAACTGATATCTATCTTAAGAAAGTGACATTTCTATTCTTCTGTCAGTTTGCTAGAGCAGTAGTTGGGTTGATACATGGCAAGGTTGAACTATTTTGGGCTTACTGCAGACTTAATTTGATTCAGTGTCGAAAGTAGGATCAAAAATTGCCTTCCAGCAGAGACTAGGATCTTAGCAGTGTCAAGGTTTTTGAAATCTCTTTCACATCCAGGTGCCTAGTCTCTAACCTATGGGAGATCTCTGGCTGCTTTATAGCTAGCATGCCGTTTTTTGGAGTCCTTTCTCTCTTGAGTCATACCTGCAGTTTTCTGTCTAGTTCCTTTTGCTGCCACTTCCCTGCTTTCTGTGATGACTGGAATTACTTTGTAGGAACTTCCCTCAGCTCTTCTTCCCTGCCCTAAGTCATTAATAATTGCAAATGTAAAGTGTGTGTCTGGGGCATTATATATATACATGCACAATTTAATAGTTACATATATACTGTTTTTCCTGAAATAGGCTCAAATTAATTATAATGTTTTCTTCTTAATTACACTATGAAAATATTTCTATGGCCATACAGAGTATTCTAAATATCTGGATGTGTTTCGTTTTCTTATTGATTTGAAGTGATTCCTTTTGTAGAACAATTAAATTGCTAAAGTTTTTTTTTCTTAATTACTGAAATGTAATAAAATTACATTTTTTGTTTCATTTTCAAATCATGTTATTTTTTTGTCTCCTTAAATTCTCTCTAGAACAATATGAGATAAAACATTTGAGATTACAGACTTCCTTACAGAAAGCATGTTATAATTGTTTATTTGCTTCTATATGTTTCATTGTTCCATAAACTCATCAAGAAAAGAGGTTGTGAAATACTTTCATTTCTGTATTCTTTATTTCCAGGATGATGTCTTCTGTATAAAGGGTGTACAGTAAAAGTTTAATGAATACATGGCCACATTCTAATTTCTGTAAGTAAAATGGGCATCCACTTGTGCTATCTGCCCTAGTAACACACACACACATACACACACACACACACACACACACAGAGAAATGTATATATATAATGCTATTACTCTGCTCTGGTATAGAACTGGTACAATGGGACTTACTGTTTTATTGGATCCTATTGATATTTGACTCATTAACCTAAAATGCTTTGGGCTTTTGGGGTGTAAAGTCAAATTCTATTACAAGTCATAATTATTCAAATATAATATATTATGGCATGTTTCACTTTAAGTCCCTGTCCCAAGGAAGATCTTTTCTGAAAATATTTTTCTTTTTTCCTTATAATGAAAATTGTATTTGCTTTCCACTTACTTTTTAATATCTCTTTTTCTTCAGACATCTTTGCTTAACTTTCAAAGAATCATATTAATGCAATTTCTTTCAGTACAACTATAAAGTCTAAGTAACCTAGTCCAGCCAGAATTGCATGACTAATGATCAATATCTAAGCAAAAGCAGCCATTCATCTTCAAAAGTCTGAAATTACACCTTTTTTAGGACAAAATGGGAATTTGTTTTAACCTTGAACAAAATTATTGTCAGGAGAAATTTATTGCATTTTAAAACAATAAGATAAACATATTTCAGTACAGGCTCCCATTTCTTTTTTGCAAGCCAGTATTTATTTAAGACTTATTTTTTTTCCTCTGTGCATATTTCTGGCTTTTCCATCCCAAGCTGTTTGCTGTTTTATAGCAAATGAAAATATGTTTGCGGAAATTGCATATAAAACTGTTTATTGAGACTTAAATCTTCTGTGGCTGTTTGTGGTGTTATTTTTTCTCCAAGCCTCACAATTGTAGTTCTCTCTCTCTCTCTCTCTCTCCCCCCTCCCCCTCTCCCCCCTCCTCCTCTCCCCCTCTTCCTTCCTCTCTCCCTCTCTTCCTCTCTCTCTCTCTCCCTTTCTCCACCTCTCTCTGCTTCTCTCCACTCCCTCTCTCAACCTCAACTCTTTCACTCTCTCTCTCCAAAGAGCCTTTGTGTAATTAAAATCCTGTATCTTCTATACCCTTGGTCTGTCCTTCAGTCCAGTCATTTGGCTGGGACACTGTAAGGTAAAGTTCAGCTATTTAATGCCACTGAGCAGATGAGTAAAGAAATGATAGTCACATGCCCAGGATCCCAAATATTTATATTTTGCATGTAAATATAAGAAGGTAATTTGCATACTATATTGGTTAGAATTTTGGTTTGGCCACATAAAGAGACTCAACAGTAGCTTAACAAAAACAGAGTATTATTATTTTCTGAAGGTAAGTCCAAGTGTAAGCAGGTTGGGACTAATACTGCAGGGCCATTGTGGTCTGTAAACAGGCTGCTTCCAATTTGCTGCTGTGCCACACTTGGGATGCAGTCCAAGGAGCTAGATAGAGAAAAAGAGCTTTGACCCCACCATTTAAACAATAACTGCAAAAGACAGCATGTATCTCTTTTCCCTCTTTTATTTATTTGACTGGAGTTAGTTAAAGGAGGTTACCTGGCTGCTAGGGAGGCATAAAAATGTGATATCTATATTTGATGGCCACAAGCCTACCTAAAATTTAGAGATTCCATTGCTGAAGAGTAGAGGACATAAATTAGCACTCTCTGGAGATTCATTAGGTTATGTTTATGTCCATGGACAAATGAGTGGATTAAAAAATATTTGTATATACATACACTAGAATGTTATTCAGCCTTAAAAAGGAAGGCATCTTGCAATACATGAAAACATTGATGAATCTTGAGAACATTATGTTAAAGGAAATAAGCCACTCACAGAAGAACAAATACTGCACAATTCCACTTATTATATGAGGTATCTAAAGTAATCAAACTCATTGAAGCAAAGAATAAAATGGTGGTACCAGGGGCAGAGGAGAGGGGAAAATGGAAAGTCCCTGTTCAATGAGCATAAAGTTTCAGTTATACAAAATGAATAAATTCTAGAGATTTGCTATATAACACTGTGCCCATAACAGTACTGTATCACACACTTTAAAACCTATGTGGATAAATCTCATGTTAAGTGTTCTTACCACAATAAAATAAAAATTTTAAAAACTCTGTGGCTATCTGAGAAAACTAGAAAATTGCATGGGAAGGCATCAAATGCCTAAATAAATAAATGAATAACCTTTACTCTTGAAAAAAATTATGTTTAAAAGAGAATAGAAAGACAGTTTCTATAAAGGGCAGAGAAATAGTATAATAAGAAAAGAAGATGTGAAGTGAAAAATGTTTTTTAAGTGAGGCTAATATTCAACATTTTTCTGCTGATGGGACTAAGTTATTAGAAAGGAGAAATCTGTTGATTTAAGATAGAGGACAACCACAGGAGTAGAGTTCTTGAATGTGTGATATGAAATGGAGTGAAATAAGTCAGAAAAAGACAAATCCTGTATGATCTCACCTATATGTGGAATCTAAAAAAAAAAAAAAAAGACAAATAGAGAACAGATTAGTGGTGCTAAGGGGTAGGGGTGGGAGGGGTAGAGCAGAAGGATGAAGGTGGTCAATGTGTACAAACTGCCAATTATAAGATTAATAAGTTCTGGAGATGTAATGTACAATATGGTAACTATAGTTAACAATACTGTATTGTATACTTGAAAATTGCTAAGAGAATAGATCTTAAAAGCTCTCATCACACACAAAAATATGTGAGATGATGGATGTGTTAACTAGCCTTATTGTGGTAATCATTTTACAATATATACATATATCAAATCATTATGTTGTACACCTTAAACTTCTACACAATGTTATACATAAATTACATTTCAATAAACATAGAAAAAATAAATGGTGCAGATCTTAAATAAGAACAGAGTCAATTCAGTATTTGCAATAGGAGAGAAGAAAGCTAAAAAAATTTTGGTCCACTTAGTGGCTGAGGGACATGGCAATTTTCTTCATTTACTCAGTCAAATAAGAAGCTAGAGCATTAGGTAAGATGGAAAAATTAAGAGAATATTGGGTATTGGAATTTTAAAGTGGGAGGAGAAGATATTAAAATAGTTTTTCAGAGAATTGGACGGAGGACCAAATGACTGAGAAGCTATAAGATAACTTTTTAAAAACCCTAGCAATATAAGGTCATAAATTTAACATAGCATCTCAGTGGTAGCATATTTCCTGGAAATATATTCAGCTGTTTAGAGGTAGACATGGGATAGTCACAGAGTTGAGAATTATGATAGTTCAAGTCTTACCAGACAAGTCTTCAAAGGGAAGAAAGAAACAATAAGAGGTTGGTAATGTTTAGAATCAAAACCATGTGATGCTTGCTTGGTATGAAAAGAAGTAAAGATGTGAGGGGAGTGATAGAAAAATGGTCAAGTCAATGCATTAAAGATTATGACAGAGCTGAAGAATCAGTGGAGTGAGGATATGGCTGCTGTGAGATGGAAAGTTAGAAGGTGGTGATCAAAATGATTTGTATGAGTATGCTTATGGAAATGCATGGCTGAAGTAGTTAAAATCATTGAAAGAAGGGGGTCAAGAGAAAGTTGTTGATGATAGTCCATGAGTTACAGAGAGCAGAGTGGAAGGAGTTGTGCCTAGGATATCTGGGTCAGATTAAGGAATATATAAAGGATTGTAGGGATCAGTGATGACCTGAAAGGCTGAGATTCCTTGTGGTAACATAATCAAAAGGATTTCAGGGCATTATGAAATCAGTCTTAATGGTCACTAGAGGCAAGATGGTAATAAGTTCTAATTATAATCATTAGGGGGTAGGAGGTTGAACTCCTAAGCAGTTTGCTGTGATACAACAAGGATTTTGTATATGGGATGTGTGGCAATCTCAACAGAAACAAGTATAATTCTGTAGACACCTGTTCAGATTTCTTAGTGCAAATCAAAGGCCAGGTAAGGAGTGGGCTTATTGGGAGAACATAGATGAGCTGACACTTTTAAGATGTGGAAATATCTACTACTATGGTAAGACCTTAGCTAGGTGGTCCTGGAGATGTTACCAAGCAGGACCTTGGGGGGCCTTTCTGGAGCAGACCTCCCCCCAACCTCACTCCATGTCCTCCACATGCCTCTTGTCTGTAGAGAAACTTTAGCCTCCTAGGCCTTCCCTGAGTTCCAAAGAGTAAATTTAATCAGAGAAGTGAGAAAATGCAGAAAGAAAGGGAAACAGTCAAGTAAGACAAAATTATAATAGTAAGCCATTAAACAGAGTCAAGGAACTTTAGTTCCTCCTCAAGGGCTATAGATAATACTCTGAGCCATGTCCTTTGAGCTGTTTCATAGATATGGAAATCCCCACCAGGCAGAAGAAGTTAACTGTATGCTGCCCACAAGCACGTAGATCCTACATGGCTTTGAACCAGAAGGTTGATGATGTTGACTCCAGATTACCTCACCACCAACCAATCAGAAGAATATCCATGAGCTTTTTCTGTACCCCACAACCCCATTCCCTCACCCTGTCTTTAAAAACCTTTCCCTGAAAGCCTTTGGGGAGTTTGGGCCTTTTAAGCACTAGCTACCTGAACTCCTTGCTTAGCGCCCTGCAATAAATGCTGCAATTTCCTTCACCAAAACATGGTGTCAAAATGACATAAGTGGCTTTACTGCATGTGGGCAAGTGGACCCAAGTTTAGTTCGGTAACAGAGATACAGATGAATCTTAAAGATCCTCTTAAGGTATGCATTCTTGGAGCTCTGTCATTTTGCTCACTGACTGATGCAGAGTTACTCACTTAATAGGTACTAACTGTATAAATCTCTGAAAGCCACCATTTACTTTTCCCTAGGCTGCACCTCATTTAATTCTCACAATATAGCTTTATCTACATTTTATAGATAAAGGAACTGACATTTGAAAAGAAAAAAGAAATCTTTCTCAGGTCATGTAGCTAATAAGTGACAAAGCCTGAATTCAAACTCAGAACACCTGATTTAAAGCCTGTATTCTTATAATGAAAAGAAAATGATACAGCCCACCTCTTAGGGAGAAAGTCATGTTATATCTGGAAGAAAGGGAGATGAACTGCCAAACATAGCACAGTGTGATACCCAAGTGAGCAAGAAGCATAGAAGAGATAACGTTTGAAACATATTTTGAAGAAACAGTAAAAAATATTCAGATAAGAAGAAGAAGATCTCATTCTAAGCAAGGATATTAACAAAGGGATGGCTCAATGGTGTGAATGAACACAATGAGGTTTTGGAACAATGAGCAGGTTTTGTGATAAGTGATTAAAATGTAGGAGTGTGTGTGTGTGTGTGCGTGTATGTCTGTGTCTGTGTCTAGCTTCTGGGGGTTTAGAAGGGCTGGATATAAATAATAATGAGTATTGCATTTAGTTCTAAAACATTTGGACTTTATCCTGAAGGCATTAATAAAGTATTAAACCCTTTTTTTTAAAAGTAAGCAACAAATTTAAATTTCTGGGGTTTTATTTGTGGGGGGCATGCCACGTGGCACGCCACATCTTAGTTCATCGGCCAGGGATCGAACCTCTACCCCCCTGAGGTGGAAGCACAGAGTCTTAACCACTTGACCACCAGGGAAGTCCCAGATTTGTGTTTTAGAATTATCCCTTTGCAAAGAGTGTGGATGATTGATTAAAAAGGGTTAACCGTTGAAGGGAGGAGGTGATTGCAATATGTAAAATTGCCTGTGTTGTACGTTATTGCTCAGTAAATATTAAGTCTGAAGCCAAAACAACTATTTTTTTCTCATTGCCCAGATATCTGGTTTGATTAACATTTCTTCCCTCTCAACGTACCAGCTAAAATTGTCTAGTTGTGGGGTATCATAGTAACATAATTATATATAGATAAAGAGAATCCCAAAATAAGACTCAGAAAGATACAAATGGCACATAAGAGTCTAGGAATGCTGTATAGTGCAACTGGCATTCTGTGTGTGTGTGTGTATGTGAATGTTAGCGTGTGTGAGAGAGAGGTGTGAAGGGGCTCAGCAGATGCCAGTCTGAGAAAAGGAAGATTTAAGCCACATGCATCTTTGCAGCTAATCTGTGAGGTTGCTGAGGAACCAGCCTATGATTCTCCTGTCACTTCAGTAGAAGACATATGCCATGTATCACCAAATATTACACCCCAAATGGCAAGACACTGTGAAATAATTGCTCTCACTTTTTTTTTCTAAATTCACATACCAGTTCATGTGAAAGAGCCTTAGTGATTGGAAATGTCAAAGAGTTAAACGTGGCATGAAGAGGGATACAAACTCCTCTAGGGGAACAGAAAGCATCTTTTTATTTTTTAACATCTTTATTGGAGTATAATTGTTTTACAGTGGTGTGTTAGTTTCTGCTTTATAACAAAGCGAATCAGCTATACGTGTACATATATCCCCATATCCCCTCCCTCTTGCGTCTCCCACCCACCCTCCCATCCCACCCCTCTAGGTGGTAACAAAGCACCAAGCTGATCTCCCTGTGCTATGCAGCTGCTTCCCACTAGCTAGCTATTTTACATTTGGTGGTGTATATATGTCCATGCCTCTCTCTCACTTCATCCCAGCTTACCTTTCCCCCTCCCCATGTCCTCAAGTCCATTTTCTAGTAGGTCTGCGTCTTTGTTCCTGTCCTTCCCCTAGGTTCTTCAGAACCTTTTGTTTGTTTGTTTGTTTGTTTAGATTGCATATATATGTGTTAGCATATGGTATTTGTTTTTCTCTTTCTGACTTACTTCACTCTGTATGACAGACGCTAGGTCCAACCACCTCACTACAGATAACTCAATTTCATTTCATTTTACACCTGAGTAATATTCCATTGTATATATGTTCCACATCTTCTTTATCCATTCATCTGTCAATGGACACTTAGGTTGCTTCCATGTCCTGGCTATTGTAAATAAAGCTGCAATGAACATTGTGGTACATGACTCTTTTTGAATTATGGTTTTCACAGGGTATTTCCCCAGTAGTGGGATTGCTGGGTCGTATGGAAGTTCTATTTTCAGATTTTTAAGGAACCTCCATACTGTGCTCCATAGTGACTGTATCAGTTCACATTCCCACCAACACTGCAAGAGGGTTCCCTTTTCTCTATACCCTCTCCAGCATTTATTGTTCATAGATTGTTTGATGATGGCCATTCTGACTGGTGTGAGTTGATACCTCATGGTAGTTTTGACTTGCATTTCTCTAATGATTAGTGATGTTGAGCATTCTTTCATGTGTTTGTTGGCAATCTGTATAACTTCTTTGGAGAAATGTCTCTTTAGGTCTTCTGCCCATTTTTGGATTGAGTTGTTTGTATTTTTAATGTTGAGCTGCCTGAGCTGCTTATAATTTTTGAGATTAATCCTTTATCAGTTGCTTCATTTGTAAATATTTTCTCCCATTCTGAGGGTTGTCTTTTGGTCTTGTTTATGGTTTCCTTTGCTGTGCAAAAGCTTTTAAGTTTCATTATATCCCATTTGTTTATTTCTGTTTTTCTTTCCATTTCTCTAGGAGGTGGGTCAAAAAGGATCTTGCTGTGATTTATGTCATGGAGTGTTCTGCCTATGTTTTCCTCTGAGAGTCTTATAATGTCTGGCCTTACATTTAGGTCTTCAATCCATTTTCAGTTTATTTTTGTGTATGGTGTTAGGGAGTGTTCTAATTTCATTCTTTTACATGTAGATGTCCAGTTTTCCCAGCACCACTTATTGAAGAGGCTGTTTTTTCTCCATTGTATATTCTTGCCTCCTTTATCAAAGAACAGGTAACCATATGTGTGTGGCTTTCTCTCTGGGCTTTCTATCCTGTTCCATTAATCTATCTTTCTGTTTTTATGCCAGTACCATACTGTCTTGATTACTGTAGCTTTGTAGTATAGTTTGAAGTCAGGGAGTATGATTCCTCCAGCTCCATTGTTCTTCTCAAGATTGTTTTGGCTATTTGGAGTCTTTTGTTTTTCCATACAAATTGAGAATTTTTTTGTTCTAGTTCTGTGAAAAATGCCATGGGTAGTTTGATAGGGATTGCTTTGAATCTGTAGATTGCTTTGGGGAATATAGTCATTTTCAAAATGTTGATTCTTCCAATCCAAGAACATGGTATATCTCTCCATCTCTTTGTATCATCTTTAATTTCTTTCATTAGTGTCTTATAGTTTTCTGCATACAGGTCTTTTGTCTCCTTAGGTAGGTTTATTCCTAGGTATTTTATTCTTTTTGTTGCAATGTTAAATGGGAGTGTTTTCTTAATTTCTCTTTCAGATTTTTCGTCCTTAGTGTGTTGGAATGCAAGAGATTTCTGTGCATTAATTTTGTATCCTGCTACTTTAGAAAGTTCATTGATTAGCTCTACTAGTTTTCTGGTAGAGTCTTTAGATGCTTTATGTATACTATCATGTTATCTGCAATCAATGACAGCTTTACTTCTTTTCCAGTATGGATTTCTTTTATTTCTTTTTATTCTCTGATTGCTGTGGCTTAAACTTCCAAAACTATGTTGAATAATAGTGGTGAGAGTCGGCAACCTTTTCTTGTTCCTCATCTTAGTCGAAGTGGTTTCAGTTTTTCACCATTGAGAACAATGTTGGCTGTGGGTTTGTCATATATGGCCTTTATTATGTTGAGGTAAGTTCTCTCTATGCCTACTTTCTGGAAGGTTTTTGTCATAAATGGGTGTTGAATTTTGTTGAAAGCTTTTTCTGCATCTGTTGAGATGATCATATGGTTTTTCTCCTTCAGTTTGTTAATATGGTGTATCACATTGATTGATCTGTGTATATTGAAGAATCCTTGCATTCCTGGGATAAACCCCACTTGATCATGGTGTATGATCCTTTTAATGTGCTTTTGGATTTTGTTTGCTAGTATTTTGTTGAAAATTTTTGCATCTATGTTCATCAGTGATATTGGCCTGTAGTTTTCTTTCTTTGTGATATCTTTGTCTGGTTTTGGTATCAGGGTAATGGTGGTCTCGTAGAATGAGTTTGGGGGTGTTCCTCCCTCTGCTGTATTTTGAAAGAGTTTGAGAAAGATAGGTGTTAGTTCTTCTCTAAGTGTTTGATAAATTTACCTGTGAAGCTATCTGGTCCTGGGCTTTTGTTTGTTGGAAGATTTTTAATCACAGTCTCAATTTCAGGGCTTGTGTTTGGTCTTTTTATGTTTTCTATTTCTTCCTGGTTCAGTCTTGGAAGGTTGTGCTTTTCTAAGAATTTCTCCATTTCTTCCAGATTGTCTATTTTATTGGCATATAGTTGCTTGTAGTAATCTCTCATGATCCTTTGTATTTCTGCAGTGTCAGTTGTTACTTTTCGTTTTTCACTTCTAATTCTATTGATTTGAGTCTTCTCCCTTTTTTTCTTGATGTGTCTGGCTAATGGTTTATCAATTTTGTTTATCTTCTCAAAGAACCAGCTTTTTGTTTTATTGATCTTTCCTATTGTTTCCTTCATTTCTTTTTCATTTATTTCGGATCTGATATTTATGATTTCTTTCCTTCTGCTAACTTTGGAGTTTTTTTGTTCTTCTTTCTCTGATTGCTTTAGGTGTAAGTTTAAGTTGTTTATTTGAGATGTTTCTTGTTTCTTGTGGTAGGTTTATATTGCTATAAACTTCCCTCTTAGAACTGCTTTTGCTGCATCCCATAGGTTTTGGGTCATCAGTGTTTTCATTGTCATTTGTTTCTACGTGTTTTTTGATTTTCTCTTTGATTTCTTCAGTGATCTCTTGTTTATTAAGTAGTGTACTGTTTAGCCTCCAGGTGTTTGTATTTTTTATAGATTTTTCCTGTAACATATCTAGTCTCATAGCACTGTGGTCAGAAAAGATACTTGATACGATTTCAATTTTCTTAAATTTATGAAGGCTTGATTTGTGACCCAGCATATGATCTATCCTGGAGAATGTTCCATGAGCACTTGAGAAGAAAGTGTATTGTGTTGTTTTTGGATGGAATGTCATATAAATATCAGTTAAGTCAATCTTGTTTAATGTATCATTTAAAGCTTGTGTTTCCTTATTTATTTTCATTTTGCATGATCTGTCCATTGGTGAAAGTGGGGTGTTAACGTCCCCTACTATGATTGTGTTACTGTTGATTTCCCCTTTTATGGTTGTTAGCATTTGCCATATATATTGAGGTGCTCCTATATTGGGTGCATAAATATTTACAATTGTTATATCTTCTTCTTGGTTTGAGCCCTTGATCATTATGTAGTGTCCTTGTTTGTCTCTTGTAATAGTCTCTATTTTAAAGTCTATTTTGTCTGATATGAGAATTGCTACTCCATCTTTCTTTTGATTTCTATTTGTATGGAATATCTTTTTCCATCCCCTCACGTTCAGTCTGTATGTGTCCCTAGATCTGAAGTGGGTCTCTTGTAGACAGCATATATATGGGTCTTATTTTTGTATCCATTCAGCCAGTCTATTCTTTTGTTTGGAGCATTTAATCCATTTGCATTTAAGGTAATTTTCGATATGGATATTCCTATTACCATCTTCTTATTTGTTTTGGGTTTGTTATTGTAAGTCTTTTCCTTCTCTTGTGTTTACTGCCTAGAGAAGTTCCTGTAGCATTTGTTTTAAAGCTAGTTTGGTGGTGCTGAATTCTTTTAGCTTTTGCTTGTCTGTAAAGGTTTTAATTTCTCCATCAAATCTGAATGAGATACTTGCTGGGTAGAGTAATCCTGCTTGTAGGTTTTTCCCTTCCATCACTTTAAATATGTCCTGTCACTCCCTTCTGGCTTGCAGAATTTCTGCTGAAAGATCAGCTGTTAACCTTATGGGGATTCCCTTGTATGTTATTTGTTGTTTTTTCCTTGCTGCTTTTAATATTTTTTCTTTGTATTTAATTTTTGATTGTTTGATTAATATGTGTCTTGGAGTGTTTCTCCTTGGATTTATCCTGTATGGGACTCTCTGCACTTCCTGGACTTGATTGACTATTTCCTTTCCCATATTAGGGAAGTTTTCAACCATAATCTCTTCAAATATTTTCTCAGTCCCTTTCTTTTTCTCTTCTTCTTCTGGGACCCCTATAATTCGAATGTTGGTGCATTTAATGTTGTCCCAGAGGTCTCTGAGACTTTCCTCAATTCTTTTCATTCTTTTTTCTTTATTCTGCTCTGCGGTAGTTATTTCCACTGTTTTATCTTCTAGGTCACTTATCCATTCTTCTGCCTCAGTCATTCTCCTATTGATTCCTTCTAGAGAATTTTAAATTTCATTTCTTTTGTTGTTCATCTTTGTTTGTTTGCTCTTTAATTCTTCTAGGTCCTTGTTCAACGTTTCTTGTGTTTTCTCCATTCTATTTCCAAATTTTGGATCCTCTTTACTATCCTTACTCTGAATATATTTTCAGGTAGACTGCCTTTTTCCTCTTCGTTTTTTTGGTCTGGTGGGTTTTTACCTTTCTCCTTCATCTGCTATGTGTTTCTCTGTCTTCTTTGCTTAACTTACTGTGTTTGGGGTCTCCTTTTTGCAGGCTGCGGGTTGGTAGTTCCCATTGTTTTTGGTGTCTGCCCCCAGTGGCTAACGTTGGTTCAGTGCATTGTGTAGGCTTCCTGGTGGAGGGGACTAGTCCCTGTGTTCTGGTGGATGAGGCTGGATCTTGTGTTTCTGGTTGGCAGGGGGACGTCCAGTGGTGTGTTTTGTGGTGTCTGTGACCTTATTATGATTTTAGGCAGCCTCTCTGCTAATGGGTGGGGTTGTGCTCTTGTCTTTCTTGTTGTTTGGCATAGGGTGTCCAGCACTGTAGCTTGCTGATCGTTCAGTGGAGCTGGGTCTTAGCGTTGAGATGGAGATCTCTGGGAGCACTTTCACCGTTTGATATTACGTGGATTTGTGAGGTCACTGGTGTACCAATGTCCTGAACTCAGCTCTCCCAACTCAGAGGCGCAGCCTAACACTTGGCTGGAGCACCAAGACCCTGTCAGCCACATGGCTCAGAGAAAAGGATGAGAAATAGAAAGAAAGAAAGAAAGAAAGAAAGGAAGGAAGGCAGCAAGGAAGGAAGGAAGGGAACGAAAGAAAGAAAAGAAAGAAAGTGAAGGAAGAAAGAAAGAAAGAAAGAAAGAAAGAAAGAAAGAAAGAAAGAAAGAAAAGAAAGAAAAGTTATTAAAATAAAAAATAAAAATAATTATTAAAAATAAAAAAAAATAGGGCCTCCCTGGTGGCGCAGTGGTTGAGAGTCCGCCTGCCGATGCAGGGGATACGGGTTCGTGCCCCGGTCTGGGAGGATCCCATATGCCGTGGAGCGGCTGGGCCCGTGAGCCATGGCCGCTGGGCCTGCGCGTCCGGAGCCTGTGCTCCGCAACGGGAGAGGCCACAACAGTGAGAGGCCCGCATACCGCAAAAAAAAAAAAAAAAAAAAAAGAAAGGAAAAAAAAATAAAAAAAATAAAATGTAATTTAAAAAAAGAAAGAAGAGAGCAACCAAACCAAAAAACAAATCCACCAATGAGAACAAGCACTAAAAACTATACTTAAAAAAAAAAAAAAAACAGACAGACAGAACCCTAGGACAAATGGTAAAAACAAAGCTATATAGACAAAATGATACAAGGATGCATACATATACACACTCACAAAAAGGGAAAAAAGAAAAAAAATTATATCGTTCCTCCTAAGGTCCACTGCCTCAATTTTGGGATGATTCGTTGTCTATTCAGTTATTCCAGAGATGCAGGGTACATCAATTTGATGTGGAGAATTAATCCGCTGCTCCTGAAGCTGCTGGGAGAGATTTCCCTTTCTCTTCTTTGTTTGCACGGCTCCCGGGGTTCATCTTTGGATTTGGCCCCACCTCTGCCTGTAGGTCGCCTGAGGGCATCTGTTCTTCGCTCAGACAGGAGGGGGTTAAAGTAGCAGCTGATTGGGGGCTCTGGGTCACTCAGGCCTGGGGGAGGGAGTGCGGGGCGAGCCTGCGGCGGCAGAGGCCTACATTGACGTTGAAGGATAGGGATGGGACCTGCACCAGTGGGAGGGAGCTATGAAGGAGGAAAAGTTTCCTGAGGCATGCGGTGTGTTATCCCGGGGAAGTTGTCCCTGGATCACAGCACCCTGGCAGTGGCGGGCTGCACAGGCTCCCCGGAAGGGAGGTGTGGATAGTGACCTGTGCTTACACACAGGCTTCTTGGTTGCTGCAGCAGCAGCCTTAATGTCTCATGCCTGTCTCTGGGGTCCGCCCTGATAGCCATGGCTCCTGATAGCCATGGCTCCTGCCCGTCTCTGGAGCTTGTTTAGGTGGTACTCTGAATCCCCTCTCCTCGTGCACCCCAAAACAATGGTCTCTTGCCTCTTAGGCAGTTCCAGACTTTTTCCCGGACTCCCTCCCAGCTAGTTGTTACAGCAGCCCCCTTCAGGCTGTGTTCACGCTGCCAACCCCAGTCCTCTCCCTGGGATCCGACCTGCGAAGCCCGAGCCTCAGCTCCCAGCCCACACCCATCCCAGCGGGTGAGCAGACAGTCCCCTCGGGCTGGTGAGTGGTGGTTGGCACCAATCCTCTGTGCGGAAATCTCTCCGCTTTTCCCTCTGCACCCCTGTTGCTGCGCTCTCCTCCGCAGCTCCGAAGCTTCCCCCCCCCGCCAACCCCCCATCTCCGCCAGTGAAGGGGCTTCCTAGTGTGTGGAAACTTTTCCTCCTTCATAGCTCCCTCCCACTGGTGCAGGTCCCATCCCTATCCTTTTGTCTCTGTTTTTTCTTTTTTCTTTTGCCCTACCCAGGTATGTGGGGAGTTTCTTGCATTTTGGGAAGTCTGAGGTCTTCTGCCAGTGTTCTGTAGGAGTTGTTCCACATTTAGATGTATTTCTGATGTATTTGTTGGGAGGAAGGTGATCTCCGCGTCTAACTCTTCAGCCATCTTGAAGGTCCTCTGAAAGCATCTTTTTTTGCTGCTCTGAGGTGACTATATAACATCTACTACCAGAAGTGATACCTTTAGTCACATTATTTTTTCAACAAATATTAAAGATATGCTGGGTGCCAAGCACTATAGATACAAGGATGAAACATTATGGTGACTATGTTCCAGGCACTAAAGTTGGCAATTTGCATACGCTAAATATAAGCTCCAGGTCAAACAGCTCTTATTTAGATCTGGATTTCAAACACAGCCTCCCGCCTTGTGCTACTTCATTATACCACACTGCTTCTGATGACTATGGGATGTTGAATTATAGGATTTTACATGGGAAGAGATTAACCCTAAATAAGAGAAACCCCAGAAGCCCACAACTTCCAACTTCTAATCTGTGAAGAGCCTTCAGGTTGGTAGAGTAGGTGTAGAACTGATTTTTGGAATTATACCTGGATCCCTATGAGAAAATACTTTCCAATAGAAGTATCAGCAAATTAAAACATCTTTCTCATGTGGGAGAAAGTATTCCTGCTACTGAAAATATTCAGAGAGAGGATGACTGGTGAGTCAAAGATGCAGATAGCTTCTAAACTCCCTTCAGATGCTGTTATACTGTTAGTCCATGAAACATGCAAAGGTATATTTGAGAAATATTAAGGCAAGCTCCAAAACAGTATTATAGAAAGAAGCATGGCAATATCTAAATGAAAGAAGCCTTAGAAATCACTAAGTTCAACTCCATCTTTCATTGTACAGATAAAAGAGCAAGAAGTAAATAGGCTGAAAAATGTGCCAGTGGACAACTCTATCAGCACTATCACAAGCAAAGTCTGGATATATGGGACAAAAAGCTCTCAGGAATTCAAATGGAAAAAAAAAGAATCCAGAGCTAGAGGTATCTTCTGTAAGAAGACCTGGAATAAGATGTGGGTATCAGTGACAGTGAGGATTCTGGACAGATAGGTTTAATGGGAGGGCACTTGATACCTGAGAATTAATTAAAGAAAAGAAGGAAAAGACAAATAAAGTGATACCATATTCTAAATTAACATCTTTAAAAATTAGGTACTCCTCACCAAGCCATTCTGACCAAATAGTGTTTGTATTTAGAACTCAGTGTACCAGTGTGAAGGCAGACAAAAGTGATGCTTTGATTTACATTCCATGAAAAGCTGTCTATTAAAGTGGTCATGGGATATTCACATATTAAACAAATGCTTGGGCAATTCTGCCCAAAACTAATGAATTTCATAGATTTTCTTTAATGTGAAAATGCTGCTGGTCCAAAGCCAGGGATTTCTGTAGATATAATAGGTCATGTGCAGCATTTTATATAAACTCAAGATATGTATTTGGATACAAAGCCAAGGACTAGAATATTTTCATATATTTTTATTTCATTCACTACTTGCATTATGCATTGATTAGGAAAATCCTTTTGTAAGTAGAAATATGCACCAAATCCAAACAATCTGAACAGTATCTTAGCAAACAATTTATTAGATTGATTTAATATAATACCACTTTATCACTGACTGCTATCTTTTTAACCCTGAGCATATTAACTCTCTGAATTTTTGGATTTTTTCTCAGTAACAAAATTTACTTGCCTAATATTGTTGCTGAAATCAATCAATAAGACACATTTTTATATTCTTTAATATATTTGTACTATTTATTGAGCCACTAAATTTACCACTTTTTGGAATAGACATTTGGGACGTAAAAATGAATAATGCACATGTTACCTGAATAAATGACCCCAACACAATGCAAAGGAGCTATTGAGTCCTCACAAGATTTTAGCTATGCGAATCATATAACAATTTTTGAGTAAATATTTGCTAGTTGGGTTTTGAATTTACAATGGCAATCATCTTATTGTAAGAATATTATAAACTATGAACTATCAAGAGGGTGAGAGGTCAGTAACTGATGATTAAATTTTGTATACTAGTTTACCATTCATTTTATATTATCACTTACATTTGCTACTCACAGCCATCTTGTGGGGTTAATGTGATTGGATATTATTACAATACCTATTGCTTAAGCAAAGAAGCTGAAGCTCAGAGAAACTGAGTGTTTACACTAATTGGGTTAACATCACTTAGCTAATAAGATGCAGATTTTGGTTATCCGAATTCAAAAGCCAGTTGCTTCTTGCTAACTCAGGCTGTCTCCATGTAAGCAGTGCTATGCTCAAATAAAACTTGGTGCAGAAAATGGGACTTAAATGTTGTCTATGATTTGACAAGAGATTGGGGGAGAGAATAAAAAGGATTATTACAGCTTGTGTAATAACTAGAAACAATAACTAAATAGTAACTATTTCTGATCTGAAGTTATTTTCGTTGTGAGTTTTCCATTTGCCTTGAGAACCAAGTAAAGCTTTGTCATTAGTGTCTTCTACCCATTTGTCTTAATTATGCTCAAGGGAGTAGCTGTGTAACTGGAGATGATAAAATGTTTGCTTTAATTTTACTCATTTGAGGTAATCAAATCTGGCACCAAATGCATTTGTATGTCTGTCTTTAATTATTCCCACCACTGAAGATCTCCATTTCACTCCATCTCTTTTTGTTAAGACCATTAAGGTGTTAAGTGCAAAGTTACCTCTTGATGGAACAAGGCTCCAGACAGTCTGAGTTGAGAAAAACCAGCACTGTGACTTAATTGTCACAAGATACTGTTGATCAAACATTAGGTAACTTGGGATGGTATTAGATTAAAGAGAAAAAGTCAATGAAGGAAGAACAGTGAGTACTTCAGAAACAATATTCCAGTACAAAGGTTCAACAAAGTTGTTGATATTTTCTTCAACGTCTTAGAATGCCATAATTTTGAAAAAGTTTATAATTTATAAGATAAAGAAAAAAGGAGAAGAAACATTTTCTAGGTCATACGAATGAAACAGTTTGTTATCTGTATGCCCTTTTAGAAAGATGTCTCATTTAAAGGTGCACATGTAAGAAGAGTTTGTACATTTCAACACACTGACTTGATAATAAAAATTTAATCCGTCACTAAAAACTTGCAAAATGTTGGAGGAAAATATCTTGTTAGAAGTAGTATTTAATATTAAATGTAAATTTATATTAACCTTTTAAAGTCCATATTTGATAAATGTTATTTTCCATATTTCTCTTTTGGAATTCAGAGGTCTTCATGTTTTCAGTAGAAAACCTCTTTTACTTAATTTGTAATTCTTTTAGAAAATCAGTTGAGTTTATCTGTTTCCCTGTTATTTGCATTTCAGAGGAAACACTTCCATTTTACCTGGAAAGTTGCTGAGGACTCTATTTGGGGTTTTTTCTTGGGCAGATATAAAGCTTCAGGCTTTCACACCCTTACTCTTTCCACCCAAGAGAAAAGCCATCCTAGACAAGAGCTCTGAAGAGAATTTTGAGATGAGCTGGACAAAGCAACTTTTAAATTCCTCCCAAAGTGTTTGCTTTCATTAAGAAAATCCTATAATTTGGAAAGACAAGCCTTTTACTCTTAGACAGCTCCTTGTGGCTGGGAATAATATTGGTGTCAAGAACTTATTACAAAAAGGCTACATCATTTGGGGATAAATCAGCTGTTGAGGTGAAGTTCAGCCTTTTTTCCTTGGGCTTAGCTCTAAAAGCTGAGTTTACAGGGCCTTCCCTGGTGGCGCAGTGGTTGAGAGTCCACCTGCCGATGCAGGGGACACGGGTTCGTGCCCCGGTCCGGGAAGATCCCACATGCCACAGAGCAGCTGGGCCCGTGAGCCATGGCCACTGAGCCTGCGCGTCCGGAGCCTGTGCTCCACAACGGGAGAGGCCACAACAGTGAGAGGCCCGTGTACCACAAAAAAATTAAAAAAATAAAAAAGCTGAGTTTACAAAAAATGAAGAGAAGTACAACCCAGATCTAGGTTGATTAAGACTGAACTTCCGATTCCACAATCTGTAGAACTCCCAAACTCTGTCATTTCTTAAAAGTTCTCATATTTACTTTCCCATGGCTCTTCTTCAGAACTGCATGTTTTGTGTTAATCATGCTCCTCCACAACAAACCTGGCACATAATTAAGCCTATTACCCTATTTATACCACAAATTCTTTCAGACCATGCACATCATGAGAATTATACTTCATAGATGTCTGAAAGGATCATGGAGAGGCACCAAATCAACATTGTACAGCCTCTGTGACCTTGCTGGATACCCTCTCATCACAATTCTTCATTTCATTCTTTGATTGGTCCCCCGATAAGCAAAAAACCTCTTCCTTTTCTATTTAATCAAGGAATTAAGATCCTTGCCAATTTAGGACATAAACCAGAAATCCATACTGAAAAACAAAGGTCTTTCAATTAAATAGTTTTTACCAGTGCTTCCCTAATATTTTCTTATTTTGGAGTTCATAGAGAATCATAATATTTATACAGTATTATGAGATCAACCAAGAAGGCACTGGGACCCTAATCTGAATGGCTTGGAGCCTCCAACCACCAGAACACTGAAAGAACCAGCATTCCAGCATGCCCATAAGTAAGTCTTTTGAGGTTCAGCAGTGGGCACAGACATGTTGCTCATTCAGATCTGGGCTACGGTCTCCACAGGAGACCGGTGTGGTTATGGAAGAAGAAGGAGAAAGAGAAAAACAATGGTTTCATCTGCATGGTGGAAAAAAATGTTAGAAATTATTAGGGCATATCTTCAGATACCACTTCTCCAAAAAACTTAATGATTACAGAATTTTGGAGTGGAAATAAGACATTACATTTGCATCTTCAATTCAGCTCTCTCTTCTGGACTCCCACTTCCTACTAAATGGCTCCACTTCTTCGTGTTTTTCAAACTCAACCTATACTACACTGATACCCTTTCTTCACAAAAGTACTTTTTCTACAGTGTTTCCTGACCTCAGAGAATGGTGACAGCAACCATCCGGCTGCATAGACCAGAAATCAGGACTGCCCTTTCTCCCTCCTCACACTAAAACTTCCAGTAAGTATTAAGCTCATTCTATTTTTCTATGATTTTCTTTAATTCCTCTCCTTGTATCCATCCCTTTTCCAAAAACCAGTTCAAGCTATAATTGGCCATCACCCCAACTACTAATACAACTCTTCTTTGCTCTCTCTCTCTCTCTCTACTCTCCTTATACCATTTTCCACAATACAGCCCTAGTTATCCTTATAAAAAAGAAATGTGATCACGCCATGCATGGATTGAACATTTTTCTGTGACTTTCCATTGCTCTAAGATAAAGTCCAGCATCACTTGCATGGCTTACAAAGCCCTCCGCAATCCTGTTGTTGACTAACCCCTCTGCCAATTTTCCCTATGTTTATTACCAGCAAGCTCTGCTGGGCTTTCATCCACTTCCTCAAATATGCCACACTTTCACTTATGACAAAGGATGATAGACCATTATTCAATATCGGGGGAATAAAAAACTAGATGTTTTGCTTTCTTTAGTGAGGGAGACCTATGCTGCTAGGCATAATTTATCTGAGCAGAACAGATCACTGATATTGTATAGGGTTTTAGGAATATGTAGAGTTCAGGAATTGGTGGATTTTCAGGGACCTGTATTAGACCAAATTGGCTGATTGGATTTTCAGAGAATTATAAATATTTAAATACTTGAATGGAGGTATTTTTGATTGGTTGGAACTTAGAAGAGTTTTTACTGGAGTATTTTCATCCCTGATTGACTGACTTAAATGTGAGGAACTGTCACAGATTCATCAACTTGTAAGAACATGTTCACTGGGTGAGTTGCCCTTGTTGACTTATTGAAAGAGTTTAAAACATGTTTTGGGTGGTTACTTGTTACCAGGGCTATAGAAAAATTAGTCTTTTTTTCTAGGAGTGTGAGGACGAGTTTTATTCTCATCTGCCCACTACTTTTCCTTATTTGCTTAGCATCTGCTAATCTTCAGTATTCAGCTTATTTGTCACTTCCTCAGGGATGACTTTTGTGACATACGCCCCACTAAACATCACTGCTTCATCCTACCCTTCCTGTTCCTGACACACAAGTACTACTTCTCTTTCTAACTTGCCTGCTAGACTCTTTCTCCATAATGAGAGGAGCCTTATCTTTCTTGTTTACCAATATATATTTCTTCCTACCCATAGGAAATTAAGGTTGGAAAAAGACTACAGTTAGCCTACAATTATGCTCCAGGTCACATAGACTGTATGAGGCAGAACACTCTTTCAATCTTATGTTTTCTGGCACTAAAACCAATGCTTCTTCCACCATCCTCCAGGTGCCTCCCACAAGCAATAATAAGAAAATGACAGGAGTCCCTGAAACCTTGTTTAAAAAGTCACCCTCATTTTTCTACTGTGGCTTGGGTAATTATTCTTAATTCTGTAACAAACCTTCTTTAGAGCAGAAGAAAAGCACCCCTTGTAAAATTTTCAGCAGGGAGTAGCCACTATATCTCTCTAATACACGGTGCCATTAAATTATTATCACATTATTATAGCAACAATGAGATATGCCAGGGAGTGATGGAATGTCAACCAGTTTTTACAAACAAGAGATATATTCTGTGAAAGAAGTCAGTCAAGCAGAGACTTTCCAAATAACTGGCAGTGTACAACCTCTCACAGAAAGCTAACTGATAGAATTGTGATATAATTTAGAGGGTAGCGTGTATGTATTTTCACCTTTATTATTTTCATTTTTGGTAAGGGAATTCAGGTCTAAAAGATGTAAATATATTGTGTGTTATTTGAACATCTATTAAGCATCTCCACCTACTATGGCTAACACTGATAACGAAGTCAAGGCTCTGTCCATGGTGGGATTTTTTTTTTTCATTTTTTTTAATTTAACAAATTTAATCAGTTATACATATACATATGTTCCCATATCCCCTCCCTTTTGCATCTCCCTCCCGCCCTCCCTATCCCACCCCTCCAGGCGGTCACAAAGCACCGAGCTGATCTCCCTGTGCTATGCGGCTGCTTCCCATTAGCTATCTACCTTACGTTTGGTAGTGTATATATGTCCATGCCGCTCTTTCGCTTTCTCACAGCTTACCCTTCCCCCTCCCCATATCCTCAAGTCCATTCTCTAGTAGATCTGTGTCTTTATTCCTGTCTTACCCCTATGTTCTTCATGACATTTTTTTTTCTTAAATTCCATATATATGTGTCAGCATACAGTATTTGTCTTTCTCTTTCTGACTTACTTCACTCTGTATGACAGACTCTAGGTCCATCCACCTCATTACAAATAGCTCAATTTCGTTTCTTTTTACGGCTGAGTAATATTCCATTGTATATATGTGCCACATCTTCTTTATCCATTCATCCGATGATGGACACTTAGGTTGTTTCCATCTCCGGGCTATTGTAAATAGGGCTGCTGTGAACATTTTGGTACATGACTCCTTTTGAATTATGGTTTTCTCAGGGTATATGCCCAGCAGTGGGATTGCTGCGTCATATGGTAGTTCTATTTGTAGTTTTTTAAGGACCCTCCATACTGTTCTCCATAGTGGCTGTACCAATTCACATTCCCACCAGCAGTGCAAGAGTGTTCCCTTTTTTCCACACCCTCTCCAGCATTTATTGTTTCTAGATTTTTTGATGATGGCCATTCTGACTGGTGTGAGATGATATCTCATTGTAGTTTTGATTTGCATTTCTCTAATGAGTAAAGATGTTGAGCATCCTTTCATGTGTTTGTTGGCAGTCTGTATATCTTCTGTGGAGAAATGTCTATTTAGGTCTTCTGCCCATTTTTGGATTGGGTTGTTTGTTTTTTTGTTATTGAGCTGCATGAGCTGCTTATAAATTTTGGAGATTAATCCTTTGTCAGTTGCTTCATTTGCAAATATTTTCTCCCATTCTGAGGGTCGTCTTTTGGTCTTGTTTATGGTTTCCTTTGCTGTGGAAAAGCTTTTAAGTTTCATTAGGTCCCATGTGTTTATTTTTGTCTTTATTTCCATTACTCTAGGAGGTGGGTCAAAAAGGATCTTGCTGTGATTTATGTCATAGAGTGTTCTGCCTATGTTTTCCTCTAAGAGTTTGATAGTGTCTGGCCTTACATTTAGGTCTTTAATCCATTTTGAGCTTATTTTTGTGTATGGTGTTAGGGAGTGATCTAATCTCATACTTTTACATGTCCCTGTCCAGTTTTCCCAGCACCACTTATTGAAGAGACTGTCCTTTCTCCACTGTACATTCCTGCCTCCTTTATCAAAGATAAGGTGACCATATGTGCGTGGGTTTATCTCTGGACTTTCTATCCTGTTCCATTGATCTATCTTTCTGTTTTTGTGCCAGTACCACACTGTCTTGATTACTGTAGCTTTGTAGTATAGTCTGAAGTCAGGGAAGTGGGTTTGTTTTTATCAAATACAGCTTTGTTTTCCTTTTTTTAAATGCAGAGCTCCATTTTATTTCATTTTAGGATAGCTAAATACTTCATCCAGAACTGCTCAAAACCCCCTTATCCGAATATTTCTGGTCTCAAGATGCAGGCTTCAGTTCCTACACAATACAGGTTTTGATATGCTAAAGCTCAAGCTGAAGCATGAGATATCTTATAAATGTCTGGATAAGGTGTGCTTTCACACTTCTCTGCTCTATTACCTGGCTGTAGCTCTTTGAAAAGCAGTGAAGTACAGGTTGATGTTTACTCTTCTTTTCCTATTCTTCTTTTTTTTTCCCTCCAGCCTATCTTCTCTATGATCTTGAATTTTAAGTGGAAAGATCTATATTTCTAAAGTCTCAAAGAGACCAAGGACACAAGAAAACATTTTGTTAGACTGGAAATAGATAGTATTTTTGGCATTAAGGACTGTTAGAATCTGTTGAAACACTTTTTGAAAATACCTGGTACTGAACAATAAAATGATACTTTCACAGAAACCGGAAATGAAAGAAAGCAGTTTACCAATGTTTGTTAAAATGACAGGTGTCAATAATAGCCAGAAACATTTTGGGCCACAGTGAAGGAGAAACTCCATAACGATTTTCTGAGCTGACTATGGAGAGATTTGAGTTTCTCTAAATCTGTAGTTGAGAATCACGTCAGAGCAAAACTTCTTTTTCAGCTTTATTGAGATATAATTGACATATAAAATTGTAAGACATTTAATGTACATTGTAGTGATTTGATATATGTATACATTGTTAAGGGATTCCCCCCACTGAGTTAATTAACAAATCCCATCACCTCACATATTTATCTCTTTTTTTGTTTTTTGGGTTTTTTTTTTTTTTGGTGAGAACATTTAACTTCTACTCTCTTAGCAAATTTCTGTTGTACCATACATTGTTATCAACTATAGTCACCATGTTTTACATTTAATTCTAAGTCCTTTCAAAAACCTTATTTCCCCCACCCCCTAGCCCCTAGCAACCACTTTTTTACTCTTTGTTTCTGAGTTTGTTTTTTTTCTAGAGCAAAGCTTCTCTTTTAAATTTTTCTTAGGATAGTATGTCTGGGGGGGGAGGGGTGAAGGAAATGTTATACATATAGATTGAAGAATATGAAATACTATCTGTTTTGTAGAAAACTATGAACATAAAAATGTGACTACTGCTAAGTTAGATACAGGCACCTGGTTCTATGGAAACATGAATGATTATGGGTATTTAACTCAGATTAGTGGGAACATGGAATTCTTAAAAAGGGACAACAGTTCAAAAGAGAGAGTGTGTGTTAAGATATTTTAAAGAAGAAGGATGCTCCATACCAGAAGCATAACATTTAAGAAATTATGGATGACCACAAGAATGGGAAATATTTGGGGGATTACAGATAGTTTAGTATGATGACCAGTGCTTCTGAAAGATTAGTAAAGAATGAAAATAGTAAAGAGGATGTATTAGCTATTTATTACTGCATAACAAATTACACCAAACTTAGTGGTTTAAAACAACAGATATTTATTATCTCATGGTTTCTGAGGATCAGAAGTTTGGGAGCAGTTTAGCTGAGTGATTCTGGCTCAGGGTCTCTCATAAGATTGTAATGAAGCTGCATCATTTAAAGCTTGGACTGGGGCTGGAGGATTCCCATGGAGACTCGCTCACATGGCTGTTATCTGGAGTCCTCACTTCCTTACTAGCTGTAGGCTGGAAACCTAAGTTTTTCACTGTGTAGTCCTTTCCAAAGGAGTAAGAGTAGGAGAGAGAAAACTCAAGACGGAAGCTTAGAAACCTCGGGCTTTTATACCCTAATCTCAGAAGTGAATTTCCATTACTTCTGCCATATTCACACAGATTACTTATGCCAGATTCACAAATCTGCTAATCTGTGCAAGGAGATAAAAGGAGGGTGTAAATTGCAGGAATTGGGGATCATTGGAAGTCATTTTGAAGATTGCTATTACAGAAGGTAACAGACAATAAAGGGAAGGCAATAAAAGACAATTACAAAGTAAGGTATATATAAATTACTATTTTGAAAATAAACAGCTTTCACCAAGTGTACACATTTGCCTTCCCTTTCTCAACCTGCCCAAAATACACATTCTTGACTTTCATATCTCAAATTCACACTTAAGAGTAATTTTATAAGAAGAATAGAGCAATTCATAATAAGAATTAATGAAACAACAAGCAAAATAAGCCATTTTCTTTTTTTGTTAAATAAATGTATTTATTTATTTTATTTATTTTTGGCTGCATTGGGTCTTCGTTGCTGCGCGCAGGCTTTGTCTAGTTGTGGCGAGCCGGGCTACTCTTCGTTATGGTGCACGGGCTTCCCATTGCAGTGGCTTCTCTTGCTGTGGAGCGCGGGCTCTGGAGCACGGGCCCTAGAGCACACAGGCTTCAGTAGTTGTGGCTCATGGGCTCTAGAGTGCAGGCTCAGTAGCTGTGGCACGTGGGCTTAGCTGCTCCGCGGCATGTGGGATCTTCCCGGACAAGGGCTTGAACCTATGTCCCCTGCATTGGCAGGCGGATTCTTAACCACTGTGCCACCAGGGAAGTCCCAAGCCATTTTCTTAAATGCTATGTTATTTAGTTGAATTGTGACAGATTGCTTTTATTTCTATAGAAACATGACGCCTAAATGGCTAATCACTTGCAAGTGTGAGTGAAGATACCAACGTCTATGTGTGAACTGATTTCTCCAAGTTGTCACAGCTTACTAACCAGTTGTGTTGAGAATAAATTTCATCCGCAGTCTCCACCCTCTTCTTCCCCTGCTGCCTCTCGCTGCCTTCTCCACACTAGACATTGCAGTATTGTCCTACTGAACCTGCACATTTCTCACGGTCTGTAGCTCTGCTCTCTAATATGGTAACCACTAGCTTCATGTGATTATTTAAATTTGTATTTAAATTAATTGCTATTAAATAAAAATATAAAATATTAAAAGTTCAGTTCCTTAGTTATACGAGGTCCATTTCAAATGCTCATTAGCCATATACGAGTAGAAGTGAGTATATTAGACAGCATCTATATAGAAAATTTTCATCATCACCGAAAGTTTTATTGAAAAACACTGGTCTGTAATATATCTCTGATTGCTTTTTGTTTTCCCTATGAGATACGAATATAGGCTAGACACTATGATTCACCCAAATCCAAACATTATTTTTCCCTTATGTCTAAATATCTGTGATATAGGTTAGTCTGTGACATTTAACTGTTAATTAATTTTGAAAGGCCACAATGAAAATTTTAATTGGTTGTTCCACATCCTTTACAAAGATCACCACAACTATTTAATTAAATATCTATCAGAGAACAATTAATTAATTAGGCCACAGATGTAGGGAAACACCTCATCAGTCACAGAACTCTGTTTTTTTTCTATATTTGTTTTTTTCTTTTTTAGGTGAAAAACCTAATTACTAAGAGAAATTATATACTACGTTTTCTTCAGTCTAGACTTTTATATCTGTAACCTAAGCTTCTATAAAAACCACTTATTTGTTTTCCCTGCTTTCATACCATCTCACTACCAATCACCCTCACCCTTATCAGATTCTTCTTTCTTTTTTTTTTTTTTTTTTTGTGGTACGCGGGCCTCTCACTGTTGTGGCCTCTCCTGTTGCGGAGCACAGGCTCCAGACATGCAAGCTCAGCGGCCATGGCTCACGGGCCCAGCTGCTTCGCGGCATGTGGGATCTTCCCAGACCTGGGTACGAACCCATGTCCCCTGCATCGGCAGGCGGACTCTCAACCACTGCGCCACCAGGGGAGCCCTTAAAGATATTTTTAATCCTTGACAAATCCCAACTCCTTAACATGTTACACTAAGGCCTGTGTATTCTGTGATCAACCCACCTCCCTATATTTGTCTCCTGCCATATCTTCTCCATTTCCTAAACTTATAAAGCCCTTTCTTTCTTTTAAGGCTTTGCACATGTTATTTTTTTCCTCCCTTTTCTTCTTAAAACTCCTATGTATCCTTTAAGGCTCAGCTCAAATATTACCCCTTACAGATTTTATTGGTCAAAGTTAATAAGCTGTCCTTTGTGCTCTGACAGCTCAAAGACATATACCAAGAAATTATTATAGCACTTTCTAACTTGTACCAAAATGTTTATACCCCCTGCCAGTCTGTATGCTTTTAAATGACCAAGGTTATGTCTTGATGATTATAGATAGCATTCATGACAATTTCAGCCATCAAACGTAGGTTGAGAGTGAATAAATGAATGAATAGATGATTGGCTGTATGAGTGAATGAAGGAATGAATGAATGGATACATGAATGTTTACAAAAAAGCAATCCAAGAGAAATTAGCTGGGGTTTTTCATACCTCGTTCTGAGTATAGTAGTGAACATCAATTGGAATTACTTCTGCCCACATTTTTCTGTGAACAGCATCTACCTCAAACTTCATGGTGACAGCTGTGAATTCTTAAAAGCAATGTTCTAAAAACATGATTGAACCTCCTTGGTCCAGCTAAATAAATGTAAGTTGACATCTGATTTATGTTGGCTAAATTGGCTCTTTCCAATAAATTTGGATCTGAAATTAAGAGAGCTCATCCTTGATCTGGCTGTTCTTTAAAAACAAAAAAGGAAGATAGATACATTATCAAATGAAGCTAGAATTGGTTTTATTAGAAGTAATCAAAATAGTCCCAAGTAACATGGCTTCCGTTTAAATAGATCCATTTAAAGAGATGAAGCACTACCATAAAAAGCTTCTGCTGATACATTAATTAAAAGATCCTCAAGAACAGTCTACAAATATCTCCTCTCTATTGTTTTACATCAGCAATCTCAAATTCAATCTCCTATCTTACATTTTCTTCCTTTAAAGCAACATTATTTCTTGCTAATTATTTTCCTACATTATTTCTGTCCAATCTTCCACCTCTTAGTGCCTTTCTTATCCCTAGCCTTATCTGTAAGTGGTCTGTAACTCTATTTAAGAAACTTATCTGCTCAATCCTATATTAATGTAACAATTTGTGCTCTTTATTTATATCCTTGCATGTATCTGACAAACCATTATAATATTAACCACCCAAAGGTGCTGAATTATTTTAATTACATGTATTTAACAAAAATCATATATTGCCCGATTGAACATGGTTTGCAACAAATTTCTTTCAACCTACTGATATACTGGTCAGTATTCAGTTTATAACATATATTGCTTAGATTTTCTCTGTGTGTGTGAGCTCATCTTGGCCTGTCAACTCTCCCAAATTATCAGTATAGTTCATTTTAGTTTAATGAGCATTTATTGAGGGATTATTATTTTCTAGCCCTTCTGTTAGTTGTCTTTTCTCAAGTGGTCAAAACTTGGAAAGAGAGCTGTATATACAAATAGGCAATTTCAATAAGGTGTATCACAGGGGTATGCATTATAGGCAGATCAATCAGCATGAACAAAAACATCAGTCGAAAGATATGATTAATGGGAACTACAATCATTCTCTATAACTTGGGAATTTGTGGCAATATGGATAATGGTAGAAGATACCGGACAGGTAGGCAAGTATGTAGTTTATGAAGGTCTTGGCCTTTACCCTGTAGGTAATGAGTATTAGTTAAAAGGTTGTCACTAGTACTATAAACTACATGTTTGTGTCCCCCTTCCCATCCCCACCAAAATTCATATGTTTAATTCTAACATTCAACATGTTGATATTTGGATGGGTGGTCTTTTGGAGGTGATTAGGTCATGAAGGTGGAAAGCTCATGAATGAGATTAGTGCCCTTATAAAAAAGACCCCAGAGAGATCCCTATTCTCTTCAATCATGTGAGGACAGAACAAAAAGACATTCATCTATGAACCAGGAAGCAAGACATATCTGATACTTATAAAGGGAAATGTTCTGTAATTCCACTCTTCAGTATAATCACTGGTTAATAGTTTAGGATTAGTATTCAATATTTCCCTATATGCTTACTATATAATAAAAATGTTAAATCTTGATGCACATACACTTCTGCAATTTGCTTTTGTCAGTTAACATAGTATGTATAGAAAGTTGGTACAGATCTTTCTGCATTCTTTTATAACAGCTGCAGAGTATGTATTTCTTTGTATGCTACATTATTTATTTAAGCATCTCTTTTTTAGTAAACACTTAAATTGTTTCTGTTCATTTATTCAAATTATACTTACACACACAACTCCCTATACATCTCTGGTCTGTTTACACTTTTTTTCTTTGGGATACATTCTTGAAATTCTGGTTAAAGCCAGGGCTACCACACTGAGTGATTCCAGAAGACACCATTCTCATCGTGATCTGTGGGTTGGAGGTCCCTGAAATTGTGTAGTGCATAGCCTCCAACTTCACAACCCACACTTTGAATGCTATTTTACATTGCCCCTTGCTATGTACCAGATGATGTTCTAAGTACTTCACATGCAAAAACTCATTTATTTCTAATAACAACCTCATGAAGTAGATATTTTATCCCCATTTTACAGGTGAGAAAATGTATGCTTACAGAGGTCCAATGATTTGTCCATGGTCTTGTAAACCTTCAGTGAATGACGTGTGAACTTAGGTAGATAAATACAGTGGAATGCCAATTTTGGAAGATCAAGGATTACAAAATGGCCTTCAAAATTCAGAGTTAGAGCACTTCTCTAAAGGCAAAGGAATCAACAGTGAGTCTACAAAAACTTATTGTAAAGAAAGAAAAAAAGCCTGATGAAATTCCCTTCTGCAGCTCCCCTGAATTCACTGTATCAGAGAAGTGGAATGGAACTCTGGCCAACAGTGGAAGCTGTAAATCTGGAGCTTGTGCCATGGCATTAAATTATAGTGTCAGGAATAAGAATCTAAAGCCCGTCAGTGGTATAAATAACTGAAAAGAGATTACAGTCTAAAACAGGCTGCATACATATTTAAACAGTGCTGTGTATACCACTTGGGAAAATATATGATACTAAATCTAATAGCCCCATCTTACTTCCTAGCTCTTGAGCAGTAATTTAAAGCCCCAGCATTTTGAAGGAAGAAGGACTATGAATATCATGAACACATGTAAGTTAAAGTGCACTAATGACTGCCATGGTATAAATGAAGGGCTATCAGATCCATGCTATTCTTTATTTTGTAATAAATGCTATTTTTAAATTAAATAAGCAAGATGATCCTGCAGTTCTCAGATTTTAAGAATGTTTTGTATTGTGTGTGTTGCTACCCTCTTCCTACCTTTTTTGGGGGTGTAAGGGGGGATGGAGGAGACAAAGTTCATTTCAGGCTCAACTGGACAATATAAAAACATATCCACATAGACTTTTTAAAAAAATGTTACAATACATGATAATGGATTAACTTATTGGTGGAATATTTGCCCATAATATCATCATATTTTATTATGCAGAAAAAAATACAAATTTTAATTAGTTGCTTTTGGCATGAAAATGATAAAGATGTCCTTTTCAGTATTAAAAAAAAGTCAGAATCATGAAGTATTAATTCCATCTTGTTTATTGGTGTTTGTTAAAAATTTCTGAAAGTATATTTTTAAGAGAAATTGAGAGAAGCCTTATAAGTAAAGAGGATTCATTTTAAAGGTTCTGTATTTCTCATGTGAAATATGACATTTTTATCAGCAGTTGAATTGTAGATACTCTTAGTTGATAAGTTACAAACTTCTAAATGTCACCTTTAAACATTCAAAAATTATTTAGTTATTGTCATCATAAATAGACTTGTTGCTGAGTACTCTGGGGAAAATTACGTTAGATGGAAGAGCTCTGAATCTTCCTAAAACATCAGGTCCCTAATATCTTCCCTTTGTTAAGAATTAAAAATACTTCCCTTGTATTTATCAAACTATGCTCAGGATCCTCACTGCATCATTGGAGACTCTCACATCAATATATAAGCCCTATCAAGAGACTAGAAGAAATTGGAATGAATGTGGGCATATACAGCAAGTAGAGGGAAGTGGATAATTTATGTCAGTCAGGCCAGAAGATAGATATATGTATAGAACTCTATTCACTTGAAATGTGGTGTAAATGGTTAAGAAGGGATATATATTGGGGACCAAAATCTTGGTGCAGGTCTTTTCTTCCCCTATACCATGCTTGCCTTCTCTACTGCCAGTTCTGATTGTATTATTCGTCATTTGTCAGTCCTCTAAAAATGATCCCTGTTGAATCAGGTAGGACCCTGGAAAGAAAAATATGGCGCACACAAACAATTAATTGCAAAGGTTTAAAGATGGAACTGTTTATAAAGATGTGGAGAGAGATAAGGAGGTCAGTAAGGGCTGGTTAAGCATTCAAGAACTAGCTACATTAAGGTGCACTGTCACCCAACTGGATGACCAGAAGGATAGTGGAAGGGAACAGATTTTCTCCAGTCTGATGATATCTGTGGCCATGGGAGTGTATGCATCTGCTAGGATCTGTGGTCATAGAGAGGAACACATCCACTGTCTGTGTACCCATGGTCAAGCAGGGTATCTGCACCCCTACGCTCATTGCAGCATTATTTACAATAGCCAAGACCTGAAAACAACCTACATGTCCATCCATAGATGACATATGAAGGAAAATGAAAGGAAATGTTTTATATCTAAAATATATATTATTAGGCCTTAAAAAAAGAAGAAAATCATGTCATTTGCAAAAATGTAGATGGATCTCAAGGACATTATTCTAAGTGAAATAAGTCAGGGAGAGAAAAATAAATATGAGCTCACTTACATGTGGAATCTAAAAGAAAAAAAAAAACTCATAGAAACAGAGATGAGATTGGTGTTTCCCAGAGATGGGGGTGGGAGGTGGAATAATTGGGTAAAGTAGTCAAAAAACACAAACTTGCAGTTATAAGATAAATAAATTCTAGGGATGTAACATACATGATAACTAAAGTTAAAAATTACTGTATTGTGTATTTGAAAGCTGCTAAGAGAGTACATCTTAAAAGTTCTCATCATAAAGAAAAAACAATTGGTAGCTATGTGAGTTTTTGGTAATCATTTTATAATGTATACATATATCATTAGATTGTACACCTTAAACTTATGCAGGTTATATGTCAATTATATCTCAATAAAACGGGGGAAAAAAGAATTGTGTAAAATGGAACTGGATCAACAAATCCATTTTCCCACTCAGTATCCATTCTTGTCATTCTTTTAGATATGAAAAAACAAGCAAACAACACTGTGTCACTACCAGGGGAATCAGAGGGTCCTATCAGCTACGGTATCATTGTAGGGTGATCAGTTCAGTCATACCATTATTGGAATTCCCATTGTAAAACTAGGTACCATCTGTGCTCTACATATAGGGAAGCAGGAGAGGAGATTGTATGTGGGAATGGAGTGGGAGTGGGGACAATAAGCCCACGTGTGGTCTCTGCTTTTGTAGCTGGTTACAAAAATTAGACTGATAATCATAGAGCCTTATTCCACTTATTTTTCTCTGTTCCTTTTACATTTTGCTAGATCTTAGCTGGTAGAGGTTTTTAACCTGATAGGATAAGCTTCATTGCTTGCAGCTCAAAGTCCTCTATGGTGTTCTCTTTTTTGTATTGTAGTTTTTCATGTACCATTATTTTTGGTTATGGAAGTACTGAACTGTGAACCAATGATCCTATGGATTCCAGGCATAGCTTTCATTCCTCTATTGAAGAACAATCATTAGCTTTCCCTTGGACAAGAGGATTCGTTTCTCCCTTGGGCACTGGGACCTATAAAGTCACCAAGTCCAAGATTTTAAGAATTGGAAGCTAAACTTCCTTATGTGACTCTTTAGAAAATACTGTTAAATGCATTTTTGAAAGGCCTCTGGGTCTCAGTGTTTCTGGGTAACATCCCAACATCCCCTGACTCCCTGGGTGACATTAGCAAGTTGCAGTGTGTCTCTGAACCTCAGGTTTTCCATCTTTAAACAAGAATATAATCTTTTTTTTTTTTTTTTTTTTTTTTTTTTTGTGGTACGCGGGCCTCTCACTGTTGTGGCCTCTCCCATTGCGGAGCACAGGCTCTGGATGCACAGGCTCTGGATGCACAGGCTCACTGGCCATGGCTCACGGGCCTAGCCGCTCCACGGCATGTGAGATCTTCCCGGACCGGGGCACGAACCCGTGTCCCCTGCATCGGCAGGCGGACTCTCAACCACT
Organism: Mesoplodon bidens; assembly: GCF_964165515.1. Lineage (NCBI taxonomy): Eukaryota > Metazoa > Chordata > Mammalia > Artiodactyla > Ziphiidae > Mesoplodon > Mesoplodon bidens. The sequence goes on from NC_138164.1 coordinate 68,114,036, forward strand.
GTGCCACCAGGGAAGGCCCAAGAATATAATCTTGAAGATCCTTTTAATCTCTGATTCTTTCAATATATGATTATATAATGCTAATTCATTTTAATCAAAGACATGTAAATTTATTAGGTTTTTCAACAGAGAAGGCAAAGAAAGATGAAATAATAAAAATAATATATCAGCCAATACTCAGAGAGAACTTATTTTGTGCACTGTACCATGTCAAATCATTTGCATGTGTTATCTGAATCCTCAAAACTCCCTTGCATAAGTACTACTTTTCTCATATTTCACTTGGGTTAACCAGCCTAAAGTGCCCAGTTAATAATTTAAATTCAGACAGTGGAATCTAGTAATCAACCACAAAATGTTTTGGCATTAAAATAAATTGCCTACTGTGGACAAAAAGGTAGGAAAGGATTAACAACTCAGCAATCTTTATGTCCATTAAGATATCCAAAATATTATTACAAATAGTAAACTATTCAACCACACTTAACCAAATGAGAAATGAGCCTGGCTTCTTTTTTTTTAACTGATCCAGGTTCCTCTTTTCTAGATACTATAAAGCAAATGATAGTTAACCAAAATTTCAGAAGTGGAGACCTGATTGAAATAAAAGGTGTTTATTTGGTGTTTGTTAGGACTGCAGCCCAGGTGACACAGATTCAAAAAGCATCTAAATTGTGTTCTGCCTGACTGCAAAATAAGGGAGACATAAAGCAAAAACATAAGGTCGCTGTTAGTTGCATGGATTGTCTGTCAAGAATTATAATTGGAGCTGGCAAAAAGTAAGGGTGCTTGTTAAGTAAGGTTGGGGTTTGAAATGGGGTTTGAAATGGTTGTGTAGTTACATGGTGAAATTTTGAGACCATTATTGCCTTTGGCAAGTGTTATTCTGAATACAGCTGGTGGTGTCCTTGGGTCTGGTACAGTTCAAAGAAAGTTCAAGTTCTCAGTGGTACAGAAACATGTCTGGGACCAGATCCTAAATGGCTGCCTAACTACAATTTTGTATGCCTGGACTTCATTATAATTTCAATGTGTCATATCATAATATATACTAGGGAATTTCCCTGTAGTGTTGCTCATATCACATATAGCAGTTCTATGGAATAGCGATCATCAGCTCCATTTTACACACAAACTACTCAGACTTGTAGGAGATTAATAACTTGCCATAGTTCCCACATCTAGTAAGTACTGGATTCAGAGTTGTCCCTGAAGTCTAATTTAACCTGAAAGCCTATATTGGTCAGCACTGGACTTTCCTCCATTCTCATATAGTATCTACCATTGAGCTATCATTGGAAGGAAAGTAAGCTCTGCCTTTGTAAGTTCAAGGTTTACCTTCAAGCAGGATTGGAGTGACTCCTGCAAACAACTCCATCCTGGACTAATAATGTCAGACCCCTTCCTTATCCACATCTAGGTTTAAGTATTATACAGTCATGGTGGTGATTTCATCACTACCTCTAAAACATCCCTAAATGCCTTTATGTTTCAGTGATCTACAAGGGTGACAATCCAGACTGGAGTTGTACAAAATAGTCTTTATATTGTTGGCACTTACCCACAGAAACATCCTCATGTTTTGAAGTAAATATGGCTACTGTCTTTTCAGTGGAATGCCACTTACAAATCTTGTAGATTTTGACATAATAGCCTAGTTGTTGTGTGCAAGGTCTGGGGCCATAGATGTTGGCCATTCACTGGTTACAGTAACTTAGTCAAGTTACTCAAACTCTCTGTGCCTCATTTTCTCCTCTCTATGTGTAAGATGTGGGCAATGACTGTACCTACCTGACAAAATGTTTTAATATCAAACACATCCATTTATGTGAATTGCTTAGCACAGTGCCTGGCATGTAGTAGATGCTATGTAAATGATGATTCTTGCTAAGGGTAAGCAGTTTGTATTGCCTTTGGAGAACAATCTGTTCTTTTCATGGTAAGGTTAACATGTATAACTTCATTTAATCCTAACCATCCTGTAAAGCATTTCATATTTCATATGTGGAAACTGAAGCACAAAGAGACTAAACAACTTCTCAGGGTCACAACTCTTAACTACCAGGTCTTCTGACTATTAGCAGAGTGTTATTTCATCCATCCTTATTTCTAAAACTTTCAGGAATTTCATGCAAATATGGCTTCAGAGCGCATCATAGTACTTCACTCAGAAAAGAGCTTGTAGATTTACTCACTCACAGGGCCCACAGATCAATCACACAAAGACTTCTCAGCCTTCAGCATGTTTAAGGAACTTCCAATAATTAGTAGTCTGCATCTTTGTTTCCTAGTTGAGGTATCTAAGCAATTTCCTCTCCCCAGGTCTTTTGATATGGTAATGCATCAGGAGATTTCCAGCTGAATTTTCATGGATATAATTACCTGAAAACACAGGTGAAATACTTTCCGCTTTCCTACCTGATTTACAAATCAAAGCTTTGGCTCAACTTGGACATCAAATATGTAATTTAGGGGCTTCCCTGGTGGCGCAGTGGTTGGGAGTCTGCCTGCCAATGCGGGGGACACGGGTTCGTGCCCCGGCCCCGGAGGATCCATCCTGCTGCTGAGCCTGCGCGTCCGCTGGGCCTGTGCTCCGCAGCGGGAGAGGCCGCAGTGGTAAGAGGCCTGCGTACCGCAAAAAAAAAAAAAAAAAAAGATGTAATTTAACCTTTCAAATATTATCTTTTATTCTTAAAGAAAAGAGAAAACCTCATAAAAATCAGTTTTTAAATTACCTCATTATTAAATTTCATTAAGCTTTTGCAACAGATTTTTTTTTAATTCAGTCACTTGGCTGAACAGTTTAATGAGCAAGCCTTACCTGCAGATGTTTGTGAAATTAGTGAGAACACAGTATTATGTGAATCCATCTAAAAATTCAGCCGAGTGTTTTGAGTGTGGTAACACCTAGATCTACTCTTCCAACTGACCTGTCTCCTCTCTGATTCCCATGGAAATGACCAAAGGATTATAAGTACCAAAAACAACTTGAATTCACTTGAGAAATGTGGTTTATTCAATAAATAGTGCTATGACAGCCAGTTAATCATTATTCAATTAAAAAAGGTTAATACCTACCTCATTCCATAAAACAATAAATTCCAAGTGAAGAATTAAATCATTTAATAAAACAATAAAGAAGACAATAAAAGTAAATGTGTATTGGTATGGCCTAGAGGGAAACATTTCCGAGCTTTAAAGGAAAAGATTAAATCATGAAGAAAAAGTGAAAAAAATGTAAAGCTTCTGAGCCAAAAATATACTGTAAATAAAATTTAAAGGTAAAGAACAATATAAACACACACAATTCTAAATACATAACAAAATTCAGTATCTTAAACAAAACAAAACAAAATGCCTCCAATAAAAACATGTAAAGACAGCAATAAAAAGTGGACAGAGGGAGAAAAGAAATACAAATGTTCAAAAAGTTATGAAAAAGTTCAACTTTATTAGTACCAAATGAATACCATTTAAAGCAATAATGAGAACTATTTTCACCTATTGTGATAGTAAGTGGAATAAAGGCAACATAAAAATGGAACTACTCTTATTATATTTGGAAAATGATGAGTGTGATCTCAGGTTAGTGATATTGATTTTAATTTTTCATACAAGTTTGTGTTTTAAAATAACTGACAGATATTTTAATAATCAAAAACACATGTGTTATTATAAACTTTCATACAGATAACACTCGAGTATTTTCACTAAGGCCAAATGCATGTTTTATTTTATTGATTGATTGATTGATGGCTGCATTGGGTCTTCGTTGCTGCACACAGGCTTTCTCTAGTTGCGGCGAGCAGGAGCTACTCTTCATGTGGTGCATGGGCTTCTCATGGTGGTGGCTTCTCTTGTTGCGGAGCATGGGTTCTAGGCACATGGGCTCCAGTAGTTGTGGCTCACAGGCTCTAGAGTGCAGGCTCAATAGTCATGGCTCGTGGGCTTAGTTGCTCTCAGCATCTGGGATCTTCCTGGACCAGGGCTTGAACTCATGTCCCCTGCATTGGCATGCACATTCTTAACCACTGCACCACCAGGAAAGTCCCGAAATGCATGTTTTCTTGACGATCTCAGTGATCAGCAAGATGCAGATTCATGTGAAACCAACAGTTGATGAGACATTGGTAGGCACATCAACAGCTCTGACATCAGGGTTTTATCAACAGCATCATACAGAAGAGAACAAGAAATGGAAAGTGAGAAAGGGGTGGATCTGGTTTCAGGGCTATGCTAGCTATCTCCAGAGGAAATACTTTAATGTGGCTGCTGAAAGCTTACCTACTACACCTGAGACCCTCTGGCTGAATTTAGCTCTAGAACTCACAGTTGGCCAGCTGGTTTTCTATAAACATATTAGTATAAGCTATATGAGTTCAGAAATAGCTCAAGGCCACAACTTTTTCATTAAACTCTCCTGGCTACCCCATCCCACTGTTGATTTAGGTGAACCTCTCCTAGGCTCACAGGGCACACTGTTTCTCCCTCTACCCTAACACATATAGAATCATCTCATTCATCATTTATCTTTTTTCTTATGAGATGGTTATGACTTTCAGTATAAGGTTATGTTTTATTGTCTTAATTATCTTTGTATACTTAACATATATAAGAGCATGACATCTGTAGTAGTTGAATTATTATTTGTTCTCCCAAGAATGTCTTATCACTAAAGAAAGTTAAAAAAGCTTCTGTCTAGAGAACAGGACTGCCTTAAAAGGGCATAATATATATTTGAGTAAATATTCAGCCAGACTGTCTTCTTAGAGCTCTCAACTTTTTTTTAACTCATTTAAACATATATTCTTGAATGAAATTTAAAATCTCAAAGACTTAATATTTATTGATATGACTAATAATGTTGTCAGTTATGGGAGAGTCTAGTCAAGAGCATTGTGTGTATAGGGACTGGAAAAACTGGGTGATAAGAATACTATACAATGGGGACTAATAAATAAATAAGCAAATATGTGCTATATTAAATGGACATATATGTGGGCATATATTAAATAAAGTAGGCAAGGAGGTGAGCAGGTTTGAAAGTGGAGGGTGGCTTGTTTATTTAGGTTTATTTGGGTTTTCTTAGATTTATTATGATGAGGTATATCAGGCAAGGCCTACTGATACTTCACATTTGAACAGAGGACAGAGGGAGTAAAATAGCAGTCACAAAGATATTACGTAAATGTTCCAAGATGAAGGTCCTTACATCCGATCCACTTGAATAGTCTTCTGTCTTTCTAAGAATAGGGACATTTCAATAAAAGTCTTCTGGGAATGAAAGGCTATTTTTGCTCCTTTCATCAAGGCCTAGATTCATCATAGGCCCTATTTTAGTAACAAGCCTTAAACCCTCAGCAGCACATTGTTATTTTGTCTTAGTCACTTATGTTGGCTCTGAGCTACATGTACCATCATCCTAGTGCATCAGCCCTAAGCATCATCTCTGAGAAGCCTCGTGGGGCTAGGGCCAGAGTACCTTACTGTTAAGACCACCTAAGAGCCATTTGCAGGAAATAGGACCTCAAATTCTAGTTTGTACTCCACTCCTGGCCTAAACTTGGCCTGAACCAAGTGTCCTATTTTTGGACTTTGCCTCTGGAGGCAGCTTGTCAGAGAGGAAAAATTGAGAGTTGTGGAATCAGGCAGACCTGAGACTGGATACCATTTTCATCCTTGGTTGTATGCTATTTCAGGCAGCGACTAAGCCTCTCTGGACCCTGATTTTCTTCAGCTGATAATAATGATTGTGATATTTACTTTTAGAGCCTCAGAATCATCTGGAGCACTGGTTCAAATGCAGATTGCTTGACCCATTCCCCGGAGTTTCCAGTTAAGTAGATCTGAGAGTGGAGTGCAAAATTCACATTTATAACAACCTGCTAGATTGTACTGCTGCAGCTCAGGAGGCCACACTTTGAAAATCACGGATAAAAGATTGTGAATATTAAACTAGGTCATATATTTACTCTATTTCCACAGACTCTATACAGAGACAGTACCTGTTGAAGTGGCTTCCCTCCTATGACCAGTACTAGGCCATGATGACTCAGCACCCAAGTCTTTGAACTCAGCTTGGGACCTGTGTCCAGCTTCCTTACACCTTGTTAGAGCTTACAGCTTAAAGGGACCACTGAGCACTAAATTGGGAGGCAGATTGGTTATGTGAGCCTCTGGGCTATAACAGGCTCGCTCTCAACATTCTTATTAATGCTTTTATATTCTTTGGCCTTCAGTTGTCATATTTGTTTTCCTTATAATATAGATGTTTTTATAAATAGACTTGGCTCTTAATGAAACTCCCTTTTCTAAAGGACAGCAAGCCACATACCTATGCACAGTTTTCAAGCTGTTGGCATCATTTTATATTAAATTGCTAATTGTTATTAATTACCTTGGCATTTCTGGGAAGAACATTAATCTTCGCAGAATCATTTTGTATTTCGATAGGGGCATCGTTGCCTCCCATCAGAAGGAATTTCTTTCTTGAGGGCTATTCATAAATGTGTCATTTATTGTAAATCACCACTTATGGGAGTGGAATCTAACATCTGGAGGAACATTGGTAAGGTCAGAGATGTCAGGGCTAATATCAGCCCCCTTATGTTTAGATCAATTACACTGTTCCCTTGCAGCACCATTAGAGGAAGGAATGCTGTTAGAGGAAGGGAGTAAAGTATTCCAATACTGGAAAATTAAACAGGCATTAATACTATCAACAACAATAGTAATAACAATTGCTAAAGGCATTGATTCTTAACATATGCCTGACAATATGATTAGTGCTTTACGTGCATGATCACTTTTAATCTTTACAATACAATGAAGTGGGTATTATTATTAAGCTGATTTTATAGATGAGGAAATTGAAGTTTAGAGTAAATAATTTGTTCAGGATGGATCACCTGGTAAAGGAAAAAGGCTGGGACTTAAATTCAGGTCAGATTTGAATTTGTCAATTTTGGTGACAGAACCTGAGTTATTAACTGCAAATATGACATGGTCCCTGCCTTTGAAAACTTAGTTTCAGTAGAGGAGATGATAGACACACATGATAAAGTGCAAGGTTGATTGTAAAATTGATACGGTATTCAAAAAATAAGTAACAGCTGAAACCAGGAGAAAACGATTACATGAGAAAATCTAGGATTTGAGCAGACGCAGTTGAGTGTAATTTTCCAGCACATGCTTTGTCACAACCTTATTTAGCCCTTACTTGGTAATTGTCTTAGAAGTGGCACTTAACTGTGCCTTGCTTTGTCTAAAAATGTGCATTGATTATATATTTTATACACTGTGTGGTGAGGATTAGATTATATCTGTATGATCAGACCACCCAAGATGGCTGTTCTCTTGCTCTCTGTACATTCCCTGCTCAACCAGCGTCTGCTTTACCTAAACCCTACTCACATGACTAACCTTCCTACATATTTGCCCCTGCTTCAGCTAATGATTGTTCTAACCTTTAGATCAGAACATTTCCACCTGGAGAGCTTATCAAAGGGGCAGTGAGGGGCGTGCCCCTCTGCTGGTTTCCCTGGTAACCAATGAGCCAACCTGATGTCAATTCCCTCTATAAGTGGTAACCTCCCCCTGACGCTGGGAGCTAAGACTGCCACCATGTCCTGCCTGCTGTCTGCTCTACATGATGCGGTGTTGCTCCAGGACCGTGCTTTAGACATGTAAGCTCCCCCATCTGTTAACCATTGACATCTCTGTTGCTGACTCTGGGCTCTTTCTTTGGTCTTGAAGCTGGGCAAGTACAGGGTTTGCAGGCCTGAGAGGTGCAGCCCAGCAATTGGCAGAGCAGCCAGGAGACCAAGGAAACTCCCATGAGTGCCAAGCTGTTGGGAAATAAGGACGAGGGTGAAAAATTGTGGGGCCATCCACTAACATGTGGGGCCTGAAAATTACAGGTGTAATCTCAGGGTGGCCGTCCACTAAAGCAGGGCCTGAAAGTTGCAGGGGTGATCCTGAAAGTTGCAGAGGAAATCCCGGGGTGGCTATCCACTAGTATGTGGGGCTCTGTGGTGGCAGTCCTTGATGAATGGGGGCTGCCAAGAGAGTACAGAGAACTTACAGTCACCCCTCAGGCTGTTGAGGAGAAATTGGCTGCCACTGCAATGGGAAAAAAGAAATTAGTAAGGCAGTGGCCACAGCTGTGGGCTGGCCAGTTTTATGTTAAAGGCCACAGAGACTGAGCTAACAACTGAGGCAAAGGTTAACTTGAATGCTGATTCATGTTCCTATGAGAGTGAGGCATGTGAATGTGAGTGAAATGTATTACTGCCTACCATTGTTGTTTGTTTAAACTGAATTGGCTATTTATTTTTTATTGAAGTATAGTTGAGTTACAGTTTTTCAGGTGTACAACAAAGTGATTGTTTTATGTTTGTGTATATATATATATATTCTTTTTCAGATTCTTTCCCATTATAGGTTATTACAAGATATAGAATATATTCAATGGTTCCCTGCACTGTATAGTTAAGTCCTTGTTGGTTATCTATTTTATATATAGTAGTATGTATCTGCTAATCCCAAATTCCTAATTTATCCCTCCTTCCCCTTCCCCTTTGGCACCTTCCCCTTTTCTATGTTTGTGAGCTTATTTCTGTTGTGTAAATAAGTTCATTTGTATCATTTTTTAGATTCCACATATAAGTGATATCATATGATATATGTCCTTCTCTGTCTGACTTACTTCACTTAATATGATAATCTCTAGGTCCATCCATGTTGCTATAAATGGCATTATTTCATTTTTTATGGCTGACTAATATTACATTGTATATATATACCAATTCTCCTTTATCCATCCGTTGATGGACATTTAGGTTGCTTCTGTGTCTTGGCTGTGGTAAATAGTGCTGCTGTGAACACTTTTGACATTCTAAAACTGCTCTTTGCATATGCCATTAGAGGAACTTAGCTTTCTAGAAGGAATTGTTATTTCTTTTATTGTGCCTTTGAGATGTAAATGATCTACCTGGAATCTCAGGAACTTAAACCCCTGAGAGTGAAAGGAAAAAAAGAATTTTTTAAAAACTCTATCAGGAAAACTAAGATCTCTGTGTCTAAATAGATGTATGTATGTCTATGTGTACCTTATAAGTGTGAGGTGTCTCTGCTTCCAAATGGCATTGCCAAGATTGGTTTGTGGGTGAGTGCTGTTTAATTTACTTAAAAGAAATTAAGCGTTCATATGAATTCTTATAAATGTAAAAGAAACTGGCCTGAATGACTTTCAGGTTTATGTGATCTGGGAAATAATCAGTACTGAATAGATATCTGGTATTGAAGCTACTTAAGATTGTTGGTTTGATTAATATAAACATGACTTTGGAGTCATCAGTGTTAAATATAACACTTCTGTTGTACCTAGGTTTATTAGAGGTCAAATACAACCTCATTATATCTGCTGAAAATTTGTCAGCAAGGAAAATAACTTGATATAGATGAAACTTTAAGTAAATGTAAGTGAGATAAGAGCTTTTAGGTAAACTTTATAGGAATAATTGTTTTGGGAATGTCTATCTAAAATAGTCTCACCAGATTTTGGCAACTTGAAACTAACCTAAGTTAAATGAAGAGAATTCATTGAATATCTGGGTCATTTCAAATAAGAATAAATTGGAACATTAATTGCTGGGAAGGTCTAAGTTTACCTACCTTTGCCTTCTTAGGAGAGGAAGCTTAAAGCATAAGTTTTCCAATCAGGAAATGCTGATATGACAAACAGTTCACAGTTACTTACTTTTGGTTTTTGCCAGAGATTAAAGTTTTAAGGGCTAAGATTATAATCAGTCATAATTCTAGCTATTGTACCCAAGTTTTTTTATAGATTACATTGTGATCAGGTGTTTAACTGTGCCTTTTTAAGTCTTTTGTCATTTATGTAGACAGTTATTGTTGTATACTGATTCTTTTTCAAAAGTGCTTCATCTTCAAGGAGATTCATCAGAAGGTCCTTTTGAAAAGTACAGGTCTCTGATAAATTTCAGATCATACTGCTGAACGGGGTAAGAAATTAAAGAATCCTAATGGAAAACCTGATGGCTTCATAAAAAGTTAACAAAAGAATTGGTTACTGAGTAAACAGGTGAATATGGTTATAATTTTTATGGTTTTTGTCTGGAGTATTACTGGTTTGCTCTGTGTTTTCCAGATATAGGGAAGCCCTTCCCCTTAAGTTAGTTATGACTTACAGCAATTTGGTAAACTACACCTGTGGGTAGAATTGAGACATTTTTCTGTCTGATCCCTCCAGAAATTGGAGACTCTTGGCTTGAGCAGCCTTATCAGGCAAATGGGAAAAACTTTCTCTTGGCATGTACAGGAATCTCCATATTTTAGGGACCTCTAGAAGAGAGAAATCCATTGAAGCAGAGCCTGATAGCAGGTCTTTGGCATGGCTTTCCTGGCTTTGAGAGGCCTTTTGGGAATTCAGTCTGAGACTCCTTCTGAGGAATTCCATCTCAGACAGTTTGGAAGAACCTTTGTGGTCAATTGACCAGACTTATTTTGCATACAATTTAGCCTTGATTTGGCTATGTTTGGTGGAGATGCAGGTATTTTAGAGAGAAAAATATTATGTTTCAGTGGATATTAATTTCTAGATCTGTTAATTGAGGTCTGTATTTATGAAAGTTATTGTGTTAGCCATACTTTTGCCCTGATGTTCAGGTGGAAAAGAAAATTATCTAGTGAAATCAGAGTGTAACTACTCATGATGTATTACTGCTTTCTTTAAGTCTGAGGCTAAAAGTACAGTGTTTGTGTAAAAATTCAGTATAAGTGATCAAACGTATAGCCTATAAAATGTTTACCTTTAACATACCTCTGAGCTTGTTCACAATATCTGATCAGGTTTCCCCCAACATGGATAACTAGGCAAATATAAAGGAAGCCTAGTACCAAGGGACATGATCTTGACCCAGGGCAGGCCACATTCACTCTGGCTTTAAGGTACATACACTTTCGTCTATCAAAAGATTTGCAATCAAAATGAGAAATGATGGAAAAAAATCTTCATATGTGGAGGTATGGTGTAAGTTGTTCTGGCCTTTACATGGTGTAACTTAAACTTTACTGACCACAGTGGCCTGTTTTGTGGACTATGGAACATGCATTGTATATCTGCTTGGCCATTGTGGAGAGGAATGCATTTAAAAGTCAAAATGGAGTAACTGTCAGAGGTCTGGTGTGATGGGGAACTGTCACTGCACATGCAGTCAGCCAGTCCAGTGGAATTACCCAATTACCTGATCAAGCACTGGACTTTCAAAATATGGTTGTTGGTATGGTTCCCTCTTCCTGGAATGTCCCTGCCTCCCCTATCTTATCCTCCTGAAATCCTCCCCATCCTTCATGACTTCAGACTTCTCTGACTTTCCACCCACACTCATTCCCCACAGATGAACCTCTCGAATCCATCTCACTTCCCTCATCACATGCCAGTGCATCCTGGCTTGTCCCAGGTTTGCTCATACACTTATGTCAACCAAACTGTAGGCTCCACGAAAGCAGCCTTAATCATTCTTTTGATTCCCAGACGTAATGCACTACCTAGCCCATCAAAAGTGCTCAATAAAGACTTATTTAATTGTACTTATTGAAAAAAAGGCAGTAGCTGTGGTTCAGATATCCAGGGTAAAACTAGGTGGTCATTGTAGATGTGATTTTGTACAATTCCTGTATTACTGAAAACTTGAGTTTCCTGAACTGTATTGCAGACCAGGACAAAAGCCATAGACAGGTGTGGTATCATCTCTGAATGTGGATACTGCTTGTAATTTGTTTAATTGTCATGCTGTCCCCTGTGTTGTGCCTGTTAAATGTCTTACATTTCATCCCTAGCTTGAGTGAAAGAAATCTATTTGAGGACTGGGCAGTAACAATGGCCTCACTGTGAAATGAGTCTAATTGCTGGGTCTACAGCAAGATGCCATTGTCATCTTCCTCTGGACTTCCATGATAAATAGACCTGACTAATGTGACCATGTGGGGACAACTGACAATGGGAGGGGGTGAAGGAAGACTCTTACCATCTTCCTGTTCCGAATGCCAGTACATAAGAAGGATCCCATCGGTAAACATTACCGTACAACACTTCATACACTTTGCCAGGGTAACTGCCAGTGAGCCCCCTGGGCTATGCTGTGTGGGGTGGAATAAGCTGACTTCTGGACACACAAGTCCACCTAGGGGGATTAACTGTTTCTGTTTAGAAAGACCTAATGAATCCACCCCTATTGGCACTCAACGTAACATGAGGTAGCAGACCTGTGTGGTGACTGCTGACTCCTGGCTAGGCCATCAGAATGTTTCATTTAGAGCCAGGGCTTTCACCTCCCCATGGGGGTGGCTCTGGGTTTGTGAAAACTAGGGATAATGGCCTTACCTTCCTTATAACTGTACAGGAGGCTGCTGCCACTGACTCCCTCTCCATTGACCTGGTAAGCACTTGGCTCCAAAATGTGCCCATTTCCTGGCAAGTGACTGTTCTTTGTATACTAAGTATCTTATTCTTGTTGCTCTTTGGCTGCTGCTATCTGTATTGTATTTGTGGTATCTGGTTGCAGTGCCCTCCTACATACCTGACCCCAGGGATATCATGGAAGAAGAGCAGACCAAGATCATAAGGGTTGTGCAGGGTACATAGGGGTGGAATGTATGATCAGGCCACCCAAGATAGCTGTTCCCTTGTTCTCTGCTTGACCAGTGCCTGCTTCACCTAAACCCTACTCACCTGACTGACCTTCCTACATACTTGGCTCTGGTTCCAGCTAGTGATTGTTCTAATCTTTAGATCAGAACCTCTCCACCATGAGAGCTTATCAAAGGGGTGGTGAGGGCCATGACCCTCTGCTAGCTTCCCTGGTAACCAATGAGCCAAACTGACATCAGTTCCTCATATTACTGATAACCCCCCCACCAACCGGCAGCAAAGGCTGCTGCCATGTCCTGCCCTCCCTGCTGTACAAGTTGGGTTGTCACTTCAGGACTTTGCTTCAGATGTGTAAGCTCCCCCTATCCATTAAACCATTGATGTCTCTATTGCTGACTCTGGGCTCTTTCTTAGTTCTTGAAGCTGGACATGTACAGGGCTTGTAGGCCTGTGGGGTGCAACCCAACAATATCAGATAAAATAATATTTTGAGAATAATGGTTGATACATCATGAAAATTATGTAAATGGTAGCTGTTATTTGAGGAGGCTTACGAGCAATGGGATAAATTTGATAGATAGATAGTAGTGAGAAAATTCCAGAAGATTATAGCTTGAACAACAAGGTCAAGGTAAAGGCTACCATGCATGTTTGAGAAGGATTGCCCAGAATGAATGGAGCCTAGAGTGCATTGGGGTATGAGGGAGGAGGTAGGTGGAAAGAAAGACAGTGACCATCCTGGAAGGAACCTGTATGCCAAGTAAGAGAACTTGCAGTTTATTTTGTATTTAAAATTGAACAATTAAAGGGTTCTAAAAGTGATGTGTCATGATTAGGGCTATTCTATCAGAATGTGGGCTCAAATTTAATGCATAAATTGGTGCAGAGAAAACTCAGGGAGAGAAATTCGTTAGGCTGCTCCTCTAGTATTACACAGGAGAGAGGAAATGGTCATCAATGAATTTGAAATGAAGATAGGGGCAGTTGGAGTAGAAAGCCTGGACAGGGTGCTGGAATTTTGTGAACTGATTGGAAGTGAAGCAGTGGGGATAGGAAAGGGGCAAAAATGACTGAGGTTTGGTATCTGAGTACTGAGCTTTGATTAAAAAAGAACATATTCCTTTTGAATGGAACTGGGTCCACATAGCTTCTTTAATGGAATTGTGACAGCATTCTAGAATACCTTCTATTGGATGCTTATAATGAACCACTTCATACATATTATAGCATTTTCTCCTTATAAAAACCTGACAAAGTTGATATTACTCTTCTCATTTTAGATATTAGAAAACTGAGTTGTATAATAACTTCCTCAAGAACACACAACAGCAAAGTCTGAGTGTAGTCTAGAATTACTTGATATTAGAGCCTAATACTCTTTCTAATACTCCATTGTGCATCTCAAAGAATAAAGTGTAGCATTTTACAGGTAAGTGGTTCCCTACAGGTCTGAGTGAGTGTGTCAAGGAGATCATCCTCAGGACAAAAAAGTGAGCCATAATTTTTTTAATGGTATTTCAAGTTTAAGTTCCCACAAAGCATAATTGACATAATTTTAATAACTCCTATATTCGTATAATACTTGGTAATTTAAACTATTATTTATATTTATAATCTCAATGTATTCTTATATTAGTCCTCTAAGGTAAGCAAGGCAGGTGCTATTATCAACATTTTGCAGGGGATGACACTGGGACTTGTAGACAGATTATAACATCCAAGCTCATGCATTCAGAAAATGGTAATGTTGAATCCAGAAGCCAGTCTCCAAACCACTCTGAGTGTTGCTTTCTGTACTTCAAATAGTTGTAAGTAAAAGACAGTAACTTACCCAGTCACAAAATAATTGGCTATAAAAGATAGAATGAATATCAGAAAGCATAGCTATTCTTTATACATAGCATTTTAACAGTAGGTTTAAGGAGGGGATATGGTGTGAGACATTTTTCCTTTCTGTATTGCAGTAGTCAGACCCCAACACAAAGTGTTCTTGGTATCACTGGTCACTCCCATTATATAAATAGCTACATGGGGAGATTTCTCCTTCCAGTCAAAATGGGGTAACAAAATTGGATTTATATTTCTTCTTGAAACAACAAAGACATTTTCAAAACACTGGAAATAAGACAAAGAAGGATAGTGATATCTGAAAAATAGAAATAAATGATGTGAGTTCTATGATTGCCTCAGCTTAAAACCTTGAGATAATTGTCAAGCTGCTAAGTAGGGGAAGGAAACTGAGGCACAACCCAGGAAACTCTCTGAGTTGAGGAGATTGGAATGAGAGTGTAAATTCACAGGATAAAGTATGAAAGAGGAGAAAACTGCAGAGAGAGAAATATAGATATCTCACAGGGTAACTCTCGAGAAGTCAGTTGAGTACTGATTAGTGCAAAAGTTGTGAGAAAATACACAAAACTGGGAAAAAATTATCCAAAAATCCCAGTACCTGACGCTGACAGAGGACCAGGAATAATGCTAGTTCCCACCAGATTCACTTGGTATTGGGCAGAGTACACAAAAGAGACTTGGCTCAGTAGTAGGGAAAAATTAGCCATAGGATTGGCACTGTTTCAGTCCTACCTAAAAAATTGTAACAGCAAGATGTAAAAGGATAAAACTACTTACAGTCTAATTAGATGTGTTCCAGAACAAAGCTCAAGAATACTCATGTGTATATAAAAATTATCCAACACCATAAAGGTAAAATGTTTGGCATCCATTTAAAAATCATCAGTTATGCAAAAAAGCAAGAAAATAGAACCTTTCATGAATAACTAAATCAATCATAACTTACATAGCTATTAGAATTAAGAGAGAAGGGCATTAGAAGGGTTTTATAATCGTGTCGCATATGTTCGAAAGGTTAGGAGACTTGAAAGATAAAAATTACCGATATTGAATTTCTGGTCATGAAAACTTCAATGTCTGAGTTGGAAAATTTTATGTGTAAGATTAATGGCAGATTAAATATTGAAGAAAAGATTAGTGAACTTGAAGACAAACTATCCAAAATAAAGCAGAGAAAAAGGAATAATGAAAGCAAATGAGCAGACCATCAGTTAGCTGTGGGATGATATGAAGTAGCCTAATGTATGTGTAATTAGAATTCCTTATGGAAATGCAAAAAGATATTTGAAAATATAATGGCCAAAAATTATACCCCCCTAAATGCAAAAAGCTCAATGAACCCCAAACACAAGAATATTAGGAAAAATTACACCAATATATATCATAACCAAATTAACCAAAACCAGTGATAAAAAGAAAAATCTTAAAAGCTTAAAATATATTTAAGTGTAGAGAACCAAGATAAGGATTAGAGCATATTTTCTTGTCAGAAATAAAGAGAGAGAGAGTGGAGCAACATCTTTATAAAATACTAAAAGAAAAAAAAATAAAACACTAACAATAACTTTTGGAAATTCTAACCATTTAATAAGGATATTTTAAAAGGCATACAAATTGAAGCAGAAGAATTAAAAACTGTCTTTATTCACAGATGACATCAGTGTCTATGTAAGGAATCCAATAAAAGCCACAAAAATCTAGTAGACTTAAAAAATCAATTTACCAAGGTTGTAGAATAGAAGATCAATATTAAAAACTCAGGTATATTCCTATATAGTAGCAAAAACAATCAGTAACTGAAAATTTTTAAAATACACTTTGCAGTAGCATTGGAAATTTGGACCACTTACAGATAAAAATAAAAAAGATATGGAAAACCTTTTCAAATGAACTCTCTAAAACTTTGCTAAGAGAAGCTGAATAAGATATAAGTTGAAGGAGAGCTATATCATCTTCATGGGCTTAAAGACTCAATGTTGTTAAGATGTCAGTTCCCCCCAAATTGACCTAAAGATTCCATGCAAGCCCAATCAAAATTCTAGTCTGTTTTAGAAACTTATAAACTAATTTTTAAATTCATATGAAGATTCAGAGGACCTAGATTAGTGAAAACAACTCTACAGTCAAAAGAGTAGAGTCCAGAAACACTCTCATCTATATGTATAACTTATTCTCAAGAAAGTTTTTGGATATGGTGGTGTGTATGGTCACCACACTGGTTGTCATGACAGTTTTTCAGTGCCAGATTTATCAAATTAAGCACGTTAGTTACGCACAACCTACTTGGTGTCAATTATACCTCAATAAAGCTGTTAAAAGTATATTTCTCTCTGTACATAAGGGAGATAACATAAACGTTAATTTCATGGCTGCATCTTTATTTTTCTATGCTTCTCCTTTTATGCCTCCTTCACTCCTTTCTTCTTTTGAATCCTTCACCCTCTACGTATTTCTTCCTTCCTCCCTGAAACTTCTTTTTCTTATTCTATAAAATAACTTCTGAAAAAGTTGAAGGGAAGTTTTCATTTGATTCCTGCATGTTGCTACTATAGGTGGTTGTTCCCAGAGCTAACATGGCCGCATGGAATGAGCACAGGCTTTGGGATTAGATGGCAGTAAATGCAAACCCCTGCTTTATCTTTTTCCATCTGTGTGATTTGAACTAAGTCACTTATTCTCAATTAACCTCAATTTCCTCATCTACAAAGGAAGAATAATTATAGCTATTCTGTAAGGATAATATATGGTTTAAATAGATAATATGTCACTTGAAGAAAGATTCTTTATCTCCTTGCTCCTCAATTTCCTAATCTGAAAAAAAAATTAGGGAAAATTGAAGCTATTCTCTTAAAGATAATATAGGGATTAAACACAGATAATGTATGCTAATGTTTCTGGCCCTTAATTCTAAATATCATAATTTATCTTCCTCTTTTTAAAGAAAAGGTCTCCCCGTTGTCTCCCTCCAAGAAGATATAGCACTAGTGTTCTGTTTTGTGCAAGGGTAGAATTATACTTCTAATAATGTTAGAGTTGAAAGATACCTTAAAGATAGTTTGGTTTCAAAACTCGTATTTCCATGATGGTAGAAGGCTGCAGTACAAAAACCAAAAAAGGAAACTTGGCAATTCAAGCCTGCCTAGAAATTTATATGTCTCTCAAACTACTATTTTTTGTGCCATGAATTGTGTATGATCGAATAGAAACCTCCTTGGGTCTCCAGTAGTGCAACTGTCCTGATTCTTCAGGAAAGTTGGTGACGACTGTTCCTAGGCTTATTTCATTATCGTTGCTTGCCTTGAGAAGCCAATTCTGTCTCCCCTGCTGCTCTTTTCCAGTCTGACTGCTCAGAGTAATGAGGTCCAACTGGAAGCCCCGAGTTTTTCCTCATTCATTGTAATTTTTTATTTATGCCCTTGCCTGCACTACCTTCTGTTAATAGAAACTAAGTTGAGAGCCATAGTTTCCAAGCAGCCCAGCCAGGCTCTGCATTTTTAACATCATTTCACCAGGAACTGAACAGATCTTTGGTTGGGCTGAATAAATTGTCAAAATAGAGTTGAAATATATCACAAGCTGATGAAACCAGCTGGGGCACTCACGAGGGAAGAACAGGAAATGTGCTTCCTACAGGGATCCAGCATTGGGTGTATAGAATGGCAAGCCTTGGTCTCCCTTCTCCTGGAGTTAGGATCTGCACAACCCCTGGGGCCTCTCACCAACTGGAATTACATAGGCATCTTCAGTTCTGCACAACCTAAAGAAAGCATATTATCTTCCCCTTCAAACTTGTTCTACGACATCTCATTACCACTATCTCGAGTCCAATAATGTGGAAAGAAGAGATGCTGAAGTCTGCCTGGGCAAATGTAAGGGGAAGAAACGATGTAAGGGAAAAGTGAAAGTGTCTTCTCTGAATTAAGACTGGCCTGGAGACTTAACAATTAAGATCTCCTTTAATCATCAAACAGTACTTGGAGATATCGTTATCTCTATTCCTCAGATAAGGAAGCTGAGTTTTAGAGAACTTCGTGACTCACTGAAAGGCACAGACCACGTGAAAGTGGAAATAATTGAATTTTCATCTCATGAATGACAATATAAATATATATTCATTGCCAAATACATATTTATCAAAATGTACATTAGGAAACATTGTTAAATACTGTGAAGGACAAATGTTAGCATGAAGTTACTCTATATTTAAATTGTCTTTCTAGATATGATCATTGTAATATATTTAACACCTTAACAACTTCACTGTTTTTTACCAATTTAGTATTCCACTTGTTCTGTTTAAAGGTTTTCATGTCGCTTTACTCTACCAAGCTTTAGATTTCTGGTTGCTTCAAAAGATCAAAACAATATCAAATAAACCTGAGTTCAAGGATTAACAGGGGGGACTGAAATAAAAAGTCTTATTAATTGAAATAACCAACATTTATGTAGCACATTACAGATTAGCAGACCTGTCCTTCTGGATAATGTCATTCATCCTTACAAAAGAAATGGTATGAAAGAATATATTTAGTCTTTTTTATAGTTGAAACTGCAGCATTAAAAAAGGAAAAGTGCCTTGTAATATAGTGTGTATTCAAAAGCACTGATCTAGATTAATGGATCTCATTCACTCTCATAACTTTAAATATCATATGCTGAAGATGCCCAAATCTGTTTCTTCAGTTACGGAGATCGTATGGGTGGGCTCACTCAACTCAAAATTCCATTTCCTATCTGTCCTGTCTAGCTCTATTTTAGAGGCTATAGAAGTAAATATTTACTTTCCAACCTCCCATGTGACTAGAGTAATGGGGAAGGCATTGTGTTCTGGTTTTGGCCAATGAGAAAAACCTAATGTGTACTTTCACTCTTCCCTTTTTTATCCCCTGCTTTGTCAGTAGGTCATGGTTGGAGCTGGGGCCACCATCTTGTATTCATGAAGAAAGATAATAAATCACATAGATGCAGACCCTGAACCAAAGTTGAAAGTTAGCTACTTGCATAATTTTGTTATATGAGAAATAAGCCACTATTTAAGCACTGTTATTTTGTTGTCTGAAGCCAAAGAAAATTTCCAATGAATACTCCAGCTAAATCTGTTTTAGAATAATAGGTATTATTCAGAAAAAAAAAACCTATCATCTTCCTCAATCCTACTACCTAAAAAACATTTTCGTACACCACCTCAATGATTACCAGTGACAGAACTGTCATTGTCTCTGTCCTCTCTGGAATGTAGGCTGCATGAGATCACAAACCTGATCTGTTTTCTCCATCACTGTATATGCAATGTCTAAAATAATACCTGCAGTATAGTTAGTACTCAATAAATATATGCTGAATAAAAGCTAAACAAGGTGCATATTCTACTTAGGAGACAAAATAAATCCAGACATAAAGATCCTGAGGAACATAGACTGTAAAATGAACTCAGATGATGAGTCACCCAGCTAAAACCATTTAAAGAAAATAGAAATGTCCTATCTCTTTTAGACTGGGAGATGATGGTTGTACCTATGAAGGAGAGCGGTGAGACAGAGATTTCTTTCATGCCTTTGTAAATTCCAGGAGATGTGCTTTTATTTATTTATTTTTAATTTGTTTGACTTAACTGTATGGTGTAAATAATAGAGGCTGTTCTAATAATGATAATGTCTAATGGAATCTCTTCCATATAAATGCCCCAACTCTACCTTCCACAACATTTTGACTATGATTAACACAGTAATTTTCCTCATTTCATAAGCACATTGAAGTGTTGAGAATTTGCAATATTTTTGTAATATTTACAGCCCTCTAGAGGCTGTGCCAATCCTGGGACAAATCATTGCCCATAGGATGCAGTTTTATTAGTCTCATGACATCAAAATATGCATTATAAATTGTTCTTTATGACTACAATAAATTTCTCATCTTCCCTCAGAGGCTGAAATTTTTTTGAAGATCAGTGTTCTAGAGAGATACACAGTTGGAAATGTTTATCCTGTTGTACTCTGATTCATAGTAAATTATTTATAGTTTGCCAGGTAGTCATAATTTTGCAATTTGTATGATATAGTGAAACTATTTAGTTCTCTGTGATGGGGAAGTGATCTACTGCTAAATGTTAGCTGTCACCCGAGTTTCTCAGTTTATCAGTCATTATTAGTCATCCTGTTTGTGCCAGCACATGGCTCAAAATCTAGTACACACAAAAATTTAAAATATTTCTTAGACAGTAATCTTATCATGTATTGTATTTAAATGTATTATATGTACATTTTTATCTACCTATCAAGATAGTAAGAAATATAATTCAATGGAAATACAATTAATTCGGTACTTACCATGTGAAAGACATTCCACGAAGTGTTGCAACAGGAAATCAAAATTTAAGAAGTGCTCCCTACCCACAAAAGCCTCTTAATCCAGCAGAAGGAATTATTTAGCAAAAAATAAAACTATGCTACAATGTAGAATTCTACACTCAAATAAATATAATAATTTATTTCTATTGTATTATAGTAATATATATGATTTTTCTTCCATGAAAACTTTTGATGGTTTATTTCAAAGTTTTTGTGGAAGAGAACCTATAAAAGTAGGCATTAAAAGATATGATAAATCAAATTGTAAGAGGTAGAAATGGTGGGGAAAGGTATAGCCCTGTAGTTAAACAACTCTGGATTTAAATATAAGATGTGCCTCTTACTGGTTGGGTGATCTTGGGTACAATACTTGATCCCTGTGATGCTGTTTCTTTACCTTGCAAAAGTAAGGTACTTTACCTTGATAAGTACCTTGTACTTATCAAACAAAGTAGTAAATATGCTAAGTTGTGAGAAATTTATAACACAGGTCATAATACTGTTGTTTTCAGTAAACGGTAAAAAGGCCGTTTCCAGAGAAATATTGGGCAGTGATATAAAAGTTTGCAAAACATGGGATGTCACTTTATTCAAGTTTAACTTATGTGAAAAAGTACATATTTCATTGTACAAGTAAAATTCAAATTATTTATCTAGTCCCACTTGGGTTGTTTTCACCATTTTGCTCTGGCAAACACTGCTGCTCTGAACATCCATGGACATGACTTCTGGTGCACACATCCCAGTGTTTTGCTAAGAGGGGAATAGCAAAGTTACTAGAAATGCATGTCTTCAGCTTCACAAGATAATGTTAAATTGATTTCAAAGTGGTTTAATGATTTGTATTTCTGTCATTAGTATCTAAAGTTTATATTTGTTTCTTAGTTTCACAAGTATTTCGTTTTTGTCTTGATTTTTAATTTTGGCCACTCAGGAGGGTATAAAGTGCTATTATATTTGGTTATCACTTTTATTTTATTGATTACAGTTTCATTAAAATGTTATATTTATTGGATATTAAGGCTTCTCCTTCTGTGGCAAACACTGTGCATGACCTTTGGTCATTTTTCTATGAGGTTATTTTCCCTTTTTTTGAAAATTGACATTTAGAAGATAGGTATGTATCTAGATACTAATCCTTTGACAGTTCTGTTTCTATAGACTGAATGTTTGTGTCCCCTTAAAATTTATATTTGAAACCTAATCCCCAATGCAATGTTGATTGGAGATGGAGCCTTTGTGAGGTGATTAGATAGCATGGGTGGAGCCCTCATGAATGAGATTAGTGCCCTTATAAAAGAGACCCAGAGAGCTCTCTCATCCCTTCTGCCATGTGAGGATACAGTGAAAAGACGGTCATCTATGAAACAGGAAGCATGCTGGCACCAGACACTGAATCTGTCAGTGCCTTGATCTTGGATGTTCCAGTCTCCAGAGCTGTGAGGAATAAATTTCTGTTGTTTTAAGCCATTCAGTCTATGATATTTTGTTATAACAGCACAAATGTACTGAGACACATGTATTGCAAATATCTAACTAGAAAGTAAACTCTACAAGGGAAAAAAAAAATGTTTGTTTTGTTCACTGATGTATCCATAGCCCCTAGCACAATGCCTGGAATGCAGAGTACTCAATGAAAATTTGTTGAATTAATAAACAGAATTTTACATTTACTGCATCCCTTTATGGGTTGCACATTTAAAATCTTAGAATGAGAAGTCCTTCATTAGCCTGAGGTCATATAAATAGTTTCATATATTCTCTTCTAAAAAGTTTACTTTTCTTCTTCACATAAGGTTTTTTTCTTTAATCCACCTAGAATTGAATCTTGCATATGATGTGATAATTGTCCAAGCATACTTAATTCATAAGCCTATCTTTCCCCAGTGATTGGCAAAACAGACTTTTTCTTATATATCAAGTTTTTATATAACAATGAAAATATTCCTGTGTTCTCTACTGTTTTATATGGCTCTTTTCTATTCCCAAGCCAATTATTTCTAATTCTTAGCTAATATTTTAGTTACTGTAATCTTTGATTTATTCTTGATACCATGCAGGATATATATCCTTCCACTTTCCTCTTCATTTCCTTCAGAAGTGGTTTGGTGTTTCTTGTGTCATTCTTATTATATAATTCTTAAATGACCCTCAAGTTTCTTTAAAAAAAAAAAAAAGAAACTTTGGGGGATTTTATTGGAATTTTATTGACACTGGTGGTTCTGAATGTAAAGAAAAAATTATCTCTGGAATATTGAGACTTTTTATCCAAGAGCAAATTATATTTCCACACTTATTTTGGTCTCTTCATAAATATCCTTCAATATTTGTTTTTCAATTTTGTGGTTCAATCTTGTACTTCCTTGATTAGTTATATTGCTATGAATCTTACATTTGTTACTATTTTGTAAATTGTATCATTTTACAAACTATAATTTGTATTTGTGGCTGTGTAAAATTTCCACTGATTTTTTTATATATTGGTTATGTATCTAGTCTCCTTGGTAAACATTCTTCTTCATTCCAATAACTTGTAGAGTCTTTGAAGTGTTTCTTATTTTAGATAATTTTATCTGCAAATATTGGTGGTTTAGTTTCTTGCTTCATGATCTGTAAACATTTAAGCAAGTTTTTTCCCTTGTGTTTACTCTAATGACAAGAATTTCTGGCAAATTGTCCAACAGAAACAGTTCATGAGCATCTTCTTTATTTTAGTAATCAACTTTGCTGTAGGTTTTTGTTAGATAATATCTAGAAGACTAAGGAAATCCTTTTTATTTTTATTAACTAAGACATCTTGAATGCATGTTTCCTATTACCAGATACTTTTCTCTGCATCTATGGAGATAAATCTTTTTTTTTCCTCTTTCAATCAGTTAATGTGATAATCTTCACCATCAGATTTTTCAGTGTTAAACCCACCTTGCTTGCCACAGATAAGCTTTACTTGCTCATGAGTTTTGATCTCTTTTCTATATGTTGCTGAATTTAGCTGGCTCATATTTTACTGAGGGTTTTACAAATTTATTTAGGAGATGATTTACTTGTAACATTCCTCTTTTATACTACCCTGACAAGGTTTGGTTATCAAGATTATATTAGCTTCATAGATTTAATTGAAGAGAGTCCTTCTTTTTTCTATACCTTAGGAGATTTGTATAAAATTGCAATGATCCATTTTGTTAATGTTCTGTCATATAGTCCTTTAAATCATAAAGCCTGGTGTTTCTCTTTGAAGAATATTTTGAACCTCTGAATTAAACTTAATTTTGTTAATAGAATTTTGGTTTTCTTCTTTTTTAAGAGTGTTTCTAGGAATTTGTCATATATATGTCATATGTGTATATATACATATTTACACACACATATATATAATATATGGTATTATATAAATATGTAAAATATTGGTACATGTTTCTTAAAGGTATGCTCTTATTTTTAAAAATTTCTCTCATATGTATGATAATGTTACTACCATTTTCATTTTCTAATATACTTTTATTTGAGCATCTCTGTATTTTCTTCAATTTGTCTTGCCAGAACTTGGCATACTTAACTCTCTTTTAAAGAAAAATTTCCATTTATTTTTCATCTTTACTTTCATTTCTATTCTTACCACTATTATTTCCTACTTTTTCATTCTTAAATTTGATTATTGGCTTATTAATTTTTAGTAATTTATTTCCTTAATATAATGATTTAAGGCTATATATTTATCTTGAATTATTGTCTCATCTTCATGCTAAAAAAATAAGTTTAAATGTTAGTCAATTTCAGTTCTAAGAATTTAAAATTTTATTATGATTTCTCTTATGAGCTATAAATATTAATAAATTAGAAGTGTTTGTGATAATTTTCAGATTGATTGGGGGTATTATTGTACTTCATAAGAATGCATTTTCTCTAATTTGTTATACAGCATTCATATATTTCCATTAAAGTATGTTAATTGTTACTAAATTTTTAATGACTTCACTAGTATTTCATCTGTTTTATCAATAATTAAGAAAATTATGTTGCACATGGTTTGTATAATTCTCCCTCTGCCTTCAATGTATACATATTAGATTATATACATATATGCACATATCTATAAAATATACATTATAAGTGTATTAGATGTATATATTATATATATACTAGCAGTAGTTCTATCATACATATATGAATATACTTATAAATATATAAATAAATTTATTTATATATTTGAGTCTATTTTATTAGGTTCATAAAATGAATACTTGCTATTCATCCTGGCAGTTGAATTTGCTTTTTTTTAATACTAAATTTCTTAGTCCCTAGTGATTTTTCTTCTTTTAATAAGCAGCATTTTAGAATAATTTTAGATGTCCAGAAAAATTTTGAAGATGATATAAGAGTTCCTGAATTCTATACCCACTTTCTCCTATTAGTAACATCTTGCATTAGTATGGTATATTTTTTATAATTAATGATCCAGTATTTATACAATATTATTACCTGAAGTCCATTCATTTTTCAGATTTCCTTATAGTTTGCCTAATGTCTTTTTTCCCTGTTCCATGATTACATCCAATATACCACATAATATTTCGATGGTACATCTCCTTAGGCTACTCTTGGCTGTGATAGTTTCTTGATTTTCCTTGTTTGTGATGACCTTGACAGATTTGAGGAATACTTGTCAGATATTTTGGGTCTATTGGGATTCGATGATGATTTTCTATCAACATGATTAGATTGGGGTTATGAGTGATTGGGAGGAAGACCAGAGATAGAAAGTGCCATTTTCATCATATAATATCATGGGTAGATACTATCAACACAGCTCATCATTGTTGACCTTGATTATCTGGATGAGGTAGTATTTGTCAGTTTTCTCCATTCTAAAGGTACTGTCCTCTGCCCTTTCCATAGTGTCCTCTTTGAAAGGAAGTCACTTTGTGCAGCCCAGAGAGGAGATATGCTCCACCTCTTTAAGGACAGAGTATCTGTGTAAATTTTTTGGAATTTTTCTGCACAGATTTGTGCCTACTCCCCCCACTTTAGTCACTCATGTGTTTTTGTTAGTATGAACTCTGGATATTTATTTTTACATTGAGTTATAATTCAATACTGCTTTATTAGAAATATTTGCTCAATTATTTTCAGCCTTGACCTTTACAAGCTTTCAGTTATCTTCTGTGCCTTTTGGACATACCTCCATCATTGTGGATATTTTTTTGATTGATTAATTATATTTTTGAATACTTCCCTACTTTATTATATTACAAGGTGTCCCAGGCTCATATTATATATTTCTTGCCCCAGTCCTAGAATCAGCCTTTTCTTCAAGCAGCCCTCTTTCCTTTTATTGAAGAATGATATTAAATGTCATGTTCATTGCTTCTTAGTGTCACTGCTCTAGGCCTTCTGAACTGACAGGGCAAGGGAACCCATGTTTGTACTAACCAATGACTATATATTAGCACATACCTATACATATTTCTATATATAACTATTAAACTAAATGTGAGTTTTTACTGATATCTCTAACTCTAATCCACTACCACATTGATCACTGTAGCCTCTTCCCTTGCTTATTTGTAACATCCTGCTCCAACAATGAGAATCCTGGCTCACACCATTATTTATCCATTTAATTAATTGTTCAATCCCAGGATACATGAATAGTAATATTAAAATAGTTAATCCATACCCCAACCTCAATACAGTGCTATCTGTGTACAGTTTCTTTTACTTCTACTTTTATAGACTCCAATCATTGCCCAGTTTGCTTAGTTCAGCATTTCTCCCCAGCCCCTTCTGTGAAATACTAAATATATTTGTAATACAGTTCAGTTCTTTGGTCATAGTGTGCACTCCATGCTGGTATCCACTGACCTCCTAAATAATACTTACAAAATTGTATAACTAAGGTTCACACTTTTTACTAGAAAGTTCTATGAATTTTGGAAAATATTTAGTGTGATATATCCTCCAGTATAACATCATACATAATAGTTTCACTGCCCCAGAATCCCCTGTGCATCACCTATTCAATCCTCCTTCCAAGAGGATATGTGTGCAAGTGAGTGATTTCAGTGACTACAAATGGAATTTAAATCTGTTTCTAGCTTCTCACACATATTTTAAATTTTATTTTATTTTTTAGCATTTGAAACTTCATTATTTTATATTCTGTGTCTGATAATTTCAATGCCTGTAATCTTTGGTGATCTAAAACTGTTGTTTGCTGTTTCTATTTACTCTTATGCAGAATAGTTTATTTCCTCATGAATAAAGTAATTATTATTATTTTGTATTGTTATAGTTGGTTGAAGTTTATCTGTGGGATCCTGAGGAGCTTGAGTTGCAGATACTTTCCTCCTGAGAAGTTCTGCATTTTTTTGTTTTGCCAGCAGATGCTACATAACTGGGACTATTTTAATACAATGAATTTGTTGGAGATTTCCCTGACTGCATGGGCAATGCATGTTTGACTTCCCTATCCATTTTGGACCAGGTCAATGATTGCAATTCTCAACAGGTGATAATTATTATTAGATCATGTACTATTCACTGCTCTCATTTTATTAAGATTCCTTTTGGAGGGAACACTTGGGTTTTTTCTTATTTTGTTCACCACAGGTAAATGATTTTAGAGTTGGGGTGTTTTTCATTTGTTTTGTTTGTTTTTGCATTTACCTAGGGTCGAATTATATTAAATTAGGGGAGATATTTAGAATATTTTTAATGACACATTTCCAGAAGATATCCCAGTAGTTCAGTTTTATCCATGCAGATGATAATGAATCCATGGAACATTTAAGCTGTCATATCTAGCAGGCACAGAGAAATAAGAATCAGCCTCAAGCTCTAGTTTTGAGAGTCATCAGCACACAGATGAGAAATGGAACTACAGAGTTAAAAGTGATCATTCGAGGACCATTCAAACTATAGAAAAGTGCAGAGGCTATTACAATTCAGTGTCACACGTACAACTAAACATATGTGCTAGGTAAAATGGGGACATAAAAAGGTTTGTTTACCCTTTTTTCCAGGGAGAGGAAGGCTTTTGTTGTTTGTTTTTTATAGATGACAACAAACCTCTATCAGTATATGTCAGTTAATAATGCTCATTTTCAAAAGGGCAGGTTGTGATAATAGTCCTCAAACTGACATAAAACTAAGTGCATCTTTTCAAGTTTTGTATGACTTTTAACATCTAAGAATTAATTTTACTGTTGAAAAAATCCATGTTGTCTTCCATATTAAGTTCTTTGTTATTTAGTCCCTCTATATGTTTCCAGCCTTATTTTTTTACAAGCTTTCCCTTTACCAGAATACTTCATGCATTCACTTGTCCCTGGAGATTTGGGATTGTTCTTCTTAACTATTTATGTGGATATTCCAACTCATCTTCCAGAAATAAACCCTTCAGTATCCTCTCAGGTAGTGAGCTTCCACATTTCCTTTGCTTAACTCCGTTGTATTCTACATGAGTAAATTCTGCTTCTATTCTGTTTGTATATTTTCTACTCTGTGAACTTATTCTCCAGTGGCCAGGACAGTATATAGGAACAATATTAAGCAATAAATACTTGTGGGTTTGAATGAATGTATGAATGGATATGTATATGATTAAATTTTGATCATACCAGTTACCTGTAGTGCTAAAGAAGCTCAGGATAAAACCAAGGCAGTTAATGTAGGGTTGAACTATACAAATTGAGTGACATCAAGTACTTGATGGTCAGAAAGTAACAATAGCTGAACACCAAATGTGGTTCCAGTAACAATAGGAAATAGATATGTTCAGGAGGTCTAAGCCAAAATCTCAAAGGGTTTATTTAGGGACTGCTTTCAGGAAAGTAACCATGGAAAGAAGCTAATGTCCTGAAACTGGGAAAACAGATTATGCAATAACACTTGGAGCCATATGTAGCAAATGTTTGTTAGCAATTTAGGTGGACACAGTTTATCTGCCCATGAGGTGTTTTTATTTACTTATTATTTTTAAAATAAATTTATTTATTTATTTTTGGTTGTGTTGGGTCTTCATTGCTGCATGTGGGCTTTCTCTAGTTGCGGTGAGCAGGAGCTACTCTTCGTTGAGGTGAGCAGGCTTCTCATTGCGGTGGCTTCTTGCTGTGGAGCATGGGCTGTAGGCATGTGGGCTTTAGTAGTTGTGGCATGCAGGCTCAGTAGTTGTGGCTCATGGGCTCTAGAGCACAGGCTCAGTAGTTGTGGCGCACGGGCTTAGTTGCTCCATGGCATGTGGGATCTTCCCGGACCAGGGCTCGAACCCGTGTCCCCTGCATTGGCAGGCAGATTCTTCATCACAGTGCCACCTGGGAAGTCCCTGTTTTTTTTTTTTTTTTTTTTAGTATTTATTTGGTTGTGCCCTGTCTTAGTTGCGGCAGACGGCCTCCTTAGTTGAAGCATGCGAACTCTTAGTTGCGGCATGCATGTGGGATCTAGTTCCCTGGCCAGGGATCGAACCCCGGCCTCCTGCATTGGGAGCATGGATTCTTAACCACTGCACCACCAGGGAAGTCCCGAGGTGTTTTTAAAGGGCTGTGCTTTCTTGCTAGTTTGAGCTACATTTCATCTAAAAAGTGCACATAGTGCCTAACATAACCTTACTGACAAAGTTTCCCCTGTGGTAAAATAAAAACTTAACTTCTCCCAAAGGAGAAAGAACTTAATATTCAGTTTGCACTCTACAAATGTTGAGTTATATTAGACACTTCTTGAGCAGCCAGCCTTAATGAGTAAACCCACATTATAAGAGCATTTGAAAAAGGAAAAACTATCCTTATTGCTTTGTGTGAGTCACTATCATGCTCACACCAGTATAACAGATATTTGAATAAAAGTAAAGCAAGGTGTTTAACTTATTAACAGACCAAGATGGATTGAGAGATGCTATTACCCTGTGCAATCCTACCCTGGGAAACATATCTAACATTCAGTTAATTCTCAACACTACACTACAAGATGGCTCAAAAAAACATTTTTATCGACTAGAAAATAAACCTTAGACAGTTGGGTTACATACCCAAGGATACACAGCCTGCAAGTACCTTAAATTAGAACCAGTTTTCGGACTTTTTTCCAAAGCCCATGATCGTTCCTGCAAATGTTGACAAAGCCAGTTGCTGCTGAGAGATAAAGATGGGAACTAAAAAGAGATCAATGCATTCAGTGATCAGAAGCCCTCTAGCCACCTTGGAGACTCTAGTTACACTACAGAAGAAAGGGTAGTAAAACATATTTCAAAGGGCTTCCCTGGTGGCGCAGTGGTTGAGAGTCCACCTGCTGATGCAGGGGACACGGATTCGTGCCCCGGTCCGGGAAGATCCCACATGCCGCGGAGCAGCTGGGCCCGTGAGCCATGGCCGCTGAGCCTGCGTGTCCAGAGCTTGTGCTCCGCAATGGGAGAGGCCACAACAGTGAGAGGCCCGTGTACCGCAAAAAAAAAAAAAAAAAAAAGATTATAGACCATTTTGCAGAAAGAAATTGTCCCTGGCCCAAATATATAATAATGATGAGTCAATTCTTCCAGGATTTGAAATCCTTCTTATTTTTTGAGAAAATATTTTATTGTTTTAGAAACCACTAGATCACTATCCTGAAACCAAGGGATTTGTTTAACACTTTTAGACATCCAGAAGAAGCATGTAGATGTTAAAAATGTTCAGTGAGGGGATCCTGGCCCCAAAATCTGGCCTTGGGTCTAAGGTTTGAACTCTGAAGGTGTTAAGCATGAAACAAACCAGCCTGATAAATGGTAAAATAGGCGACTTGAGTTATGAAGACAGCTGGGTCTTGAAAAGTTCGTAGAACCAAGAATAGGCAAAGGAGTCAAGGGATATTGTCTACAGAAGGAGCAAGCCATCAAATGAGGAAGACAATCATAGACCAGTGCATTAAAAAATGGTAGCCCTGGAGACCAAATGGGAAAGGATTCATGTGTCATCTCTGCAGAATCAGATGGACTCTGACAAGTGCAAGATAGATGTCTTAAACTTTTATTCATCCATAGATGTGAGTTTTGCTTCCATCTTCTAAGCCAGAAATGTAGCCTGCTCTCTAGATAGACTGTTTTACCTGTATCGATTACAGTTGTAAGCTGTTTTTTCAGCATGTTTTATGAATCTTATTTCTGCCATAGCTGTCCAGGATCACTGGACTCTGAAAGTACTACTGTACTGTTAGACTCTGCAAGGTATGTGACCTATGACAAGTTCCTTCCCTTTTTGTCATCTAGCAAATGGAGGTCATGACAGGTACTGTGCTCAACATGTAATAAATGCTTGATAAATATTTTTGAATGGATACTTTCATAAGTGATTTTATGAAACCCTATATGTAAAGTGAATAGCACAATGTCTTGTGCTTACTAAGTGGTCAAAAATGATAGCTGTTAGGGTTAATATTTTAAATATAATGCAGTAAGATAAATGGCATTATGACAACAGAAAACTGCCTCATTAGGCAGTTTTTAAAATTATAAAAAGATGAAGCAATATTTATGTACGTATGAAAGTAGAAAGGAAGAAGTTATATCAACATCTGATTTTGCATCCAAAATAGGCCGTTCTTCCTTCTGTAATTTATATAGACCTGACTGTAGGCACATACTCTTCTCTAACTCTCCCGTAGATACGGGGAACTTGCAGATCAAAGGAAACTAGGAAATGGCTAATCAGGTATATTATCCTTCATATTGCCCAAGAAGAAATGGACACCCGAAGATACTGAATAATGGTCCTCATGTGACACGGCCAGTTAGAGTTTTCTTCTAAATAAGTCCAGTGAACCTTACCACTGCTCTCTAAGCTTGCATAGTTGATAACATCTTTCAGCTTTCAAATATTCCAATCCAGTGAAACTGCCATTAATTCAGTGGTCTTAAAATCAGCTGAAAATATCTCTGGCCTATCCTTTGATGATGCATGAAGCATTTTCAAAGTGATTCTTCTCCTTGATTATGTTTTTGGAGATTATTTTGGATATATAAATCCATTCTCTCAAAGAGAGGGAGATTGCATTGTGCATTTGACTGACAAGAAGTGATTTTAAATTGTTTCATAACAAGCAGTTTAAAAAGAGTATTTTGAATGCAAAGGCTTTTCAATAAAGTTTCAGTGGTATATGAATGAAAAGAGAAGCTGTGAATAGATTACATATAGGATAAAGAAAAATCAGGTATGAAAAACATACCTGATGTCCTTGAAAGAATGATCTTATTTTAAAAATACTATTTTGTTGATATTTTTAATATGAAAGTCACTCAACTATCTGTCCTGTTAGTGGTCTACATAAACAACTCCAAGGGACACCTTGTTAATATTTTTACTGTTGTCTCTCTTACCAGCCCCCACCATCAATCCTGTAGTATGTATTTTCCCTGGATTTCTTAAGAAAATGCAGTACAGTTCAATGACTATAGTCTTATATATAATAAATAAATAAGTAAAAAAACAAGGATTCTAGATGGAGATAATCTGTTTGTGCCCCAGAATCGCCATTTTTTTCTCTTTTTTTATTGAGATATAGTTGACATATAACATTGTTAGTTTCAGGTGTATAGTGTAATGATTTGATATTTGTATATATTGCAAAATGTTCACCACAATAAGTTGCTATTAACTAAGTCAGAAAGTGAAAAGTAAAACAGAAGTGGGGGAAAATGAATTAATTTGGAAGCATTTTCTATTGGAAGAGCTTTGGGATATTAGGGTAACATATAAAATGGAAAACTTAAAGTTATGAGTGCAGCATAAATTTGTGACCACTAAAATCACTGAACAAAGAGAATACATGATTAGACTTCCATTTTAATTCCTGTATACTTGGGAGAGACTAACTGGCAGCAGAATTCAGGAGGCAAAGTGATGGTTGGCATCATCCAGATGACTGATGCAAATGGCTTCAGTGTGGTAGTGGCAGTGGAGACGGAGATGGAGAGAAAAATTAGGAGTTATTAAGATGTCAATATTAAGGTAAAATCTTACACATTAAGATGTTACAGTCACCGTTTCACTAACAAAGGTGAACAAAAGAACGCTGAATGGCCTGTCTCCAAATTGCTACTTTAGAAACCTGGGCAGGGATGGTACTATAGAAGAAAGCAAAATAGGAGAGGGAGAATCAACTAGTTAGAGTATTTAGTTGCACGTACAGAAATCTCCCTTCAAATTAGCTTACACACATAAACAAGATAACGCACTGGAAATGTACTGAAGTCTTTCACAAAACCAAAGGAAAAGCTATGGGAAACATGGAAGCTCAAGATACTTCAAAGATTAGATCTGGGGATTCAGGCACTTGTCTCAACTTGATTCCTGCTGTATTTGTTCCTACTCAACATTTTTTTTTAATGTGATTAAAAACATAACTCCAGGCATCTCAGGTGCAAATATGTCTCCTTCAGTGATTCAAAGGGCAAGGAATTTTCCTCTCCCAGTTTCTGGTTGAACCAGCCTTACTTACATGCCTGCTCTTTGAACACGTTTCTGGAACTAAAGATAATTACAAATAATGCTGCATGGGTTGAATGGCCAAACCTCTAGTGGGGATGAAGGGTGCGTGGTACAGAGTGAGTGAGTGTTGGCCAGACAAAACAAAGATTGTCAACTGCAAGGTTTGTGAAATAGAATCATGAATTCTGATTGAGAAATATGGAAACTGAAGTAATAGTGAGATAATTGAATAGAATTGTGTAGTGATAGTGGAAAGAGGAAGTAAATGCTAGCCTTGCACTCGGGAAATAATGGCTTAAGATAATCCCCTGAATGCACCAATAACATCCTTGGTGATTTCTATATAGTGGACAACCTGACAAAACTGTGCCTTAAGGACATGGATCCCTCTGTTAGGTGTTAGAAGGATTATATGAGGCAGTGAATGGAGGCAATTGAGGAAGAAGTAGGAGGCTGTCCATGGTGCTCTTTAGCAGGCAGTATGCTGATCTAGCAAATTCATATCTTCAAAGCATATCATCAAGAGTCCTTTCCCCAAATGGAAAGGCACATGCAGGTCACCTCTGAAATCTGCTTGCAAGAAACCTCTATTGTTTCCACATCACATGAAACCAGGAATAGCAGACCTGTTCTTTGTGAAGGTGTTCTAAAGGAGTGTATAAAGTGCTAAATTTTGCTTGAAATTTGACGAGTTTATTTTCTTCCACTTTCATTTTCAAGACCCTCAATTCATCATTTTTGACAGGTGTCTTTTACTCTTTATTCTACCCCCATTTAAAAAAAATAAGCTCTAGGCTGGGGTTGTAAATTCATTGTCTGTTTCACACTTTGCTAGGAATGTTATTTCTACACAACTGCTACTGTCTCAATAGTGTCTTCTTCAATGCATCATTTGAACACTGTGGTCTGATACAGTGGAATTTCTAGCTCCATCACTGACCTCTTTCATGTGGCAGTACTGAACAGGAGGACTTGTCAACTAACTCTTTCTGTTCAGTGTGGATAAAATGTCAATTTTTCTTATAGATGTTGTGTGAGAAACATCCCACAAATATGTGAGATTGACTTGCCCTGTGTGAAAATCCTTCTAATACTATTTCAGCCTGCTAACCAATATCTAGCCAGCTTCCCATCATAGACAACTATCTTGGTCTCCCTCCCACCCTCCCTATCCCACATAACTTTTAAACACTATTATCAAACTGTATTCAATGCTTATTTACTACATCTTATTCTAACAAACTGAACTATAACATTTCCCTATACACATAATGGATTAAATTAGCACTTTGTTGTAAGCGTTTGTATTGGAGCAATTATCCTGACAGCAACAGATAAAGAAGATGACAACCTCACAGAAATAAAAATATGTAGTTGCCAAAATTTATGAAACATCACAATGTATAAAGCAAATATCTTCAATTAATTCAACCATCAATGAGGTCATCACAATAAACCAATGAACATGCATAGTGTCCATGGTGAATTTTCCCAGTCTAAAATATGTTTTGAACACATTTTTTAAGAATAAGGTTCACGTAAAACACTCAAAGTTTTATCTTTCAATTGGTTATGTTAACATTAAATCTTAACACAGTTTTAACACAGACAGAATGCTATATTGGGCAAAGAGTGAAAAACTGAGTCTTGGGCTGTAGTTGTATCTTTGCCAACAACTATTACTATAACTTTGGCCAAAAATACTTTAACAATCTTGGGCCTAGATTAAACTCGCTTTAAAGTGTCTTCTATCTCTTATATTTTATATTTCTATTGTACTTTTAGAAAATATGTTGAGATAGTAGACTTTATTTAAAGCTTGTTAGATAAATCAGGAATCCATGTCATAGACAGTAAGATAATGGCTATACTCTAATGCATTACTATTGTGGATACAATAAAATAACCCCATATATTTTGAGTTATTCATCCATAAAAATTTACAGATACAGGAAATAACAGTTTCCTAATCATCCCAGACGAAGGGGTTAAAAATACATTTCTTCAACCTTGTCTTGTTACATTATGTTTTAATGTCAAGGTTATTATGATTATCCACCTATTTATTTACTTATTTATCTGCTGTTTTCTTTGTAAATATAGGCCTGTTGTATAGCCTCCATACTCATTTATAGAAAAGATTAAAACTATAAATCATAACAACTCATAAGCTGCCTACTTGGAGCTGAACAGCCAGCACAGCACCACAACTGATGGAGATTTATGATTCTCAAACAGCTCCTCTCACCCAGCTTCATGAAGATAAAGGGAAAGGAAAGCTATCCAATTAATTTGGTGTGCATAGATGACACTTATGTAAAGAGATGGGATCTGCTACGAGGAAAAAACATCTAGGAACACAAGGAAGGTACATGAGGAGAGTGTGTATTGACCCTTGTCTCTTCTACATGTTGAAATCCCAGCTATGTATGAGGGCTATTTGAAGACACCTGCTTTTTTTGAGCTTTATCCAGCCAATCATGATTTTCTACTCTTCTAATCTCTAGTAGGTCTTATGCCTTATGCCACGTTCAGGTATATATAACTGCTGTTGCAGTCAAATCATATCTTATTTGATGTATAAATAAAATTTCAAGGTTTTTAGTAAGAATTATGTTTTTTACTTTATTTGTATAGCACACACTATCTTCTTGTTTCTCCATTTTCTAGTCTTGATGAGTCTTGCAGAGATGAGATGACTGTTAGAAACAAGTCACTCACTTATTTTCTATTGCCTAGAAAAGTGGTTTGTAAAATTTTCCTCATGTAGAAAATTTTTCTCTGAAAAAATCCCTTAGAAAATACCCATTATATGAAGTAGATAAAATTATACTAAGATAGGGCTTCCCTGGTGGCGCAGTGGTTGAGAGTCCGCCTGCCGATGCGGGGGACGCGGGTTCGTGCCCCTATCCCGGGGGATCCCGCATGCCGCGGAGCGGCTGGGCCCGCGAGCCGTGGCCGCGGAGCCTGTGTGTCCGGAGCCTGTGCTCCGCAGCGGGAGCGGCCACAGCAGTGAGAGGCCCGCGTACAGAAAAAAAAAAAAAAAAAAAAAAAAAAAAAAATTATACTAAGATAAATAAACTTGAAATTTTAAAACACTCAATAGCTGCAATTTGTAAAGGGACTTAGAAAACAGAGACAGTCTCCATCAGCAGTTGATCAGAGCTTCTTTAGTTCATGTGAAACAAAGAATTTAGCTCAAGGCAGAGAAGAAAAAAAAAAGAAATAACAAGTTGATTTAAGTTGAAAAAGAAATAACAAGTTAGTGTTAAGTCATGAAATAGGCATAAATTATGAACTATACTATTTATCATATTTGTTACATTTATTACCAAGCATATCTTGTGCTTACCTATGTGCTTATACCTATATATATATATATATTTTTTTTTTTTTAATTTCAGGGTAGAAAATAGATGTTCAGTTTCATAACAACTTAAAACAGAAGAATTCTTATCATTTTATGATAGATATTGAGAGAGAAAATACAAGGCCTGTTAATTATTATAGAGTAAATTTATTATAATTTAATAATTTTGCTTCAACTTGATAAACCAGCTTTGTCTGTCCTACTGGGTTGTAAGTATTCTGCAGTTTTCAACATTGTTAACAACAGAGAACAGATGTTTAGCAAAGTATTTGAATAAACAAAATATATCTAAGGTCATGGATATTGTAGATGGGATTAGATATTTTAGAGAAAAATTTAGGACATCTGGTTATCCTGATTAAAAAAAAAAGATGGCAAAATAACCTGCTTATTATTTCTAAAGGTGCATGTAATTGGCTTCCCTGCTGAAAGTGACATTTAAAAGTTGTCAGATTTTAGTAAAGACGTGATTAGGGAAACAAATGTTCTTCCCCAGGCCAGAGTAAGAGAATACCACAGACTCCTACTGTAAATGGTATGCTTTCTCAGGTGTAAAAATGAAGTATGAGGTAAACTTTCATGGAAGAATCTTGGCATAACATGATATAAAATGTGGCACTGTAAAATGTTAATCCATAGTACAGAGTTTGTCTCATGTCATAGTCACAATATTGTTCAATAGTGTCTCCTGATATAATGTAATATGTACAATCATCTGTGTGCCATTCTTGCCAAAATATTTATCCTGAATCTATTCAGAAGTAAACATCAGACAGAGCCAGGATGTGCCAAGATAACTAATATGACTTCATTAGAACTTAGAGACATAATAGCTAAACACAAATGGGTAAACACTAATTAGGCTCTATCGATAGATTTTTTTTTTTTAAGGCTATAGAAGACACCTTTGAGAGAACTGGCAAAAAGTGAAGATCTTCCATTGGATGCAGTTTTTCTTTGTTGGCTCATTGCTGGTAGGGTCAAGTGATAGGAATGCCATTAGGATTGGGATCTCTTAAAAAATGGCAGCTGGAATGTCTGCTAAAGCCCTGCAGTTATGGTACAGGAACAGCAAAGTTGCCAGGCTCCTGGGTAGCTCCCCTGATCTCTGCTCTCCAGGCTTCTTGCATTCTCTTTCTCTCAAGGCCGATGAGATTCAATGTGCTCATTCAGCAGTTGCTTTTCTTCTGAGAGTCAGGATAACCTGGCAAAGTCAATCAACTTTGATGATGAATTGTAATACTTTAGGATTTCAGAGATTTTTGAAGTGCAATTTTATGTTTTTATTTGTTGCCATGATACTAACTTTCCATCTCTTGCCTGGCCTTCAGGATTAAAAATCCTAGATTATTTCTTTTTTACCAAGAGCCCAACAAAGCCTCATTTCATATACACGTAAACTGTTT
The DNA here is from genome assembly GCF_964165515.1 of Mesoplodon bidens. NCBI lineage: Eukaryota > Metazoa > Chordata > Mammalia > Artiodactyla > Ziphiidae > Mesoplodon > Mesoplodon bidens. The sequence goes on from NC_138164.1 coordinate 68,152,135, forward strand.
ATCTGTCTATGGCTGCCAAGCACCCCTTTACATATGGAGGGAAATAATTTGAGATTGGCTTGAAAGGTAACAAAGCCATTAAATTTGTCTGTTTTTGTATGTTTTGTTTTTGGTTCACTGATTATCTTTAGAATCAATTTTCAGATTTTTATAATTCATACCATTTTCCTTTTGACAACTTTTCTTCCACCTTTATTTGAATTACCTAATTCTTCATACTTTCTCTAGGACATCTTTGTTTATTAAAGAAAATTGTTTTGAGCATGATACTTAGTTTACTTTTTAAAATTATTTTTCAATAAAAATAAAAACTTTATCTAACTATTGGCATAATCTGTTACAATATTTTGTTCATTTTTTAACACTATTTATAGTCACTTTGTATTTTGCTTTAAATTTTAATGTTGTTATATTTCAGTATAAACATTGCTAGTGATTCCCAGCTTTTAGGAAAGGATGTAGCTAGAATAATTGTCATGTTTTAGAATCTGTGGATCACTTTAGCTAAGCAGGGATAATTTTTCCTCCCAAATATTGCTCACCTATTTAAAATGAAGTGATAATCCCTGTGAAAGCTTTGATTGATACATATTAATTAAAATATTAATGTACTTATACATTATAAATATCTGTATATTTATGTGTTTTATCAGTGTGATTACCTATTATGAATTTATTGTTTTATTTCTTAGCTTTTATTTTGTATATTTTGATATTACATATTTAATACACAAGGATTTAATACCATTTAGTTTGCACCATTGAGTGCCAGTTTTAGAATTATTAAATGATCCTATTCATTTTAGCTAATGCTCTTTGTCTTAAATTCTTCCTTGTTTTCTATTAGCATTTCCATGCTCAATTGCTTTCTTTTTGTCCATGCATGACAAATTTTATGTATCCTTTTACTTGAAATCTGTCTATGTCATATTTTAGGTGTTTTAAAATTACATTTAGTTTTGTGATTCTTCCTGAAAATATTTCCTTCCTAATAACAAAATAGGTTAAGGCAATTTCCTTTACTGTTATCACTGTTATGTGTAGCTTTAATTCTGTCACTTTTTTTTATGTTCTCAGTTTTGCTTTTTATATTTCTTTTTTGTTGCCTTTGCTTCTTGTCATTTGTCAAGTAGAATCTATATTTGCTTTTTACCTTCTGTAGTGATGTGAAAGGTAATTATCATTTTTAATACTACTAGTGGATTTTTATACTTTTCAAAATAACATTTGACTTATTTCCTAACATAAAAATTAAGACCAATAACACTTTTTAAAAATTATCTTGTTCCAAGTCCAACCTTTGCAAAAATTAATCCCTGTTTATGGAATGCTCTTTCTTAATAGCATTGTAGGGGAGGAAGAGATTTTCCTCTACCCTTTTAAGTTCTTCTGGCTGGTATAATAATTTAATTGACTTAAGACATATTAACAGGAGAAAATCAAACAAAAGTTTAATAACATGTATACGTGGGAGAGACCCAGGAAAACTGAGTAATTCACTAAAATGGTTGAAGTTCTCACCTTCAATATCATCTTCAGCTAAAGACAAAAATAATGTTGGGGGTAGTGGTTTAGGACTTTAAACTGGAGGATTCACATGGAGATAGAAAAGCAAATGTTTAGTAAACAAATGTTTGCTGGGTCATGCAGAGACCATGGGACTCAGAGTTCACTCTTATCTCTAAAGTTTCCCCCACCACAACTAGCCCATATTCTTCACAGATACCTCTGATAATAGCTCTATTCTGAGAACAGGCTCGTTATATAAATTCTTTTAGGCAGTTAAGGGGGAGGTGGCAAGACAAACTTAGATTTTCTGTTTCTTAAAAATATTCAGCCTAAATTAATCCTCATGCCAAAGAGACATTTTGGGGTGGCAAATGTTGCTTCTCCACAGTATCAATATTGGATTTTATGTATTTACTACATTTATATTCAACTTTATGATAATTATTTACATTATTGGTTACCCTTTAGTGCTTTATGTTTAATGTGTTCATAATCCAATAGTCTTTCATACAGAGATACAGCTAGGCTATGTTTTCTATTAATTTTGATTTATATAATAGGCTCAAATATGTATCAATGTGTTTTTTCCCATAAGTGTATATTGGTGACACATTTTTTTGAAATTTTACATGTTTGAAAGTATCTTTTAGTGTCACATATGAAAGAATTTTAGTTCTAAATAGAATTTTTGAGAAACCACATTTTTCTTCCAAAATTCACTAACAACTTCTCTATTATTTTTTTCACACACTACCTTTGAAAAAAATTCTTTGCTGGTAAGAACACTTAAAATGATATCTACCCTTTTAACAAATTTTGAAGTGAAAAATACTGTATTGTTAAAGGGAGTATGTTGTATAGCATATCTATTTCTAGTTTATTTAGCAGAAACTTTATGTCCATTGAATAATAACTCCTCCTTTCTTCACCCACCAGTCCCTGGCACCATCTTCCTAGTCTCTTGATTCTATGCATTTGACCCTTTTAGATATCTCATATAGGTAGACTCAGGCAGTATTTGTCCTCCTGTGACTGGCTTATTTCATCTAGCATAAGGTCCTTCAAGTCCCTTGTGTTGTCACAAATGGCAGGATTTTCTTTTTTAAAGCTGAGTGACATTTTAATGTTTGTATATGCCACATATCTTTATCCATTCATCTGTTGATGGACACTTGGGTTGTTTTCTTATCTTGCTTATTGTGAATGGTGCTGCAGTGAACACAGGAGTGCATATATTTCTTTGAGATCCTGATGTCAATTATTTTGGATATATACTGAGAAATGGAATTGTTGGATCATATAGTAGTTCTGTTTTTGTTTTTTTTTTTTTTTTTTGAGAAATCTCCATGATGTGCTCCATAGTTGCTGCATTATTTTACATTTCCACCAACAGTGCACAGGGGCACAAATTTCTCCACATCCTCTCTAACAGTTACTGTCTTTTGGGGTTTTTTGGTTTATTTATTTATTTGTTTTGCTTTGTTTTTTTGGTAATAGCTATCCTAACAGGTTTGAAGTTATACCTCATTGTTTTGATTTGAATTTTCCTGATGATTAGCTGAGCAACTTTTCATACACTTGTTCCCCATTTTTATATCTTCTTTAGAAAAATGTCTATTCAGTGTTCTTTCCCCACTTTTCAATATCATTATTGGTTTCTTGCTATTGAGTTGTAGTTCAACCAAAATAATTGAACTACAACAAAATTGAATCAAAAAATTGAATAGTAAAGACAGCGCGTAGAATTGGAAAAAATATTTGCAAATCCTATATCTGATAAGGGATTAATCGCCTTCAATGTTAAAAAAAAATTTTCCTTCCTCAACCTCCACCATTTGCTAGTATTTAGTGGGAGAGAAATACAGGGGATGTTAAAAGTTATCATGACTTTAAGCTCCTGGATATGAATTTATAATGTCATTATTTCCTCCTATTATGAGCTGCTACTAATTCCTTGTCTCTGTTCTTCCTTGCAGCACTTCCCACTATAACAACTTTCCTCTACCTATCTCTTTCCTGCTCCTGTAATCCCAAATCTAACTCTAATTCGAATATAACTGCTTTTCAGGGAAGGCAACAGCTTCCTGGCACATTATAGCCTAAGGGTTTTCCTTTTCTGGGTTTTTTTTTTTTTTAAGGAGAAGGGTACACCATCAATCAGAGACAAATGTAGAGAACATCCCAACTGCTAGGATGTTGTCCTATTTCAGGTGAGCTTATGGGGTAAGGGGTAGAATCTTTCTTAAAAGAGTGGATGAGTGAATAGCAGGAGCCAATTTGTACTCAGATGTAAGTGTGGAGGAATAAATGGATATATTGGTAAAGACATAATGCTAGAGTTGGGGTGTTAGCCTAAGGGCTTGAAGGAAGGAGTTTTGTTCTTTAAATGTCTAAGATCCTTTCCTGATGACAATTCAGTTCTTAGTACTGGCAGTCAAATAACAATAAAGATAGAATCTACGGTATAAGCACTTGGTCACGTGCCCCCAAAGGAAAGCCAAATATAATATGCTAATTTACAGGAGGTCCTAAGGGTGTGTATGTATGTGTGTGTGTGTGTGTGAAGTTTCTTAATTGCTCATGAATTCCAAGACGCTTGGAGCAATTTACCTTATCCTCTAGTGTGGTTCTGACTTGTGAGTTATTCTGTCTTTTAGCAATAATATTGAATAGTAATGATCTATGAACTATGCATTTTTTGCATGGTTGTATATGTGTGCGTATGTGTTATTTTACAGGAAGCATATTCATCAGACACTAGCTGAGATAGAACGTAGAGGCTACCAATTGTAACTGATAGATCATCATGACTGATTATTAGAAATAAGAAAACATGAAAGTCACATGTGTTTCTATGTTCCTGATTGGGTTTCCGAAAGGGTAATGCACAGTTAAATACAGTATAATGAGTCAGGAAAGAAAGCAGGTTTATCGAAAATGACAGTCTAGACTTGGAGCATTTCTAGTCACCATGTATAATTATGTCAATTATTACCTCAAAAGTTCTCTTAGTCAGTCTCCTTTTAACACATCCGTCAGAATAACTGTTCTCTCCATAAAGCATTTAACAGATACCCAAACTACCACTGAATGTGTGTAACAACAGGTTACTCTCCAGTTCACCCCTAAACTTCTCCCAACACATAAGTCAAACAAGGATTCTCAGGTGAGAGTAAGTTGCATTTGTTTCCAACCTCACTCTTGCCACTTGTACTGACCATTGAGTAAGTAATACATTAAAATATGGGTGCAGAAATAGACACATTATTTCTATATCAATGGATGACTTAGATTAAATTAAGCAATTAAAAATGCTGGGGAATATGTTGTGGAAATGTTAATTAAAAATCTTGAAATATCCTGCATTTAGATTTATTTTATGGTGTAGTATCATTTTAAAGAATTAAAATGAAACTAGACAGGATTCACAGACAAACAGACCACAGTCCAATTGTGTGACCCATATTTCATGAAAAGTCCTTGGCCTTATAGAAAAAAGAGTGTGAATAAAGGTGCATTTATATATTTTAAGTTAAAAGGTTTGTGTTCTGTATATAAGTCCTCATTTATTCAGTCTTTGCAATTAATGGGCCAGCTACTGTACTTGATCATAGTGATTAGAAGGTCTTCCATGTAATTAAATCATCTTTGTTTGAGGAAATTGCTGCCCAGAGTCATTATGACTCAGAAAAGACTTATTCGCTTCTTGTCAGCTCCATATTTGTTATTCATGTGGAGAAGATTTCTAACCTATGAATTGTTTTTCTTTAAGTCATATTCCATTGTGGAAAATGTTTGCAAAAAGAAAGCCGTATTTCTACTCCTAACTTCCCTCCCCCATGTCTCCCAGTCTGCTGTGTTGTTTTCAACAGCTTTGGCACAAGAGTACAAGAAATAACATTAAAATCAAAAACATCTCTCTGAATCATATCAGTGTTGAGATTGGCTAGCAATATTGAAAGCTGCTGGTGAATTGTCATCTGTAGGTTGAAATCTAATTTCTTGATCTGAACTGTTCTTGATACTATATCTCACATTTGGAAAGGGTATTTTTGTCCCCCAAACATTCACTAATTGTCATCTTGGTTACTAAAAGGATGGAACTAAAGAAAAGCTCAAAAATTCTTTACAGTGTTTGGACATTAAATTAACATTTGGTCATCTTGCTTGGAAAAGTTAATGCTTTCTAAACATCTAAGAAAATTTAGAAACTGAATGTATTTTATTTTTAAATCTCCACTTCATTTTTAGAAAGAAGTAAAAGAAATATGTATCCTTTGTAGAATCAGAGCATCTTAGAATTTGAGAGGGTTTTTTTTTTAGGTATCTTTTACGTACACAAAGCTCAGATCTTACGTGTATTCTTTAATCAGTTTTGATGAATGATGTGAGGACACGTCAATTTCATTTTGATGAGTAATATGAAGACACATAACATTTCACATGCCTCTTCCTAGATAATCCTCCTCCTAGAAAGACCAATAATATGATTTCATTCACCATAAACTAATTTTGCCTATTCTTCAATTTAATATTAATGGGGAAATGTAGCATGTATATTTTGTGTCCTATTTCACTCAGTATAATATTTTGAATGTTCATTCATGTTTTGTCATTAATCAGAAGTCTGTTCCTTTTTATAAATTCACACACACCATTTCTTTTCTTCATTCTCATACTGATGGACATTGGGATCTTTCAAGTTTAGGGCTAGTATGAACAACATTTTGTGAACATTTTTGTATAAGGTTTTTTGTGGACATGGGTTTTTCTTCGGTTATATACTTAGAAGCAGAATTTCTAGGTAATAAGGCAGATGTGTATGTAACTTTTAAAGAAAATAAATGAATTTTCTGTAGTGATTGTACTTTGCAGTAGGGTAGGATAAAGCCTGCTCAAAGAGATCTATCTAGAACCTAACCCTGAGAACTAGTGAATAAGTACCTTATATGGCAAATATGACTTTGCCAATGTGATTAGGTTATGTATATTGAGATGGGGAGATTATTCAGTGTTATTCTCGTGGTCCAAACATAATCATATAAAATCTTAAAAGTGGAAGAGGAAGGCAGAGTCGGTCAGAAATGTGGCAATGAAAATAGAGGCAGGAAAGATTATAAGCATGAGAGAAACTTGATTTACTTTTGCTGGATTTGAGATGGAAGAAGAGGTTCACAATTCAAGGAGTATGAGCTGCTTCGAGAAACTGAGGATAACTCTCAATTCATAGCCAGCAAGGAAATAGTGACCTCATTCATAAGCAACAAGGAGTTGAATTCTTCCAACAACCTAAATAAAAATGAAATGGATTCCCACCCAGGTCCTCCAGAAAGTAATACAGTCCTCTAACCACATCAGACCTCTGACCTACAAAACTGTAAGATAATAAATTTGTGTATTTTAAGCCCAAAGTGTATAGTAATTTGTTACACAAACAATAGAAAAACATCAGACCATCTTCAAAACCCCACCAATAATGTACAAGAGGTCCAGTTGCTACAGATTTTGTCCAACATTTGGTGGTTTCCTTCTATTTCATTTTAGCTATTCTAGTGAATGTATATTGGCATCTCATCTGATTTTAACTTGCATTTTCCTGATGTCTAATAATATTAATATTTTCATGTGCTTATTTCACATGTATCTTTTTTTGTGAGATGTACTCAAGCTCAAAACATTTCTTGTTTTTATTGCATGATTCATATTTTTATTATTGAGGTATATTTCTGTAAATATTGTGGATTCAAGTTCTTTATCAGATATGTTTTACACAAGTTTTTCCCAGGCTGTGAGTTATCTTTCATTTCCACAACAGAATCTTTAGAAGAGTAGTGGCACATAAAAACAAATCTGGATTTAAAGAAAGAGACTTTACTCAGGATAGAGACTATTGCAATAGGGAAATCTCTGATCTTAGAGATTTGCAAGGAACTCAGAATCAAAAAGAAAAAGGCTTTTCTTTTATAGAATGGGGTTAAGAGGTGAGGGAGGAGAAATGAGGTAAAGGAGAGAAAATGATTAGCAGTGCCTGACAGGGAATGTATCTTGCTTCAATAAGCCACTTCTTGGGATTAGTTAATAAGGGGCTATGTTCTCTTGTTAATATTTTCTCAGACTTGGGATAAGCAGAGTTCAGGGGCTTATCGGGAGGAGAAAGTCTGACTAAAGTTTGGTTATAACAAAGCAAAAGGTAAGAAATGGTCAATTGTGAACACTTGACCAGTAGAAGATTTTTAAATATTAAGAGGTCCAATTTATTCATTTTCCTTCTGTCAATAGTGTATCTTTTGTTTTCTCTAAGAAATCTTTGTCTACCCTAACTGAGTGAGAAATCCTTCTAAAATTTCTTCTAACATTGTTTTATATTTTACACTTAGGTCTATGATCTATCTCATCTTGATGTCATAAATGGTTAGTTAGGGATCAAGTTTTCTTTAATCCATATAAATAGCCAGTTTTGCTGCCACCAATTGTTGAAGAAAGTTCTCTTCTTTGAATAGCTTTGGCAATCTTGTCAAAAATTCTTACTATATTTGTGCAGATTAATTCTGGACTCCTTATTCTGTTCCACTGATTTTTTTTCCCCCTGCTTTCACCAATATCACACAGCATTACTGTAGCTTTAAAATAAGTCTTGATGTCAGTAAGTGGTTAGTGTAACTCTTATAAATGTTTCTTTTTATTTTTAAGATTATTTTAGCTAATCTAGGTTCTTTGCCTCTCCAAATAAATTTTCAAATGGGCTTGTAAATTTCAACAAAATAATTGCTGATATTTTTATTGAGATTGTACCAAATCTATAGAAGAATTTGAGAAAATTTGACCATTCATCACACTGAATATTCTGATCAGTGGTTTACTGTATAATTCACCGTTTCTTACATCTTGTTTTGATCTTGTCCACAATGTAGGAAGAAATTTAATATTTCATGATAGTCTATGATATCAGCTTTAGGTTTTTCCACTATTCATCAGATTGAGGAAGTTTCTTTCCATTCAGGTTTACTGAAAGTTTTATATCATGAGTTTGTGTTGTTTCTTGCAGAAAGCTTTCTCTGCAAAAAATTTTATTGAATATAGTTGATTTATAATGTATTAATTACTGTACAGCAAAGTGATTCAGTTATACATATATACATATACTTTTTTAATATTCTTTTTCATTATGGCTTCTCATAGGATATTGACTATAATTCTCTGTTCTATATAGTAGGACCTTGTTGTTTATCCAGTCTATATATAAAAGCTTACATCTGCTAACCCCAAACTCCCACTCCATCCCTCCCCCAAGCCCCTCCCTCTTCACAACCACCAGTCTGTTCTCTATGTCCCTGATTCTCTTTCTGTTTCATAGATAGGTTCATTTGTGTCATATTTTAGAGTCCATATATAAGTAAAATCATATGGTATTTGTCTTTCTCTTTCTGACTTCACTTAGTATGATAATATCTAGTTACATCCATGTTGTTGCAAATGGAATTATTTCATTCTTTTTCATGGCTAAGTAGTATTCCATTTTATTTATGTACCACATCTTTATCCATTCATCTGTCAATGGAAATTTAGGTTGTTTCCATGTCATGGCTATTGTGAATAGTGCTGCTATGAACATAGGGGTGCATGTTTCTTTTTGAATTATAGTTTTGTCAGGATATATGCCCAAGAGTGGTATTGCTGGATCATATGGGTATTTTATTTTTAGTTTTCTGAGGAATCTCCATACTGTTTTCCACAGTGACTGCACCAATTTACATTCCCACCAACAGTGTAGGAAGGTACCCTTTTCTCCACACACTCTCCGCATTTATTATTTGTAGACTTTTTAAATGATGGCCATTCTGACTGGTGGTATGAGGTGGTACCTCATTGTAGTTTTGATTTGCATTTCTCTAATAATTAGCGATGTTGAGCATCTTTTCATGTGCCTATTGGCCATCTGAATGTCTTTTTTGGAGAAATGTCTATTTAGGTTTTCAGCTCATTTTTGGATTGGGTTGTTTGTTTTTTCATTGTTGAGTTGTGTGAGCTGTTTGTACATTTTGAAAATTAATCCCTTGTCGGTCGCATCATTTGCAAATATTTTATCCAATTCTGTAGGTTGTCTTTTCATTTTATTTATAGTTATCTTTGCTGTGCAAAAACTTGTAAGTGTGACTAGGTCCCATTTGTCTATTTTATTTTTTTAATTTCTATTGCTTTGGGAGACTGACCTAAGAAAACATTGGTACGATTTATGCAGAGATTATTTTGCCTATGTTCTCTTCTAGGACTTTTATGTTGTCATGTCTTATGTTTAAGTCTTTAAGGCATTTTGAGTTTATTTTTCTGTAGGGTGTGAGGGTGTGTTCTAACTTCATTAATTTACATGCAGCTGTCCAACTTTCCCAACACCACCTGCTGAAGAGACTTTTTCCCATCATATATTCTTGCCTCTTTTGTCATAGATTAATTGACTGCGTGTGTTTGGGTTTATTTCTGGACTCTCTGTTCTGTTCCATTGATCCATATGTCTGTTTTTGTGCCAGTACCATGCTGTTTTGATTACTGTAGCTTTGTAGTATTGTCTGAAGTCTGGGAGGGTTATGCCTCCTGCTCTGTTCTTTCTCTTCAGGATTGCTTTGGCAATTCTGGCCTTTTATGGTTCCATATGAGTTTTAGGGTTATTTGTTCTAGTTCTGTGAAAAATGTCATGGGTGATTTTATAGGGACCGCATTAAATCTGTAGACTGCTTTGGGCAGTATGGTCATTTTTAACAATATTAATTCTTCCAATCCAAAAGCATGGGATATCTTTCTGTCTCTTTCAATCATCTTCAGTATCCTTTATTAATGTTTTATAGTTCTCAGCATATAAGTTTTTCACCTCCTTGGTCAGATTTATTCCTAAATATTTTATTTTTGGTGTTGTGATTTTAAAAGGTTTTTTTTTCTTTTTTTTTACATTCCCTTTCTAATGTTTCATTGTTGGTGTAAAGAAATGCAACCAATAGTATATGTTAATCTTGTATCTGCTACCTTACTGAATTTATCAGTCTAGTAGTTTATGTGTGGTGTCTTTAGGGTTTTCTATATAAAGTAGCATATCATCTGCAGATAATGACAATTTTACCTCTTCCCTTCCAATTTGGATAACTTTTATTTCTTATTCTTGTCGGACTGTTGTGGCTAAGACTTCCAATACTATGTTGAATAGAAGAGGTGAGAGTGGTCATTTTGTCTTCTTCCAGATTTTAACAGAAAGCTTTCAGCTTTTCACCATTGAGTATTATATTGGCTGGGGGGTTGTCATAAATAGCTTTTATTATCTTGAGATATGTTCCCTCTATACTCACTTTGGTAAGAGTTTTTATCATGAATCGATGTTGAATTTTGTCAAATGCTTTTTTTGGACCTATTGAGATGATCATGTGGTTTTTGCTTTTCTTTTGTTTATGTGGTATATCACATTGTTTGACTTGCGTATGTTGAACCATCCTTATGAACTTGAGATGAATTGCACTTGGTCATGGTGTATGATCTTTTTTTATGTGCTGTTGAATTTCATTTGCTAATATTTGTTGAGGATCCTTGTATCTATATTCATCAAAGATACCAGCCTGTAATTATCTTTTTTGGTGGTGTCTTTGTCTGGTTTTGATTTCAGGGTGCTTGTGGCTTCATAGATTGTCTTTGGAAGTGTCCCCTCCTCTTCAGTCTTTTGAAGAGTTTGAGAAGAATCAGTATAACTTCTTTGTATGTTTGGTAGAATTCGCCTGTGAAGACATGTGGTCCTGTTATTTTGTTCATAGGGAGTTTTTAAATTACAGATTCTATTTCACTTCTAGTGATTGGTCTGTTCAAATTATCTGTTTCTTCTTGATTCAATTCTGGTGGGCTGTATGTTTCTAGAAACTTGTTCATTTCTTCTAGATTGTCAAAGTTGTTGACATATAATTGTTCATAGTATTTCATTTTTTTGTGGTATTTCTGCAGTATCAGTTGTTATGTTTCCTTTTTCACTTCTTATTTTGTTTATTTGGGTTCTCTCTCTTTTCTTCTTGGTGAGCTGGCCAGAGGTTTGTCAATCTTGTTTATCCTTTCAAAGAAACTGCTCTTGGTTTTATTGATTTTTGTCTATTGTTTTTTAATCTCTATTTTATTTCCTTTGTAATCTTTATTATTTCCCTCCTTATGCTGACTTTAGGTTTTGTTTGTTCTTCTTTTTCTAATTATTTTAAGTGGTAGGTTATGTTGTTTATTTTAGACTTCTCTTATTTTTTGAGGAAAGCCTGTATCAATATGAATTTCCCTCTAAGAATTGCTTTTGCTGCATCTCAAAGATTTTGTATGGTTGTGTTTTCATTGTCATTAGTCTCAAGGTATTTTTTAATTTCCTCTTTGATTTCATCATTAACCCATTGGGTTTTTAGTAGCATGTTGTTTAGTTTCCATGTAATCAATTTTTTCTCATTTCTTTTTCTATGGTTAATTTCTAGTTTCATGCCATTGTGGTCAGAAAAGACGCTTGAGATAATTTCTATACTCTTAAATTGTTGAGGTTTGTTTTGTGCTCTAGTATGTGGTCAATCCGAGAGAATGTTCCATGTGAACTTGAAAAGAATGTGTATTATGGCTTTTTGGATATAATGTCCTGAAAGTATTAAATCTAACTGTTCCAATGTATCATTTAGGAGCTCTGTTGCCTTATTGCTTCTCTGTCTGGAAGATCTGTCCATTGTTGTGAGTGGGGTGTTAAAGTCTCCTACTATTATTTTATTCCTTGCAATTTCTCCCTTTATGTCTGTTAGTAATTGTTTTATGTATTTGGGTGCTTCTATATTAGGCGCATATTTGTTGATGTGTGTAAAATCCTCTTGTATTGATCCTTTTATCATTATATAGTGCAGTTTTTTATCTTTCTTTGTGGCCTTTGTTTTAAAGTGTATTTTGTCTGATATGAGTATTGCAATCCCTGCTTTCTTGTCATTTCCATTTGCATGAAATACACTTTTCCATCCCCTCACTTTCAATCTATGTGTGTCTTTTGACCTAAAGTGGGTCTCTTATAGGCAGCATATTGTAGGCTCTTGTTTCTTTATCCAATCTGCCACTCTCTGTCTTTTGATTGGGGCATTTAGCCCATTGACATTTAAGGTATTTCTTGATATATATGTATTTATTGCCATTTTAAATCTTGTTTTCCTGCTGAGTTTATATTTCTTCTTTGTGCCTTTATTTTTCTTTTTGTTTTTCCTTTTGTGGTCTGATGATTTTCTTTTGTATTATATCTATTTTCTCTTCTTTTTGGTTTTTATGAGTCTGTTGTATGTTTCTGATTTGTGGTTACCCTGTTTTTCAACTATGTTAACCCCTTCTTATATCTGCTTGCCTTAGATTGGTAGTCATATAGGATTACACACGTTCCAAGCAAATAGTCTTACTCTCCTTCGCCACATTTTATGATTTTGATGTCCTCATATACATCTTTATGCTCATCCTTTTGCTGTTCATTTTGATTTTCATTTCTTTCACAGAAATTTTTTTGATTTTTTTTTAATCTGTGTACTGGCTTATTTAAGTGAGTTACTTTCCAGTTGTGATTTTCTCCTTCCTATAGATTCTTCTTTTCTATTTAGAGAAGGCCTTTCACTATTTCCTTTAGGGTAGGTTTAGTATTGCTATCTTCTTTAATTTTTTGCTTGTGTGAGAAATTCTTTCTGTCTCCTTCTATTCTAAATGATGATCTTGCTGAGTAGAGTATCCTAGGTTGCAGATTTTTCCCTTTCAGGACTTTAAACATATCTTGCCACTCCCTTCTGGCCTGCAACTTTTCTGTAGAGAAATCAGCTTATAGCCTTATGCAGGTTCCCTTGTAGTTAACTCTTTGTTTTTCCTCTAGATGCCTTTAGAATCCTCTCTTTATCTTTAATTTTTGCCATATTTATTATATGTCTTGGTATAGGTCTATTTGGGGTTATCTTGTTTGGGACCCTCTGTGCTTCCTGTACATGTATATCTGTTTCCTTCTTTAGGTTTGGGAAGTTTTCAGCCTAATTTTTTCAAATACATTTTCGATCCCCTTTTCTCTTTCTTCCCCTTCTGGAATCCCTGTTATACATAGGTTGGCATGCTTTATATTATCCCTCAGGTCTCTTATATTGCTTTTTTTTTTTTTTAATTTGGCTTTCTGTCTGCTGTCCTGATTGGGTGATTTCCATTATTCTCTCTTCCAGGTCCCTTATTCTTTCTTCTGTATTATTCATTTTGCTATCCAATGCCTTTAGCTCAGCTTTCATCTCTGCAAATGAGTTTTCTAATTTTTCTTGGTTCCTCTTTATAATTTCAAGTTTCTTTTTACAGTACTCTGCATTTCTGTTGATAGGCTTTCTGAATTCCTTCAGTATTTTTATTATCTCCTTTTTGAAATTGGTATCTATTAGAGTGAACAGATTTGTCTCACTGTTTGCTCTTTCAGGGGAATTCTCTTGGCCTTTTAACTGGGAATGTTTCCTCTCCTTCATTTTACTTCTATTTCTCTTACTCTGTGAGTTTAGGAGAAACAATTATATACTGTGGTCTTGGAGGGCTATTTATATGTCAGAGTGTCCCTGTGTAGCTTGTGTGCATTTAATATATTTGGTGTGAGGGCAGTTTTTAGTATAGATGCCTGTCGCCTCTTTCCTCAGTGTGTGCTGGTCATTACCCCCTTGATGGGGGGTGTACAGATGTGATGACTGGTGCCTGGTCTTGGGGTTTGTGGCAATGGTAGCAGCTCAGGAGCACCCCAAAGCACATGATGGGAGTGGAGGCAGCTTGCAGCCACTCCTGAAGTCCAGGTGGGGGATGGCAGGGGCTTGTGACCACTTCCCAGTGTCAGGGAGGGAGGCGGTGGTGGCTCATGAACTCTCTGGGAGGGAGGTGGCAGAGGCTCATGACCACTCCTAGGGTCTGAGAGGGAGGGGCTCATGACCACTCCTGGGGTCTAGGAGGGATGCAACGGGGGCTCATGACCACTCCTGGGGTCTGGAAAGGATGCAGCAGTAGCTCCCAACTGCTACTGGTCTCTGGGCGGGTGGGGGTTTTCTGAAAATTTTACAAGTATATGTGTTTTTCTCATTTATCTCTTAATGTGGTAAATAAAATGGGTTTTCTTTCATACATAAACCAACCTTGAATTCCTGGAGTAAAACCCACTTGATCACCTTCTTCATTCTTTCTATACATTGGTGGATTTGATTTGCTAATACTACATGAAAACTTCTGGCTTTGTAATCTTCTCTTACTGTAATGTTCTTATTCATTTTGACATCCAGATAAGTGACTCAATAAAATGAGTTGAAGTGTATTCTTTTCTCAGTTTGCATTGTATTCTCCTTATATGCTTGATGGAATTAATCAGTGAAGCCATTTGGGCTTGGAGTTATCTTTGTGGAAATTTGTTAAACTAAAATTTCATTTTCTTTCCTGGTTATTTCTATTGACTATTTTATTTCTTGATGGTAGATCACATCTAACTTTTTTGTGCATAAAGTTTTGTGGGGTTTTTTGTAAATGATGCTGACTGTGGCAATTAATATTCAAGTCCTGAAATTAACATGCTGCCAGGCCTTTCTTTTGTGAGACTATGGGGAATGGGAGTTGAGTCCATTTATTTTACACTAAACCTGTGTTTGATCTTTGTTATTGCTTTAGTTACATTCAGTGCTTCAATGTGATAGACTACTTAGTATAAGCCCTGCAGTGCTGAAGAGTTTCTTATGGTTCTGCTTTATCTTAAGATTTCAACAGGCCCTCCCTATCTGTGCCACAGAATTGATCTCTTGGTGCTGATACACCTTTCTCCACTGGGAGTTATCTCCTGCCTGGTACTTGATGCAAGAATATGAAGTCTTAGGTAGCAAAAATTTTTATTGAAATATAGTTGATTTACAATGTTGTGTTATTTTCAGGGGTACAGTAAAGTGATTCAGGTTTATATATATATATATTTGGAGTGAGGTTCTTAAATTCCTGCTCTGGCCTTTTATTTAAGCAGGTTCTATGTCCCTTTGCCTCAAGGGTAGGGCACTCTCAGCATTCCTGCCTGTTCTCTAGTAGCAGATGATCCCAGACTCATACTCAGTGGAGGGTTCAGGGAGCAGGCAGTTGTTCTTTTTCCTCTTCCAGAAGCAAACTCCCACTGTCTTCCACTCAGTGCAGTGTTCAGATGAGGATTACTTTTCTGGTGTTTTTGCAGATGCAGATGGTCAATATATTGCATATATGCAGTGCCCTGACTATAGACAAGTTTCTATTGATTTTCCTGCTTCACCCTCAAAGTTTGGAAGTACTGTCATGCTTATAACAAATAAGCATGTCTAATAATCTGCCCCACTCTTTCTCATGCCAGGTTGCAATAGGTTTTTATTGTGTTTGGGAATCCAAAGAATTCCAAATTGTCACACCAGCTACACTTCCTCTTTAGGAATTTGCTGAAGTTTTAGCTGTTTTTTTTCTAATGCACTTCTATGTTAGCTACCACCGTTCTGTCGAAGAGGAATCAGTTCATGTGTACCACTCTCTATTGGAGGGGCTTAAAACTCTGGATGTATGTCATTATCTTGCCACCTCAGGCTTCTGATGGACTCTAAAGATACCATTTTGTGGGCTATTTGCCATTTTCTTGTTGCAAAGGGAGCAATGTGCTCCTGAGACTCTTAATATTTTAAACTGGAACCTCTTGATGATCATAAACTTTTATATAGTTCAAATCTATTTTATAGTGCAGCACATGAAGCCAAAAGAGTATGTGACCTCCTCCTGGTCACACAGTATGTCCCTAAGAGCTTATTTCAATACCCAGATCTCCAAATTCCAACTCGGTGTTCTTTTTCTTAAATGTGACTTACCTAAGGATACTGTTTTTGTTTTTGTTTTCTGTTTTTCCTCCAAGCCTTTTGTCTTTGTATGCAAAACCCATTTCACTTCCTGGGCATTCATAGCTACAGAGAAATTACAGCACAGAAATCTAGTTTTAACTCTTCACTTGCCACCAAGCCACATAATGTCCATATGGGAAAAAGTTTCAAGTAACAAGAAACAAGGAAGGGGTTGCTTTTGAAAATCATGTTTCTTCCATGAATAGAGGACATACTTGCATTTTTCAAAGAATGCTGCTTTAAATCTGAAACATCTGATAATAAATTCCTTATATGATCATGTTCTCAGTGATATAGTGGATCTTTCTTGTGCTAAATATAACTAAACCAGTTTAAAAGCTGTCAGTGATATTATTTACTTCCCTACAAAGCTATTTCAGTTCTCCTTTTAATAAATATTGCCTTAAAATTAGAAATAGGAACATATAATATATAAAAGTGATAGTAATCTCCTAAAAGAGACATAATTTTTATTTAAGACAAAAATATATGTAACATTTAGCTTATAAGGTAGAATAACACATTTAATTATTCTGTACTGAATAGATTTTTTTTATTTTCTACATCTTGCATAATCTTCCTCACAGGCTTATAACTCACTTGGTAGCATAGATAACTTAAACTTGCCAAATGAAAATACTTGTTTCCAGTTTAATCACTGTCCCTTTTAATTAAAATACTTTTTCACTTCAAATTTCATCTGCTTATTAGTCTTATGTTAAATCTTTGGTATGAGTCAGTCTCTTAATTAAAGTGTAAGTCTTTTAAATTATCCTCATCTTGTCATTTTTCTCCTCAAGTTTGCTTCAGTATAGAAGTAGAATTTTTCTTTCTCTATGACAGTGGGGAAGGATTTGTTAGATTTACCTGGTAGAGAAAAAGAGATCTACCTGGTAGAGAATGAAAGTAAGGAAGGAAGAAAAAAATGCATGAAAGAAAGTGCAAAATATAAGATGAGCAATATAAATGAATACAAATAGATCTATTTAACTCAGAGTCATGCAGAAGGCATTAACATAATATAAGGCCCTTAAATTTTGTTGCTGGAAATCACCAAGAATACGTATTAACCTGATGCTATCGAATGGACAAAAGTATATAGACAGTGCAAATGTTACTATTAATGGAAAACATTTATAAAATGCTTGTATTTAATGTGAACAGGCAATGAGATTTCCATTTCACCTCTACCATGTAAAGGGCTTGAGAGCCAACATTACATTCTCACAACAGTAAAAGCAGAAGAAACGGAAAATCAGTGACTTTTTGTGAACCCATCAAAAAACTGAGATTGCAGGGAACACTGTCACATGAAAATCTAGAGAAGTCACTGGAGACAAAATGGGAGGAACACTTAAATGGCAAATTTGACAAATAGATGTTATCTGCATATGGACTACATGAGAAACTCTTGGAGGCTTTAGTCTTAAAGGGACCCTACATTGTCATGGCTTTTATTTCCAGGAATCTCACCAGATACTCACAATTAATATCACCTTGTGAAGAAAAGGGAAAGAATCCTTATGAATTACCTCCAAGGCATTCTCCATTAAAAAAAATAGGTTTATTTTCAAGGGGAAAATGCTTTACCATAGACTTTTCCCAAAGCCATAGTACAAGGGCATTTATTTTATTCCAGTCATTCTAGCAAGTCTCACCTAAGGAGAGGAGGGATAATTGAGAAACACTTACAAAGATCACAGTCCTGCTCCACAGGGCAACTAAAAGGCTGAGATTGAACCATAAGATTATAGAACATTTTCCCTTTCCCATATTTTGAAACCACAATTCAGTAGCAGTAGATTACAGCTAAAAGAGCTGCAAGGTGCAGAATCTATCTCAGGAGTAGTTCTTAGGAAAATCCAATGACAACAGCAAAGATAAAAATTGACATTAGAGGAATTTGAGGCCTTTGGCACCTAGAGTTATAGAAAATATAAAATAAAACTCAATGCATGGCCAGATTTCATATAACCTGACACTAGAGACCCATTAGCTCGGCTCTTATTATTCAATACACCACGCATGGCTTTCAACAAAAAGTTACAAAGCATGCTAGAAGGCAAAAAAAAAAAAAAAAATCACTTTCTGAAGAGAAAAAGCCTCACAACCAGACTCAGATGTAACAAGACTGACAGAGAGCTTAAAACAACTATGAGTTATATATTAAGGGATATAATGGTAAAAACTATAAACACAATACCAGTCAGATGGGTAATATAATCAGAGAGATGGAAATGTACTAGAGAATCAAAAGGAAATGATAGAAATCCAAAGCATATTAACATAAAGGAAGACACAATTTCTTCTCTTATTCATAATTGAACTATAGATAATTGATGTTTAAAGTCTTAATAGGAACAATGTATTTGGTGGTTTTAGCATATGGATAAATGAATAACAGATTTCACAGGGAGGAATGGAGGAACTAGAAATGTTCTGTCATAAGGTACCTCCGTTACCTCCACTATACTACATATATAATATTATTAGGTAGTGAACACAGGTTTATCAAATATTTATATTATAAATTTTAGGACAACCAAAAAATAATGTAAAATAAGCATAATTGATATACTAAGAGAGTAGATAAAATATAATTATATAAAGTGTTTTTAAAACTAAGGAAGGCATAAAAGAAAAGAAACAATAAAAATGCAATGAATAGAACATACTTAAAAATACGGCAGTATTAATCCAACTACATCAACAATCAGTTTAATGTGACTGATCTAAAAATGACAGTCAAAAGACAGAGATTGTCAAAGTGGATAAGAAACAGCAAAACCTCATTATAGGTTCACTACAAGAAGTTCAATTTAAATATAAAGACTCATAGGTTAAAAGTAAAGTGATAGAGCAAGAATATACTATGTTAACAATAATAGAAAGCTGCAGGAGCTCTATTAAATTCAGATAAAGCAGGCTTCAAAACAAGAAATCGGGGAAAAATGCATTACATAATGGTAAAGGGTTCAATTTTCCATGAAGGCATAACCGTTGTAAATGTCTATGCACCTAAGAACAGAACATAAAATTATATGTGACAGGAACTGATAGAACTGAAAAGAGAAACAGACAAATCCACTATCATTGTCAAAAATGTCAACCCTCCTTTGTCATTAATTGATAGGTCAAGCTAGCTGAAAACCACTAAGGATGTAATTGACTTGAACAGCTTTATCAATCAACTTGACTAATTGACATTTATAGAATAATCTATCCACAAGAGCAGAATATATATTCTTCTTAAGCTCCGTGAAATATTCACCAACATAGACCACATTCTGGGTCTTAAAAACTTCTTAGGTTCATAAGAATAGAAATCAGACAAATTATGTTCTCAGACCACAATGAAATTAAACAAAAACCCAATAAAGAGAGCTGAAAATCTCCAAATATTTGGTGATTAAACAACACACTTCTAAGTAACAATTGACAAGATGTGGCAAGAGAACTTAGAAAGTTTAAATAAATGAAAATAAAATACAACTTATGAAAATTTGAGGGATGCAACCTAAACAGTGTTTAGGGGGAAATTTATAGCTTGATTGTATACCTTACATAAAAAGAAAAATCAAAAATCAGTAATATAAGATTCCACCATAATAAACCACAGAAAGAATAATAATTTAAGCTTGAAGTAGAAGAAAAGAAATAGTAAAAATTATAGCAGATAGCAATAATTTTGAAAATGGAAAAATAATGAAAAAATTCACAAGCCAATAGCTGCATCTTTGGAAAAATGTCAGTAAATTTTCTAAACATCTAGTCAAGCTAATAAAAAAGAAAAAAGAAATATCAGTATCAGGAATGAAATCAGGATCATGATCACTGTTCATGTGGACATTAAAAGGATAATTAAGAAATACTGTGAATAATGCTATACTGATAATTGATAACTTAAAAGAAATGAACCAAAGCATTGAAAGATACAAACTACCACAACTCACACAAAGAGAAATATATAACATAAATAGGTTTATATCTATTAAGTAAAATGAATCAATAATTTTTTACATGTGTGTATATTCTTTTTCAGATTCTTTTCCATTGTAGGTTATTACAAGATAATACAATTCCCTGTGCTATACTGTAGGTCCTTGTTGTTTACATATTTTATATATAGTGGTGTATATGTTAATCCCAAACTCCTAATTCATTCCCCCCCCATCCCCTTTGGTAATCATAAACTTGTTTTCTATGTCTGTGAGCCTATTTCTGTTTTGTAAATAAGTTCATTTGTATGATTTTTTTAGATTCTGCATGTAAGTGATATTGTATGATATTTGTCTTTCTCTGACTCCACTTAATATTATAATCTTTAGGTCCGTTCATGTTGCTGCAAACAGTATTATTTCATTTTTTATGGCTGAGTAGTATTCCATTGTGTATATATACCACATCTTCTTTATCCGTCCATCAGTTGATGGACATTTAGGTTGCTTCCATGTCTTGGCTATTGTAACTAGTGCTGCTGTGAACATTGGGGTGCATGTACCTTTTTGAATTATAGTTTTCTCTGGATATATGCCCAGGAATGGGATTGAAGGATCATATGATAGCTCTATTTTTTTGTTTTTTTAGAGGTAAAATATAAAATTATTCAATAACTAATAATCTAAAAAAGAAAGCACCAGGACCACTGGTGAATTCTACCAAATATTTAGGAAGAAATGATATCAATTCTGAACAAATCCTTCTAGAAAATAACAGCAGGAAAATACTTTCTATCTCATTCTATGAAGGCTGTATTACCCCCAAATCACATAAACACATTAGAAAAAAGAAAGCTACAGACCAGTATTTCTCATTAACATTGATGCAAAAATGCTCAAGAAAATAATAACATATCATATCCAAATAAGTATAAAAGGAACTATGCACCAACAGCAAGTGGGATTTATTAAAGGTAGGCAGAGCTTGTTCAATATTTGTAAAATCATCAAGGAAATCCACAACAGGATAAAGAAGAAAAATCATATGAACATATCAATTAATATAGAAAAAGGATTTGATATAATCCAATATCATTAATGATTTTTTTAAGAAACCTCAGAAACTAGGACTTAAGGCAAATTTACTTTGGTAAAGAACATCTGCAAAACCTGCAGCTAACATCATATATCATAGAAGAAACTGGAGGCTTTGTCCCTGGGATCAAGAAAATGGTAATGCCCTCTCTCATCATTCCTATTCAGCATCCGGTTAATAATTTTAGTTAGTGCAATAATACAATTTTTAAAAAACATATAGACTGGAAAGGAAGAAATAAAACTGTCTCTATTCATAGATGTCATAATTATCTATGTAGAAATGGTCAAATAATTGAAAATAAAAGTTTCTGGAACTACTAAGCAAAGCCAAATGCTACAAGGTTAATTACTTCCCTATATATTAGCAATGAACAATTGGAAATTGAAATTAAAATAAAAACCACTTGAATAGCACAAAAAATAAAATGCATAGGTAAAAATTTAACAAAATATATGAGTTTTATATGAAGAAAACTACACTTGATGCAAGAAATAAAAGATCTAAATAAATGGGAACATATATTCCAGGTTTATAAATTAGAAGACTAAATATTGCTAAGATGTAAATTCTCCACAACTTGATCTACAGATTTGATGCATTCCTAAATATCCCAGATAGCTATTTAACAAATATTGGCTATCAAGTCTAAAGGAAAAGGAGGGGGAAAAAACTCAGAATAGCCAGAACAAATATGAAAAAAACATTAAAGAAATCATATTATTAGATTCCAAGATTTACTAAAAAACTACAATAATCAACATAGTGAGGTATTGGTAAATGAGTAGACATGTA
This sequence comes from Mesoplodon bidens, assembly GCF_964165515.1. Lineage (NCBI taxonomy): Eukaryota > Metazoa > Chordata > Mammalia > Artiodactyla > Ziphiidae > Mesoplodon > Mesoplodon bidens. The sequence goes on from NC_138164.1 coordinate 68,174,370, forward strand.
AATCAATGAAACAGAATACAAAGTACAGAAACAGATCCACACAAATATAGCAGCTACTTTATAAAAAGAAGGCAATCCAATGGAAAAGCAGTTTTTACAACAAATTATGCTGGAAGAATAGGATATCCATATGCCAAAAAGAAAAAAAATCAATGTAAAATGTCTGATAGACCTATACATAAAATAGATTAGGAACCAGGATTTACTGTATAGCACAAGGACTTATGCCCAGTATTATGTAATAACCTATAATGGAATATAATCTGCAAAAAAAAAAAAAAGACTGAATGACCATGATGTACACCTGAAACTAATTCAATATTGTAAATCAACTATACTTCAATAAAAAATAAGCATAAAATAAAAAATTAAACTTTTTGCAGAAAACACAGGAGAAAATCTAGGTGATCTTAGATTGGTGATGAGTTTTTAGATACAGCACTAAAAGCATGATGCATGAAATGCAAACATTAAGTTGGACTTCATTAAAAAACAAATAAACATTATGTTCAGTAAAAGACACTGTGAAGAGAATCAAAAGACAAGCCACAGACTGGGAAAACAATTTGTAAGACACATATATGATAAAGGGTTTGTATCCAAAATATGCAAAGAACTGTTAAAATTCAACCATAAGAAAACTCAGAACTCAATTTATATAAAGTCATTTCACCAAAGAAGATATACAAATGGCAAGTAAGCATGTGGAAAAATGTCTAACATAATTCAATGTTACAAGTCAAAATAACAGTGAGAGCCATTGTATATCTATTAGAATTACTAAAATCCAAAACCTGAGCACACCAACTGCTGGTGAGGGTGAGGAGCAACAGGAGCTCTCATTCATTGCTGGTGGGAATGCGAAAAGTTTTAGCCACTTTGGAAGGCAGTTTAGCAGTTGTTTACAAAGCTAAAGATAGTCTTACCATATGATTCAGAAATCATGCTACTAGGTATTTATCCAAATGCATTGGAAACTACATTCACACAATGTTTATTGTAGCTTTATTCATAATTGCTGAAAACTGGAGGCAAACAAAATGTACTTCACAGGTGAATGGGTAAACAAACTGTGGCATATCTGTACAATGGAATACTATTCAGTGATTAAAATAAATGATCTAACAAGGCACAAAAGACTTGGAGGAAACTTAAATGCATATTGCTGAGTGAAAGAAGCCAGTCTGAAAAGGCTACTTACTGCAAAGTTGAATTCACACCGCCATTCATTTTTAATACCTATGAACTTTTACAGCACAAAGGAAAGGCCTTAACTTAGACAAGTTTTTAAAAAATCATTTAGGAGGTCAAAATATCCCAGGATGAAATTAAAAATGTGAAAAAATATCTAAATGAGTTTTTTTTTTAATTGTGAAACAACCTCACTGAAAGAGATGATGTAAAAAATTGCTATCTCAACTACCTTTGGAGAAGAATCTGTAAGACTAAAGGCAAAAAGTACTGTTATTAACCAGTGTACCCTAGTGGATAAAGTTATTTTCCATGCAGATATTGATTAATAATTCTGATATCACTAGACAAGTACACTGGAATTGGACAATAAAATAATATGATAGCAGATGTTAGGAGCCTAGATTTTCATTGTTGAAGTGGAAGGTTATAGATAAGGAAGGAGTGGAGGCTAGAATGAACCATGTAGTAATGACTTGGAGGTTTCAGTGTGATATACTGAATCAGTACTTATACAGATGGTTACACATAGAAATATTTATAGGTAAGTGAAGATACACCGGTTAATATACATACAAATATTCCTTTGCTTTCCTTGCTCTGTCAGCTAAGAGGGTCTAGAAACAATGGCAACCAGTAGCAATGAGTATATACAGTGCTCAGATCTTGGTTTTTAATAACATTCTGCAATAGGAGGGATTCTTAGAAAAATGACTGATTCTCCGACTACTGCAGGAAATACACAAAATGGGTCTAAAACATTTTGTAGTGGCAGAAAGCTAGGAAGTGCTCAACAAATGCACACACACACACACACACACAATAATGGGGTATGTCAAAGAGATTGGAAACAACCAAAGAACTCTGGACAAATTTGGAACACTTCAGGCATCAAAATAAAGTCATGTTGGATTATAACCGAAAGTATAAGATAAGTATCTGTGTCCACACTGATAGAAATAAATGAATAAATAAATGGAAGAGACAGATCCTCCATGAAGAATTCAAAATAATTTAGGCACATGCTCCATCCTCAAGGAGTGGAGCATCACTCCCCACTCCTTAAGTGTGGGCAAAACATTATGATTTGTTCCAAACTATGAAAAATCGAGAGGAAAAGAATACAGTGAAGAAGTTTGACAGGGCTTCCCTGGTGGCGCAGTGGTTGAGAGTCTGCCTGGCGATGCAGGGGACGCGGGTTCATGCCCCGGTCCAGGAAGATCCCACATGCCGCGGAGTGGCTGGGCCCGTGAGCCATGGCCGCTGAGCCTGCACATCCGGAGCCTGTGCTCCGCAACGCGAGAGCCCACAACAGTGAGAGGCCCGCGTACCGCAAAAAAAAAAAAAAAAAAAGAAGTTTGACAGACACTATCTTTACTGGGCATTAAAGTGAACATCAACAGTAATAAGTCAGGTTGATAGTACATACCCCTGATATGATGTGAAGAAAATAGAACATTACCTTTCTAATCTTCCTGAAACCCATAACCCCACTCTAATCATGGGAAAGACATCAGACAAATTGTAGTTGAGAGAGATTCTGCAAAATATCTGACCAGTATTCCCTAAAACCGTCAAGGTCATTAAAAACAAAGTCAATCAAATTTTCACAGCTAAGAGGACCCTAAGGAGACATGACAACTAAATGTAATGTAATGTGGTAAGTTGGACATTATCAGAAAAAGAATATTAGGTAAAATCTAAGTAAATCTCAATAAACTGGACTTCAGTTAATAATAATGTATCAATATTGGTTACTTGATTTTAACAATATATCAGATTAATGTAAGATGTTAATAATGAGGAAAACTAAACATAGTGTATACTCTCTCTACTATCTTTAAAATTATTCTCTAAATCTAAAACAGTTTTAAAAATAAAAGTTTATTTAAAATAATGAAGCAATGAAGCACATAGTATTACAGAAATGCAATGTAATTTCGTGGCAAGATCCCTGGACTAGGAGTCAGGAGACTTACAGAGTGATCCCTATCATGCAGTAATTTCTCTGTGTAACCTTGAGCATATCACTTAACCTCTCTGGGCTTTTGCTTTCTCACCTGCAAAAATATGAGTTTTGTAACAAAAAGTTTCTCTTGTTTTTAAATTATGTTTCTAATCTAACAGTTCAGTTCAGTAAATCTTTATACTAATTTTGATTTTTTTCCAAGAGGATTTGTGTCAGGAGGAAAATTTCATTACCTTTGTTTCACATGTGGGGTTCTTTTTCTGTTTGTACCCAATGTATAAATAATATACAATGACAGTGCAATTTCAACCCAATTTCACTGTTTCTGAAAGTGTTGATAGGAATCCAAAATGTGAAGCTTGTTACCAACTGGACATTTTTTTAATAATTTCTAATTCTTTAACACCTTTAATACCCTTTTTTTCCCCATTGTTATTGTTGTTAAGATTGTGATAATAGGACACTGGCAGATCATAGGGCATTAAATTCCTCTGAAAGATAGCTTTACAAATATAATTTTATTATATTTCCAAATTAGATGTTTAACAAACTATTTTATATTTGTGTGTCTCATTTGATATTCACAACACAGTAACCATTGTTTTATAGAGAAGAAAATGGAAGCACAGATGGCTCTTAACTAGCCAAGAATCAGTTTACAGCAAGTAAGAGACAGAGCTTTAATCAGGCCTGAGGCTTCTTACTCAGAGTGGAGAGATACTTCTATTCAGATCACAAAATTCCAATTAGCGTAGGACTTGGTAGGAGCTCAAAAATATCAATATTTGTAGCATAAATAATTGATGCCACTTCTCTTCCCATTTAGGATATGGGCAACCAAAAAAGAATATTACTCCCAAAGGAGCAATGATTAAAAAGCCAGACAATGTACAAAATTGTTGTCTTTTTTTAAGGTATCAGAGATCTGAGATTATAAAACAACCAGGATTCCAAAATGTAACAAGTCTCTTTGAGGAGAGACAAAACCCACAGACTGATTTTGTCTTCAGTAGAACTTGAGAAGAAAAGATGGCAGCCATAAAAGAATTAAGAAAAATATTGAAATTTAAACAAATTCTTGAAGTGCAATTGTGGGCTTAGAGTGACAGTTCAGAATCCCTAGTGCCCCAGACAGAATGGTAGTCTTCATCCTCTCAACATTTCCTTTTCATGGCTATCCACAAATGCTCACTGAAAAAGACTGGCGGTGGGGCCAGAGAAGTGAGAAACTCCCCCTCAGTTGCACAGGCTCAAAATACTGCCAGTTTCTATTGTCCTTCTCTCATGCGCAGCACAAGCTTCTCAACCTGATAAAAGAATATCTGCAAAAATCCTCCAGCTTACATCATACTTAATGGACAAAGACTGAATCCTCCCTCCTACAATTAGGGAGAAAGCAAGGATGTCCACACCTCAAACCTTTCTTCAACATTGTACTAGAGCTCCTAGCAAGAAAAAGTAATACAGTACATGCAGACTGGAAAGAAATAAGTAAAACTGTCTTTTTTTGAAGTCCACATGATCCCATCTACATAGTAAATACCAAAATACTTTCAAAGATCAACTAGAACAAATTTTTATCAATGTTGCAGAACACAATTTTATCTTTATACTAATAATCAATAATTGGAAATTAATTTAAAAAACACAACCATTTACCTAAGTGCAGGTAATGGCTTCCTAACTAAGATTCAAAATCCAGATGCAATACAATTAAATATTGATACATTTGACATAATAATTTAAAAATAAAACTTTGTGGTTAAAAACAAAATTAAATCACAAGACAATTGACAGGAAATATTTCTAACAAGTATCACATGTAAAAGTCTAATATCATGAGTATGTAAATTAAAGAAATATTATAGAAATGATAGAAAATGTGTAGTTCATTCTAGCTTCCTCTCCTTGCTTATCTATAAAAACTCTCACTCTCATAAGGAAAAATTTGGCTGCCAGCATCCACCATTTTCTTAATTGTTCATTTTTAGTATAATAGTTTCAAATTCTTATGTACTACCCCCATGAGGTAAATTTATTAACTGGAGTACAATGCTGATGTACAGTTCCTTTTTCCTTTAGTTTAACAAAATTCCATTAATTTTCAAATGTGATCCGGCAACATCTTTTCCTCCATCCACTTAAGTTCTTCATGCATTTGCAATTCATTTAGGTTGCTTTGTCACATTCTGCATCACATTATGTGATCTCTCAGTCTTCTAATTTTTTTTCTTTGCAAACATTAAGGTCCATACTTTGTGCAGTAAAGTTCTATGGGTTTTGAGAAATTTATAAAGTCTTATATCCACTATTACAAGATCAAAATTCACAACCCTAAAAAATGCCCTGTGCTTCAACACTTCCTCTTTCACTTCCTCCACCCACCCTCAGTCTCCTAGCAATCATTCATTTATTTACTCTCGGTACTTTTGCCTGTTCCATTTTGTCACATAAATGGAATCATACAGTATATAGCTTTTTAAGACATGCTTTTTTCCACATGTGTTTAAGATTCATTGACATTCGTGTGCCTAGACGGCTCATTCCATTATTCAGTGAATGTAATTTCATTGAATGTACGTACCACAAATTGTTTTTCCATTCAGCTATTAAAGGACATTTTGGTTGCTTTTATTCCTGGCCATTATGAATAAGGATGCTGTAAGTAAAAGACTGCATATTTTTGTAAGGAAATACACTTTCCAATCATTTGAATAAATACTTAGAATGTAACTGTGGGATCATTGGTAAGATTAGGTTTAGCTTTGTAAGAAACTGCCAAGCTGTTTTCATGGGTGTTACCAACACAATGAAGGAGAGATCCTCCTGCTTTACATTTTTGCCAGTAACTGGCATTGTCAAGGTTTTATTTTTCTTTTAACATCTTTATTGGAGTATAATTGCTTTAAAATGGTGTGTTAGTTTCTGCTTTGTAACAAAGTGAATCAGTTATACATATACATATGTTTCCATATCTCTTCCCTCTTGAATCTCCCTTCCTCTCACCCTCCCTATCCCACCCCTCTAGGTGGTCACTAAGCACCGAGCTGATCTCCCTGTGCTATGCAGCTGCTTCCCACTAGCTATCTATTTTACGTTTGGTAGTGTATATATGTCCATGCCACTCTCTCTCTTTGTCACAGCTTACCCTTCCCCCTCCCCATATCCACAAGTCCATTCTCTAGTAGGTCTGTGTCTTTATTCCTGTCTTACCCCAGGTTCTTCATAACCTTTTATTTATTTTTTTCTTAGATTCCATATATATGTGTTAGCATACGGTATTTGTTTTTCTCTTTCTGACTTACTTCATCCTGTATGAAAGACGCTAGGTCCATCCACCTCACTACAAATATCTCAATTTAATTTCTTTTTATGGCCGAGTAATATTCCATTGTATATATGTGTCACATCTTCTTTATCCATTCCTCCTATGATGGACACTTAGGTTGCTTCCATGTCCTGGCTATTGTAAATAGAGCTGCAATGAACATTTTGGTACATGACTCTTTTTGAATTATGGTTTTCTTAGGGTATATGCCCAGTAGTGGGATTGCTGGGTCATATGGTACTTCTATTTGTAGTTTTTTAAGGAACCTCCACACTGTTCTCCATAGTGGCTGTATCAATTTACATTCCCACCAACAGTGCAAGAGTGTTCCCTTTTCTCCACACCCGCTCCAGCATTTATTGTTTCCAGATTTCTTGTTGATGGCCATTCTGACTGGTGTGAGATGATATCTCATTGTAGATTTGATTTGCATTTCTCTAATCACTGATCATGTTGAGCTTTCTTTCATGTGTTTGCTGGCAATCTGTATATCTTCGTTGGAGAAATGTCTATTTAGGTCTTCTGCCCATTTTTGGATTGGGTTTTTTGTTTTTTTGTAACTGAGCTGCATGAGCTGCTTGTAAATCTTGCAGATTAATCCTTTGTCAGTGGCTTCATTTGCAAATATTTTCTCCCATTCTGAGGGTTGTCTTTTGGTCTTGTTTATGGTTTCCTTTGCTGTGCAAAAGCTTTTAAGTTTCATTAGGTCCTATTTGTTTATTTTTGTTTTTATTTCTATTTCTCTAGGAAGTGGGTCAAATATGATCTTGCTGTGATTTATGTCATGGAGTATCTGCCTATGATCTCCTCTAAGAGTTTGTTAGTGTCTGGCCTTACATTTAGGTCTTTAATCCATTTTTAATTTATTTTTCTGTATGGCATTAGGGAGTGTTCTAATTTCATACTTTTACATGTACCTGTCCAGCTTTCCCAGAACCATTTATTGAAGAGGCTGTCTTTTCTCCACTGTATATTCTTGCCTCCTTTATCAAAGATAAGGTGACCATATGTGCATGGGTTTATCTCTGGGCTTCCTATCCTATTCCATTGATCTATATTTCTGTTCTTGTGCCAGTACGATACTGTCTTGATTACTGTAGCTTTGTAGTATACTCTGAAGTCAGGGAGCTTGATTCCTCCAGCTCCATTTTTCGTTCCCAGGATTGCTTTGGCTATTTGGGGTCTTTTGTGTTTCCATACAAATTTTGAAATTTTTTTGTTCTAGTTCTGTGAAAACTGCCAGTGGTAGTTTGATAGGGATTGCACTGAATCTGTAGATTGCTTTGGGTCGTAAACTCATTTTCACAATGTTGATGCTTCCAATCCAAGAAAATGGTATATCTCTCCATCTATTTATATCATCATTAATTTCTTTCATCAGTGTCTTATAACTTTTTGCATACAGGTCTTTTGTCTCTTTAGGTAGGTTTATTCCTAGATATTTTATTCTTTTTGTTGCAATGGTACATGGGAGTGTTTTCTTAATTTCACTTTCACATTTTTCATCATTAATGTATAAGAATGCAAGAGAATCCTGTGCATTAATTTTGTATCCTTCTACTTTACCAAATTCATTGATTAGCTCTAGTAGTTTTCTGGTAGCATCTTTAGGATTCTCTATGTAGACTATCATGTCATCTGCAAATAGTGACAGCTTTACTTCTTCTTTTCCATTTTGGATTCCTTTTATTTCTTTTTCTTCTCTGATTGCTGTGGCTAAAACTTCCAAAACTATGTTGAAGAAGAGTGGTGAGAGTGGGCAACCCTGTCTTGTTCCTGATCTTGGTGGAAATGGTTTCAGTTTTTCACCATTGAGGATGATGTTGGCTGTGGGTTTGTCATATATGGCCTTTATTATGTTGAGGAAAGTTCCCTCTATGCCTACTTTCTGCAGGGTTTTTATCATAAATTGGTGTTGAATTTTGTCGAAAGCTTTCTCTGCATCTATTGGGATGATCATATGGTTTTTCTCCTTCAATTTGTTAATATGGTGTATCACATTGATTGATTTGCATATATTGAAGAATCCTTGCATTCCTGGAATAAACCCTACTTGATCATGGTGTATGATCCTTTTAATGTGCTGTTGGATTCTGTTTGCTAGTATTTTGTTGAGGATTTTTGCATCTATGTTCATCAGTGATATTGGCCTGTAGTTTTCTTTCTTTGTGACATATTTGTCTGGTTTTGGTATCAGGGTGATGGTGGCCTCATAGAATGAGTTTGGGAGTGTTCCTCCCTCTCCTATATTTTAGACAAGTTTGAGAAAGATACGTGTTAGTTCTTCTCTAAATGTTTCATAGAATTCGCCTGTGAAGCCATCTGGTCCTGGGCTTTTGTTTGTTGGAAGATTTTTAATCACAGTTTCAATTTCAGTGCTTGTGATTGGTCTGTTCATATTTTCTATTTCTTCCTGATTCAGTCTTGGCAGGTTGTGCATTTCTAAGAATTTGTCCATTTCTTCCAGGTTGTCTATTTTATTGGCATAGAGTTGCTTATAGTAATCTCTCATGATCCTTTGTATTTCTGCAGTATCAATTGTTACTTCTCCTTTTTCGTTTCTAATTCTATTGATTTGAGTATTCTCCCTTTTTTTCTTGGTGAGTCTGGCTAATAGTTTATCAATTTTGTTTATCTTCTCGAAGAACCACCTTTTAGTTTTATTGATCTTTGCTATTGTTTCCTTCATTTCTTTTTCATTTATTTCTGATCTGATCTTTATGATTTCTTTCCTTCTGCTAACTTTGGGGTTTTTTGTTCTTCTTTCTGTTTTAGGTGGAAGTTTAGGTTGTTTATTTGAGATGTTTACTGTTTCTTAAGGTAGGATTGTATTGCTATAAACTTCCCTCTTAGAACTGCTTTTGCTGCATCCCATAGGTTTTGGGTGGTTGTACCTCCATTGTCATTTTTTTCTAGGTATTTTTTTTATTTCCATTTTGATTTCCTTAGTGATCACTTTGTTATTAAGTAGTGTATTTTTTAGTCTCCATGTGTTTGTATTTTTTACAGATCTTTTCCTGTAATTGATATCTAGTCTCATAGCATTGTGGTCGGAAAAGATACTTGTTATGATTTCAATTTTCTTAAATTTACCAAGGCTTGATTTGTGACCCAAGATATGATCTATCCTGCAGAATGTTCCATGAGCACTTGAGAAAAATGTGTATTCTGTTGTTTTTGGGTAGAATGTCCTATAAATATCAGTTAAGTCCATCTTTGTATGATCTGTCCCTTGGTGAAAGTGTGGTGTTAAAGTCCCCTACTATGATTGTGTTGCTGTCGATTTCCCCTTTTATGGCTTTTAGTATTTGCCTTATGTATTAAGGTTCTCCTATCTTGGGTGAATAAATATTTACAATTGTTATATCTTCTTCTTGGATGGATCCCTTGAGCATTATGTAGTGTCCTTCTTTGTCTCTTGTAATAGTTTTTGTTTTAAAGTCTATTTTGTCTGATATGAGAATTGCTACTCCATCTTTCTTTTGATTTCCATTTGCATGGAATATCATTTTCCATCCCCTCACTTTCAGTCTGTATGTGTCCCTCGGTCTGAAGTGGGCCTCTTGTAGACAGCATATATATGGGTGTTGTTTTTGTATCCCTTCAGCCAGTCTGTGTCTTTTGATGGGATCATTTAATCCATTTACATTTAAGGTAACTATCGATATGTATGTTCTTATTCCCATTTTCTTAATTGTTTTGGGTTTGTTATTGTAGGTCTTTTCCTTCTCTTGCATTTCTTGCCTAGAGATCCTTGCTGGGTAGAGTAATCTTGTTTGTAGGTTTTTCTCCTTCATCACTTTAACTATGTCCTGCCACTCCCTTCTGGCTTGCAGTGTTTCTGCTGAAAGATCAGCTGTTAACCTCATGGGGATTCCCTTGTGTGTTATTTGTTGTTTTTCCCTTGCTGCTTTTAATATGTTTTCTTTGTATTTAATATTTGATATTTTGATTAATATGTGTCTTTGCGTGTTTCTCCTTGGATTTACCCTATATGGTACTCTCTGTGCTTCCTGGACTTGATTAACTATTTCCTTTCCCATATTAGGGCAGTTTTCAACTATAATCTCTTCAAATATTTTCTCAGTCCCTTTCTTTTTCTCTTCTTCTTCTGGGACCCATATAATTCAGAGGTTGGTATGTTTAATGTTGTCCCAGAGGTCTCTGAGACTGTCCTCCATTCTTTTCATTCTTTTTTCTTTATTCTGCTCTGCAGTAGTTATTTCCAGTGTTTTATCTTCCAGGTCACTTATCTGTTCTTCTGCCTCAGTTATTCCACTATTGATCCCTTCTAGAGTATTTTTAATTTCATTTATTGTGTTGTTTATCGTTGCTTGTTTCCTCTTTACTTCTTCTAGGTCCTTGTTTAATGTTTTTTGCATTTTCTCTATTCTGTTTCCTAGATTTTATATCAGCTTTACTATCATTATTCTGAATTCTTTTTCATGTAGCCTGCCTATTTCCTCTTCATTTGTTAGGTCTGGTGGGTTTTTACCTTGCTCCTTCATCTGCTGTGTGTTTCTCTGTCTTCTCATTTTGCTTATCTTGCTGTGTTTTGGGTCTCCTTTTTGCAAGCTGCAGGTTCGTAGTTCCTATTGTTTTTGGTGTCTGTCCCCTGTGGCTAAGGTTGGTTCAGTGTGTTGTGTAGGCTTCCTGGTGGAGGGGACTAGTGCCTGTGTTCTAGTGCATGAGGCTGGATCTTGTCTGTTTGGTGGGCAGGTCCACATCTGGTGGTGTGTTTTGGTTTGTCTGTGGCATTATTATGATTTTACGCAGCCTCTCTGCTAATGGGTGGGGTTGTGTTCCTGTCTTGCTTGTTGTTTGACATAGGGTGTCCAGCACTGTAGATTCTTGGTCGTTGAGTGAATCTGCGTCTTGGTGTTGAGATGGAGATCTCTGGGAGATTTTTGCCATTTGCTATTTCATGGAGCTGGGAGGTCTCTTGTGGACCAGTGTCCTGATGTTGGGTCTCCCACCTCAGAGGCACAGCACTGACTCCTGGCTGGAGCACCAAGAGCCTTTCATCCACACAGCTCAGAAAAAAAAAAGGGAAAAAATAGAAAGAAGGATAAAATAAAATAAAATAAAGTAAGATAAAATAACATTATTAAAATAAAAATTAATTATTAAGAAAAAAAAATTTTTTAAGTAAAAACAAAGAGAAACAAATAAAAACGGACAGACAGAGCCCTAGGACAAATGGTGAAAGCAACTTATACAGACAAAATCTCACACTGAAGCATACACATACGCACTCACAAAAAGAGGAAAAGTGAAAAAAATAATACATCTTGCTCCCAAATTCCACCTCCTCAATTTGGGATGATTCTTTGTCTATTCAGGTATTCCACAGATGCGGGGTACATCAAGTTGATTGTGGAGGTTTAATGCACTGCTCCTGAGGCTGCTGGGAGGGATTTCCCTGTCTCTTCTTTGTTTGCACAGCTCCCAGTGTTCAGCTTTGGATTTGGCCCCGCCTCTGCGTGTAGCTCGCCTGAGGGTGTCTGTTCTTCACACAGATAGGACGGGGTTAAAGAAACTGCTGCATTGGGGGCTCTGGCTCACTCAGGCCGTGGGGAAGGAGTGTTATGGATGTGGGGTGAGCCTGTGGTGGCAGAGGCAGGTGTGACGTTGCAACAGCCTGTGGTGCACTGTGCATCCTCCCAGAGATGTTGTCCCTAATCACGGGACCCTGGCAGTGGTGGGCTGCACAGGCTCCTGGGAGGGGAGGTGTGGAGAGTGACCTGTGCTTGCACACAGGCTTCTTGGTGGAGGCAGCCGCAGCCTTAGTGTCTCATGCCCGTCTCTGGGGTCCGCGCTGATAGCCACGGCCTGCTCTTATGCTCATTTAACATTTGTGTATCTTCTTTGGTGAGGTGCCTGTTCAAATCTTTAGCTCATTTAAATAATTGTATTATTTTCTTTTTTCTCCAGTTTTATGGAAATATGGTTGACAAATAAGAATTGGATATATTGAGGTTGTGCAATGTAATTTTTAAAGTGTATATTGTGATGATTTAATATATATGTATATTGTAAAATGATTACAAAATCAGGTTAATTAAGATATCCATCAACTCACATAGTTACCATTTGTTTGCACATACTGAGAGCACTTATGATCTATTCTCCTAGAAAATTTGAACTATACAATATATTACTATAATAATTATGATGTACATTAGATCTGTAGCACTTATTCATCTTATAATTGAAAGTTTGTACCTTTGACCAACATCTTCCCAATTTCTCCATCTCCAATCCCTGGTAACCATGTTCTATTCTTTAGTTCTATGAGTTTTATAGGTGTAACATACAAGTGATGTCATACAGTATTTGTCTTGCTGTGTATGACTCTTTCACTTAGCATAATGCTCTCCATGTTCATCCATGTTGTTGCAAATTACAGAATTTCCTTCTTTTTTATGGATGAAAAATATTCCATTGTATGTATATACTAGACTTTATCCATTGATCTGTCCATGAAATCTTAGGCTGTTTCCCTAACTTGCCTATTATGAATAATGCTGAGATGAATATGGGATTGCATATATCTCCAGAAGTTGCTGATTTCATTTCATTCATTTCATTCAATTCATAAGTTGGATTGTTGAATTATAGAGTAATTCTATTTCTAATAGTTTAAGGAAACTCCATACTGTGTTCCATAATGGGTGTACTAATTTATATTCCCAACAGTAGTGTACTAAATACACTTTTCTCCTTACCCTCACCAACACTTATTACCCCTTGCCTTTTTAATAATAGCCCTTCTAGCAGGTGTGAGGTGATCTTTCATTATGCCTTTAATTTGCATTTCCCTGGTGATCAGTGATCTTGAACACCTTTTCATATACCCATTAGACATATGTATGTCTTCTGTGGAAAAATGTCTACTCAAGTCCTTTGTCTGTTTTTTTAACTCAGATTATTTGGGTTTTTTTCCTATTAAGTTGTATGAATTTTTACGTATTTTGGATTTTAACCACTCATCAGATATAGGGTTTGCAAATATTTTCCCATTCCATAGATTGCTTTTTCATTTTGTTGATTGTTTCTTTTGGTGTGCAGAAGCCCTTTAGTTTGATGTAGTCCCACTTGTTTATTTTTGCTTTTGTTACTCTACTTTTTGCTGTCATATTGAAAAATAAACATAGTCAAGGCCAATATGAAGAGGTTTTCACCCTGTTTACTTCTAGGAGTTTTACAGTTTCAGGTGTTACCTTTAAGTCTTTAATCCATTTTAAGTTAATTTTTATGTGTGTTATAAGATAAAGGTCCAATTTCATTCTTTTGCCTGCATATATCCAGTTTTCCCAGCACCATTTATTAAAGAAACTATACTTTCCTCATTGTGTATCCTTGGCATTCTTCTCAAAAATTAGTTGGCTGAATATGCATGGATTTATTTCTGGGCTCTAAATTTTGTTCCATTGATCTATGTGTCTGTTTTTATGACAGTAACATAATGTTTTGATTATTATAGCTTTGGAATATAATTTGAAATCAAGTGGTGCGATGCATACAGATTTGTTCTTCTCAAGAATTGTTCTTTGGTTATTCGGGGTTATTCTGTGGTTCTAATGAACTTTAGGATTGCTTTTTCTATTTCTTTGAAAATGCCATGGAATTTTATTAGGGATTGTATTGAATTTATAGATTGGTTTGGGTAATATGGACATTCTAACAGTATTAATTCTTCCCGTTCATGAATACATAAATCTTTCCATTTATCTGTGTTATTTTCAATTTCTTTCATTACTGTCTTATAGTTTTAATGTACAGATCTTATACCTTGTTTAAATTTATCACTAAGTATTTTATTCTTTTTAATGTTATTGTAAATAGGAGAGTTAACATATTTTTCAGAAAGTTTGTTGTTAGTATGTAGATATGAACAAGGTTTCTGTATATTTTGTATCCTGCAACTTTACTGAATCCATTTATTAGGTGACAGTTTTTGGTGAAGACTTTAAGGGTTTCTATATATAAGATCATAAACAGAATCAGTTTAACCTTTTCCTTTCCAATTTGGATGGGTTTTATTTCATTTCCTTGCCTAGTTGCTCTGGCTAGGACTTCCTGTACTGTTTTGAATAAAAGTAGAAAAATTGAGCACCCTCGTCTTATTCCTGATCTCAAAGTAGATGTTTTCCCCTTTTCAGTTTTAAATATAATGTTAGCTGTGGGCTTGACATATATGGTCTTTATCATATTGAAATACATTCCTTCTATACCTAAATTGTTGAGAGTTCTTATCATGAATGTATATTGAATTTTGTCAAATCCTTTTTCTGCATCTTTTGAAATGATCATATGTTTTTTGACTTACATTGTGTTAAAGTGGTATACTGAAGTCCCCCACTTTTATTGTATTGCTGTCTATTTATCTTTCAGTTTTGTTAATATTTGTTTTATATATTTAGGTGCTCTGAGGTTAAGTGCCTATATATTTAGAATTTTTATATCCTTTGGTGAATTGACTCCTTTATCATTATTTAGTGGCCTTCTTTGTCCTTTGTGACAGATTTTCATTGAAAGTTTATTTTGCCTAATATAAGTACAGCTACCCTGCTTTCTTTTGGTTACCAAAAACAGTTTCTTTTCCCATTCTTTCACTTTTAGCCTATATGTGTCTTTAAGACCAAAGTGAGTCTCTTGTAGGCAGCATATTATTTGACTCTTTTATTTTTTTCCAGTTCAACCACTGTGTGGATTTTTTTTTGAATTTAATCCATTTACATTTAATTTAATTGGTAGGTAAGGACTTACTACTCTCATTTTGTTAAATGTTTTCTGACTGTTTTGTTATTCCCTTGTTCATTTTTTCTTCTTTTTCTGTCTTGCTTTATGATTTTTTGGTCAGGGTATACTTGGATTCATTTCTGTATTTTTTAAACTAATTTTACCTGAAGTATGATGATAGATTTACATTATATATATATACATATATATATATATATATATATATATATATATATACACCTTTTATTTCATTAGAAATAGAAAGCTCCTTGATAGTCCTAGTTTTTTTTTGGGGGGGGAAGTTTTTTTATGAGTGCATATTTAGTTTTCTTAAATGCTTTTTTAAATATCTATTGATATAGTCATGTGGCTTTTCTTATTCAGTATGCTAATAGGATAATTATACTGATGGACTTAATGTTGAACTTGTTTTCCATTCATGGGATGAGCACCATTTTATAATGAAATATGATTTATTTTTATATATCACTTCGATTTTCTAATATTTTGTCAAGGAGTATTTTCTCTCTGTTTACAAGAGATTTACTGGTCTGTATTATTCTAGTTATCTCCTTATCTGGTTTTGGTATTAAAGTACTACTTGGCACATAGAATGAGTTATTAAGTTATCCCTCTGCTTCTATTTTCTGGAAAATATTGTGAAATTTTCCATCATTTCTTACTTAAATGTTTGGTAAAATTCAATGGTAAAACCATCTTGGGCTGTAGCTTTACAAAATTATTAGTCTTTTATTCATTGTCCTTAATAGATTTAAGGCTATTTAGGTTATCTGTTTTTCCTCATGTGAAATCTAGTAGTTTGTGTCTTTCAAGGGTTTGATACTTTTTATTCTAAAATATGAAATTTGATGGGATAGAGTTGTTCCAAGTATTTATTTATAATCCTATTAATGGCCATGGGATCAGTAGAAATCCCTCTCATTCATTTATGATATTGGTATTTTGCATCTTCTCTCTTTAAACCTTAATTAATCTGGCTAGTGTTTTATCAGTTTTATTGCTCTGTTTAAGAAACACTTTTGCTTTTGTTGATTTTCTCCATTGTTTTTTGGGTTTTAGCTTCATTAATTTCTGCTATAATTTGTATTATTTTTCTTTGCTTGCTTTAGGCCTAAATTGATCTTCTGTTTCTAGTTTTCCTATAGACTGTATTTATCTTTTCTTGCCTCTTTGCATGCATACACATTTTTTCTGATGTTTAAAACAATAATGTACATAATAAGAGTTACATTATACTGAACACTTATACACCAGATACTAGATTAGATGATTTACATATAAAGATTTTTCTAATTTCCCAAACAACCCCTTTAGGTAGTTATCATCTACATTTTACTAGTGACAAAATTGATACTCAGAGAAGTTATTACTTCTTCCAGGCCACAGAGCCAGTGATTGAGAACACTTGAATATAGTTCTAAACGTTTCTAAAGGCATTGTTTTAAATATACTACTGTTTTCCCTGTGAAAATATGTAGAGTTACTTAAGCTTGTGCACAAGTTTATCATCGTTCATAGTGTCTCATATCTTGAAAATGGGATAGCAATACTTACTTGTTTATATCCTTCAAGGAAATGCAATTTTAATATATATTGAATTGCTTTTATAAAACAAAATGGAAAATAGCATTTCTAATTTTTGTAAATATCTTTGGATATGTTTTAGGCAGCAAGTTTTATGGGAAATGACTCAAAATTATCAGGTTTTCAATTCTGCCTCTCATTTACTAATTAGACAAGTTGTTGAAATTCTCTCAATCTTAATTTTATTTTTTGAAGAATGTGGATAACACCATCAACCTCCCAGTGCTGTTGGGAATATCAAATAATGAATGGATCTAGAAATGTATTATAAACTGTAAAGAACTCTACACAATAGCAAAAATTGTTATTTCTTATTAGGAAGAGTCTCTTCTATTTCAGCATTTCAAAGAGACACTTGTAAATTTTTCTCACATTTTAAAATGGTATCCTAATTTTCATTCAAGAAGTGTTTAGTTTCAGGGCTATGGGATTCACTAGGAAAAACTGGCAAAGCACTTATTCTATAACATGAATAAATAATTTAGTCATAAAATGAATTTGACAGTTGGTGATAATCTGTATTTCAATGATGAATAATATTAATAAATGAAACTGAAAGAAATTTTAAATCCATCTCCAATTTCCTCTGTGTTTGTCTCCCTCTTTTTCATGTTTAATTTTTTGCTGTTCATGAGAAAATGAAAACGCCATTTTGTGGAATAATTCTGATAAATTGAGGAATGGATAGGCTAGATTTGAGGGATGGTATAAAAGGAAGTTTCAAAAGAACTTTATCAACTTTGTAGGCATTCAACAAATCAGAGTGCCAAGCCCAAGATAATTTGTGTGTGTATTTTTTATTGAATGAAATATTATTTACATTCCATAGTGCTTTATAATTTTCAAAAGTTTCACACAGATGATTTCACATAATCCCATAATAACTCTTTTTTTCTGCCTACCCCTATATTGCTTCTCCCCCCTTCCCTCTCCCCACTGGTAATCTCTAGTTCATTCTCTATATGTGTGAGAACTTTTTTGTTGTATTCACTAGTTTGTCATATTTTTAAAATTCCACATGTAAGTGCAATACTTTGTAGGTATTCAACAGATCAACATGCCAAGCCAAGAAATTTTATATTTTTAATCTAAGTGAGACAACAAGAGAGAATGATAAAGAATTCTGATTACTCTAGAAAATAAGAGGATGTTTTAAAAATTTGGTAGGCATTGAGAGCAAAGCAATTTTTTTTTTTTTTTTTTTTTTTTTTTGCGGCACGCGGGCCTCTCACTATTGTGGCCTCTCCCATTGCAGAGCATAGGCTACGGACGCGCATGCTCAGCTGCCATGGCTCATGGGCCCAGCCACTCCGCAGCAGGTGGGATCCTCCCAGACTGGGGCACGAACCCGTGTCCCCTGCATCGGCAGGCAGACTCTCAACCACTGCGCCACCAGGGAAGCCCAAAAGAGCAAAGCACTTTTATTTGACAACTTCAATTTTGTTTTGTTTTGTTTTTAGACATATTTATTCAGAGCCTACTGGTCGTCATAAATAATGGTAGCATCTTTGAGTAATATACATATATGAGTAAAGGTCAATGAATATATAACTACCCTGTACCAGACAGTGTTTTAATCATTTTATGTGGGCCTTTCATTTACTCCTCAGAAAATTCCAAATTTAACAGTAGAGAAAAATAAAGGACAGAACAGTGAAATAATATTTTTTTAAGATCTGGTAGATAATGAATGAAAGAGCTTGGGTTCTAATTCATATCTTTCTGCTTTCAAATCTTTACTATTTCTAATGACTTTGTAATGATGTTTCAATCAATTAGAGAAGAAATAATAAACCATAATTTATTATATTTATGGCAATATGAATGTAACATAAGATACTGATGAGACTCAGGTTGGATCTCAAGGAGAACCCAAATTTGGTTGAAAACTTACAGGAAAAAAAATTCTTTAGGGAGGAGATGACATTGAGATATTTAACAGGAACTTAGGAAAGATAGGAAATCTAGGAAGTGTAAATAACTGAATTTGACCTCAATATCAGAAATGAGGCCTTAGTTATCAATGACAGTAATTTTAATAGTTAGAGATAAGGAAAAAAAGATAATGTGTACATACTCTTCATCGAAATAAGGATGGTGTACCGAAAATCTTGCATTTGGCTCTCAAGATCTGCTTTCCTCTCTTCTCAGATTGTCACCTACTCCATGTTTCTTTGCCTTCCAGCTAGATTTATCTAAGCAGATGACTTTACAGGGCTCTCTTTCTGGATATTGGTACCAATACCTTCCAGTTATCCTTTTAGGTCTCGAGTTGGTAAGTCCTTTGTAGTACAATATTTTTACAGTACTCCAACACTCACATCCTGTAAATAACCCCCTTTTAAATAAACACTCCTCAAATAATCTAATTTCAATTAGGCCACTTGTTTCTTATTGGAACCCTTTCTGACACAGATGGCTTTATGGAAAAAGTATTCAAATTGAAGAAAGTACAGAATTCAATACATTGGGGTAAGAAGAGGAAAGTCTATATATGAATGCATAACCAGGACCAGAATAAATGTGACTTAGTGAAAGCACTTTGAAAACTAAAATTATTAGGCAAACAATGAAGAATGAAGATGGTCATGACAACAGTGATGATAGGGACTATCTTGAGTTGCCAGAAGCTGTGATCAGGGAAGGAAATGGTAAATCTAAAATCAAGTTTGGAACCAGAAAAGGAGCAGGATTTAAAACGGGGACCTTGACAAAGTTGATACAAGGTTACTGATAAAACATGTAACACAGAACCAAGAGGGAATGTTGTTAGAGATGATATAGGGGGGACATTTCTGGGTAGGAGATGTGAAATAAAATTCATATTTTATGGCAAGGCAAGAAAAATTTAAACATAAAAATTTTTCGGTGCCCTTTGGCCTCCTTTCCCCATTCTACTTTGTATTGCATGGCTGCATTATGCATCAGCCAAACCTCCCTATCAGCAAAAATACCTGCTCAACCATGATGAGCGACATTCTCCTAGCACCAGTAAGACAACTCCTTAAAAGATAACATTCCTTCTTGATCTTGTAAGAGGCCACAATGACGCTTGGATCTGGATTGTGTAAACTGTTAATAATACATCATCTAAGGTACAGCCCTCAGTCTCAAAAAACTTATATAACTGTGTTTTGACTTTCGATGGCTGGAACAGTTCTTGGTGCATTCTGAGTTGCTGTTCCTGAGTTTTAATACTGAATTTGGCTCTAATAAAATTTTCCATTTCTTTCTTAGATCGACTGATTATTTTTTTTGTCAACAGATGTCAATATTTCATACTGGCTTTTTAGAAATACTTTATGAGACTGGGCTTCCTGTTAGCTGAGGCCTGCTGTCACCTTAGTCATGCACCTATTTTATGGCACAGAATTGTGATGGTAAAAGCTGATTGGTAGAGAATAAGTGTGATACTGTTGTGGTGATGGGGTGATAGTGGTGGTACGATTCAGAATGATGGTGAAGAAAGCTGTAGTGTCTGGGATGAAAGATGTGGCAAGACTGGATTAAAACTTACTGAAAGAGAATTAGCAGAGGTATTCAGATAGTTGATGTGGAACCAGGTTACAGAACCAAAAAAAGTGCTTGAGTCATTTCTATTTCTTTATAATTATAGAATGATAGAAATACAAGTTGAGCATTCAGTTGAGAATGTACAACTGGTGAGCACAGTGACACTGAACTAAGATTACAGCCGTCACTAAAGTGAATAAACAAATTTGATAAAATTGCCAACACCTCATCATGTTATCTGGGTCTGTAATTTCCTGCCTCTTCACTCTTCACTTCACTTCACAGTGATAAGACACATCACATCCTGCATTAATGCTACTAAATGTGCTCTTTTTCATTTTGCTGATTCAGTAGCTCAGAAAACTATTACTCTCCCTAGCTATGACTTGCTCAGAGAAACTAAGCCCTCCTTGGAAGAATTCGTTTTTGAACATAAAATTCACAATCTTATACAAGAATACTCAGAGTTATGACTAGGTTTTATCTGTAATATTTTTTATAAGGTGATAGTTCAGAGTTTGAACACACAGTTTTCTCCAAGAAAGAGAAATAAAATTAGCATTCATTAAGCACTTATAATATGCATTGTTCTGTGCTAGGTACACTACTTGTACTATTTTAATCTTTCTAATACTTTAATCATGTAATATTCATCAATGGGGCAGCCATTCAGATTAGATAATGCCCATACTGTACTGGCCATTAAATAATTTGACTGTTAACTCAAGCCTTTGGAGATAGATATTAGCTTTATCTCATTCTAATAATAGTGAAGTACAGAGAAGTTTAAAAATATATACTTGTCATACAGAGAGAAATTGGTGATTGAAGGAATCATTAAACATTCAGGCCAGCCCACAAAACTTACCTATCCTACAGTGTGGCTGAAATTAGTTGAAACATTAGGCATTTACTCCATTTCAGACACAATGCTAGGTGGGATAAGCATAAGTGAGAGAGAAGCTCTGGCCATAGAAAAATATAAAGTCCTTAAGACCAAAAGCAATTATATAATTTTCAGCTGTAGAACAGATTAAATAGGCTTTGGAGTCTATCCTGGAATAGTTATCAAACATCTCAGGTTTTATTTTCTTCAAATCTCAGGCAGCACTTCAGGAGAGGAAAGGACTAGGAAAATAACATTTACTAACTGTGGCAAACAGTTTTATAATTTTCTAATCATATGAATTGAAAGGATAGTTTATGACAGTGCTTCCCATAGATGTTCACATTGTGGCATATAGAAAAAAACAACAATATTTGTACAGCATATTTGAGAAAACTGGAAGGTATGTGAGGGCATTACATGAGGCTTGATTTTTTAATTAATAAATTTATATTACATTAATAGAAACAGAAAATAAAATATAAAATATTAGATATTAAACTCAACATTTTTCACATTTTGACAAGAAACTTGAATTTATTACTGTGAATATAACTGTAGCAGGTATTTTTATATATAAAATTTTATAACTTTTAAAAATAATTTATGCTTTAAATGGTTACATAAAATTCCAGATCAAGCTATTGTAAAATTAATTTAAAAAGCTAAAGAATGTACTTGGTTTAGTTAATCAAATGATGCAAAAGTGTTATAACAATATACAGTTGTTTTGTAACTCATATATTCCTAATACATTGATTAGCTCTCCCAAAGGCAAGCTCTTTCAACTCTTTAAAAATAATGTGTTTACAGTGCTTTATTTTCATTCATGAACTTTAGAAATTATCTTTTGGATTCCCATTGAAGTACATGTGAATTTCTCTCTTAAAACTGAATCCTTTTCGTTTCCCATCTCCCATTGTTCCAATAACATTATTAATTTCTTATTTATATCATAGAGGTGGTATTTACAATATTATCCTTATGAAAGATTATTCATAAACTGAGCATTTAGTATATTTGATTATATTTCCTTTCTTTTTGTTTTTTTGAAAGCAAATATTTGTCTTCTTATTTACTTGGTTATTTCGTTTGTCCTCTTCCTATATGTTCTAAAGCCTCTCACTACAATTTTCCACAAAGTCAATCTTATGTAATCTATCATTTCCTGTTTTTTCTTGGAAACTTTCCTCTTAGAGATTCTCTTCTCAGGACCTAGTGCTCACTAGTCCTGCCACACTGCTTGGCTGTCTTTTGATCACATTGAGGTTGTCTGCAGTGGCCTCAGTTTGCACTGAGCTTATGTTTGTCTCTTGTCTTATACAATTAGTATCAAGTAGGATTCAAAATATGTATTTTTATTGGGATAAAAAACACATAACATAAAATTTAACCTCTTAATAATTTTGAGTGTACAGTACAGTAGTGCTAACTATATGCACACTGTTGTGCAACAGATCTCTAGAATTTTTCATCTTGCAGAACTGAAATTCTATACCCATGGAACAACAACTTCCTTTTTTTATCTTCCTCCAGCCCCTGGAAACCATTATACTTTCCATTTCTAAGAGTTTGATTTCTCTAAAACCCTCATATAAGTGGAATCATGTAGTATTTGTCTTTTTGTGACTGGCTTATTTTCACTTAGCATAATATACTCAAGCTTCATCCATGCTGTAGCATATGACAGGATTTCCTTGTTTGTAAGGAGAAATAATATGCCATTGTATGAATATACCACATATTCTTTATCCTTTTATCCATGGATAGACAATTATTTTGCTTCCACATCATGTTTATTGTGAATCATCTGTTACTGAGTCCAAGCTCCTACTGTTTGCCGCACAACAGGTCAATAAATCAAGAAACAAATTGTTGGGGCAAGGAATAGCAACTTTATTTGGAAAGCCAACAGATTGAGAGAATGGTGGACTAGTGTCCCAAAGAACCATCCTGCTGGGGTTTGGATGCTAGTTTCTTTTATAGAACAAAGAAGGGGTAGATGAGGAGAAGAAGAAAAAAGACCATAAATTGCTGCATACTTTTGCTGGTTCTAGCTAGTCTCCTGAGGGGATATGTTAATGTCCTCTTTCCTACAGCCATTCACAGGTGGGCTTAGTCATGATGTTTCCTGTGAGCTTAAACAAAGGTATTTTAGTTTAACACTCGGGCATGGGAGACAGGGTTCTTGGAGATGGGCCATTATGTATACTTTAAGCTATAGGCAACATCTATTTAGTGATTAACTTGTAGCAAAAGCAATAGAATACGTGGGTTAAAGTAAAAGAAATAGATCCAGTGTGGAATCAGTTTTATTCTTCTCTATTACATATGCTACATTGAACATGGGTGTGCAAATATCTTTTCAAGATCCTGTTTTCAGTTCTTCTGGATGTATACTGAGAAGTGGGATTGTTTTATCATATGGTAATTTTATTTTTAGTTTTCTGAGGAAACTACATATTGTTTTCCTTAATGGTTGCACCATTTTAAAATCCCACTGGCATTGCACAAGGGTTCCAGTTTCTCCACATCCTTGTCAACACTTGTTATTTTCTTTCATTGTGGCCATCTTCAGGGTATAAGCTTATGCCTCATTGTGGTTTTGATTTGCATTTCCCTAATGATTAATAATGTTGAGTATCTTTGCATATATTTGTTGGCCATTTGCATATCTTCTTTGGAGAAGTGTCTAATCAAGTCCTTTGCCCATTTTTTCAATCAGATTATTTTGTTTTTGTTTAGTTATAGGTGTTCTTTTTGTATTCTGGATATAAATCCCTTATCAGATAAACAGCTTACAAATATTTCCTACAATCTCACAGGTTGCCTTTTTACTCTGCTGATTGTTTCCTTTTTTTTTTTTTACATAATTCTTTTTTTAAAAATTAATTTATTAATTTATTTTTTTGGCTGCATTGGGTCTTCATTGCTGTGCATGGGCTTGCTCTAGTTGCGGCGAGCGGGGTCTACTCTTCGTTGCAATGCATGGGCTTCCCATTGCAGTAGCTTCTCATTGTGCAGCACGGGCTCTAGGCATGCGGGCTTCAGTAGTTGCAGCATGCAGGCTCAGTAGTTGTGGCTCATGGGCTCAAGAGCACAGGCTCAGTAGTTGTGGCTCACGGGCTTAGTTGCTCCACAGCATGTGGGATCTTCTGGACCAGGGATCGAACCCTTGTCCCCTGCATTGGCAGGTGGATTCTTAACCACTGCATCACTAGGGAAATCCTGATTGTTTCCTTTGCTATGCAGTTTTTAATTTGGTATAATCCCATTAGTCTACTTCTTTTTGTGGCCTGTGTTTTAGGTATTGTATCCAAGAAATCAATGTCAAATCTAATGTCAGGAAGCCTCTCCCCTATGTTATCTTCTAAGAGTTGTATAGTTTCAGGTATTACATTTAGGTCGCATAAATTTTGAGGGAATTTTTGTTTATGGTGTAAGGTAAAGATCCAATTTCATTCTTTTGCAATTAGATACCTGGATTTCCCACTTCATTTGTTAAAGAGACTGTCCTTTCCCCACTGTGTAGCTTTGCCACCCTTTACAAAGATCATTTGAACACTTGATTGTTTGAGGGCTTATTTCTGGGCTCTCTATTCTGTTCCATTAATCTATATGTTGTCTTTGTGCCAGTGCCATACTGTTATTTTTTATTGAAGTATAGTTGATTTAAAATTTTGTGTCAGTTACTGGTGTATAGCAAAGTACACCATATATATATATTCATATTTATATACAGTAGTTTGTATCTGCTAATCTCAACTTTCTCACTTATCCCTCCCCTGCTTTCCCATTTGGTAACCATAAGTTTGTTTTCTCTGTCTGTGAGTCTGTTTCTGTTTAGTAAATAAGATCATTTGTATCATTTTTTTGGATTCCACATATAAGCAATATCATATGATATTTGTCATTCTCTAACTTACTTCACTTAGTATGATAATCTCTAGGACCATCCAAGTTGCTACAAATGGCATTATCTCATTCTTTTTTATGGCTGAGTAGTATTCCATTGTATAGATGTACCACATCTTGTTTATCCACTCATCTGTCAATGGACACTTAGGTTGCTTCCATGTCTTGACAATTGTAAATAGTGCTGCACTGAACACTGAGGTGCAGTATCTTTTTGAATTATAGTTTTCTCTTGATATATACACAGGAGTGGGATTGCTAGATAATATGGTAGCTCTATTTTTGGTTTTTTAAGGAAGCTCCATACTATTTTCCATAGGGGCTGTATGAATTTACATTCCCACCAACAGTGTAGGAGGGTTCCCTTTTCTCCACACCCTTTCCAACATTTATTTTTGTAGACTTATTGATGATGGCCATTTTGACCAGTTTAAGGTGACATCTCTTTGTAGTTTTGATTTGCATTTCTCTAATAAGTAGCAATGTTGAGCATCTTCTCATGTGCCTCTTGGCCATCAGTATGTCTTCTTTGGAGAAATGTCTATTTAGGTCTTCTGACCATTTTTTGATTGAGTTGGTTTTTTTGTTTGTTTGTTTGTGATATTGAACTGTATGAGCTGTTTGTATATTTTGGAAATTAAGCCCTTGTCAGTCACATCATTTGCAAATATTTTCTCTCATTCCATAGGTTGTCCTTTCATTTTATTTTTGATTTCCTTTGCTGTGTAAAAGCTTATAAGTTTGATAAGGTCCCATTTGTTTATTTTTGCTTTTATTTCTATTGGCTTGGGTGACTGACCTAAGAAAACATTGCTATATAGCAATTTATGCGAGAGAATGTTTTATTTATGTTTTCTTATAGGAATTTTATGATGTTATGTCTTATATCTAAGTTTTTAAGCCATTTTGAGTTTATTTCTGTGTATTGTATGAGCGTTCTAACTTCACTGATTTACATGCAGCTGTGCGGCTTTCCCAACACCACTTGCTGAAGAGACTGTCTTTTCTCCGTTGTATATTCTTGCCTCCTTTGTTGAAGATTGATTGATCCTAAGTGTGTGGGTTTATTTCTGGGCTCTCTATTATTTTCCATTGATCCATATGTCTGTTTTTGTGCCAGTACCACACTGTTTTGATTACTGTAGCTTTATAGTATTGTCTGAAGTCTGGGAGGGTTATGCCTCCTGCTTTGTTCTTTTTTCTCAGGATTGCTCTGGCAATTTGGGGACTTTTGTGGTTCCATATAAATTTTAGGATTATTTGTTCCAATTCTGTGGAAAATGTTATGGGTAATTTGATAGGGATTGCACTAAATCTGTAGATTGCTTTGGGTCGTATGGCCATTTTAACAATATCAATTTTTTCAATCCAAGAGCATGGGATATCTTTCCATTTCTTTGAATCATCTTCAATTTCCTTTATCAGTGTTTTATAGTCTTGAGCACTTAAGTCTTTCACTTCCTTGGTCAGGTTTATTCCTAAGTGTTTTATTTTATTTTTGATGATTTTAAAGGATTTTTTTCTTTCCTTTTCTGATATGTCATCATTAGTGTAAAGAAATGCACCTGATTTGTATGTTAATCTTGTATCTTGCTGCCTTGCTGAGTTTATCAGTTCTAGTAGTTTTTGTGTGGAGTCTTTAGGGTTTTCTATATACGGTATCATGTCATCTGCATATAATGACGATTTTACCTCTTCTCTTCCAATTTGGATATATTTTATTTCTTTGTCTTGTCTGAATGTTGTGGCTAGGACTTCCAATATTGTGTTGAATAGAAATGGCAAAATGGGCATCTTTGTCTTGTTCCAGATTTTAGTGAAAAGTCTTTCAGCTTTTCACCATTGAGTAGTATGTTGGCTGTGGGTTTGTCATAAATAGCTTTTGTCATGTCGAGATATGTCCCCTCTATACCCACTTTGGTAAGAGTTTTTATCATGAATGGATGTTGAATTTTATCAAATGCTTTTTTCTGCATCTATTGAGATGATCATGTGGTTTTTGTCTTTTGTTGATGTGGTGTATCACATGGATTTGCACATGTTGAATCATCCTTGTGACTCTGGGATGAATTCAACTTGATCATGGTGTATGATCCTATTTATGTGTTGTTGCATTTGGTTTACTAATATTTTGTTGAGGATTTTTGCATCTATATTCATCAAATATATTGACTTGTAACTTTCTTTTTTGGTCGTGTCTTTGTCTGGTTTTGGTATCAAGGTGATGGTGGCTTCACAGAATGACTTTGGGAGTGTTCCCTCCTCTTCAATCTTTTGGAAGAGTTCTTCATTGTATGTTTGGTAGAACTCCCCAGTGAAGCCATTTGGTCCTGGACTTCTGTTTGCTGGGAGTTTGTTTGTTTGTTTGTTTTTTAATTACAGATTCCATTTCACTTCTTGTGATCAGTCTGTACAAATTAGCAATTTCTTCTTGATTCCGTTTTGGTGGGCTGTATATTTCTAGATACTTCTCCATTTCTTCTAGATTGTCTAATTTGTTGGCCTATAATTGTTCATAGTATTCTCTTATGGTATTTGTGTATTTCTGTGGTATGAGTTGTTATTCTCTTTAATTTCTTGCTTTGTTTATTTGGGTCTTCTCTTTTCTTCTTGGTGAGCCTGGCCAGAGGTTTGCCAATTTTGTTTAGACTTTCAAAACACCAGGTCTTGGTTTTATTGATTTTTTTCTATTGTTTGTTAATCTCTATTTTATTTCCTCTCCAATCCTTATTATTTTCTTCCTTCTGCTGACATTAGGTTTTGTTTGTTCTTCTTTTTCTAATTCTTTTAGATAGTAGTTTAGGTTATTTATCTGAGATTTTTCTTGTTTTTTGAGGTAGGCCTATACAGGCATTTTAGATGTGAAATTTTTCATGGTAATTCTGGGACCAAAACTACTTCTGTCTTATGGTTCTGCCATTCTTTAAATCAGGGGTCAGAGGACAAATCACAGCCACCACCTGTTTTTAGATGACTTATGAGTTAATAATGGGTTTTATTGGGAATTCCCTGATGGTCCAGTGGTTAGGACACAGCACTTTCACTGTCAGGGCCTGGGTTTAATCCCTGGTTGGGGAACTAAGATCCCACAAGCTACACAGCATGGCCAAAAAAAAAAAAAAAGACATTAAAAATGGGTTTTACCCAAGTAGTTGAAAAAATTCAAAATAAGAATAACATTTTGATGAAATTATGACATTTTTTAATGTTAATAAATAAAGCTTTATTAGATAACCAATTGGTTACATATTTTCTATGGCTGCTTTTACACTAAAATGAGAGTTTAGTCATTATGACAGAGATTGTCTGACCCTCAAATGCTAAAATATTTCTCTTTGGTCTTTTACAGAAAATATTTATTAGTCATTCAGAGGTTTAGAGATTCAAAAGCTAGCCTAGAACAGCTCAATTTCATATTGAGTTGGGATGATCAAGCCCTCACAATATCTGCCTAATAAAGGAAAAAGAAAAATCTTTTGGGGAGTAGATGGTTGATCTTTCACTTCCCAGAAAACCTTGGTCTCTTTAAGCAAATTAATGCATTTCCTTCTAAATGACAATATTTTCATAACAGGTATTTTAGACAACAGAAACCTGCATTAAGTCAAAAAGTACATTTTATCCCTAATCAAGGCCAGGCAGCTTATTTATCTAAGGGACTTATTTTCTGAGGTGTGAGATCTTCATTAGTAGGAAATATGCTTTATGCAGATGCGTTATTCTCCCTGGGCAGGTCAAGTTTACTGTTAAATATTGATGAAGATATATTTGATAGAATTGAGCAGTCTTTTGAAGAATGTAAGGGAGATTATATATATATATATATATATATATATATATATATATACTTCCTTAAATAAGAATACAAATGCTTATGAAGACCGAACTATTGTGTCTAACCAAATAACAAATCATCAAATAAACTGAGAGGCTGTAAGACATAGCTCAGTAAGTTTTCGACATTGCTGGTTTGTATCAAAATTACTTGGGGAGCTTGGGGAAAATGCAGAAACCATACCCCATAGAAGCTTAGAACAACTAATGCATTCAAAGACTTTAGACACTGGATTCAGATGAGTCTGAATTCCAACCTTGCCTGTGATTAAATGTATGGCTTTGGACCAATTTCTTAAAATCTCTGAACTTTATTTATTTGTCAAAAGAACAAAGTTCTTGGCTTCCTTTGGAGCTACTGTGAGGGTTAAATAAAATTATATAAATGTATACTATAACACAGTACTTAGCACTTAATACATGTTTTTTGTTTTTGTTTTTTTTTACTTCCCCTTCCATGGACTAGAACCTATTTCCACCTACCTTTAGCCCTCTGATTATTTTAGTGAACCCTAGCAGAAGTCTTGAATTGGTCAAGTCCCTGAACTAGCCACACAATTGGGAGCATAATGGAACCTCACAAAATGGATCTCAGATGCTAAAAAGAAAATTTCTGGGTTTAGACTCATCCAGGATGAAAAAAGACTCAGGACACAAGGCTAATAGTAGCCAACAAATGTACTCAAAATTAGGGCCAAGACAAGACCAGAACTTTGGTTCATAAGTTCTAAAAGTCTGAATAGCTGCCTGGAGGAACCAGAGTAATTGGAAGTAAATTTGACAGAGAGCTTGTGAAACAAGCTTTTTTTAGACAGGTGTGTTAAAGAATCCCCTGTGAGAAGCAACTACCTCTATACTTATAGATTTCAGAATTTAACCAACACCTCTGACAGGTTCTGTGACTTGCAAAATCTATCCAGACCAAGAAAAGTTGCTGGACTTTTTCCTTTTCTTAATTGTACATTCTCATATTTTTACTCTTAAATGATAGCAATATTTTTATAAAATTCAACCAAACAACCTATAGCTCTAGGAAAATTACGGAAGACAAAAAGATCATAAAATAAAATATAAAACTACAATGAATTATTATTTGTGCAGAGCAATAAAATTCACAAAGCACTTTGCATATTTAGAATCTATCTCTTGGAAAGTATACAATAGCCCCATCATTGTCATAATTTATATTTTAAGTAAGGAGACAAACATAGAGAAGTTGAGGAAATTGACAAACTAGTAAGTGACAACTAGAATTCAATATTTACATCTTAATTTGGTGTCATTTTATATTTTGGTCACCTTTCAGTATGTAGCTTTTACTCCATACTAAATTTTGTATATCTTTGGCTCTAGAAATCTGTGAATACATAGAACATGTTAAAAATCCCTCTTATAACTATTAAGCTAATTTCTTTTTTTTACAACTTTATTGGAGTATAATTGCTTCACAATGGTGTGCTAGTTTTTGCTTTATAACAAAGTGAATCAGTTATACATATACATCTGTTCCCATATCCCTTCCCTCTTGCGTCTCTCTCCCTCCCACCCTCCCTTTCCCACCCTTCCAGGCGCTCACAAAGCACCGATCTGATCTCCCTGTGCTATACGGCTGCTTCCCACTAGCTATCTGTCCATGCCTCTCTCTCGCTTTGTCCCAGCTTACCCTTCCCCCTCCCCATATCCTCAAGTCCATTCTCAAGTAGGTCTGTGTCTTTATTCCTGTCTTACCCCAAGGTTCTTCATGACATTTATTTTTTTCTTAAATTCCATATATATGTGTTAGCATGCAGTATTTGTCTTTCTCTTTCTGACTTACTTCACTCTGTATGACAGACTCTAGGTCTATCCACCTCATTACAAATAGCTCAATTTCATTTCTTTTTATGGCTGAGTAATATTCCATTGTATCTATGTGCCACATCTTCTTTATCCATTCATCTGATGATGGACACTTAGGTTGTTTCCATCTCCAGGCTATTGTAAATAGAGCTGCAATGAACATTTTGGTACATGACTCTTTTTGAATTATGGTTTTCTCAGGGTATATGCCTAGTAGTGGGATTGCTGGGTCATATGGTAGTTCTATTTGTAGTTTTTTAAGGAACCACCATACTGTTCTCCATAGTGGCTGTACCAATTCACATTCCCACCAGCAGTACAAGAGTGTTCCTTTTTCTCCACACCCTCTCCAGCATTTATTGTTTCTAGATTTTTTGATGATGGCCATTCTGACTGGTGTGAGATGATATCTCATTGTAGTTTTGATTTGCATTTCTCTAATGGTTAGTGATGTTGAGCATCCTTTCATGTGTTTGTTGCCAATCTGTATATCTTCTTTGGAGAAATGTCTAATTAGATCTTCTGCCCATTCTTGAATTGGGTTGTTTGTGTTTTTGATACTGACCTGCATGAGCTGCTTGTATATACTGGCGATTAATCCTTTGCCAGTTTCTTTGTTTGCAAATATTTTCTCTGATTCTGAGGGTTGTCTTTTCATCTTGCTTATGGTTTCCTTTGCTGTGCAAAAGCTTTGAAGTTTCATTAGGTCCCATTTGTTTATTTTTTTAATTTCCATTTCTCTAGGAGGTGGGTCAAAAAGGATCTTGCTGTCATTTATGTCACAAATAAGTAAATATAGTGTTCTGCCTATATTTTCCTCTAAGAGTTATATAGTATGTGGCCTTATATTTAGATCTTTAACCCATTTTGAGTTTATATTTGTGTATGGTGTTAGGGAGTGTTCTAATTTTATTCCTTTACATGTAGCTGTCCAGTTTTCCCAGCACTACTTATTGAAGAGGGTGTCTTTTCTCCATTGTATATTCTTGCCTCCTTTATCAAAGATAAGGTGACCATATGTGCATGGGTTTATCTCTGGGCTTTCTATCCTGTTCCATTTATCTATATTTCTGGTTTTGTGCCAGTACCATACTGTCTTGATGACTGTAGCCTTGTAGTATAATCTGAAGGACAGAAGCCTGATTCTTCCAGCTCTGTTTTTCATTCTCAAGATTGTTTTGGCTATTCGGGGTCTTCTGTGTTTCCACACAAATTGTGAAATTTTTTGTTCTAGTTCTGTGAAAAATGCCAGTGGTAGTTTGATAGGGATTGCATTGAATCTGTAGATTGCTTTGGGGTGTATAGTCATTTTCACAATATTGATTCTTCCAATCCAAGGACATAGTATATCTATCCATCTGTTTGTATCATCTTTAATTCTTTTCATCAGTGTCTTATAGTTTTCTGCATACAGATCTTTGTCTCCTTAGGTAGGTTTATTCCTAGATATTTTATTCTTTCTGTTGCAATTGTAAATGGGAGTGTTTTCTTAATTTCACTTTCACATTTTTCATCATTATTGTATAAGAATGCAAGAGATTTCTGTGCATTAATTTTGTATCCTGCTAGTTTACCAAATTCATTGATTAGCTCTAGTAGTTTTCTGGTAGCATCTTTAGGGTTCTCTATGTAGAGTATCATGTCATCTGTAAACAGTGACAGCTTTACTTCTTCTTTTCTGATTTGGATTCCTTTTATTTCTTTTTCTTCTCTGATTGCTGTGGCTAAAACTTCCAAATCTATGTTGAATAATAGTGGTGAGAGTGGACAACCTTGTTTTGTTCCTGATCTTAGCGGAAATGGTTTCAGTTTTTCACCATTGAGAACGATGTTGGCTGTGGGTTTGTTATATATGGCCTTTATTATGTTGAGGTAAGTTCCCTCTATGCCTACTTTCTGGAGGGTTTTTATCATAAATCGGTGTTGAATTATATCGAAAGCTTTTTCTGCATGTACTGAGATGATCATATGATTTTTATCCTTCAATTTTGTAAATATGGTGTATCACATTGATTGATTTGCGTATATTGAAGAAGCCTTGCATTCCTTGCATAAACCCATCTTGATAATGGTGTGTGATCCTTTTAATGTGCTGTTGGATTCTGTTTGCTCGTATTTTGTTGAGGATTTTTGTATTTATGTTTATCAGTGATATTGGCCTGTAGTTTTCTTTTTTTTTGACATCTTTGTCTGGTTTTCGTATCAAGGTGATGGTGGCCTCACAGAATGAGTTTGGGAGTGTTCCTCCCTCTGCTATATTTTGGAAGAGTTTGAGGAAAGGTGTTAGCTCTTCTGTAAATGTTTGCTAGAATGTGCCTTTGAAGCCATCTGGTCCTGGGCTTTTGTGTGTTGGAAGATTTTTGATCAGTGTTTCAGTTTCAATCTTTGTGATTGGTCTGTTTATGTTTTCTATTGCTTCCTGATTCAGTCTTGGAAGGTGTTGCTTTTTTAAGAATTTGTCCATTTCTTTGAGGTTGTCCATTTTATTGGCATATAGTTGCTTGTAGAAATCTCTCATGGTCATTTGTATTTCTGCAGTGTCCATTGTTACTTCTCCTTCTTCATTTCTAATTCTGTTGATTTCAGTCATTTCCCTTTTCTCTTGATGAGTCTGGCTAATAGTTTATTAATTTTGTTTACCTTCTCAAAGAAGCAACTTTTATTTTATTGATCTTTGCTATTGTTTCCTTCATTTCTTTTTCATTTATTTATATTCTGATTTTTATGATTTCTTTCCTTCTGCTAACATTGGTTTTTTTTTATTTGTTCTACTTTCTCTAATTACTTTAGGTGTAAGGTTAGGTTTTTTATTTGAGATTTTTCTTGTTTCTTGAGATAGGATTGTATTGCTATAAACTTCCCTCTTAGAACTTCTTTTGCTGCATTTCATAGGTTTTGTGTCATCGTGTTTTCATTGTCATTTGTTTCTAGGTATTTTTTGATTTCCCCTTGGATTTCTTCAGTGATTTCTTGGTTATTTAGTAGTGTATTTTTTAGCCTCCATGTGTTTTATTTTTTACAGTTTTTCTTCCTGTAATTGATACCTAGTCTCATAGTATTGTGGTCATAAAAGATACATGATCTGATTTCAATTTCCTTAAAGTTACCAAGGCCTGATTTGTGACCCAGGATATGATCTATCCTGGAGAATGTTCCATGAGCACTTGAGAAGAAAGTGTATTCTGTTGTTTTTGGATGGAACTTCATATAAACATCAATTAACTCTATCTTGCTAATATGTCATTTAAAGCTTGCATGTCCTTAATTTATTTTCATTTTGGATGACCTGTGCAATGGTGAAAGTGGGGTGTTAACTTCCCCTATTATTATTGTGTTACTGTCAATTTCCTCTTTTATGGCTGTTAAAATTTAGCTTATATATTGAGGTGCTCCTATTCTGGGTGCATAAATATTTACAATTGTTGTATCTTCTTCTTGGATTGATCCCTTAATCATTATGTTGTGTTCTTCTTGGTCTCTTGTAATAGTCTTTCTTTTAAAGTCTGCTTTGTCTGCTATGAGAATTGCTACTCCAGCTTTCTTTTGATTTCCATTTGCATGGAATATCTTCTTCCATCCCCTCACTTACAGTCTGTATGTGTTCCTAGGTCTGAAATGGGTCTCTTGTAGCCAGCATATATACAAGTCTTGTTTTTGTACCCATTCAGCCAGTCTATGTTTTTGGTTGGAGCATTTAATCCATTTACATTTAAGGTAATTATTGATATGTACCTGTTACTATTTTCTTAATTGTTTTGTCTTTGATTTTGTGGAGCTTTTCCTTCTCATGTTTTTCCTGCCTAGAGAAGTTCCTTTTGCATTTGTTGTAAAGCTGGTTTGGTGGTGCTGAATTCTCTTAGCTTTTGCTTGTCTGTAAAGGTTTTAATTTCTCTGTCAAATCTGAATGAAATCCTTACTGGATAATCTTGATTGTAGGTTTTTTCCTTTCATCACTTTAAATATGTCCTGCCACACCCTTCAGGCTTGCAGAGTTTCTGCTGTGAAATCAGGTGTTAACCTTATGGGGATTCCCTTGTATGTTATTTGTTGGCTTTCCCTTGCTGCTTTTAATATTTTTTATTTGTATTTATTTTTTGATAGTTTAATATGTTTCATGGCATGTATCTCCTGGATTTTTCCTATATGGGACT
The DNA here is from genome assembly GCF_964165515.1 of Mesoplodon bidens. Lineage (NCBI taxonomy): Eukaryota > Metazoa > Chordata > Mammalia > Artiodactyla > Ziphiidae > Mesoplodon > Mesoplodon bidens. Next base: position 68,209,346 of record NC_138164.1, read on the forward strand.
CTCTGTGCTTCCTGGACTTAAGATTAACTTTTTCCTTTCCCATATTAGGGAAGTTTTCAACTATAATCTCTTCAAATATTTTCTCAGTCCCTTTCTTTTTCTCTTCTTCTTCTGGCACCCCTATAATTTGAATATTGGTATATTTAATGTTGTCCCAGAGGTCTCTGAGACTGTCCTCAATTCTTTTCATTCTTTTTTCTTTATTCTGCTCTGTGGTAGTTATTTCCACTATTTTATCTTCCAGGTCATTTATCCGTTTTTCTGCCTCAGTTATTCTGCTATTGATTCCTTCTGGAGGAATTTAAATTTCATTTATTGTGTTGTTCATCATTGTGTGTTCACTCTTTAATTCTTCTAGGTCCTTGTTAAGCATTTCTTGTATTTTCTACATTCTGTTTCCAGATTTTGGATCATCTTTACTATCATTACTCTGAATTCTTTTTCAGGAAAACTGCCTATTTCCTCTTCATTTGTTTGGTCTGGTGGGTTTTTACCTTGCTCCTTCATCTGCTGTGTATTTCTCTGTCTCCTCATTTTAATTAGCTTTCTGCATTTGAGGTCTCCTGTTCTCAGGCTGCACATTCGTAGTTCCCATTGCTTTTGGTGTCTGCCTCCAGTGGGTAAGGTTGGTTCAGTGGGTTGTGTAGGGTTCCTGGTGGAGTGGACTGGTGCCTGTGTTCTGGTGGATGAGTTTGGATCCTGTCTTTCTGATGGGCAGGACCGTGTCCAGTGGTGTGTTTGGCTTATCTTTGAACATATTATGATTTTTGGCAGCCTCTCTGCTAATGGGTGGGATTATGTTCCTGTCTTGCTAGTTGTTTGGCATGTGGTGTCCAGCAGTGTAGTTTGCTGGTCGTTGAGTGGGGCTGGGTCTTAGCGTTGAGATGGAGATCTCTGGGAGAGCTTTTGCCATTTAATATTATGTGGGGGTGGGAGACCTCTGGTAGACCAATGTCCTGGACTGGCTCTCCCATCTAAGAGGCTCAGCCCTGACTACCAGCCAGAGCCCCAAGACCCTGTCAGCCACACAACTCAGAAAAAAAGGAGAAAAAAAAAAAGGAAGAAAAATACATAAATAAAGTAAAAGAAATAAAGTTATTAAAACAAGTTAAAAAATTATTTTTAAAAATAAAAAAATTAATTAAAAAAGGAAGAGAGAGCAACCAAACCAATAAACAAATCTACCAACAATAACAAGCACTAAAAACTATACTAAAAAAAAAAAAAAGGACAGACAGACCCTAGGATAAAAGGTAAAGCAAAGCTATACAGACAAAAGCACACAAAGAAGCATGCACATACACATTCACAAAAAGAGGTAAAGGGAAAATATATATATATATATATATATATATAAAGGAAGAGAGCAACCAAATCAATAAACAAATCTACCAATGATAATAAGCTCTAAATACTAAGATAAACATAAAACCAGAAACAAAGTAGATACAGAAAGCAAACCCCAAGTCTACAGTTGTTCCCAACGACCACCACCTCAATTTGGGATGATTTGTTGTCTATTCAGGTATTCCACAGATGCAGGGTACATCAAGTTGATTGTGGAGATTTAATCTGCTGTTCCTGAGGCTGCTGGGAGAAATTTCAATTTTTGTTCTTTGTTCACACAGCTCCTGTGGTTCAGCTTTGGAATTGGCCTCGCCTCTGAGTGTAGGTCACCTGAGGGCGTCTGTTCCCTACCCAGACAGGACAGGGTTAAAGTAGCAGCTGATTGGGGGCTATGGCTCACTCAGGGAGGCGTATGGAATACGGGGTGAGCTGAGGGAGCAGAAACGGGCATGACATTGCAACAGCCTGAGGCACGCTCTGTGTTCTCCCAGGGAAGTTGTCCCTGGATCACGGCACACTGGCCATGGCGGGCTGCACAGGCTCCCGGGAGGGGAGGTGTGGATAGTGACCTGTGCTTGCACACAGGCTTCGTGGTGGCTACAGCAGCAGCCTTAGCGTTTCATGCCCATCTCTGGTGTCTGCGCTGATAGCTTCACTCACGCCTATCTCTGGAGCTTGTTTAGGCCGTGCTCTGAATCCCCTTTCCTCGCACACCCCGAAACAATGGTCTCTTGCCTCTTTAGCAGTTCCAGACTTTTTCCCGGATTCCCTCCCAGCTATCTGTGGCACACTAGCCCCCTTCAGTCTGTCTCCACGCAGCCAACCCCAATCCTCTCCCTGGGATCTGAACTCCAACGCCTGCGCCTCAGCTCCCAGCCCCCACCTGCCAGGCGTGTGTGCAGACAAGCATCTCAGGCTGGTGAGTGCTGGTCGACACTGATCCTCTGTGCAGGCATCTCTCTGCTTTGCCCTCTGCATCCCTGTTCCTGCACACTCCTCTGTGGCTCTGAAGCTTCCCCACCCCACCCAACCCCTGTCTCCACCAGTGAAGGGGCTTCCTAGTGTGTGGAAACTTTTCCTCCTTCACAGCTCCCTCCCAGAGTTGCAGGTTCCATCCCTATTCTTTTGTCTCTGTTTTTTCATTTTTTCTTTTGCACCACCAAGGTACATGGGGAGTTTCTTGCCTTTTGGGAAGTCTGAGGTCTTCTGCCAGCATTCAGTAGGTGTTCTTTAGGAGTTGTTCCACATGTAGATGTATTTTTGATGTATTTGTGGGGAGGAAGGTGATCTCCACGTCTTACTGCTCTGCCATCTTGAAGGTCCTCCTGTTGACTTTTTAAATGATGGCAATTATGACTGGTGCTGTGAGGTCGCACCTCATTATAGTTTTGATCTACATTTTTCTAATAATTAGCATTCTTGAGCACCTTTTCATGTGTTCATTAGCCATATTTAAGTCATCTTTGGAGAAATGTCTGTTTAGGTCTTCTGCCCATTTTTCGATTGGGTTGTTGTTGTTTTTTCTTTTGTGTGGTACGTGGGCCTCTCACTGTTGTGGCCTCTCCTGCTGCGGAGCACAGGCTCAGGACATGCAGGCTCATCGGCCATCTCACGGGCCCAGCCGCTCCTCAGCATGTGGGATCTTCCTGGACCAGGGCACGAACCTGTGTCCCCTGCATCGGCATGTAGACTCTCAACCACTGCGCCACCAGGGAAGCCCCTGTGTTGTTGTTTTTAATGGTTGTTGTTTCGAGCTGTATAACCTGTTTGTATATTTTTGGAAATTAATTGTTTGTTGGTAGCATTGTTCCCAAGTATTTTGTCCAATTCCATAGATTATCTTTTCTTTTTGTTGATGGTTTCCTTTTGCTGTGCAAAAGCTTTTAAGTTTAATTAGGTCACATTTGTTTATTGTTGCTTTTGTTTCCATTACTCTAGGAGGTAGAATTTTGTGTATTAATTTTGTATCCTGCAACTTTACTGAATTCACTGATGAACTCTAGTAGTTTTCTTTTAGCCTCTTTAGGGTTTTTTATGTATAGTATCATGTCATCTGCAAATGGTGATAATTATACTTCTTCATTTCCAATTCTGATTCCTTTTATATCCTTTTCTTCTCTGATTGCTGTAGCTAGGACTTCCAAAACTGTGTTGAATAAAAGTGGCAGGAGTGGGCATCTTTTTGTTCCTTATCTGAGAGGGAATGCTTTCAGCTTTTCACCACTGAGTATGAAGTTAGCTGTCATATATGGCCTTTATTATGTTGAGATATGTTCCTTCTTTGCCCATTTTCTGTAGTGTTTTTAATCATAAATCCACATTGAATTTTATCAAATGCTTTTTCTGCATCTATTGAGTTGATCATATGGTTTTTATTCTTCAATTTGTTAATGTGGTATATCACATTGATTGGTTTGCAGATATTGAAAAATCCTTGCATCCAAATCCCACTTGATCATGGTGTATGATCCTTTTAATGCATTGCTGGAGTTTGCTAGTATTTTGTTGAGGATTTTTGCATCTATAATCATCAGTGATACTGACCTGTAAGTTTCTTGTTATGTGCTATCTTTGTTTTGTTTTAGTAACAAAGTTACTGTGCCCTCGTAGAATGATTTCAAAAGTATTCCTTCCTCTTGAATTTTTTTGCATAGTTTGAGTAGGATAGGTGGGAGTAGGATAGGATAACTCTTCTCTAAATGTTTGGTAGAATTTACCTGTGAAGTCATCTAGTTCTGGAGTTTTGTTTGTAGGGAGTTTTTTAACTACTGATTCAATTTTGGTACTGGTAATGTGTCTGTTCATATTTTTTATTTCTTTTTGGTTCAGTCTTAGTAGATTGTAGCTTTCTAAGAATTTGTCCATTTATTCTTAGCTGTCTGTTTTATTAGTCATATATTGGTGTATATTTGGTGTGTAGTTCTCATAGTAGTCTTTTATTTTCCTTTGTATTTCTATGGTGTTAATTGTAACTTCTCCTTTTTCATTTCTGATTTTATTGATTTGTGCACTCTCCCTTTTTTTCTTAATGAGTCTGGCTAAAAGTTTTTCAATGCTGTTTACCTTTTCAAAGAACCAGCTTTCAGTTTCATCAACCTTTTCTATTTTTTTTTTCTGTCTCTGTTTCATTTATTTCTGCTCTGATCTTTATGATTACTTTCCTTCTACTAACTTTGGATTTTGTTTGTTCTTCTTTCTCTAGTTGCTTTAGGTGTATGGTTAGTTTGTTTGAGATTTTTCTTGTTTCCTGATGTAGTCTTGTATCACTATAATCTTCCCTGTTGCGACCACTTTTGCTACATCCCATAGCCTTTGGATCATCGTGTTTTTGTTTTCATTTGTCTCTAGGTATTTTTTAATTTCCCCTAGATTTCTTTAGTGATCCACTGGTTGTTTAGTAGCATATTGTTTAGCCTCCATGTGTTTGTGTTTTTTGCACTTTTTTCTTGTAATTGATAGACTCATAGCATTGTGGTCAGAAAAGATGCTTGATATGATTTCAATTTTCTTAAATTTACCAAGGCGTGGTTTTTGGCCTAGCATGTGATCTGTCCTAGAGAATGTTCCATGTGCACTTGGAAAGAATGTGGATTCTGCTGCTTTTGGGTGGAATGCTCTATAAATATCAATTAAGTCCATTTGTTCTAACGTGTTGTTTAAGACCTGTGTTTCCTTATTGGTTTTCTGTCTGGATTATCTGTCCATTGATGTAAGTGGGGTGTTAAAGTCCACTACCTTTATCGTGTTACTGTTGACTTCTCCTTTTATGTCTGTTTATATTTGCCTTATATATTGAGTTGCTCTTATGTTGGGTGGATATATATTTACAATTGCTATATATTTTTCTTGGATTGATTCCTTGACCATGACATAGTATCCTTCTTTGTATCCTTTTCTCTTGTAACAGTCTTTATTTTAAAATCTATTTTGTCTGATATAAGTATTGCTCTTCTGGCTTTCTTTTGATTTCCATTTGGTGAAATATCTTTTTCCATCCCCTCACTTTCAGTCTGTATTTGTCTCTAGATCTGAAGTGAGTCTCTTATAGGCAGCATACATATGGGTCATGGTTTTGTATCCATTCAGCTAGTCTGTGTCTTTTGGTTGGAGCATTTAGTCCATAAATATTTAAGGTAATGTCAATATGTGTGGTATGTTCTTATTGGCATTTGTTAATTGTTTTGGATTTGTTTTTGTATGTCTTTTTTTTTCATTTCTTCTTTTGTTCTCTTGTGATTTGATGACTATCTTTAGTGTTATGTCTGGATTCCTTTTTTGTGTGTGTATATATATTATAGATTTTTGGTTTGTGGTTTCCTTGAGGTTTTTGTATAGCAGTCTACATATATATATATATATATATATATATATATATATATATATATATATATATATATATATGATTGTCTTAAGTTGCTGATCTCTTCATTTCAAATACATTTTAAATACCCTGCATTGGTACCCTTCTCACCTCACAATTACTGTTTTTTGATGTCATATTTTACAACTAATTGTTTTCTGTATCCCTTAACTGCTTATTGTGGATACAGACGATTTTACTACTTTTTCTTTTAACCTCCCTACCAGCTTTGTGTGTGGATGATTTCCTACCATTACTGTATGGTTGCCTTTACCAGTGAGCTTTTTCATTCTGTAATTTTCTTGTCTCTAGTTGTGACCTTTTCTTTTTTTACCCAGAGAAGTTCCTTTAATATTTGGTGTTAACGCTGGTTTGGTGGTTTGAAGTCTTTTAGCTTTTGCGTGTCTGTAAAGCTTTTGATTCCTCCATCAAATCTGAATGAGAGACTTTCTGGGTAGAGTATTCTTGGTTCTAGGTTTTTCCCTTTCATTTCTTTAAATATATAATGCCACTCACTTCTGGCCTGCAGAGTTTTTGCTGAAAAATCAACTGATAGTCTTATGGGAGTTCCCTTGTATGTTATTTGTTGATTTTCCCTTGATGCTTTTAGTATCTTTATCTTTAATTTTTGTCATTTTGATTATAGTGTGTCTTGGTGTGTTCCTCTTTGGGTTAATCCTGTATGGGACTCTGTACTTCCTGAACTTGGGTGACTCTTTCCTTTTCCAGGTTAAGGAAATTTTCAGCTATGATCTCTTCAAATATTTTCTCAGGCCCTTTTTATCTTCTCCTTCTGTGCTGCCTCTAATGCAAATATTAGTGTGCTTGATGTTGTCTCAGAGGCCTCCAGAGTTGTGAGAAATAAGTTCTGTTGTTTATAAGCTATCCAATCTATGGTACTGCTATATTATTGCAGCCTGAATGGACTAAGACACCATATATGCCAAAGTTACCCATTGGGACATAGGTGACATGAATATGGTCTACCTAGAGTAAATATTCAGCCAAATATGAGACACTCAAATCCACTTTCTCAGATTTCTTGCTGCTTCCATCTGTGCCAGCTTGGTCAGAAGGTTTAAGTATCTAGGAAGACAAAAAAGACACGTTTTGCAGATTCCTGAGTTACCTGTGAGAAAAGATGAAATGAAGCCTACCAAAGGTCCATTTCTAAACTACACTTGTACTGTTTTAAAGCTATGTCATACACACACACATGTAAATGATAAAAAACGAGTTGTTTGATGAGTTACAGGTAACTCAAATAGACAATAACTGCTGTACATGCAGAAGGGCAAGTCAGAGAGAGGCTTAATCCTGGAATGTTACAACAAGATGGTTGATTGTACTAAAAGAAAATGGTGAGCAATAAGGGTAAAATTCACATATAAATCAGCAAAATTTAAGCTCTAAAATAAACTTTTTATTATTTTTTTTTATTTTATTGGAGTATAGTTGATTCACAATGTTGTGTTAGTTTCAGGTGTACAGCAAAGTGATTCAGTTATACATATACATATATCTTATTATTTTTTAGATTCTTTTCCATTATAGGTTACTACAAGATACTGAGTAAAGTTCCCTGTGCTCTACAGTAGGTCCTTGATGGTTATCTATCTTATATATATTAGTGTGTGTGTATTAATCCCAAGCTTCTGATTTATCCCTCCTCCCACCCACACATTTCCCCTTTGGTAACCGTAAGTTTGTTTTTGATATCTGTAAGTCTGTTTCTGTTTTGTAAATAAGTTCATTTGTCTCATTTTTAAGAAAATTAGATTCCACATATGAGTGATATCATATAATATTTGTCTTTCTCTGACTTGCTTCATTTAGTATGATAATCTCTATGTCCATCCATGTTGCTGTAAATGGCATTATTTCATTCTTTTTTATGGCTGAGTGGTATTCCATTGTATGTATGTACCACATCTTTATCCATTCCTCTATTGATGTACATTTAGGTTGCTTCCATATCTTGGCTATTGTAAACAGTGCTGCAATGAACACTGAGGTGCATGCATCTTTTCAAATTATGGTTTTCTCTTGATATATACCCAGGAGTGGGATTGCTGGATCATATGGTAGCTCTATTTTTAGTTTAAGGAAGCTCTATACTGTTCTCCATAGTGGCTGTACCAATTTACATTCCCACCAGCAGTGTAGCAGGGTTCCCTTTTCTCCACACCCTCTCCAGCATTTATTGTTTGTAGACTTTTTGATGATGACTTTTCTGACTGGTGTGAGCTGATACCTCATTGTGGTTTTGATTTGCCTTTCTCTAATAACTAGCTATGTTGAGCATCTTTTCATGTGCCTATTGGCCATCTGTATGTTTTCTTTGGAAAAATATCTATTTAGATCTTCTTCCCACTTTTTGATTGGGTTGTTTGTTTTTGATATAGAGCTGCATGAGCAGTTTGTATATTTTGGAGATTACTCCCTTGTTGGTCGCTTCATTTGCAAATATTCTATCCCATTCTGTGGGTTGTAGTTTTTCTTTCTCAGGATTGCTTTGGCTCTTTGGGGTCTTTTGTGTTTCCTTACAAATTTTTAAATTTTTTAGTTCTAATTCTGTAAAAAAAAAAAATGCCATTAGTAATTTGATAGGGATTGCAAGGCAATCTACAGATTCTGTGCAATCCCTACCAAATTACCAATGGCATTTTTCAAAGAACTAGAACCAAAAATTTAAAAAATTTTATGTTTCCACACAAATTTTAAAATCCTCAAGAACCTACAGATGGTGGTAGTGGGTATACTAGTACTAAAGTGGTGGCAGTACTAGGATCTATTGTCAGATGATCTAAACAATTTTCATGGGTCACCCTCTCACCATATGAAGTTGAATACCTCACTTGAATCTGGGCAACAATCGCTTCATCTAACAGATTAAATAATTCTCTACCTTCCCCTAAGTCATGACATTTTATTAGGAACTTAAATTTTGTTAAAGCTCTCTGTCAACTATGAGGTGAACATTGTGTAAATATTTAGGATTGTTGTCTTGTCTCTATCTAATCACTGAAAAGTTTAGAAGTTTGGATAATTTCTATTTTAACTGTTGATCATCAGTACACTTTGCTAAGTCTTCAAACCCTTACTCCTGTCATCCTCTGCAGCTTCCTCTCCCTCTTGTCCTTTCTATACACAGAACTACCCATTCAAATCACAACTTACACATGCCATACTTTGTTTCCATACCTGAAATTCCCCTTGCTTTTTGCTATATTGACTAACTCCTAATTTTTTTCAAGTTACAATTCAAATATCCACTATTCCATGAAACCTGCTCTGAGTCATTTTACCAATTTTAGTAATTTCTTCTTTGTGCCTCTCTCCTGCCTTGTAAAAACATATACCTATTATCTAACCTATGATGGAGCATTCATCATTGAATAGATTATTCATGCTTCCTAGCTTGTGAGCTCATTAAAGAAATGCCCCATGCCTTATTTATACAAGTGAATAAGTGCCAACAAACAAATGAAAAAGTGATAATACTTTCATTAATTATTGAATAAATAAGTAAAAATGATATTCAGCTGGCCTATCTACTTTCTTGGTCACAGGTTAGCAAGCACCCTTCATACCTTCCAATTATCCACTATATGTCAATTTTACTGTTGTGATAACCTCATGCATCTGAAATGAAAAAAAAATTAACAATGGGACATTGTAACAAATGAGACTTGTTCAGAAAATGCCTGTTTTTATTCTCTCTGGATTTTTAAAGTGGGTGGCATGCTTTCAGCCAAATATGATAAACTCCAAGATCTTTAAGATTCCATTCACATGTATCCCATAACCAGAAGATTTCTTCTTGATCATACAATCAATATTGCAGACTCATTTAAGGATCTTTTCCCTAAGTGCTGAGATAAGGATGTTTCTTGTGTTGGGGCCAGTTTGTGGAAGAATTGTTGAATCACATTTTTGTCTTCCTGTCGATCTCTCTTCCTTTTTCTTAAGTTAAGTATAGGTGAGATTGTGTTAGTTTCAGGTGTACAGTGAAGTGATTCAGGTATACTAACATATATATGTATTTTTTTCATAATCTTTTCCCTTATTGGTTATTACAAAATATTGAGTATAGTCCCCTGTGCTATATAGTAGGTCCTTGTTGGTTATCTGTCTTTCTTTTTGAGTTATACTATTTTACTTTTTTTTCTTTTTGCACATTTGTCATTATTGACATTATCAAGTATATATCAGTTCCTCTTGGCTATTGACTCTTGATCCCTCGGCTAATTTTGGCAGTGTCCACTCTAGATATGTCTAAAAGTTTGTAGCCTTTCTTTCATCTATGGTCCTTCTATTGGCAAGACCAACTCTGCTGTGGGCCTAGATTAATGAATATATGTCATCCTGAAATATCTAACAGAATTAATTATGCTCATTTTGATTCCATACTGACCAAACAGATTCCTGGTTTTGACCTGGCTTCTGTTCTATGTGTGCATGGGCAAGTGCCCATCCATATTGACCTCTTCTTTTATATTAGAATTTTTTTATTAGCATTATGAGCTTAGTGACTGGGAATCAGTCCCAGTGAGATGGCTTTGTTCACACTGTGCTGGCAAAAGAAGGGTTTTGAGCCTAGAAGATAATGGAGAGAACACAGTGACTTCTCACCTAGGTATGTTGAAGTGTATATTCATGTTAGAATAAGTTTTTGAAAAATAATACTAATTTTGTGGTTAAACTGGGAAATCAATATGAACTCATGACCTTAATGATCATTATTTTCTAGATCTCTCAATAATGTCTGGCATATGTAGAACAGTATGGTAACTTTTCATAGTATCCTGAAGTTGGCCTTTAAAAATATTTTCCTTTCAAAGGAATTGAGACTTTCTGGAGATTATCTCATGCATTGAAATAGGAAAAAAAATCAAGATGAAATAGCTTGCTGTTGCCAGAAACCAAAGATGTTTCTAAAATTTTCTGAGTGGTATCTTAAAGGCAAAGTTTTTAACTAAATGAGGTTTCCAATATATAAGTTGTAATAATTTAATTTATACATCCAAAAGAGAATTTTAATTATAATAATAAAATTGAGTTGAATATGTGAAAAAAACCATGAAATTGTAATTGCATCAAGTATGTGAAATTTTAAATAAAATTTAGACTATGAAAATTTAAAAGTAGGGCAAGTACATTAAACCATGATAAGTAATTAGTTTTAATAATTAGGGAATGCTGATTTCATTTAAATACATGTAATATTTAAAAATTGTAGTATGTATTTTTATATGTTTTAACAAAAAGGGTGATTTCAAAGAACAGTGAGTAAGTCATATAGAATCCAACAACCTGTGATGAAATGATAGATTATCTGCATAACCTTAATAGAAAATTGTCTATATAAACTCATTCCTTAATCTCCTGAGGCATGAAACTTCTGGATATCCTACTAATTATGCAGTGATAATAGGGCACAGTCAAGTAAACCGTGAACTGAGGTGGATCATTCTGTAACCAATATATCAGTGACTTGGAGGAAAAGCTGGGTCAGCACCACATTCTAAAGCATAGTCTTGGAACATACCACTTATTTAACAAAGTTTTGTTTGAGAAGAGTCCCAACCCAATAAACACTGACTCAGGTTTCAATCTACTTAGAAGATGTAACCAGATCCCTTGACAAATGAGGAATGAATAGGTTAATGAAATAAAATCTTCAATACCAGCTACTTTATATTGCTTGACTTTCAGATTGATAAAATTATTATTCATAAATGAATAAAACCATAACCAGGAATATATCAAATAAGTTTATATCAAATAAACTTGTATAGAGATAATAATGTGACAAAACCATGGGATTGATGTTTTGAAGTAGGTTCTCTAATAAATTTTAAGAACTATAATGTTTTGTGTATATAAGGCATTTGGAGCATTTAAAGTAATTTTTTATGCTAGATTTATGACTTTATTGAACTGTTTTGAGACCTGACTAATTTTATATTTACTATCTAAATGTTTAAGGGATTTTGATTTATGAAGTTTATATTTAAATTTATGAATTATATGAGCAATGATAACAATGTTCACTAGATACACTATCTTAAAAAAGGATGCACCAAAGAGTGACCTTCTTAAGCCACAGAGCCCCTTAAGCTTCTAAGATTCTACCCTGAGGTCACTGACCCTGACAAACCAAGCATGAGAGATCTTTATAACACATGGAGCTGCTTTTAGACCATCCAGCCTCTCTGGATGATGAGGTATCTGGGATGAGGAATTGTAATTTGGTCTGACTATTAAATAATGGAAGTTTACCTCTCAAACATAAAGATTTCCCCCATGTAATCCTTTCAATGAACTTTTTGTTTGGATTTTTATCCAACTCAAAGTGATAATCAATAATTTATTTCCGGGCTTCCCTGGTGGCGCAGTGGTTGAGAATCTGCCTGCTAATGCAGGGGACACGGGTTCGAGCCCTGGTCTGGGAGGATCCCACATGCCACGGAGCAGCTAGGCCCTGAGCCACAACTACTTAGCCTGCTCTTCTGGAGCCTGTGCTCTGCAACAAGAGAGGCCGTGATAGTGAGAGGCCCGTGCACTGAGATGAAGAGTGGCCCCCGCTTGCCATAACTAGAGAAAGCCCTCACACAGAAACGAAGACCCAACACAGCAAAAATAAATTAATTAATTAATAAACTCCTACCCCCAACATCTTCTAAAAAATAAATAAATAAATAAAATAAAAATCATTTATTTCCTAGGCAAAAGGAGACTACTAAATTATGAAACTTTATACTTGTGCCCTCAGTGACACAGATAAAAGATAAAGCAAAATTTGAAATCCCCTAAACCTGAATTCCTTGTGACACACCACAGGTGCTTCCCAGAGAATGGCAAATCTAGTCTTTTGTACAGCTCATCAAAACAATTTCCTGTGATCCTGTATCCACTTGAACCAAACTGATTAGTTAATTCCATAAATCCATTAAAAATAAGCCATGTAAGTTATCTAGAACAAGCATATTCCCGCTTTGATATCTCCTGTAGTCCATGGACCCCAGGATGTAAAAGATATTGGGGTTTCCAAACCTTCCCTAGTTTGTTTCCACTCAGTTAACTCAATCTCATTTCAGTAGTCTCCATCTCTTCTATTTCTATCTCCGTCACATCATGCTCACTCTGAGTCCCATGGTTTTGCTGTCACTTGTCCTTTCACTTGTCCACCCTTGTTTCTTTCTTTATAAGTTTTCCCACTTGAAATTCTTTGTGAAATTTTCCATGCCTGCCCCAACTCTTGCTCTTGTTTAACTTTCTAAAAAGTAACACAGTAATTTTCACAAAATAATTCTATCGAGGGTAAGCAGGCTATTTTCAAGTCCTTAAAGACCAATGACTAGGAAGCACTCCCTCCTCAGAAATATGTGTCATAAGCTTTTAAGTCCCAATAATCCTAAACTTTTCCCATTGTTTCACAAGCCTTAAAGCTGGTAGTTGCCTCATTCAGTGATTACCTCTATGTTATCTCTATGAAAAGGCATTTTAAAAAAGAGAAAAGTGGAAGCTGATTCAAAAAGGTAATGGATATAGGCTGAGATTTATGACCTGTACAAAGTAAGAGGTATTCATGTGTGGACTCCCCTGAACAAAAATAAAGGTTTAAGAGACTTAATACAAAGGGGGCCAATGAGCAGCCTTCCAGCCTGGCACCCCTCCAATGGGCACACAGTAGCTATTACTATTTTCTTTTCAAAGATGAGAAAACTGAGGCTTGGAAAGACCTCAGTTTTCCCTAGTCAGTGTTTCATTTTTGCCTTTTCAGTTTTCCATACTTGTTTATCCAATTGTCTATGTTAAATTCTCTCTGCTAAAATAACTTGTATGGTTTCTATAACCTGTCTGGACCCTAACTAATATATACAGTATTTGGAATATTGGATGAAACCAATATACATGTTGTCCCTATCTTGTCAACTTCAAGGGCTTCATGTTTGTGGAATCAACTTTTAACTTAATTCTGGAGACTTTAACCATACAAAGTCCTGAGGAAGAATAAAAGCTTACCAGGAATTGTTTTCATAAGGAATTTATGTGCATCTAAGGAAGATGTTTTTAAAGTTTCAAAATTCAAGCTTAACTCTTAAGTACAAGACTGAAATAACACGTGTGAAATGCATGCTCAGTAGTATAAATGACCAGGACATAGCCATGATCATCTTGTCAATGAACCAAGCAGCAGTCTTACGTGTAGCTATCCAAAGTTCTTACAGGACCAAGTGACTCAATTGTGGGAGGAAAGAATTCAAATGCCACAATTTTTTTATGCTTAAACAAGGGCATGTTCTCACACCTGGGCACATTTCCACCATCACTAATATCTATTTTTACATATATGTGCAGGCTAGACAATTTATGTACATTAACTCATTTAATATTGGTGAAAACTCTTGCAAGCTAAATACTGTCAGAAGTTTAGAGAAAAGAAAACTGCCTATCAGATTGATTGAGCCAGGTGACCCCAAAATTCACAATTAGTAAGTACCAGAACCAGAAGTCCAACTGAGGTCTGTCTTATTGCTAGTATTTTACACTATATCATTCTGATGAACCACAGGCTTGGGAGTAGGAATAAAGAAGGAATGGTTCATTCAGATCTAGAAAAGAGATTAGCAGTCTAGTTGATTATACCCTGAAGAATAAAAGAGTATAAAGCCATAAGCAGTAAAGGTTATAATTACAAAAGATCATGAAATTGCCATTCCCACTGGGCAAAATGGTATAATATAATACGCATGGTCTTTGCCTTCAGAAAAACTTGAATTCAAATTCCATCTTTCCACTGTATATGTCTTACTTTAGACAAGTCACCTAACTCTTAGTCCTCTGTTTTTCCAAAACCATCTCACAGAATTACTGTAAAGAGTAAAAGGAGGTACAAATACAGAGGGTGCTCAATAAATATCTCTTCTGACTTTATAAACTCTTTCATATTTACTATTTCCTTCATTTATCACCACTTGTACGTCTGTCATAACTAATAACAGAATATCTTTAAAATTAAATGAACCTATCTAAACTAAGACTAAAGAGAGAGGCTTCGAGCATTCTTTGGAACACTTTCTGAACACTTATGGATAAAGAAACACTCAAAAGGATAGAAAGTTAAAAGCAGATTCAAAATTATAATAAATATAGGCTACGTATTTAGTCCTATCCAAAGGAAGAAGTATTCTTAGGCTTCCTTGAGCCTAAAGTCTGGTTTCAGAGTCTTGATACAAAAGAATCAATGAGCAGTGATCTAACAATTCTTCCATTGGGTAAAAGGTGACTCTTACTTTTTTTTTTTTCCCATAGGTGAGAAAACAGGCTCAGGCAGGCCAGAATTTCCCATAGCTAATAAAGGTTAGAAAGCTAATCTGAACCCAGTTTTTCTAATTCCAAGTCAATACTGTTTCCAATATGGTGCAACATTATAAATCAATCTAATTCCCTATATTTCTATTCCTGCTTGTGGAGTTGTAAGTTTTCCCATTTTAATAAGAGAAAAATAGCCATCTTTTATTAGGGAAATTAAGAAGCAGTAAGGAGACATGTACACCACCTCTATATCTCTTCCACATAATCTCTTCTAGAGGTTTGCCAGTTAGAAAAAAAAAAAAGAAATCAAATGGTCAGAGCATCATTGCTTGCCTAGAGTGCAAGTGATCTCCAAATGCAAACGCCATCTAATAGGCATTTTAGATGCTCTTTATCAAGAAATCTTATTTTCCGGAACATAACTGCTTTATTCAATCAAAGTGTCTCCAACTGCTGTGGATTAGAGACCTCATGATTTAGTTTCTATCAAAAGAATCCTGCCCCAAGTGGAGAAACTTGCCTGATTTAAATGAATATCAACAGAAATGATGATTTTACACTTTTCAGAGAAACAACAGTCCCTAAAGTTCTTGTGTATTTCCGGGACCTTAATGGAGGCTAACAGATTTATGGTTTCATTACTGCCTGAAGCAATGTCTTCCAATAGGTAATTTTTATGCTGTGGGACAGCAGAACATATAGGAATAAATATTTTTGAATAAAGGAACTGGCTGTCAGGGTTTTCAAATACAGCAGTTACTAAAACAATAGATTTTCACAAAGAAATGAGCTGCTTTTCTCCTTAGTGTCTCACCTGTGTTTCACCATTAATCCCATCAGAAATACTTGTCTCTTTAAATAGTGGAAAATATCATTTAAAGAATTGGGAAACAATAATAAAAACCTGTAATACCATATCCAATTAGTATTTTAATAACATAATATTTTGTATTCATAATATAGTATAAATTCTAATAATAATGTGTATTAATAATTTATCCTACTTCAATTAATGATTCTAATCCATATGATGCCTCTCCTATTCCCAGTCTCAAACAAGACACAATGGACCACTGAATAGAAATTATAAGAAATGTGTTTTCTCTTATCAATGAATATATTAAAACAGAGATTGAATGGCCATGAGTAAGCATAGTTTTGGAATTGAAATAAATGGAAGATTTTAGAATGGATTCGTGTATTAGATAAGAGATGGCACTATATATCATAGAATGTTAGGGACCCGTGAAAACTAAGGAATAAAAAAATTTAGGGACCCATGAAATTTAAGGATATAAAATGAAGGAAACAAACCTTTGTCAAATATTGGTTTCATGCTAGGCATTTTGCAAGTTAAAGTTTTCCCAAATATATAAATAAAAAATCTGAGAGTTTGAATAGGAATAGAACAGAACTGGGAATGAGACTACCTAATTTTAAAGAATTTTTTAAAGTGCACTTCCCTAATCCTGCATAAGAAATATCAATAAAAAAAAACAAATTAAAAAGAAACTTACACTATGCCTACATTCAATTTTCATAAATGAAAGGGAATAAAAGTTTTAGTTTACAACAATGAAAACTTATCCAAAAATTAACTTCAGGTTACACTACACGGTTATCAATATCTCAGGGTAGTATTCTAACTCTTCTTCCTTCTAGGCCCTCTCTGTCACATCACCCTGTTGCAATGACCTCATAGCACTTATCACTGCATGAAATTATCTTTTTCTTTATTTTGTTACACATTCAGTGTTGTTTCTTCACCTCTACTTCGTTGCTTCAAGTGTTAAAGATAACTGGCCCAATATGGAGTTATTTATGCTAAAACCCATGGCACCAAACCAAGACTTAACTTAATTAGTTGCAGCTATCCCGGAAATGGAATCTTAAACTAGTCAATCAGGAATCTCTTGATTAACATTAGTTAGGTAATCTGCCTGATAAATCCACCCCATTCCCTATAAGGAAAGTTACCGAACAATAACCAATCTGCTTTTCACCCTAGTACTCTTCCTTGTTCTTGCTCCCTTCTGCCTGTAAAATGTCTTGCCTTGTACAGCTCTTTTGGGCTCCTTTCTATCTGCTAGATTGTATGCTGCCTAATTCATGAATCACTGAATAAAGCCAATGTGATCTTTAAAATTAACTCAGTTGAAATTTGTTTTTTAACAGAAGCAAAGCAAACTTTTCTGTTTGTTCACTACTATATCCTCAACACCTAAATTAGCACCTGGCACAGAATAGAGCCCCAATGAATATTTGCTGAATCAAAGGTAGTTTTACCACAATAGCGTTAATACAGGCTTCCCACATAAATAGGTGATAATCTATGAAAGAGGCAGGACTGCACAGTGGAAGGAAGGCATGTTTGAAGTCACACAGTTCACTCACCAACGCCAGTCCATTGCCTGATTTAATCTTCACAACTTCAGTGTGAGGTGGACAGCATTGTCATTCTGAGTGTATGGGCGATGATAAGACACCTAGAGAATCAGAGTGAACTTTACAAAAATAGGTAAAAAGCAGAAATGAAACTAAGACACTTATCCTAAGTGTGAGGGTCAGGACATTTTCTTTTACTGTTTTCCTGTATTAAACCAAACAAAATTGCATAGGAAGGGGATTAAAAATATAACAAGCAAACACAAAAATTAGAAAGGAAATCATGACAGCGGTCAGGCTATAGTGGAGAGGAGATTTCAAGAAACATTGAAAAGTGAAGGTAAGTGGAAAAGTAGTGGTGGCTAATGGAGAACTACATATGTTATATATATAGGGATAAAATAATTACATTTGATATTATACAAATATATAAATAGCCATGTTTACATATGGCTAATAAGAGTTTTCAAGTTGGAAATCTTGGCCTCTGTCTTACCTTGAACCTTTATAGGGCAAATTTAATCTAAAAAATGGGAACTGAGACAATCAACTTTTTTTCTTCTTTATTAAACTCGGTATGGTGTGGTATATTGTGTGTATGTTGTATATGTGTGTGTGCACGTGCATGTGTTGAAAAGCACTGACTGATTTTGTACCTTCAGCTCAAGCTACAAATTCCCAAATATAGGATATACTTCTGAAAGCCCTCTCTACAGTACTTGGCAAAAAAACAGCTATGATCAAATAACATATGAAGGAAGGAAATGGAGAAGAAAAATAATGAATACAACAAGAAGGAAATTAGGCAAAATGAAAAAAATTGGGAAAAAATTGAGAATTATCTGCAAACAAGAAGGAAATACCCTCTTTCTTTAGTATGTGTATATATATATATATGTATATATATATATATATATATATATATATATATATATATATATATAAAATGTGGCCATAAAGTGTGCTATGGTTAAACATATTGAGATAAACATGAGCTAAACCACCATAAAGGATGTGGCAGACTCCTAATGGGAAACTGGCATGTAAAATTAGAAATGAAGTAAAGTGAAGTTTCCATGACAAACAGTAGGGGCACAAAAGCAAGAGTGATTTATTTTGTCTATTTTGTCAATATGTAAATTGCCAGTTAGAACTATCATTATATCAGCTTTGAAAAGGACAATTATACTTTTTAAAAAATGTTATAGCGGTCCAATGCACATAACAAAAAATTCACTGATTTTAAGTATATAATTCAGTGGGTTTTGACAAACATATAGAGTGTATAGTGGTATAACCACCAACACAATCATGACAGAGAATATTTCTATTGCCCTATAACATACTCTCATGCTCTCCCATTTTTTATTGAGATATAATTGATATATATTAGTTTCAGGTGTATGACATAATAATTCAATAGGACAATTATACTTTGATATTGGATGTTTAAAATATATGTTTGAATGTGGTCCAGATCAGAGTTTATCAGCTCCCTGACAGTACACAATGTGGTGTTCTCCATCAAAC
The DNA here is from genome assembly GCF_964165515.1 of Mesoplodon bidens. Classification (NCBI taxonomy): domain Eukaryota; kingdom Metazoa; phylum Chordata; class Mammalia; order Artiodactyla; family Ziphiidae; genus Mesoplodon; species Mesoplodon bidens. The sequence continues at coordinate 68,228,292 of NC_138164.1, forward strand.
AGAGCAATTCAAGCAACAGAGCTTGCAAACCTGTCTTATTAGTAACTTTCTGGAAGCAAAATTCAAATTACAATGCTGATAGAATCTATGAGGAAGCCAATTGCTAAAAATTAATTCCAAAACACACACACACACACACATTCAAAATTGCATCACTGTAATCTAATTATTTTAATAGAAGCTAAACCAATTACACATAATTACTTACAACCTTGAGGTTAACAATATTGATGAAAAAACTCTGCAGCTATGTAAATGTACAAATATGTTTTAATTATATCCACACATCTATTTAAATCAGCTAATTCCATTTTATATACAAAGCAGTTAGTTATCTTTGTATTTGAGCCCAAATCATATGGTCTCGTTTATTGAAAAATTTTTAAATAAGAGCATCTATTGACAAAATAAGGTTGTGAATGAAAACCACTCCAATGTATTCAAATTTATTTAAATTCAATTTATTCAATTCAATGGGGGAAAAAAGTCCAGCTGGTTATTTGATATAATGGAGAAAAACAAAAACAAACCTTTAGATTGACAGAATTTTTTTGAGATAAAAATAGCTACATTCTGGTGAAAATTTGTAAAGATTCTGACTTTTATATCTAATGCCTACCTTAGTATAGAGGAAGAGCGTTGATTATATTAGGTATCTAGGTTCAAAGTCAACCTAACAATTATACTAGACTTTTCTGAAAATACGAATATTTATCTAATTCCAGCATTTGACAACTTATTGGAAAATAGTAGTTACTAGATGGTAGGCATGGGTCTAGGTAGAAGACATGTCCATTAATTTTCCAAATTCATAGGATTATAAACAGATCCTGCTCTATATATTGTAAAGCACTTCAAACAATGTATTATTGCAATATTTTGCTACTGCCATGTGTCAGTCTCTGGAGTGACACATACCATCTCCAAATTTTTCCCCCTTTAATGTGCTGAGCCCTGATTTCCTCACCTAAATGATCAGGCATTGCAGAGACTTTTCCACAAATCTCCCAAGGACTTAGCACCTCTTAGATTCACCAAAGAGATTGTGTTAAGAGAGTACCAGGGATTCCAGGATGTACCCTCAGCCTTCCAATTTCATGATCTTTCCTTGTCAGGGTCTCAAAAATCCTTCCACCTGCTCACCCCGAGTTAGGAATGACTCCAAACATTTGAAAACAGGATTGACCCAAGGACAGGAGCCAGTTACCAAAAACAATATATCCAAATCTCATTCCTGTGCAATAGCATATTACAGTACTGGGTGTGTTATTGTTTGAAATAGAATGCCATTTTCTCCCTGTCTCTTTGATTTCTATCAACAAGTCCTATAATAAGATTAGAGGACAGATAAACAACAAGGTCCTACTTTATAGCACAGGGAACTATTGATATATTCAATATCTTATAATAACCTATAATGGAAAAGAGTCTGAACAAGAATATATATATATAACTGAATCACTTTGCTGTATACCTGAAACTAACACAACATTGTAAATCAACTATACTTCAATGTAAAAAAAAGATTAGAGGACAGATTCCATATGAGATAATTGTAGGTTTATTGAAAAATTGTTCCAGCCTAGACTATCTAAATTGTGAGAACAACAAATGTTTAGTGAGAAATGAGGAAGATTTCTATAAATATAAGTGAAATATTTTAAAAAAACATATTTTAGCCTCAGCTAAATAATCCCCAAATTTTCAAAAAGTGTGAAATTTTCACTTCAAATTACATGAAGCTTAAAATATCCCAGAATATGCTGAAATCTTTGCCTCAATTCCTAAGCACCTTCTGTTTCCTACATGTAGCATAACCTTCCAAACCAAGATAGTTTGTAAGAGGTGTGATACAATTTCATATTTGATTTATAAGCTATTTTCATAACTAACTTTTTCTAAAAAATAAATAATAAATTCATATAAATTAAAGCAAATATATATTTTAAACACCTATATATTGCTTATCTAAATAATAGTAATAGCAAAGGAATAATTATTTTGGTATATATTCATATACTTTAATCATTTTCTTAATCATATCTGTTTCTAATACTCTGCAGTAGATATGTTTCTGGGGTAAAATAGAACACTTTTTAATAAGACAGTCTTATTAATTGAACATCTGTCATAAACTTTCCTACAATCTTCTTTAACACTGCATTTTATAGTTATAATCTTTCAACTTATTTATATTAAGATTTTTGTTTAAATATTAATATAACATGTTTATTTATCATTTATATAGTTATATAATATGAATACAACAATTTTCATTGAAATATATTTTCTGTGGGTGCTGAGTTACACAGTCAACTGAAAGAAAATTCTGCTAAACAGATGTTCTAGTTTTAAAATTTTGCTAATTGAAAGGTATTAATATATTTTCTCAAATATATTAACAGCTATTGTCTTTTTGCCTTCACTTAAAAACTCTTTGTACTATCATATTTACAAGAAAAACATCTTCATATAAGTATTTGTTTATAATTTTGTTTGTTTGTTTGTTTGTTTTGCGGTACGCGGGCCTCTCACTGTTGTGGCCTCTCCCGTTGTGGAGCACAGGCTCCGGACACGCAGTCTCAGTGGCCATGGCTCACGGGCCCAGCCGCTCTGCGGCATGTGGGATCTTCCCAGACCGGGGCACGAACCCGTGTCCCCTGCATCGGCAGGCGGACTCTCAACAACTGCGCCACTAGGGAAGCCCTATAATTGTTTTTAATGTTTTGTCAATTTTAAAGCATTAAAATTGTAGGCTTTTTGTCTTTCTTATATTCTGGCAAGAGTATAAGCATACACAATTAAAATATAATGTCCAATTAAAAAAAACTTCCTCTCAAATTCATATATTCCCAACTTAATATAAAATTATCATTGTTGATTTATAATTGTTCAACAATTAGTTCAAATTTTCAGTCCCTCCCTTGTTTTTGTACAGATCAACTTCATGTTTTCCCCTTTTCAAATTTTGTCTTCAATAAATGCAATTCCACAAAAGCTTAAAAAGTGGAAGATTTAGAATCTCTACTACTCATTGAATATTTTGATTAAAGATCCCTAACCGATTTTGTTCAAAATACAAGCAAAATTAAGACCTCTAATTTATTTATTTTATCTATTTATTTATTAAACATCTTTATTGGAGTATAATTGCTTTACAATATTGTGTTAGTTTCTGCTGTACAACAAAGTGAATCAGCCGTATGCATACATATGTCCCCCTATCCTCTCTCTCTTGCGTCTCCCTCCCACCCTCCCTATCCCACCCCTCTAGGCAGTCACAAAGCACTGAGCTGATCTCCCTGTGCTATACAGCTGCTTCCCACTAGCTATCTATTTTACATTTGGTAGTGTATATATGTCAGTGCTACTCTCTCACTTCGTCCCAGCTTAACTGTCCGCCTCCCCACATCCTCAAGTCCGTTCTCTACCTCTGTGTCTTTATTCCTGTCCTGCCTCTGGGTTCATCAGAACCATATATATATTTAGATTCTATATATATGTGTTAGCATACGATATTTGTTTTTCACTTTCTGACTTACTTCACTCTGTATGACAGACGCTAGGTCCATCCGCCTCACTACAAATAACTCAATTTTGTTTCCTTTTATGGTTGAGTAATATTCCATTGTATATATATGGCACATCTTCTTTATCCATTCATCTGTCGATGGACACTTAGGTTGCTTCCATGTCCAGGCTATTGTAAAGAGTGCTGCAATGAATATTGTGGTGCATGACTCTTTTTGAATTATGGTTTTCTCAGGGTATATGCCCAGTAGTGGGATTGCTGGGTCGTATGGTAGCTCTATTTTTAGTTTTTTAAGGAACCTCCATACTGTTCTCCATAGTGGCTATATCAATTTACATTCCCACCAACAGTGCAAGAGGGTTCCCTTTTCTCCACACCTTCTTTAGCACTTATTGTTTGTAGAATTTTGATGATGGCCATTCTGACTGGTATGAGGTGATACCTCATTGTAGTTTTGATTTGCATTTCTCTAATGCTTAGTGACGTTGGACATCCTTTCATGTGTTTGTTGGCAATCTGTATGTCTTCTTTGGAGAAATGTCTATGTAGGTCTTCTGCCCATTTTTGGAGTGGGTTGTTTGTTTTTTTGATATTGAGCTGCATGAACTACTTGTATATTTTGGAGATTAATCCTTTGTCAGTTGCTTCGTTTGCAAATATTTTCTCCCATTCTGAGGGTTTTTTGTCTTGTTTACGGTTTCCTGTGCTGTGCAAAAGCTTTGAAGTTTCATTAGGTCCCATTTGTTTATTTTTGGTTTTATTTCCATTTCTCTAGGAGGTGGGTCAAAAAGGATCTTCCTGTGATTTATGTCATAGAGTGTCCTGCCTATGTTTTCCTCTAAGAGTTTGATAGTGTCTGGCCTTACATTTAGAACACCTCTAATTTAAAAAATACTTTGTATTTGTTGATAAATACCAGGAAAGAGATATTATGTACATCACAATCAATGTTGAAGCTTTTTTTAGTCAACATCAGTTTGTCATTAAAATTTTGAAGTTACTTTTTATATGTAAACATATTTTAAGTTTTGACATCCCCAGTTTATGCTTTTGTAAATATGGCAGCTTGATAGGATAAATTAATAAATTATTTGTGCACCAACATCAGTTATAAGTACATATCTCTTCCTTAAGTTTTTTAATTTAATAATTTAGTGACCTATGGAGTCTAGTCCCCAAGTTTTCAAATTTAGTAGGTTAGTGATGTTCAAAGGAATTTTTTGTTTTGTTGGGTTTTTTTTGCGGTACGCGGGCCTCTCACTGTCGTGGCCTCTCCCGTTGCGGAGCATAGGCTCCGGACGCGCAGGCTCAGCGGCCATGGCTCACGGGCCCAGATCCGCGGCACGTGGGATCTTCCTGGACAGGGGCACGAACCCGTGTCCCCTGCATCGGCAGGCGGACTCTCAAGTACTGCGCCACCAGGGAAGCCCCAAAGGAATTTTTATACGAAATATCAATGCAGAAACAATTTTATCTTCATGTTTAACTTTTTAACCGAATTTACAGAAGAATTCAAAATAGTATCAGTTACTTCCCTTTTAATAGAATGAATTTCCAAAACTTTGTGTTAATTCTATAACTGGATAAAAACCATGATTGGAAACAAATTCATTGATTTTCTATTTGAAGCCTTGGATACAAGTGATATAAAACTGACATCACGTTTAATTATGTATGAGGTTCTTCTGCAAGTAGAACCAATGGATTACTAGCTCTTAGTACACTTTATATACATCTACAAGAATACTGAAAAGTGAGCAAAATTTAGAAAAACAATTGTCTGAGGTCATCGATAGTTATGCTTCACAGAGTGATGTATAAAGTCACCTTCTGCCATTGTCTGTATTAAACTGATGTTTTCAAGCTTAATCTTCTAAAACAAAAACAAACTGCTAAAGTAAATGCTGATGCTTCTTCAGCAGTGCTGTCTTCTGGCTTTTATGTGGCCATTGGTATCATTACAACCCCCATGACAGTTATTTAGGGCCTCAAAATATTTTTTCCTAATTATATTTCATTATCAGCTTTTTTGAGAAATTATAAATTCTTACACAAATTATTCTGCCTTTTTAATCTCATTACTGAAAAGATTTATTTAAAATTGTGATGTTATCAAGTAATAAAATGGTTATAAATGTATGTCATTCAGTGAACAACAAAATCACTGTGATAGGAACATCTAGACAAATCTCTATTATTTTCTCTATGGCAGCAATGGCTCAGCCTCAATTTCCTGTGCATACTTAACATTTATTACCCTGTATTTCCTCATATTTCTCACTTAAGCTACTAACTGGCAGCCTGGCGGCCTTGTGACTTTCACAATCCATGGTCCAGGCCACTATGTGTCCATCAAAGGCAGTACCATCAAATATCACTAACTGAGACCAGAAGGAGCTAGCTGTCTCTGGTGGATGCTTTCTTAGTGTGCATCATTTTTATCAGCCATAGCTCGGCATACTATCCCTTAAAATTACCCTGTATCTAGAAAGGGTCAGGAAAAGAAAGTCAGGTTATTTTGGGTTATCATCTTCCAAATTTAATCAAGTGTTAGGTTGAGAACTCCATATGCTGCTCATACATTTCATATACCATTATATCAGATCATGGCAGGGCTCTGAACTATCTAGTGAAAGACAACCAAATCTATCCTGGGTTATTTTAATGCAGTCCTTATGGTGATACTTTATTGAAATAAATTAAGGATCTGAGACAAATGCTAAGCTGAATATCCAAGTAATAGATGTAAGATGGTGCTGACACCTGTAACTAAGACTTTTATCACTCTACCTAAATGATAGTATTCAGTTCTAAGTGTTTTATGCTTTTGTGGGAGTCAGGCCTCTATCAACTAGAGTTTCCAGAAAGTCTTTTTTTTTAAGGTTATACTCCATTTATAGTTATTATAAAATATTGGCTATATTCCCTGTGCTGTACAATATACCGTTGCAGCTTATTTATACATAGTAGTTTGTACCTCTTAATCCCCTACCCCCCTTACCCCTCCCCATTTCCCTCTCCCTACTGGTAACCACTAGTTTGTTCTGTATATCTATGAGTCTTTTCTTTTTTGTTACACTCACTAGTTTGTTTTATTTTTCAGGATTCCACATACATGTGATTTCATACCATATTTGTCTTTCTCTGTCTGACTTATTTCACTAAGCACAAGACCCTCCAAGTCCATCCATATTGGTGAAAATTTGTTCTTTTTTATTCCTGAGTACTATTCTAAGAAGTCTTAGAGGCAATTTGGCATAGAGTTAATAGTGTAGGCTCCAGGGTCAGACCTTTTACATCCAGATTCCAGCTCCACCACCTTCTAGCTGGGTAACTTTAGGCAATTTACCTTAATCACTCTCTGCTCTACTAACCCCATCTACACTCTGGGGAGAAAAATAGTGTTGACCTTAAAATTTTGTTATGAGGATTGATAATACATTTATATGCAAAGTACTTAAAATAGTACCTAACTAGTAGTAAGCACTCAAAAAATATTAGCTATGGTCATTATTAGCACAGTGCATTAAAATGATCAGTTTATATTGGCCTCCCCCATCAAATCATAAGCACTGCAAGGACAGAATTTTATTAATTTTTTAATAGATCTTTATTGGAGTATAATTGCTCCACAATACTGTGTTAGCTTCTGCTGTACACCAAAGTGAATCAGCCATATGCATGCATATGTCCTCATATCCCCTCCCTCTTGAGCCTCCCTCCCACCCTCCCTATCCCACCCCTCTAGGTCATCTTGAGAAAACCATAATTCAAAAAAAGACATGTACCACAATGTTCATTGCAGCACTATTTACAATAGCCAGGACATGGAACCAACCTAAATGTCCATCGACAGACGAATGGATAAAGAAAATGTGGCACATAGTAATCAATAAAAGGAAGTTACAAAAATAAAAAAGATGTGGCAGTTTGCAGGGCAGAAATAGAGACACAGATGTAGAGAACAAACGTATGGACACCAAGGGGAGAAAGTGACACTGGAGGTGGGGGTAGTGGTGGCATGAATTGGGAGATTGGGATTGACATGTATACACTGATATGCATAAAATGGATGACTAATAAGAACCTGCTGTATAAAAAATAAAGTAAAATTCAAAGAAAAGAAAAAAAAGATGACACATATATACAATGGAATATTACTCAGCCATAAAAAGAAATGAAACTGAGTTATTTGTAGTGAGGTGGATGGACCTAGAGTCTGTCATGCAGAGTGAAGTAAGTCACAAAGAGAAAAACAAATAGCATATTCTAATGCATACCTTATTCATTTTTGTCATGAGAACATATAGCTGGGGTGCTTAGTGGGCATTTAATAAATACATGTTGAACAAATTTGAATAAGCATGGGCTACTTCTTTTGTAGCACTTAACCTATTATGTTATAGCTGATTTGTTTAACTTTTATACCCCACTACATGGTGAATACCATGATGAAAGTGTTCTTGTTCATCTTATACACCTATTGTTCTGTATATATCAGGGGCTCAATTAACATTTAGTGAAAATGAAAGAGTTCTAGCTTCCTGTCTTCCACCTGAATAATGTTTGGAATGTCATTTCTATTTTTGCATCTCATTTTCTTCATTTTCAAAACATTACTTCTGTGGTGGATGGTTTGGAATAGGAGGGGGAAAAAAAAACACTCGAGTCTATTTTAATAGAGTCGGACAGCAGGTTCCTAAGTGTGTTCCGCAGAATGGTGACTTTTCCTGTGTGAAACCAAGAGCTTTCTAGAATGATGAAAAGCTAATGGTAGAGACAGTGTTCAAAGACACCTGTCCCTGACATTGCTTTATTCCCCTGGAGGAGGATGTGATCTTGCTGATACCTGGATTTCTTATGAACTAGGACATTCTGAGGTTTGTACACATTCCTATACACTGAAGTTTGTAAATTAATGGGTTAAGTTCTTCAAGAACAGTAACACTGATTTAGAGAATTAAAAATTGTGGCCCGGCAAGGAGTAAGCTTTCCGACCTGAGAAGGCCCTGCCTTGCTTGGGTGGTGTCACAGGCTGCAGCTCTCCCACCCCAGGCTTGCCCTTTCCCTCTCCCCTCTACCTTCTTAAGGACCAAGAGAAGTTATGCTGAGGTTTGCAAACTGGCTGATGTTATATGTGCACATCAAGTTTCTGATAAATGTCTGTATGGTTGGTAAAATTCAGGAAGTTAAGAATGCAGAATGTTCATACCTAATATATATATTTTTTAAGTTTCCATAGTCAAATACAGTTTGGAAACCCAGGCTTTGGCAAGGGTAAAGGTGCATGTGTATGTTTAACTGCAGGAAAATGCAAAACCTTTATTATGCTAATATGTTCTGTGAATCTCCAATAAGGAAACAGAATTTGCAGGATTTGCCAAATTTATCTAATCACAGAAAATTCTGTAGGCCTAGTATAATGTGAAATGCACTCTGGGAAAAACTGAACTAATCAAGAGATACTCAGAGCCTGAACCATAGTGTTTGCAGCATTTAAATTAAAATTTAGAGCTAAATTTTCTCCCCTTATTGTGAGACTTCATTTCGTCCAAAGATAGATTCAGATCTTTTAAAATTCATTTTAAAACTTCATTTGCAGTTTCTTTTTGGACAGTTACCCACAGAAACATACATATACATATGCATACATATATATAAATGATACATACATATATATAGATAAATGATTATAAGAAATTTGGAAAAATAATAGAGTTAACTGGTGAAAAATTATTTCATATTCACCTGTTTAAATATAATTCCTGTTACACATCTTTGAACCTCATTTTAGTGCTTTAATTTTTTTTACATATTGGAGAATTTACATATTTGATTTTAAAGGTTGTATAATATCCCAATCCTGCAATTAACATGTTTGAGCAAAATGCTTTTAGATGTGTGAGATTATTTCCTTGGGATATGTTTCAGCAATGGAATTGTTGAGACAAAAAATCTGAAAATATTATGGCTTTTGTTATATATAATTTATATAGAGAGGGATGGGGAGAGGTTAGAAGGGTGCAAGTACTTCTCAGTACTTGTTAAGAAAATCAACTTATAGCATTCATAGCTGCAAAGCCTGTCATGGATGAAGAATGGCTTATTATGTAAAATAATAATAATTAATATAGTGTTATTATCATTAATGTAGCAACACTTACTGTATTCTTAACATGTTCTGGAAACTATTCTAAGTACTTTACATTTATTATCTCTTAATCTTCCAGAAACTCTGAGGTACTTACTCTCATTATTCTCATTTTAAAGATTAGGATTTGAGGCACAGGGCTATGAAGTAATTTAGCCAAAGTCACTCAGCTAGCCAGGAGCAGAGCTCGCATACAAATTCAGGCAGTCAAACTTCAGAGCTCCCTTTCTTAATCACTGCTCTTTAGCAATTAACAAAAAATATATACATATACACAGCCCAACCAAATGCGAGTACCTACATTTCAGCTCTGAACTTAACCATCCACATTGCATTCCCAGAGTATGAAAGAGCCTCAGAATTGTTGGGAATTCTTATATGCCTTTTTCTGTTTCTTCTACAGTTGTATTTATTCTGATCATTCATTCTCCAATCTACATTAATTACTTCAGCATTAAATCCTTGGCTAGATAGACATTTTCTTTCCTGGGATCTCTGTTAATATTGGCAAATTAAAAGCCAATGTTATTTCTATAAATATGAGATCTCAGGGTAGCTATCTTAGGTCAAATATGAGTTACAGGGGAAATATACTTTCAATGGACATATTAATTGGAAAACACAGAGTCACATACACAGATGTACATACATTCCTGTTCACGGCTTTCATGATCCAATCAAAGTGGCAACACTCACAGGCAAACAGAAGCTTTCATGGTTGTTTGAATGGAAAATCTCTCAAAAGTTCCAATTCTGGGTCTCTTTTATCCAGCATTCTAGCAGCTTGCCTAGCTGACAATTATATTTCCTAGACCTAGATAATCCATTTTCCCAATTGGTGTTTGGCTAGGACCTGTATATATTTCATCTTAGTGAGAAGAAGCCACTTTGAAATTGTAATTTGGACTTCCTTAAATATCCTCAGTCTTATTCCCATCAGATTCATTTTCTAGTAAACATATACAAATTCAGATTTGCCTATAATGTCCTTGTAAAACATTTATTCTTTTCTTTAGTTTACTTTCCATCTTGAAATATTAGAATGGGTTCAGCATTCCATTAAGTACCAAATATATACTGCTAAATTTTTTCTGGCAATATTTAGGAATATAGTTATTCTTAATTTACTTTAAGAACTGACCAGTGTAGGATAGGATCTGCCACATTGTAGGTATTCTTATTTATAAATATACTATAAATATATAAATTATTTATAAATATATAAATTATTTTTGTATATATTATAATTATAAAAACAAACTATAAATATTACTTTTGTACCCATAATGCCTTCGTAACTTCATAATTCAAGGAGAGCTCTCACTTCCTGAAATAGATCCTGTAAATTCCTGTCTCAGCTGTGCAAAACTTCCCTTTTTTTACTTTGTTTTTTTAATTTTGCCTAAATCTTCAGAATTAAAGAACTTAAAAAATAAGCTTTATTGTCACTTATTTTATAATTCCTTGTAGCATTTAGTATAATAACACAGTGTCTGGCACATAGTAGTGCTTCAATGATTTTGCCCTGGAATACAGTGTCAGTGAAGGAAGGAATTACATATTATTTCATAAGAAATTACATATGGGCCTCAAAACCATATCAACTGTTGCCTTTTCTGTGTGTCATACTTGATACATTCCCAAATTCATTTCTCCCCAGTTTTTTTGGTCACTCACTGGAGTCACAATTCAAAGACTAATATAACCCTTTCACTTTTGTTCACTTACTTATTCAAAGGGCTAGCAGTGCAAAGCTCATTTAGAGTAAGGTAACTTGTCTTGACGTTTAGAACATTCTAGTTTTGGTCCCAGTTTACCAACTACTTTAGAGAATTTGTTTAACCTCTTAGAGTCTTGGTTTCCTCATCTATTCAATCTATTCAATTGGAAGAATAGTGTAATCTACTTTCGAGATATCTAATGAAATAAGTTAAAGGAAAGTTTTAAAATTTGTAAGGTGCTAGGAAAATGTATAATTATTATGGCAAAAAGCTGAAACAAAAGCTCAACATTTTGCCTGGATCTTTCCTAAATCACCCTGCTTTCCAGCTGTGTTTTTTTATTTGTTTTTCTTTGCTTTTAGAACTAATAATCCAAATTTCTAACAGCCATATATGACAATAGTAGTGGCTAGCACAGTAGTGGCTAGCATACCATTTAACAGGCATTGGTTTAGGTACTTTACTTACCTTTAATTCTTACAATTACGTGAGGTAAATACTATTACTATCGACATAAAAGAGAGGGAGAAACTGAAGCTTAGAAAGGCTCAGCAACTCCAAAGATGAATAAATATTATGTGTTGGGAATCCATATTCAAAGCTAGGAATGACTGACCCTGAAGTTCATTTGATTAACCAATTTGCTACCACACCCCCTTCCTTCCCCTCTAAATGCACATCTTTCTTTACTCCTCTCCCTGCATCTGCCAATATGAGAGTGCCAGGTGTGAAAGCTTCTGAGACCTCTTCATCTGAGAAATTGAGAAGTCAGAGAGAAATGAAAATTAGGCCACAAATTCAATGTAAAACAGAGTTCAGACTTGAGAGGCCTTATCTACTGAATAGCAGCAGTTTAAATAGCTTGAAAGTCCCTTCTCACACAGAATAATCTCTGCAAATTCAATTCAGTTACATCAATATGATTATGAACTATGTAATGGCTTATGGAAATTTAAATTTAGGAGCAAACAGATTGATTTGTGCTTTGCTGACCAGAGCCTATTCAGTAGAGATGGGCACAAATTTTATTTTTATGTAAATTACCTCAAATGCAGTTCTTTCTTCTAAATTATATGAAAGTGGCATTTGCCCATGTGCATTATTTCGTGGGCAGCAGGAACCTTGTCTGGCACCGAAAAGCTCAATGTAAATCCAAATGTGGATGTGAGGAAAAGTATCAGGGATAGAAGCAGTTTTCATTGTCAATATCAGAAATTGACAAATGCATTGAGGTTTGATGTCCATTTAGTGTGATTTAGTAGAAAAGTTTGGAATTAGAAAGAGCTGGGTTTTCATTTGATAAGGATGATTTTTGCCCTCCATGAAGCTGGCCTCTCTTAATTCCTGTGTCTATATCTTTTTCATTCTTTCAGCAAACATTTACTGAGAACTTCCTACATGTCAGCCACCTGGATAAGACTCTGGAGATGAACTACATAGAATTCCTTCCTAACATAGTTCCCAGGCTAAAGACAGTATAATATAAACCTAAATAAGGGTCATAAGGTCTGCAATACTGGAGTAAGATGGTGTGGAGGTGAAGGGAGAGGAACCATTAAAAAGAGAGTTATCAATTTTATTTCAGTAGGATAGGCTTCCAAGGAAAGATAATGCTTGAGAAGTACATCTTTATAGATGGTAAATAAAGATAATTATAGGTATTTAGCAGGTCCATTATTAGGAATAAATACAACAATATATGGGAGGACTGGTCCTAGTGGTCTACATCTAAATGCTAGTTATTTATATTACTGCACAAGTGTAAAACCAGGAATTAGCTCATACTTTTCAAAACCTCTTCTTCTGCTGTGTTTAAACAAACAAATGTGTTAATATCAGAGTCAGTCTTATTTTGTGCCCATAACTAATTCTCACCAGCCTGGAACTACCATAAAAGGCACAGGAGCATTCAGGACACTATATCCCAATCCAAAACGTGCTTTCTATCTTTAGCAACATACAAACAGTTGAGCCAGTCATTTCTACCTGCCACACACAAAAAAAGCAAGTACCGGAGTTAGATCAGGGCACAAGAAACTGCCCACATACTCTTGGATCAATTATACTCCCCCTGCTCTCCCCCTGCCCCCTAATCTCCCCAAGCCCCAATCCACAGGCTCTTGCCTCTGTGCTCAGTTTTAGTTTTGTTTTTGTCTCTTCCTTTTGCAATATCTGAATCATTGCATCTAAAGCTGTTTGCTCTTAACTCCACAAAACATAAAGGATTTACCAGACATATTTTCAATTTAAATGAGTCTGAATATTACTAAAGCTTGAGAGAAATAGCTTCCAGACTGTGCTTCTGACTTTAGATGTTGTCTTCCCACCCATTTCCCAGGGATGTATGCACTTCAATCTTTTAAGACTGTAATTAACACACACAAAAAAAGAAAAACAATCATAAATGTAGAACTTGATGAATTCTCACAAAATGAACATATCCATGTAAACTTTATACACATCAAAAATAGAATGTCGACAACCTCAAGAGCACCTTGCCCTCCTTTTCAAAAGTAATCACTATTCTAATATCTAACACCACAGATAAATTGTGCTGGTATTTAAATTTATAAAAATGAGATTATATAACATATATACTTTTATTTCTGGTCTCTCATATTCAATATTATGAGATTCACCCCTTTTGTTAAATGAGGCAGTTTATTCATTCTCATTACTGCACACCACTGCATTATAAGAATGCACCAATGTTTTATTTAGTAGATACGTTATTTCCAGATTTTGTCTGTTACCAATAATGCTACCATGAATGTTTTGTACATATATTTGGTGCACATATGTGCACTATTGGAAATGTACCTAGAATTTGAATTGGTGGACCCTTGGATAGACATATGTTCACCTTAAGTAAATACAGACAAATAGTGTTCCAAAGTGGTTCTACAATTTTACATACAAAGAGTGGATCAGAGCTTCAGTTGTTCCTTATTCTCAGCAACATGATACTTTTGGTCTTTTTAATATTAGACATTCTGATGAGTGTAGAGTAGAATTGATTTATGGTTTTAATTTGCATTTTCCTTATCACTAATGAGAATGATTCATTTTTCATACATTAAATAGCTATTGGGATATCCTCATTTGTGATGTTCCTGTTCAACTTACTGGCTCATTTTTCAAACTAGGTTGACTGTTGTGATAGGCAGAAATAAGGGACCCCAAAATGTCCACACCTTAAGCTCCAGAACTTGTAAATATATTAACTTACATGGAAAAAATAGCTTTATAGATATGCATAGGGTTAAGGACCTTGAGATGGGAAAATAATCCCAGTTATCTAGGTGGGTCCAGTTTAAGTTCTCACATGAAATCTTAAAAGTGGAAGTGAAAGGTAGACAAGTAAGGTCAGAGTGATGACAGTGTGAGAATGATCTGACACATTCTGTTGCCAATTCTGAGATGTACACCTAAAAGAACTGGAGAGATCCCTCTAGGAGCTGAGGACAGTGCCCAGTTGACAGCAATGATATGGAGACCTCAGCCCTACAACTGCACAGAACTGAATTCCAAATCTGAATGAACAGGGAAATGGATTTGTCCACTAGGGCCCGTGGAAAGGAACACAACGCTGCCAACACTTTGATTTTAGCCCCCTCAGAGCTATAACAGATTTCTGACCTGCAGTACTGCAGGATATTATGTTAATATTGTTTTAAGCCCTTAAGTTTGTCGTAAGTTTTTAGGCTCATGAAAGAAAATTAATACAGCTGTCTTCTTCTTATTGATTTGCATAACTTTTTATATATTTTGAATATAAATTAAACATTGCAAAGAACATGTCCCAATCTGTATTTTTTTCTTTACTTTTCTTAGTGGAATATTTTGATAAAAAGTTCTTAATTCTAATATAGTTCAATTTATCAATCTTTCCTGTATAGTTCATTAATTGCTTGTCTTTTATGAGATTTATCTGGCTACCCCAAGCTAATTAAGATATTCTGTCAATCCACTTAGATATATTTTTGCATATGGCATGACATGAATCCAGTTTCATTTATTTTCATATGGATATCCAAATGGGCACTTCACCTGTTATTTAAAAGATTACTTCTCCCGCCACTCTCTTCCAGGTCACCTTTGTCATGTATCAAATATTTCTATATATGTGTCTCTTTTTGAACTCTTTTTAATTTTTTCTTTCCTTGTGCCATTGCTATCCAATTTAAATCAACAGTACTTTTTAAAGTCTTGATAATAAAAGTCACCCAAATTTGTTCATTTCCAAGACTATGTGGGTATTTTTTCTTTGGCCCTCTGCATTTTCATATACATGTTAGAATTATCCTCTATACCCCTACACATACATACATACACACACACACACACACACACACACACACACAGACCTGCTGGAATTTTAACTAGGATTTCATCAGATACATAAATAAATTTGGACAGACTGGCATTTTTATGGTATTACCTGCCAATCCATCAACATGGAATACCATTCCTTTTAGGTCTTCTCTGTTTGCTTTCAATTATATGATGTAGTTCTCTATGAAACTATTTTACACATCATTCATTAGATTTATTACTGTACATATGGTATTTTGTATTATTAAAACTTGTGTCTTTTACATTTTATTTTCTAACTGTTCATTGCATACAGAAATTGAATGATATTTTATAAGAACTTTGTAGATAGAAATCTTTCTAAATCACTTAGATATCTACAAACTATATTGTATTTTCTACCTACAGAATAGTGGCATTTTTGATTGATAGGAATTTTATTTATTTCTCCCTTTGCAATTATTTTACCTTTTAGTTATATTTTTATCTTAGTTCTGGATAGAATATCCTGTATCGTATTGAATAGTAATGGCAATAGTGGACTTCCACATCTTATTACTGACTCAAAGGAGAAAATGTCGGTATTTTATTATTAAGTGTGACATTTACTGTTAGATTTTTTTCTATAGATACCTGATATAACAATAAGAAACTTTCTGCTTATTTCTAGTTTCCTAATAATTTCTATTATGACTGTGAGTTAAATTTTAGCAACTGCTTTTCCTCTATCTATTGAGGTACACTAATCATAGCCTTTTCTCCTTTATTCTGGTAATGTGGTAAACTGCATTGATTGACTTTCAACTGTTAAACTAATATTGTATTCCTGGGAAAAGAACAAACTTTGTCATAATTTTGGGGCATTATTCTTTTACTTATTGATGAATATGGCTAATACTAATATATTTAGAATTTTTGTATATATGTTAATGGGCTAGATTAGGCAATTAATAACACAGCTTTGAAATACATGAAAAACACTGACAGAACTGCAAGGAGAAACAATATGATCTCAATAGATGCAGAAAAAGTATTTGCAAAATCAGTCATCCAGAGAAATAGAGCTACATGGGGAACAACTCCTACAGAACACCTACTGAACGCTGGCAGAAGACCTCAGACCTCCCAAAAGGCAAGAAACTCCCCACGTACCTGGGTAGAGCAAAGCGGAGAGATTCCTGGACAGAGGATCGGTGCCAACTAGCACTCACCAGACAGAGAGGCTTGTCTGCTCGCCCACCAGGGCGGGCGGTGCTGGGGGCTGATGCTCGGGCTTCAGTCAGAGCACAGGGAGAGGACTGGAGCTGGCGTCATGAACACAGCCTGAAGGGGCTAATGTGCCACAGCTAGCCAGGAGGGAGTCCGGGAAAAGGTCTGGACCTGCCCAAGAGGCAAGAGACTTTTTCTTCCCTCTTTGTTTCCTGGTAAGCGAGGAGAGGGGATTAAGAGTGCTGCTTAAAGGAGCTGCAGAGACGGGTGCGAGCCACGGCTGAAAGCGCGGACCCCAGAGACGGGCGTGGGACGCTGGGGCTGCTGCCGCCACCACGAGGCCTGTGTGTGAGCGCAGGTCACTGTCCACGCCCCCCTTCGGGGGAGCCTGTGCAGCCCGTCACTGCCGGGGTCCCGGGATCCAGGGACGGCTTCCCTGGGAGAACGCACGGCGCGCCTTGGGCTGGTGCAACGTCACGCCAGCCTCTGCCGCTGCGGGCTCCCCCCGCACTCCGTGCCCCTCCCTTCCCCTGGCCTGAGTGAGCCAGAGTCCCCGAAGCGCGTGCTCCTTTAACCCGGTCCTGTCTGAGTGAAGAACAGATGCCCTCCGGTGACCTACATGGAGAGGTGGGGCGAAATCCAAAGCTGAGACCCGGGAGCTGTGAGAACAATGAAGAGAAAGGGAAATCTCTCCCAGCAGCCTCAGAAGCAGCGGATTAAAGCTCCACAATCAACTTGATGTACCCTGCATCTGTGGAATACATGAATAGACAATGAATCATCCCAAATTGAGGAGCCAGGAGTCAGTGCTGTGCCTCTGAGGAGGGAGAGCCAAATTCAGGACACTGGTCCACAAGAGACCTCCCAGCTCCACATAATACAAAAACCACGAAAGTCTTCCAGAGATCTCCATCTCAACACCAGCACCCAGCTTCACTCAACGACCAGCAAGCTACAGTGCTAGACACCCTATGCCAAACAACTAGCAAGAGAGGAACACAAAGCCACCCATTAGCAGAGAGGCTGCCTAAAATCATAAAAAGTCCAGAGACACCCCAAAACACACCACCAGACGTGGACCTGCCCACCAGAAAGACAAGATCCAGGCTCATCCACCAGAACACAGGCACTAGTCCCCTCCACCAGGAAGCCTACACAACCCACTAAACCAACCTTAGCCACTAGGGACAGACACCAAAAACAATGGGAACTACGAACTTGCAGCCTGCCCAAAGGAGACCCCAAACACAGTAAGATAAGCAAAATGAGAAGACAGAAAAACACACAGCAGGAGAAGGAGCAAGATAAAAACTCACCAGACCTAACAAATGAAGAGGAAATAGGCAGTCTTCCTGAAAAAGAATTCAGAATAATGATAGTAAAGATGATCCAAAATCTTGGAAATAGAATAGACAAAATGCAAGAAACAGTTAACAAGGACCTAGAAGAACTAAAGATGATTCAAGCAACAATTCAAAACACAATAAATGAAATGAAAAATACTCTAGATGGGATCAATAGCAGAATAACTGAGGCAGAAGAACAGATAAGTGATGTGGAAGATAAAATAGTGGAAATAACTACTGCAGAGCAGAAGAAAGAAAAAAGAAGGAAAATAACAGAGCACAGTCTCAGAGACCTCTGGGACAACATTAAATGCACCAACATTTGAATTATAGGGGTTCCAGAAGAAGAAGAGAAAAAGAAAGGGACTGAGAAAATATTTGAAGACATTATAGTTGAAATCTTCCTTAATATGGGAAAGGAAATAGTCATTCAAGTCCAGGAGGCACAGAGAGTCCCATACAGGATAAATCCAAGGAGAAATATGCCAAGACACATATTAATCAAACTGTCAAAAATTAAATACAAAGAAAACATATTAAAAGCAACAAGGGAAAAACAACAAATAACACACAAGGGAATCCCCATCAGGTTAACAGCTGATCTTACAGCAGAATCTCTGCAAGCCAGAAGGGACTGGCAGGACATAGTTAAAATGATGAAGGAGAAAACCTGCAACCAAGATTACTCTACCCAACAAGGATCTCATTCAGATTTGATGGAGAAATTAAAACGTTTACAGACAAGCAAAAGCTGAGAGAGTTCAGCACCACCAAACCAGCTTTACAACAAATGCTAAAGGAACTTCTCTAGGCAAGAAACACAACAGAAGGAAAAGACCAACAATAACGAACCCAAAACAATTAGGAAAATGGGAATAGGAACTTACATATCGATAATTACCTTAAATGTAAATGGACTAAATGCTCCCACCAAAAGACACAGATTGGCTGAATGGATACAAAAACAAGACCCATATATATGCTGTCTACAAGAGACCCACTTCAGACCTAGAGATACATACAGACTGAAAGTAAGGGGATGGAAAAAGATATTCCATGCAAATGGAAACCAAAAGAAAGCTGGAGTAGCAATCCTCATATCAGACAAAATAGACTTTAAAATAAAGACTACTAGAAGAGACAAAGAAGGACACTACATAATGATCAAGGGATCGATCCAAGAAAAAGATATAACAATTGTAAATATTTATGCACCCCACATAGGAGCACCTCAATACATAAGGCAAATACTAACAGCCATAAAAGGGGAAATCAACAGTAACACATTCATATTAGGGGACTTTAACCCCCCACTTTCACCAATGGACAGATCATCCAAAATGAAAATAAATAAGGAAACACAAGCTTTAAATAATACATTAAACAAGATGGACTTAATTGATATTTATAGGACATTCCATCCAAAAACAACAGAATACACATTTTTCTCAAGTGCTCATGGAACGTTCTCCAGGATAGATCATATCTTGGGTCACAAATGAAGTCTTGGTAAATTTAAGAAAATTGAAATTGTATCAAGTATCTTTACCGACCACAATGCTATGAGACTAGATATCAATTACAGGAAAAGAGCTGTAAAAAATACAAACACATGGAGGCTAAACAATACACTACTTAATAACGAAGTGATCACTGAAGAAATCAAAGAGGAAATTTAAAAATACCTAGAAACAAATGACAATGGAGACACGACGACCCAAAACCTATGGGATGCAGCAAAAGCAGTTCTAAGAGGGAAGTTTATAACAATACAATCCCACCTTAAGAAACAGGAAACATCTCGAATAAACAACCTAATCTTGCACCTAAAGCAATTAGAGAAAGAAGAACAAAAACACCCCAAAGTTAGCAGAAGGAAAGAAATCATAAAAATCAGATCAGAAATAAATGAAAAAGAAATGAAGGAAACGATAGCAAAGATCAATAAAACTAAAAGCTGGTTCTTTGAGAAGATAAACAAAATTGATAAACCATTAGCCAGACTCATCAAGAAAAAAAGGGAGAAGACTCAAATCAACAGAATTAGAAATGAAAAAGGAGAAGTAACAACTGACACTGCAGAAATACAAAAGATCATGAGAGATTACTACAAGCAACTCTATGCCAATAAAATGGACAACCTGGAAGAAATGGACAAATTCTTAGAAATGCACAACCTTCCAAGACTGAACCAGGAAGAAATAGAATATAGGAACAGACCAATCACAAGCACTGAAATTGAAACTGTGATAAAAAATCTTCCAACAAACAAAAGCCCAGGACCAGGTGGCTTCACAGGCGAACTCTATCAAGCATTTAGAGAAGAGCTAACACCTATCCTTCTCAAACTCTTCCAAAATATAGCAGAGGGGGGAACACTCCCAAACTCATTCTACGAGGCCACCATCACCTTGATACCAAAACCAGACAAGGATGTCACAAAGAAAGAAAACTACAGGCCAATATCACTGATGAACATAGATGCAAAACTCCTCAACAAAATACTAGCAAACAGAATCCAACAGCACATTAAAAGGATCATACACCATGATCAAGTGGGGTTTATTCCAGGACTGCAAGGATTCTTCAATATATGCAAATCAATCAACGTGATACACCATATTAACAAATTGAAGGAGAAAAACCATATGATCATCTCAATAGATGCAGGGAAAGCTTTTGACAAAATTCAACCCCCATTTATGATAAAAACCCTGCAGAAAGTAGGCATAGAGGGAATTTTCCTCAACATAATAAAGGCCATATATGACAAACCCACAGCCAACATCGTCCTCAATGGTGAAAAACTGAAAGCATTTTCACTAAGATCAGGAACAACACAAGTTTGCCCACTCTCACCACTCTTATTCAACATAGTTTTGGAAGTTTTAGCCACAGCAATCAGAGAAGAAAAGGAAATAAAAGGAATCCAAATCAGAAAAGAAGAAGTAAAGCTGTCACTGTTTGCAGATGACATGATACTCTGCATAGAGAATCCTAAAGATGCTAACAGAAAACTACTAGAGCTAATCAATGAATTTGGTAAAGTAGCAGGATACAAAATTAATGCACAGAAATCACTGGCATTCCTATATACTAGTGATGAAAAATCTGAAAGTGAAATCAAGAAAACACTCCCATTTACCATTGCAACAAGAAGAATAAAATATCTAGGAATAAACCTACCTAAGGAGACAAAAGACCTATATGCAGAAAATTATAAGACACTGATGAAAGAAATGAAAGATGATACAAATAGATGGAGAGATATACCATGTTCTTGGATTGGAAGAATCAACTTTGACTCTACTACCCAAAGCAATCTATAGATTCAATGCAATCCCTATCAAACTACCACTGGCATTTTTCACAGAACTAGAACAAAAAAATTCACAATTTGTATGGAAACACAAAAGACCCCGAATAGCCAAAGCAATCTTTAGAACGAAAAATGCAGGTGGAGGAATCAGGCTCCCTGACTTCAGACTATACTACAAAGCTACAGTCATCAAGACAGTATGGTACTGGCACAAAAACAGAAAGATAGATCAATGGAACAGGATAGAAAGCCCAGAGATAAACCCACACACATATGGTCACCTAATCTTTGATAAAGGAGGCAGGAATGTACAGTGGAGAAAGGACAGTCTCTTCAATAAGTGGTGCTGGGGAAACTGGACAGGGACATGTAAAAGTATGAGATTAGATCACTCCCTAACACCATACACAAAAATAAGCTCAAACTGGATTAAAGACTTAAATGTAAGGCCAGAAACTATCAAACTCTTAGAGGAAAACATAGGCAGAACACTCTATGACATAAATCACAGCAAGATCCTTTTAGACCTACCTCCTAGAGAAATGGAAATAAAGACAAAAATAAACACATGGGACCTAATGAAACTTAAAAGCTTTTGCACAGCAAAGGAAACCATAAACAAGACTAAAAGACAACCCTTAGAATGGGAGAAAATATTTGCAAATGAAGCAACTGACAAAGGATTAATCTCCAAAATTTATAAGCAGCTCATGCAGCTCAATAACAAAAAAACAAACAACCCAATCCAAAAATGGGCAGAAGACCTAAATAGACATTTCTCCACAGAAGATGTACAGACTCCCAACAAACACATGAAAGGATGCTCAATATCTTTACTCATTAGAGAAATGCAAATCAAAACTACAATGGGATATCATCTCCCACCAGTCAGAATGGCCATCATCAAAAAATCTAGAAACAATAAATGCTGGAGAGGGTGTGGAAAACGGTGAACACTCTTGCACTGCTGGTGGGAATGTGAATTGGTACAGCCACTATGGAGAACGGTATGGAGGTTCCTTAAAAAATTACAAATAGAACTACCATATGACCCAGCAATCCCACTACTGGGCATATACCCTGAGAAAACCATAATTCTAAAGAGTCATGTACCAAAATGTTCATAGCAGCCCTATTTACAATAGCCCGGAGATGGAAACAACCTAAGTGTCCATCATTGGATGAATGGATAAAGAAGATGTGGAACATATATACAATGGAATATTACTCAGCCATAAAAAGAAATGAAATTGAGCTATTTGTAATGAGGTGGATGAACCTAGAGTCTGTCATACAGAGTGAAGTAAGTCAGAAAGAGAAAGACAAATACTGTATGCTGACACATATATATGGAATTTAAGGGAAAAAATGTCATGAAGAACATAGGGGTAAGACAGGAATAAAGACACAGACCTACTAGAGAATGGACTTGAGGATATGGGGAGGGGGAAGGGTAAGCTGTGACAAAGTGAAAGAGAGGCATGGACATATATACACTACCAAACGTAAGGTAGATAGCTAGGGGGAAGCAGCCGCATAGCACAGGGAGATCAGCTCGGT
Source organism: Mesoplodon bidens (assembly GCF_964165515.1). Taxonomy (NCBI): domain Eukaryota; kingdom Metazoa; phylum Chordata; class Mammalia; order Artiodactyla; family Ziphiidae; genus Mesoplodon; species Mesoplodon bidens. The sequence goes on from NC_138164.1 coordinate 68,251,444, forward strand.
GCTTTGTGACCGCCTGGACGGGTGGGATAGGGAGCGTGGGAGGGAGACGCAAGAGGGAAGGGATATGGGAACATATGTATATGTATAACTGATTAATTTTGTTATAAAGCAGAAACTAACACACCATTGTTAAGCAATTATACTCCAATAAAGATGTAAAAATAAATAAAATAAATAAAGAAAATAAAAGACAAAAAGAAAAAATCAGTCATCCACTCCTGATAAAACCTCATTGAAATATGAATAGAACGGAGCTTCCTTAACTTCATAAAATGAATCTATAAAATAATCTATAGTCAAAGATTGAGTTAACCCCCTCCCCAAAGTCAGTGATGTTTGTCCTCACCACTTTTATTCATTCAACTTTGTACTAAAGGTTAGCCAATGCTAATATGCAAGGAAATAAATACAAGTAGTATTCAGATTGCAAAGAAAGATGACATAAGCATCTGTGTAGAAAAGCCTATGAAATTTACAGAAAAACCTTCTAAAAGATTTTACAGAGTTGCAAGATATGAGAACAATATATAGCAATTATATTTCTGTATACTAGCAGCAAACAATCAAAATTACAATTTAAAAACAATGCCAGCTATAATGTCACATTATGAAATATTTTGGGATAATTCTATCAAAAGATATACAAAATATATAAGACTCTGTACTCTGGGTGGTAATATGTCTTATCTGTTTCTTATCTATTAAGCATTGGAAAAGACTTGTTATGAGCTTACGTTTCCACATCAGTAAACATGGAGTGAATTTTTCACACTCTCAGTGATAATGTAAAGATTGAGGTATTGTATGTGAGAGTCAATACCATGATACCACAGAGAAGGAATTCAATAAATGACAATTGTTATTTGAGACTTAGTCTCAAACTGAATTTCACTTAAATTTTCTCCAAAGAAATTATTTTAATGAAGAAACAATTTATAGAGGAGTGTTCAGGGTTTAGAGAGCCTAATCTTGTGAAAAGAGGTATGATGTTGAATGGGCAAGGGAAGGAAGCAGTGTTTCTGGAGCTCAGTGAATGCTGTTACCACAGACTAGGAGTTGGCCAACAAGAGCAGCAGTCATGCAGTGACTTAGCCACTGCTTGCCACAATTGTGGAGATGATTCGGGCAAGGAATGGGGGAAGAAATGCTGTGACCTCTGTTTTCTCTTACCCTGTGCTGACCTGCTGATAAGTCCCACTGAGTGAATCCAATCAGAAGCCAGAAGACAGAGAGATATGGATGACACACTTCTAGAGGTCAGCTCCTCCACACACACAGCAGAGAAGACAAGGACAGAGAGGACAGAGAATGAATCTAGGGGTATTGAGTGGAGATTAAACTGTATAATTCCTTTCTTCTCCTTCCAGAAAATATATTTTTTAAAAAGAAATACTGTGGGTGCCAAAGGTTTTCATCTGCATTTGTCTTTAAGCCACCTGGCCCTGTGGAAGTCCAATACCCTTCAATAATTTTGCCATGACTGTTAAACAAGAGAGGGTGCGACCTGACTTAATGGTACTAGTAGTAAGTTATCATCTAAATACGTACTCATTTTTCAACATTTGACACAAAGTAAGTAAAATATAATGGAGTAACAGGATCTGTCCTAATTTTCTCAATTATTATGAAGTATTATGAGACAAAAGCAAGTATATCACAGTAACTCATCAATACAGGCAAGTGGTTTAATAGAAAAATTCCTGATGAATAAAACATAACCCATTTTGCATGATGGTACCTGATTGGAACATGTGGCTGAACCAACCAAACAGTGATCCAAATAAATCTTTCCTACATGTGCCCCTTCAAATGGGTGCTTTTGCACATACAGGGTTCCTCTACTTAAAGCACTGTTTGCTCCCATTATTGCCTATTAAAATCTTTCCCATCCCTCCATCCATCCTTCACAGGCTGGCTCAAATGAGACCTAGGTGTAGACATTTCTGATTTCCCACCAAATGACACCTTGTCTCTTAGGGGTGCCCTTTATACTGTTCCTCTTTTACATCATTTTCCATCTTAGCAGTAACCCCATCCTATCCACCATACTTCTTTATTTCATATATTCTTTCATATTCCTTCCCACAGTCTATACTTTAAATCTGCCCACACAGTCTCTACTCTGGACTCTGCAATATCAGACAGTCCTCAACTTAACATGATTTGACTTATTATTTTTCGATTTTATGATGGTGTGAGAACAATACACATTCAGTAGAAACCATACTTCAAATTTTGAATTTTGACCTTTTTCCGGGCTAGCGATATGCAGTATGATACTCTCTCAGGAGGCTGGGCCACAGTAGCAGCCACAGCTCCCAGTCAGCCACACAATCACGCCAATAAACAGCAGATACACCTATAACCATTCTGTACCCATATTACGATTCTGTTTTTCACTTTCAGTACAGTAGTCAATAAATTACATGACATATGCAACCCTTTCTTATAACATAGGCTTTGTGTTAGATAATTTTGCCCAACTGCAGGTTATTGTGTTCTGAGCATGTTTACTGTAGGCCAGGCTAAGTTATGATATTTGGCTGGTTAGGTGTATTAAATGAATTTTCGACTTACTATGTTTTCAACTTGTGGTGGGTTTACTAGGACATGACCCCATCTTAAGTTGAGGAAGGTCTGTGTTCCTATCTGGTCCTGCTCTCCTCATTCACGCCTATTTTCAACAGCAGACTGACTCTCCTAAAAAAACAACAATAAAACAAAATCCAAAATATCCCTATTGCAAATCCTTTATTTATTTCTCATTGTCATAATGGCCTATTTCATTAGAAAGAGACTCAAAGCCTTTCAGGAGTCATCCCTAACTTCCCAGCCTTATCGCCTGCCACTTCCCAGAAGCTCTTGAGCTCCACTACTGAAGCTATAGTATTTAGTTTCCTCAGTTGGTCAGGTTGTCTCATAGCCCCAGGCCTTTGCCTATGGTGTCTTCCTGACCTGGAAATCTCCACCCACAACCACTCTTAACACCTGGATTGTTATCTTCCCCAATCCCTTTGCATTCTTCTAACTCAGTTCAAATGTTATCTGTTCCATGAAACTTCTTAAATATTTCTTTTCCTCCTCCACATTTTCCAGATCTATGTATACTTTCAGAATTTCCCATTCTAAATTACAGAAAGCTGCTAGACATTGAGATCCTCCAAGGTCAGAATTGTTTTCTACTCTTTGTATCTGCAGCATTTATCACATTTGCCTGGCATATATAGATGTTCAAAAATGCTTACTGGGGGAAAAAAATGAAATAAAATTTTAATTGAATTTTTCTTTGCCCTGTTAAGATTGTGATTTACAGTGTTAATTCTCTAAAAATGATATTATTTGTTTATATAAGCATATCTTCAATTTGGCTTAATTCACTGTTATAATCTATAAGCATTAAAAAAATTAAGATTGTAAAAATTATTCTGGTCAGTCGGTATATCTCTATAACAAATATTCTACTTCTATAGCAAAACAATACCTTTATTTGTGATATTGTCTCTTGCTAACTCATCAAATCATTTATTTTGGCTCATCAGTTTAGTCTAAAAACCAGTATGTCATGGCAGTAGGGAGAGCCTAAGTTACCTGAGACTTACTCATGCAAATGATATTTATTGGTTGGTTCTTGACCTCCTGTGTGCCCACAGTGCTCCTAGTTAAATTAGGATATAATATTAAATAAGGCAGACAAAGCTCACAGCCTCAAGGGTACAGATGAGGAAATAGATAATATTATAAGGAAACCAATAAAAATAATAATTTCAGATTGCAGTATGTTTATGGATAAATACTAAATTAAGGTGGTATTATAGAAAATAATGGGCAGGACTACTTTAGGGGCTTATCAAAATAGTTAGTGAATGTATTCAACTAACAATAAAAAAAGGACTAATGATTCTCCTGAAATTAAGGTGCATTCAGTTGAACTGTTTTCTTGTTAAACTCGCATTGCCCTGTACAGTGTCCTAAAATGATTAAATCAATTTTAAGATGGAATTCAAAGTGGAATTTCTTGATTCATTCAAAATATTTTAACACTTACTAAGTAATTTAGGCATGGTTCTCCCCTCATGGAACTTAACTACTGGAAGAGATAAGATAAAAATAACTGCATAAATAATCATTATTTGCAATTGAAACTTTATTATATACCAATTTTTAAAATTGATGAGATCTTTATTACTATCTCTGATTTGAGAATTATAAATAAACCTAATGGTCTAAATCACAGTCATACTAAAACAAGAAGAAAAACACATGGTAGATAAAAATAGTGCTGTATCTGTTAAAATAGTATGTATCTGATAATATAGAATGTATCTATATGTAGACACTATACCACATGCTAACTCATTTGTTTTCACAATAGTGCCCTGTGTTTGGCAGTTATTCAAACAACTTTTCTTTAAAGGAACCATTACTCAGAAAGGATAAGCAACCTGCCCGCCCTGGATCACAGCTGCATAGCAGAGGCAGGATTCAAACTCAGCTGTTTAATTCAAGACCCTTCTTATTCACCTAATATGTTCTACTGCAAATAATAAAAAAAGAAACATTTTTTTAAAAGCCATAATATATTTGTTTGAATAAAAGAGACATTTGGAATTCAAAATTTTCATTTTAGTTTCATCTAGCCTCCACTGAGAGATTCAAATATAATAGAATTTACAATTCCTTATATATTATAAAAAGCCCTCTAAACTAAACATGATTTAGATATAACCTAAACTGTTCCTATCACAATCAAGAAAAGTAGATATTATTGTCATCATCCCCATTTAATTGTAAGGGAAACAAACAAAAGAAAATGAAATGACTTGCCCAGGATCACACAGCCAGTATATGGCACAAGCATCTAGACTCTAAAGGCACTCTTCTTTCTCCAATATGTTCTATAATAGTTTTTTTATTGTAATATATAAATGTCTATCCTTTTCAATCCATATTTTCAGCAAAAAACATTTTAAAAAACACATATAGTTAGGTATAAAATAGTTTTTGCTTTATCTTTCTACTGGAAAGCAAAAGATCTTCAAGCTCATATAACAGTTGTTAGCCTTAAAATATGAAATGACTTCCAAATTATCCAGCCAAATGAGTTCATCAACAAACGCCCTGATGGTCATAACATTAATATAATCATAAAAGTACCATTACATTAATTAGAACTTTGTAAATGCTGTAATTAAGATATTCCGTGACAGCTGTCTTTCCTGTCCCTGAGCGTTCCCAAGAACTCTCCCAACACCACTTATTTCTGAACCATCATCTGCCTAGAGTTGGGAGAAGCCATCTGTTAGTATATTTGAAATGTTAAGTGACAAAGGGGTTTCAAACCATTATATCCCTTAGAATCATTTGGGGGGGAGAAAAAAAAGAAGAAGCATTCAGCAAGCATTTCTAAGTGACTTTTAGCTAGACCTGGAAGGGAGGCTAACTGAATTTATTTATTTTTAATCTTGCATCAGGATCAAATAATAGAAACAGTCTGGAGTTCTGAGTCGGGTAGATCTGACCTGATTGCTAAGGCAAGTTACTTAAACTCTCTGAGCCTCAGTTTCCTCATATTTATGATGGGGATGCATCACAAATGAGGGCAGTCATGCCTATTTTTTATTACTGTTGAGAAAATAAAAGGACAAATGTCATGTCTAGTGTCTTATAAAATTGTCACTGAAGTCTAATTTTATTTCAAAATATCATTAGAATGACTTTAACGATGATACACTGCTAATCTTTTTCCAGCTATTTTATACAGTTTTGGAAAATGTGATTATTTTAGTCCTGAAAACTATTTCTCAGGTCAGTTATATTTATTTGTATTAAATCTAAGAGGTAGCATAGTCTTAAAATGTGATTAAGAAGAATTCAGTTTCTACTATAATCCATTACTCATTTGATTTTAAGCAAATCACTTCACTGGACCTCTGTGTAGAAAATGATGGAAAAATTAGGGATAATATATTTTTACTGTTAAGAAAATAGGAATAATAATAAATGACATTTTTCCCCTTTTAAATCTCATTCTTGATAGTGTTTTTATTATTCTTCTCATTATTATGAGTTTCAACAGGTCAGCACTGCCCACACCAGGTTAACTTCGTTGTATACTTTAATCTTCACAGCAGTTCTATGGAGTGAGTACTGTCATTTTTGGGAACAAGGAGACTGAGTCTGATGTTAAGCAGCATGCTCAAAATGTCATACAGTTAGTTAATGACAGAGCCTAGACAAAATTCCAAAACTAACTCACACCAAAGTGCATGCTTTTCATCTTTTCTGCTAGTGCTTGGCAATTTGCAAAATACTACCTAAGTGGAAAATATTAGTTTTACAGGATAAGAAACCAATGATCTGATTGGTACTTTTTATCTCTGCCTGGTACAGAAAGGCATTTCTCACTGTTAGGAAAAAATAGTAAAAATTTAAGTAAGACTTACTACGTGTTTTACAGAAAATTACTCACTCCATCTTCCCGATGAAATGAGGTAGTTATTGTGATTTTCCTCATTTTTATAGAAGAGAAAACTGAGCCAGAAAGTTTGAGTATCTTGTCCAAGGTCACACTATTAAGTGGGAAAGTAAGATTCAGATTCAAGTGGTCTGAATTGCTCCATTATGTTGCCTTAATAATCGTAGAGAAAGACGTGGCTTATTTGTCCTTCTTTGAAATACTAGAAGTTGCTTTAATAACATAAGAGCCTACTATGTGCCAGTCTCTTTACACATACAATTTCCAGTGATCACTATCCTGAAATTTGAATTATTTCTTTTTCTCTTTCCCTCCTACCTCCTCCTTCCTCCTCTTTCTCACTTTCTTCCTCCTCCTTTTTCTCTCCCTCTTTTTCCTTCTCCTTGTCCTCCTTCTTCTGAGACAAAGTAACTGAGTCTCAGAGATGTTCCATCATTTGACCAAGACATCAGAGCTAATAAATAGCAGAAGTGTTACATGAACCTATTTTAACATAGTCTGATTTGTTCAAAAGTCTGAGTTCTTTCTACTACATCACAATGCATGTAATTCAGAGATTTCCTAGATTTTTAAAGTAGCTAGAAAAAAATGGCCATTTCTCAAGACTGTGACTGATTAAGTTCTAATTGACAAAAGGATGAATATTTTGTGATAAGACTTAGGTAATAAAGACTGTTGAAATCTACATCTAGGAGGATTAAAAAAAAACTTATGTGTGCTTCCTCTTTTGCACAAGAGAGCATAAGAGATTGGAACTATAGGATATAAATATAGATTTGATATCAAAGGATTCTTGCCAAGCATCTCTCTTAAGGATCTTAAGGGAATAGACACTATAGTTTAAGGTGGACTAATTATATGAGTTTAGGCATTACTGAGAGCTATGTCTCATCTGTGTGTCTGCAACTTAGCCATGAGGACAAAGTCCATAGTCAATTAACTTGTATACATTTCAATTGCTATTATCTCTGAAGCATATGGTACAGCATTCTGCTTGAGGGAAAACAACTTTAGATAAGTCTTGTCAACACTATTTACATTATTTTTGAAGGGTAATCTACTTATTCATAATAATCACAAAAGAAGACAATTATAATTGAAAAAGCAACAAAGATAGCAATGAAAGTCAATTTTTACTGTTTACATATTCATAGAAGAGTTGTCTTCCAGAACTAACTTTCGAAGAGGTAACTGATTGTTAAATCTTTTCCACACCTCTGCCCTCAACTTAGTAGAGAAATCTCAGATTGAGAGTTAATGCTAGAGGCATCACACTAGAGGTTATTGTTAATTATTTCTTTCAACTCACACTACTTGACTAGTTAAAGCTCTTCCATATAGAAGGCATTAAACTTGTGCTAGAAGCCCTATGTCTTAACCCATCATTCATCTTTATACTTGAGAATGGGATGTGATCAAGACAAACATGGGGGCAAGGGCAACTTAAAAGGTTCGTGATTTGCCAAATCTAGATCTATAGGGGTATTTACTTGGGACTGTACATATTTGCTTGCTCTTGAGTTACATGTAACTAATGGGGAAAAAAAGGAAATAAAGAGAAAGCAAATATCCCACAGGTGCAGATGAAAAACAAATCACTGAAAGTTATTTATTACAACAACTAGAACATGTACAAATTCATAAGCAAATAAAAGGCTGAATTTAAAAAAAGTCAGCAGCTTGAAGTGAAAGGGAAGGTGAAGAGATTAAAAGGATGAATAGGAAATTTTTAAAAGTCAAATTCAAATATCAAAATGAAAATCTGCATTAAAGGTAGTAAATATCAAAGGTAATTGGGTCGGAAATTAAATCAGAATGTGGAGGACAGATTTAATCAGTCCCTGAGTTTATTATAAATATTAAGAGTATGAAAATAAAAAGAACAATGTAGCTGTCCAGTTTTCCCGGCACCACTGTTTTCCCAGCACCACTTATTGAAGAGACTGTCCTTCCTCCATTGTATATTCTTACCTCCTTTATTATAGATTACGTGACCATAGGTGTGTGGGTTTATCTCTGGACTTTCTATCCTATTCCTTTGATCTATATTTCTGTTTTTGTGCCAGTACCATACTGTTTTGAATAGAACACTCCCTAACACCATACATAAAAATAAACTCAAAATGGATTAAAGGCCTAAATTTAGGCCAGATTGAATTACAGAAATTACAGACTTCTTAAGTCAGACAGAGAAAATCAAATATCATATGATATCGCTTATATGTAAAAATGGTACAAATGAACTTATTTACAAAACAGAAATAGTCACAGATGTAGAAAACAAACTTATGGTTACTGGGGGTAAAGGGGGGATAAATTGGAAGATTGGGATTGACATATAAACACTACTATATATAAAATAGATAACTAATAAGGACCTACTGTATAGCACAGGGAACTCTACTCAATACTAGGTAACAGCCTATATGGGAAAAGAATCTAAAAAAGAGTGGATATATGTATATGTATAACTGATTCCCTTTGCTCTACAGCAGAAACTAACATAACACTGTAAATCAACTATACTCCAATAAAAACTTTTTACAAAGAACAATGAAAAATTTGAAAATGAAAATCCAACATAAGATTTATTATTTTCTCTCAAGTAGAAACCAGAAAAATTATAACAGAAACAAAAGTTAAAAACATAATAAAATAAAACTTGTCTTAACAAAGATCCATGCACATAAAATGAAAGGGCTCTCCAAAATCCAGATAAATCTAATTGCTCTTTTTATTAAATATAGACATAGGTGGCAGCTATATTGGCCAAGTTCAAGAGAGTATAAATACCTCAGGACTATATTGGAACAATCTCTAATCTAAAATGAGTGAATGTAGGAAAAGGAAGAGAAAAGGTATGATCCAGAAAATTAGACCACTGCTTATTTCTAACCAGAGTTGTAATGATAATTATTTGTTTAGCTTAAAAAAAATAACTATCCTGAATACACTCCACAGAGATTCTGAGTCTGTCAATCAGGTATCATCTGGGCAAGTGCCTGATCACTACAGGTGATTTTTTCATACACACCCCTGGTTGGGGACTGACAATTGAGAATATGACTATAATATCATAATTGGAGGCCTCTTATGTGTTAGGTGTTATATATTAATTATCACTTTAAACCTTTACAGTTGCCCATTATATAGTAATCACTTTTATTTTATGGATGAGAGAGCTGATCCTCAGTGAAGTTAAAAATTTTAGATAGTATATCCAAAGACTTGACTTACTGAATGTACCCGATACCTGTTTTGATATATTTTTCCCCTCACTTCACAGATAAGAGGTTAAGCAATACCTCCCAGATCATCAAGTAGGTATTGGAGCCAGTATGCAGAGATTTTTGATATTTAATTACATCTGTAGAGTCAAGACAGGACTTAAGCTGTAGTTCATCTAACTAAAGAACTTTACCCCTTTCAATAAACTATTTAGGAAGTAAGAAGGAGATCTTGGGAAGTTTGGCCAAACACGGATAGCCCAAAAGACTGTGGTAACATTGCCATATGACAAAGAATGAGGTTACAAACTGATTTTTTATGAGCTTCAGATTTCTTTTTGTGTTTATAAATAGAGGAACCATATATTGTCCTTTATTCCTCAAAATGCAAGTCACTTTTTATAATTTTCTCTCATTTATTTATTATCTCCTCAATGACCATCAGAGAAATAGATGTGGGAAATATTTTTTTTTAAGATTCTCTTTAGATTATAAAGTAACTATAAGGAATGACTTTATCAGTATACTTCAGTGAACTAATAAGTATTTTAATTCTGAAGTGGTTAGAATATGCCAGGAAGCTCTTTAAATATTTAAAAGATAATAGAAATAGTAGATAAAGGTACAGTATAGTATATTAGAAAAAGGTACTGGAATTGGTTTCAGAAGACTAAGTCTTTGTCTCAAGAGTTACAAGCTGCCAAAATATAACTGAATCTCTGACCATTGGGTTCTTTATTTATAAAATGGAGTAATAAAAATCTATTGCACATGGTTGGTGTGCAATATGGAACCGTCCAATTGTTTCTCTCTTTCAACAGATTGTTCTGGGAATACCCAGCATGTGATATAATTAACTGACTTCATTCGCTATTCATTTATTCAGTTCAATTTGCATTCATTATGTCTCTCCTGTCATAAAGGGGATCTCCCATTATGTACAATATGTTTGGCTAAACAATTTAAGCTTTCAAAAGTGTTCCTCATAGTAGACTAATGTTAAGGTCTACTTAACATTGAGCCCAGTTCTACCCTGGACATCATAGGATGTACTTTTCTGGAAACAAGAGATGAAAGTTCGTTTCCAGCATTCCTACCAGAGTTGAAAGAATTTCAGACTTTGCTACAGATAAAGGATGCTGAATATCCAGACAATAACCTCACTCTTCAGAAAGGACCAGTATGTAGAAAAGCAAATTAACTTGCCCAAAGTCATGGACATATAGGTAGGTCATAAAATTAAACCAATATCTCCTCTCTTTTAGACTAGTGCTTATGTGTTTACCCATGCCCCAAGAGTTGAATTCAATCAGTAAAAAATGACAAGCCATGATGCAACTTGTTTTGAAAGTCCTGCTCTACTTGGGTTTCACAATTGATTTGAGAGTTTCTGACTTACTCAAGTGCAAAAAATGCAAACTTCTTGAATAAATTCTGGGATGTCTCTGAGATCCCTCAAACTCACATGTTTGTAAACCTTTATAGGCTTACCCTAATCCTTAACACATCCTTTAACACTCCTCCCAAGAATTTAAGGAATTATGTCAAGTCAATGCAATTGCATTTATAATTCAGATACCTTAAGTGTAAATTATATTTGCCCTTGCTGCCACCAATCATTGCTCAATTTTTAATAACTCATTGGACATTGATCAATTTCAACATCATCCACCTTGAATAATCAGTCAGATGTCATCAGATCTCTGAATTCTGTAAACAAAAACAGCTTATGTTTCAGCATGTAAAATGTGGTTGAAAAGGACAAATGATTCTATGCCTCAAAACATCCAAACATGAATATTCGCAAACCGATGGACTAGAAATTTCAATTCAAGGTGTTTTCTGCCTGAGATTTTGGGTTTTGAGTCAGTAGACTCACTAAGAATTCAGGTATTTTTGGTAGAGTCAGCCAAAATCTCTGTAACCTCTGATTTCACTCCAATATCTTTATAATGACATCATTCTTCATCCATGCATCTCACCAATTGATGAAAAAAGTTCATATGAGATAGTGGATTTTTTACTAAAAAGACATAAGTAGTGGCTATGGCTAAAGGGAAGGCCAGATAGTGCCTGTTTCATGTTCAGCAGCTATAAATGTATAATAATAACACTGGGCATCATTTTTTGATAGTCTACAATGTAGTTTATCCACATGACATATTGGTCAGAGCTACCAATTATGAAGCCACACAGCCCTAAGCTCTCATCCTGACTCTGCCACTTACTTGCAATTCCACAACTGGGTAAGTCACTTAACCATTCTAAATCTCTTTATTTATCTTTAAAATGTGAATAACACCAAATTCATGAGATTGTTGTGAAGATTAAAATCATGTATGTAAGAAATGTTGCCCAGTCTCTGACAAATTATAAGAGCATTAAAAATGCCAGATATTATTTTCTTAATTGTTCTTTATTTTTATTTGCAAATTGGCCTGAAGATTATCATTCTCATCCCCTCAGAGAGACTCATTTATTGTCTCCAGATTGCACAGCCAGTGAGTAGCCGAATCATGATTTGAAACAAGGCATCTCATTTTACAAGCTACAGTTTAGAGCGGTGAGATTACAGCCTATGCTCTTTCTAATATGATTGTTTTTACCTACTTTCTATATTAAATTATTATATTGAAATGTTTTCTAACTTCAGCTCTACCCTTTAATTCAGTTTACAGAAAAATCTAGTCGTATTGTGGGAACTTCCTATTTATTTTTTAAAAAACAACTTTGTGTTTTTGTCTATTGATATTGACACAAAAGCAATATGACATAAAATGTAACTCTTCTTCAAAAGATAAGCATCAACTTGGAAAGATGATTAAGTCTGGATTGAGTCTATTTTAATAATCAATGTATCATTTATCTGTCAAATAATGTTGGCAGGAAGTAGACATTTAGATGTGTTTTGTTTAGATTTTGTAGGGTCCCTCGAATGATACTCTGCTTCTGTATCACTCTCCATGCCCCAAATCTCGAGACTTTCACTGAGCAATACATCATTTATTATTCATAAATAAACTGAATAAAGATACACTGTCTACCTTCAAGGAACTAACGTTCTAGTGACAAAGAGTGGCAGCTAAATAAATAATTTCACAAATGCAGCAAGTCTTATGGTAACAAAGTGCACAGGATAAATGAAAGGACAGAGAAAGACTCTTAAATCAGTCTTAGGTAGCAAGTTTACAAGAGGAAGGTAGTTACCAAGAAAGGATCCTAAGAACAGGTATTGGCTTTAAAAAGTAAAAAAAAAAAAAAAAAAAAAAAAAGGGAAGGAAAACACTAAAGCTCCCCTCACCTCTATTCCCCTGTTAGCAAAACAAATGTTTAACATTTAGAATGGTTTACAAATGACTGAATGCCAAACAGTTCTGGACATTGAAAATAGCTGCAGTTCATTTAATGCCAGCACAATAACAGTGTAGTAATATTGTCCTTGTATATTTCAGCAGTTTAATTATTCTGCTCAATTTTCTTAACTTGATCTTTATTGGCATAGGGCAGCTGGCTTAACATGTGGTGGTAGGTGCTATTAATTTGTAAAATACATTACACAGCAACAGCTTAAAAGAATCAATAAAGTTATTGTATGTCCTGACTCATCATGTCCTTGTTTAGATTAGTAGTGTATATTTTTACATATATTACATATATTAGAGGAATATTGGGGAAATTAAAACCATCAGAATGAAGAGACAGTATGGATATGGATGAACAGCAGTTTAAAACCAACAGTGATGACTACATGAACAAGTTCTATGGATCACATTTTAGTCATATTTCTAACATATCATATGAGTAATCATAATTAACAATAATTTTAATAACGCCTTCGCACTTTAGAGCCCTTGAATGTTAATGTACTTTCACTAATTAATCTTCTCTAAGCTCCCCACTGTCATATGAGGTATATAAAACATGTCTAATCTCCTGTTGGTATGATAGCAACACACAGATTATGCACCTGAAAGTATCAGTGATTTAAAATAACATGTAATTGAGCCTGTTATTCTTTCCATGGGTTAAATTCCATTCCAATCACCAACAGAGATATAATAAGGTGGTGGCAGCCTAGGAAATCACTCTAATTCAACACACTTTTGGAGAAGTTCTACCCCCACCCCCCAAAAAATAGGAGGGAAACCCATTGTTGCAATAAGGGCTTATTGAGTACCTACTACAGGACAAAAACAGGCTAGCTGTCAGAAATATAACAATAAAAATACAACCATGATCCCTCAGAGAGTTTACATACTATTGGGGGGATGAAACAATAAAAATAGATGAGGAAATACAGGGTACTCTAACAGCAGATAGAAAAGATATGAAAAAGATTTTAATTCCTATAAAGGAGCTTAGATTTTATTCTAAAGACAAAATACAACTCTTTGAAGGATTTTTGCAGGAAAGTGATAAAAACTTGTTTCTAGAAAGGCCATCAAGGCTCCACAAGAAAAATGGAGTAGTGGGAATAGACAGAAAGCAGACAGGTCAGTGAAGAGAATTTTGTGGTAATCCAGGTGAGAGGGAGCACCTGTAGTGTAGACATGGGGTGGAGATAATCTGATACATTTTAAATGATTAAGGAGGAAGACTAAACAGGACTCCTTATTTGATGGTGTGAAAGGTAAAAAGGAAGAGGGGATAGTAAGATGACCCTCAAGTTTTCCATCTTTTAGGACAGAATGGATGGTGATGTTATTCCTTAAGAAAGGAGGGACCACTTCTATTTCTTTGTCAGTAAAATTTAAAAAGTGCTTATGCACAGAGAATTGTCTAAACAGTTATTACATTACTGTTACTTGTATTTTTCTCCCCCACTTTGAGATCAGGGGCTTTTGATGAATTTTAGTAGCCCTAGAATTTAGCCAATATTCAATAAATGTGTATAAGATAAATGAAAGAATGAATAAGTGAATGAATGATAAATTGCTGGATATTACTTCATTTGACATTTATGTCATTTCTGAGGGGAAGGAAAAGTAGAGGTTTTTATATCTATTTTACAGATAAGAAATATTATACAGGATGGGTTGTAGCAACTGGTCAAGGTTACCTAGCAGGTAAGCACAAAAATATAGGCTGAAATACAGTTCCTTTCCCCACATTCCAGTGCTCTTTTCACTGCATCAACCTATTTCTTGCTTATTACCTCCTTTTTCATTGTCTCAGTCCTAATGAAATCCACATGAATTATGTGGTCTCCATTTCCAAATTAACCAAGAAGATGTGCACAGAATTTTCCCTTAATAAATTACTAGATATCATGGGGCATCTCATAATCTACAAAATTATCATAATTAATGAGGGCATGTAGTTGGTGAGTGGATCCATCAAGCTGTTCCTAAGTTTTGCACAGCAGGTAAAAGATCAGATGCAAAGACTAATTATCAGCATCCCATGGTCAGTTTGAGAGAAAACACACACACACACACACACACACGTACACATATTAGAGGGCAAAATAAAATGCTCTCCTTCAATCTAAAAAAAAAAAAAAACCACTTATGGTCATTCTGCTGGGTGAATGTTATTGACAGAGAGAATAAAGGTGTTGCGCCCACATAATCAAACCTAGGAGCCAAATGCAGAGTTGTGAGAATTTTGTACAGAGTTCCTGAAATCTCTGTAAATAGTTTTTACTTGGCCCTTGGAGAAATTAACAAAAGAAAAGCATTCCGATTTTTAAAATTCACATAATAGGAAAACAATGGTTTCTAAAATGTTGTAAAGCTAACCACTGTTAGTGGTTTCACCCTCTCATACACCTTAGCCTTCCAGGAGTTTCAGAAACACTGCTCAGTTTGAAACGTTATTAAACACAAACAAGGTTTTGACCATCTAGGAGCTTATAGAATAATACAGAAGATGGGAGGGAAATCGCATAATTGAAATGCAATGTGATCCATGCAGTAATAGAGATGTCCTGATTGGTGTGAAGCGGAATCAGAAAGTAGAAATCAGAAAGGTGAGACGGTGTGAATCTTGGCCAAGCCATTATAAAGTTTTGTAGACCAAAGAAGTCATAAACTTTTCTGAGTCATACTGCCCACATGTGCTAATAGAAAACAGTAATAGATTTTATCTCACATGTTATTAAAGAAGGACTTACTTACTGCTATGAAGGAATCTGCCGCAGTTTGAGATTGTAGATGAGGTCTTAGCAAGTTTTGGGGAGATACATCACAATTTGTCAGGCAGCTGCAAGAAGGGAGCGTTCTGGATAAAGAGAACAGTGATGTACAAATTAGTGACAGTGTAAAACAGCACAGAGTCAAGTAATTCAGCAGACGCTCTGTCAGTACTCACCCTCAACTCCATTCTAGCTCCTTCTTTCCTGCCCTAGGAAACTGAACTAAATGACCTAGGAGGAAATCTGTAATGTCTGCCCTCTTCCCTGCCTCTTATTTTATACCCCACGTTCATGTCGTTCATGCCGTCCAAGGATAACGGCAACTGGCAAACAAAGACAAACATCTCAGAAGAAATATCCCTCCTCTCTGAGCCTCAGTTTACTCATTTTAAAAGTCCACACAAGCTTAAAAACATTCTTGGGAAACAAATCCCAGACAAAAAGCCTAAAGCTCTGTCAGTTATCAGTTTATTCTCCCTCCATTCTAATCTTCCTCAAAGTAGTAGGCATTTTGCAGAAGGCAATCAAAGACATCAAGGACATTTGCGAAGAGTAGCCATTCCTAAATTGTGTACATTTTCTGGATTAGTACAATTCCAAATGAGAACAGAAAAAAGAACAATAGAAATACCAGTTTCTTTGATTGAGGTAGATATCTTCTAAACTTTAAAATAGCACTAAAAAATTACAATGAGTCAGTGATTCTGAAAGCACTGTGCAATTAATATACACAAGCTCTAATGCCAATCACAGGGAAGTAAAAGCAAACAAAGCAGCTTAGAAAATGAGGCAGAAACAATACAATAAATGAGGGACAAAGCATACAGATAAGCAAGAATAATCATGACCCCATCATATATATAATATACACACACATATATATAAAGTGTGCTGATTTATGAATTAATTATATATTAAATAAGAGCATATATCTCAAGAAGAGGTTATGTAAATCACAGTGAATTCACACATGAGCAAAATGCTATACTAATTCTACAGAATCATATGTCCTTGGAGAAGAAAGACCTGGAATTAACAGTGTCAAATGTGCAGTCAAAATGACTTCGACACGTATCTGCTCATTTATACAAAATAAATACAGAAAAGATAAGCCAGAAACTAATGAGATTGGTTACTTACAGGAGGTATGTTAGGAACAGGATGAAAAGGGTAAGAGATATAAGGCAGAAGAGTGACACAGCTCTGAGTATACCTCAATGTATACTTCTGACTTTTGGAACTATGCTAAGATTTCCCATAGTCCAATCAATTATTCAATCAATTAATTAAATCAAAGATGGGACAAATATTAAAATATCTTACAAACATAAGCCTTATGTACTTTAAATAAATAACCACGTTAAAAAAGGTAAAAATATATATATAAAGAAAAGTAAAGAAAAAAGAAAAGTGATTACTTTTCTGTACCCGGTATTTTGAAATTATATCCTCAGGCTGAAGGCAAAAAGAACTGTAAATAAAATTTGAACTCTTCTTAGTGGAATTGTTTTTCTCAGTGGTATGTGTAAGCAATTCCAAAACTACTTTCTGTGTATTCAGGACTCATAAAATAAGTAATTATCTTGGAGTAAGTATAGTTGTAGGTTTCTTACTGCTGGGGAAAGGAGTTACACTGTGAAAGGGGGAAGAGTAGAATGAATTCTGTGGTGTTGGATTGGAATTGGAGGTACCAGTATAGGCATTTTTTAAATGCAGATAGAAAGGTAAATAGATATACAGATAGATGCATAGAAATATGTGTGTGTGTGTGTGTGTGTGTGTGTACTTATATGCCTATCTCTGTTTGAGAGAGATGGGGAGCAGTGACAACATAACAATGACACCACCAGGTCCAAAATTATGATTTCTAATCCAAAATCTCTACTAAAAAATTAATTAAAAACAAGGCTTCTGGAGAAATAGCTAATTCCAGAACTGAGGTTGAAAAGGTATGAGTCTGGATCATCTTGTGGGAAAAAAAAAAAAGTCTTCAAACAATGACAGAGACATATCCAAAAGAAATGGGAGCCAGAATGAAGAAGCCTCACCCTGGCCAAATCTGTGACAGTCTGAGCATCCCAAATCTGAGATTATAGTCTACGGAATAAAATAAGAATGTAAGAGCACAAACTGATGTAAATAAATGAATAAATATAGATAGATGAGAGAGAAGGAAAATGCCAAATGCTAATTGAGGTAAAAATGATGGAATTAGAAAATGACCAATTAGCAACATCATAGTAATAACTGATTCCACTATAAATCATCTCTGAATGCTAACACTAGTGACTTAGAGTTTGAGGAATAACAAGATATTGATAGTCTCAAAGGGTCTCCTTATAACATACCCATTGTCAAAAAGAAAAAAATACAAAATTAAAATTGAGAAATATAACAGACACCACATAAATAGGTGATCAATGTTCATTTCAACAGCAATCATACTAATCAACACAATGTAACTGCTATTATAATGCTAGTAGAAGAGGAAGGAGGAGGAGGAGAAACGGGGGGAGGAGGGAGGGAAAAACTTCTGTGGTATTCCTGCCAGATAATATAAAATTAACAGTTAATCACAGGAAACATCAGATAAATGCAAACTGAGGGCTATTCTACAAGATTAAGTGTCTTGTACTCTTCAAAAATATCAAGGTCAAAAAGGACAAAGATAAAAAAATGATTCCAGGTTAAAGGAAACTAAAAAATTGTGGCAAATAGTTGCAATGTGTAATCCCAAACTAGATCTTAAACTAGGGGAAAAAATGTACACCCACACACACACATACATGCACACACACACATGCACACACACATATATAGAGGATATTACTGGAGTAATTTTTGACATCTGAATAAGGTCTATGGCATTAATTTTAATGTCTTGATTAGATGATTATCCTATGATTATGTAGGAAAATATTCTTGTTTTTTAAGAAACACATACTGAAGAATTCAGGGATAAAGGGGCATCATGTATCTAAGTTGCTCTCAAACAGTCCAGAAAAATATTTTATATGTGTGTGTGTGTGTGTGTGTTTGAGAGCATAAATACACAAGATGAGGCAACACTCCTGTGATCTGCAGTGCATGGAGGTCAAGGGGACCAAATGGAGAGAGTATATTAGCACACACAAACAGAATGACTACTTAGGCAGATTATTCAAACACATTATCATCCCAAAGGAGACAGATCAAGATCAAGTTAGTTAGACCAAATACAAAACGGTAAGTCAGTGCCTGAGAGACAGCTCCTGAACAAATTTCCTGGAACAGTGTTTAGAGACTGCATTCAGTTTCTATGTAGTTCATTTGGCTTCTTTTCTTGACTAGGAAGAAGCCATTTAAAGTACCTCTCCCTGAAAGTTGGACAGCTGCATGTAAATCAGTGAAGTTAGAACAAACCCTCATACCATACACAAAAATAAACTCAAAATGGCTTAAAGACATGACACCATAAAACTCTTAGAGAGAACATAGGCAAAACATTCTCTGACACAAATTGTACCAATGTTTTCTTAGGTTAGGCTTCCGAGCCAATAGAAATAAAAGCAAAAATAAATAAAGGGGACCTTATCAAACTTACAAGCTTTTGTATAGCAAAGGAAACTATAAACAACACGATAAGACAACCAGAGAATGGGAGTAAATATTTGCAAATGATGCGACGAACAGGGCTTAATTTCCAAAATATACAAACAGCTCATACAGCTCAATAAAAAAAAAAAAGACAAACAACCCAATTGAAAAATGAGCAGAAGAACTAAATAAACATTTTTCCAAAGAAGACATACAGATTACCAACAGGTACATGAAAAGATGCTCAACATTGCTAATTATTAGAGAAATGCAAATCAAAACTACAATGAGGTACCACCTCACACTGGTCAGAATGGCCATAATTTAAAAGTCTACAGACAATAAATGCTGGAGAGGGTGTGGAGAAAAGGGAATCCTCCTACACTGTTGGTGGGAATGTAAATTGGTGCAGCCACTGTGGAAAACAGTACGGAGGTTCCTCGAAAAACTAAAAATAGAATTGACATAAGATTCTGCAATCCCACTCATGGGCATATATCCAGACAAACTATAATTTGAAAAAATACATCCACCCCATGTTCATTGCAGCACTATTTACAATGGCCAAGACATGGAAACAACTTAAATGTCCATCAGCAGATGAATGGATAAAGATGTGGTACGTATATACAATGGAATACTACTCAGGCACACACACACAAAACATGAATAACTCCAATTGTGGGAACATGGATGGACCTAGAGATTATCATATAGAGTTAAGTAAGCAGAAAGAGAAAAACAAATATCATTTGATATCACTTATATGTGGAATCTAAAAAGATGGTACAAATGAACTTATTTATAAAACAGAAATAGACCTACAGACATAGAGAACAGACTTGTGGTTGCCAAGGGGGAGGGGAAGTTGGGGAGGGATGGACTGGGATTATCAGATGCAAACTATTATATACAGAATGGATAAACAACAAGGTCCTACTGTATAGCACAGGGAACTATATTCAATATCCTGTGATAAACTATAATGGAAAACAATATGAAAAATAATGTATATGTATGTTGAACTGAATCACTTTTCTGTATAGTAGAAATTAACACAAAATTGTAAGTCAACTATACTTCAATAAAATAAATTTTTAAAACAAATAAATAAAGCACCTCTCCCTGGCCAAAATTTGTTATTTGTAGACTTTTTTTTCCTTTACTGTTTTTTATTTTTCATTTTTTTTTACAATAGGTCCTTGTTGGTTATCTATTTTAAATATAGCAGTGTGTACATGTCAAGCCCAAATTCCCAATCTACCCCTCTCCCCCAGCCTTCCCCCCGGTAACCATAAATTCATTCTCTAAGCCTGTGAGTCTGTTTCTATTTTGTAAATAAGTTCATTTGTATCTTCTGTTTTTTTAGATTCCACATATACTTCTTTTTTTTTTTTTTTTTTTTTTTTTTTGTGGTACGCAGGCCTCTCACTGTTGTGGCCTCTCCCATTGCAGAGCACAGGCTCAGGACGTGCAGGCTCAGCAGCCATGGCTCACAGGCCTAGCCACTCCATGGCATGTGGGATCTTCCCGGACCAGGGCACGAACCCGTGTCTCCTGCATTGGCAGGCGGACTCTCAACCACTGTACCACCAGGGAAGCCCAGATTCCACATATAAATGATATCATATAATATTTGTCCTTCTCTGTCTGACTTAGTTCACTTAATATAATAATTTCCAGGTCCATCCATGTTGCTGCAAATGGCATTATTTCATTCTTTTTAATGGCTGAGTAATATTCCATTGTATATACATACCACATCTTCTTTATCCATTCATTTGTTGATGGACATTTAGGTTGCTTCCATGTCTTGGCTATTATAAACAGTGCTGCAATGAACACCGCGGTGTATGTATCCTTTTGAACCATGTTTTTCTCCAGATATATGCCCAGGATGGAGATTGCTGGATCATATGGTGGTTCTATTTTGAGTTTTTAAAGGAACCTCCACACTGTTCTCCATAGTAGAGAACAATTTACATTCCCAACAATGGTGTAGGAGGGTTCCTTTTTTTCCCACACCCTCTCCATAACTTATTGTTTGTAGATTTTTTTATTATGCCCATTCTGACTGGTGTGAGGTGATACGTCATTGTCATTTGGATTTGCATTTTTCTAATAGTGATATTGAGTATCCTTTCACGTGTTTGTTGGCCATCTGCATGTCTTCTTTGGAGAAATGTCTATTTAGATCTTCTGCCCATTTTGTTTTTAATTAATTAATTTTATTTTTTATTTATTTTTGGCTGCGTTGGGTCTTTGTTGCTGTGCACGGGCTTTCTCTAGTTGCGGCGAGCAGGGGCTACTCTTTGTTGCAATGTGCAGGCTTCTCATTGAGGTGGCTTTTCTCATTATGGAAAATGGGCTCTAGGCATGCAGTCTTCAGTAGTTGCAGCATGCGGGCTCAGTAGTTTTGGTTCATGGGCTCTGGAGCACAGGCTCAGTAGTTGTGGCACACGGGCTTAGTTGATCTGCAGCATGTGGGATCTTCCCGGACCAGGGATCACACTCATGTCCCCTGCATTGGTAGGCAGATTCTTAACCAATGCACCACCAGGGAAGTCCCCTGCCCATTTTTTGTTTTGTTTTGTTTTGTTTTTTGTTTATTTTGTTTTTGGATATTGAGCTGCATGAGCTGTTTGTAAATTTTGGAGACTAATCCCTTGTCAGTCGCAATATTTATGAATAATTTCTCCCATTCTGTGAGCTGTCTTTTCATTTTGTTTGTGGTTTCCTTTGCTGTGATACTATACATAGAAAATCCTAAGGATGCTACCAGAAAACTACTAGAGCTCAACAATGAATCTGGTAAAGTTGCAGGATAAAAAATTAATACACAGAAATCTGTTGCATTTCTATACACTAACAACTAAAGATCAGAAAGAGAAATTAAAGAAACAATCTAATTTATCATCGCAGCAAAAAGAATAAAATACCTAGGAATAAACCTACCTAAGAGACAGAAGACCTGTACTCTGAAAACCATAAGATGCTGATGAAAGAAATCAAAGACGACACAAACAGATGGAAAGATATACCATGTTCTTGGATTGGAAGAATCAATATTGTTAAAATGACTATACTACCCAAGGCAATGTACAGATTCAGTGCAATCCCTATCAAATTACCAATGGCATTTTTCACAGAACTACATAAAAAAATCTTAAAATTTGAATGGAGACACAAAAGACCCAAAATAGCCAAAGCAATCTTGAGAAAGAAAAGCAGAGCTGGAGGAATCAGGCTCCCTGACTTCAGACTATACTACAAAGCTACAGTTATCAAAACAGTATGGTACTGGCACAGAAACAGAAATATAGATCAATGGAACAGGATAGAAAGCCCAGAAATAAACCCATACACCTTTGGTCAATTAGTGTATGACAAAGGATGCAAGACTATAAAATGGATCTCTTCAATAAGTGGTGCTAGGAAACTAGGACATTCTTTAACACTATACACAAAAATAAATTTAAAATGGATTAAAGACCTAAATGTAAGACCAGATACTATAAAACTCTTAGAGGAAAATATGGGCAGAACACTCTTTGACATAAATCACAGCAATATCTTTTTCAATCCATCTCTGAGAGTAGTAGAAATAAAAACAAAAATAAACAAATGTAGACTTTTTGATGATAGCTATTCTGATAGGTTGTCAGGTGATATCTCATTATTGTTTTGATTTGCATTTCTCTAATACTTAGTGATGTTGAGCATCTTTTCATGTGCCTGTTAGCTTTTCATGTGCCTGTTAGCCATCTGTGTGTGTATATATATATTTTTTCATTTTTATGGAAAAATGTCTATTCCAGTCTTCTGCTCATTTTTTAATTGGGTTATTTGGGGATTTTTTTATATTGAGTTGTATGAGCTGTTTAGATATTTTGGATATTAACCCCTTGTTCTTCACATTATTTGCAAATATATTCTCCCATTCCATAGGTTGTCTTTTCATTTTGTCAATGTTTGTCTTTGCTTTGCAAAAGATTTTGCCCATTTGTTAATGTTTGCTTTTATTTCTTTTGCCTTAGGAAACAGAAACAAAAAAAAAAAAATGTTGTGGAGAAAAGGTATCCCTTGTACACTATTGGTTGGAATGTAAATTGGTTCAGCCACTACAGAAAACAGTATGGAGGTTCCTCAAAAAACTAAAAATAGAACTACCGTATGATCCAACAATTCCACTTCTTGGTATATATCCAGAAAAAATGAAAACACTAATTCAAAAAAATACAAGTACCCCAGTGTACATAGCAGCACTATTTATAGTAGCCAAAATATGGAAGCAACTCATGTGTCTATCAACAGATGAATGGATAAAGATGTGGTGTGTATGTGTATATGTATATACACATATACCTACATACACAATGGAATATTACTCAGCCATAAAAAAGAATGAAATTCTGCCATTTGCTGCAATGTGGATGGACCTAGAGAATATTATAGTGAAATAAGTCAGACAAAGATTAATACTGTGTGCTATCACTGAAATGTGGAATCTAAAAAATATTGATAATACAAACAAATCTATATAGAGGGACAGAAACAGACTCACAGACATAGAAAACAAACCAGTGGTTACTAGTGGGGAAAAGGAAGGGAGGATGTGCATGATAGGGGTATGGGATTAAGAGATACTACTACTACTTTTATATTACTATGTATAAAATAGATAAGCAACAAGGATATATTGTGTAGCATGGGGAATTACAGCCATTATCGTGTACTAACTTTTAATGAAGTATAAACTGTAAAACACTGAATCAGTATGCTATACACCTGAAACTAATATAATATTGTAAATCAACTATACTTCAATAAATAATAAATAATTTTTTAAAAAAACAACAAAACAAAAATTATCTCTCCCCGAAATAAATAAGATTTTCTCAGTGAAACATACTAATCTCACTTTGACATGTTCTGAGGTAGAGGGCAGGTTTCCATGCCTGTTTCACTAGTTTTTACTTTTCCGGTCCTAGATCAGGTACTAGAGCTGCCCAAGGAACTATGTTAAATTTAGCACTGATTTCCCATCTAGAATTGCCAAAGAAGATCACAAAGACACAGGATGGAAAAAGGATTCCCCTTGAGTTTGATGAAGCCAAAAATCATGGAAAGAAAACTGGCATAAAATAGGAGAGACAATTGTTTTTTGGAGATGATGCCTTGACCATTTCAATTATCCTGAAGGAGTGCAAGCAGTAGACCTCAGGCAGCCACATTCTCAGTAGTGGTAGCTAGAGGATCCATGGCTGGAACAAAACATCTGCTTATAATGGCAATGCTTCCACATGGGATGGAGTTAGAATTATAGCCATCTACCCAAGAGGAAAAGAAAGGAAAGTCTCTGAGAAACTTAGGGGTAGAAAAACCTTTTTTCCTATTTTCTTTCCCAGATAGGCAGAGGTGGGTTGTGAAAACTGATTATTTAGAATTTGGCCTTGTGAGAGAACACTTGTTTTGGATTATATGTAGAATTGTGAGTCTCTGGAAGCTCTTTTGTGAGGCAGGCAAGGAGACATGGCATAGAATAGTATTATCAACATTTGACATTTGCTTTTTGGCCTTACCTTTTGATAAACCTGTCTGGTGTTCTATCAAGTTCTGATCCTTCTTTCCATGTTGACTTTTTTTTTTACACCATTCTGCCTTTATATTAAATGGGACCAAGTAAGGGGTCAGTCACCTTGCCAACAAGAAGTTAGCAGAGCAATGCAACTTCCTGAAATTTAGGAATTCTGATGTGACGTTTATTCACTGCTTCTTTTTGTCAGTAAAATAGTTAATACATGTTATTATTAGGCCATTAATGGCCATGAAAGGGTGTTGTAAAAATTTTTTAACCAAGAGATAGAAATTTAGGATGGATATTTATTGAAAATATATAATTCTTAAAAATTTCTAGAAAGCAATATAAATTACTTTCCTCTGAGATATGTTCTCATTGCTGAAATAGAAGTATAGTGCACTAAAATGAACACTTAAATATGCCTTCCAATTCTCAGCTTCCTTACTAGAATTAAAAAGAGGGAAGAGAAAGAGAAAAACAGAGAAAGAAAGAGAATAAAAATTTCTTGATGTGCGTAACAATACCTTATAGAACCAGAAAGGTGAAGCAACTTGCAGCTTGCTTATGATCATAGAACAAGTTAGCAATGTGACTAGGCAGAAAATATGCTCTCCTGGCCCTGATTTGAATACTCTAATATACACTCTATTAATAAAACAAGTAATAAAATGTTACTAAAAATAATTGCTTTGAATCCAATTAGAAGCAGTCTTTGTCACTTAGTAATTTCTGCAAACAAAAAAATCCATAAAACAAAAAGAATCCTGCCCATTTTCAAAGAGACTGAGAAATCCTTATAAAAGGATTCTTCTGTGAAAGTCTTCTGATGGACATGTTTGTAAGAGTCTCAGAAGGAGGATGAAATCAATGAAATAAATATTTACAAAGGATTAAGTTCTGCAAATCATGTCCCTTCCTTAGACCAGCTTTCCTAGCAGACTTGATGTCATGGATTGGTGCATGTCTTTACTTCTTTGGATTTATGAGTCTCCTCACACAGAATCAAAGCCATAAAGAGCTTAAGAACTTTACATTCCATATCAACTCCCAGTTATTGACTACAGTCATTGAGCTACCATTCTGGGTATTTTTATATGTATTGCCTGATTAAAAATCTATGTAATGCCTCTATGTGGAACTCATTCATTCATTTATTCAGCAATAGTTGATTAAGCACTACCATGGGCACTGTCCAATGTACTGGATACAGAGATTACGTTCTCTCAGCCCTCAGGAAATCTACTCTGGAGGAGGAGGCAGACAAGTAAAAGGCCATTTCAAAACAGCAAAACAACACTTTCCAGAAGAAAGCCCAGAATTCTACAAAGGCAAATAGGAGTAGCACTACGTAAGCCAGGTGCGGGAAGATCAGGGGCTGCCAAGGAAGGCTTGCAGAGCTGAATGATAAGATTACTAAAGTAAAAGAGTCCAAGAAGACATTTTTATATTCATTTTCATTTGAAAACCTGAAACTTGGAGGAGTGAATAAATTTCTCAAGGTCATACAGTGGTTATATGCATATATGTTAACTGCTAATAAATTTATATGTTTATACAATATCCAAAGTATGGGTTTGCCCCATATTAACTAAGACTAATCCTTTAGCTGTCTTTAATCTTTCATTGAAGCTGTTTTTATATAAGTATGCTATTTTACATCTACTCAATTTTTGAGTGGAGAAATTCTTCAACATTCTTCTGATAATGTGCTGTTATCTCTTCTACTGCATTAGTAAAGGTTCTCTGGAGAGACAGAATCAATAGGAGTTACATGTGGAATTTATTATAGGAATTTCTCACTCATTAGTGGAGAATGTGAAGTCCTACAGTCTGTCCTCTGCAAGCTGGAGAACCAGGTAAGTCAACGGTATAATTCAGTGTGTGTCAGAAAGCCTAAGAACTAGGGGAGACAATGGTGTAACTCCCAATCTGAGGCCAAAGACCTGAAAACCAGGGGCTCCAATGTCCAAGGGCAGGAAAACCTAGATGGCTCAGTTCAAGAAGAGAGAGAGAGGGAATCTGCCCTTTCTTTGCCATTTTGTTCTGCACGGACTCTCAACAGATTTGATGATACCTGCCCACATTGGTGATGGAGATCCTTTACTCGGTCTACTGAATCCAACGCTGAATATCTTCAAAAAACACCCTCAAAGACACACACAAAAATATTTTTTTTACCAGCTATATAGGTATCCCTTAACCTAGTCAAGTTGACCTTAAATTAGCTATCACAGCTATCTTATTCCTTTCTGTATTCTATGGGAACTGGGAGAAATAAAGACTAGACTAGTGCATTATTCCAGTGGCTGCATTAAGAATAAAGGGGTAGAACATCACTCTCCCCACAGTGGCAATACATATACCAAGAACAAGAACTGTGTTTAAGATTCCCAGGAGTAAATTAAAACACACATGCTTTTAGGAGTAAATATTCAAAAAAGTTGGGTCAAATGCTTCATTTTGAAGCAGAAATCTCATGCTGTTTTCCCAAACAACTCCTCTACTTTTCTGAATTTTCTTTTACAGAGAACATCAACAACTTCCCATACTCAGAATAGCATTAGGGAGTCAACGAGAGTCATAGCAGTGACCACACACACACACACACACACCTTTCTCTAGTTTCTCAACTCTCCATGGCATAAAACATTAAATCTGTGCTTTGGACTATAAACCTCTATGTGATCTGGCCCCTACCTCCTTCTTCAAACTCATCTCAGACTCACTTCTTAGTTTCCTGGAAGTGTCGAGCTTTTATCTACCTCAGGGGCTTTTAAACATGCAAGTCTGCTAGGAAAGCTGGTCTAAGGAAGGGACATGATTTGCAGAACTTAATCCTTTGTAAATATTTATTTCATTGATTTCATCCTCCTTCTGAGACTCTTACAAACATGTCCATCAGAAGACTTTCACAGAAGAATCCTTTTATAAGGATTTCTCAGTCTCTTTGAAAATGGGCAGGATTCTTTTCTGTTGTTGTTTTTTGTTTGTTTGTTTTAGCTGCTAATATAACTGACTCCTACTCATTCTTCAAGTGTCAGCTCACATCCTGAGAGAGGCCTTCCTAATTGCCTGGGTCTTAATTAGTTTTGCCCTCTTATTCTGTTTCAAATAATACTACTTCCTTTTTAGAATTATGTCTTGCTGGACTATTATTTTAAATGTATGTGTATCTTATAAGTTTCTTAAAGACAAGATGTGTGTTTTTTTACGTTCACCACTCAGGACTCACAACATAATTTGTGGTGTCTGGTGCAAAATGAAAATGTGGTCCCTTATTCAAAACTAATCTCAAGCATTCAACATTGGACCAAGCATGGCACCCTTTTGAGAACAGAACCCTGTTGTAATGGCACAGATCACACACAACATGAAGCTGGCCCTGTGGTCACTCTACATCTAGGGTCTACCACAATAACTGGTAAAGAAGAACTGAATAAACACATTTAATGTAATGAATAAATTACTGGTTGATGAAATATAGTGACACATCTTTATACTAGTATGTGAATAACTTATTCAGGATCTTCCCAAGGAACACATTTTGAGGAGAAAAATGGAGAGAATATAAGGCAAAGTGAATCAATGAGAAAAGGGAATGAAATAGAGGAAGCCAGAGGCACAAAAATTCACCTTCAAAATTTTCCTTGGAGTCAATTTTTCTCTATTAAAAAACCTAGAAAAAGATTCTCAAAAAGTGAAATAAGAATTTGACTTTTTAGGGAAAAAAATAACATTTTGAATACATGAAATGTTCTAGGCACATGGTTCTTTCACATGTAATATTTCATTTTACCTTTCTCAACAGCTATTAGAGATATATTTTTTCCTTCCTTACCTCTACTGAAGGAAGTTATAGTTCAGAGAGGTAGGACACTTTACCTAATTTCACAAAGTGGATTATTTTGAGGGCTGGAATAAATTTTTATACCTAAGATAATATTGCCATTCTATGCCTCAGGTGACCCCACGATGTGGGGTGCCTTCCTTGAAATTCTCTAGATCCTACTATTGCACGTGAGACTGGGTGGGGCTGGCAGTGCCATCAGGGTAGAATGCCATGAGCCTGGGACCACTTGGTCCCAAGTTTTTCCCTCTGACCTTCTACGGCCACCTTTGAGCACAGCGTCAACCAGCTCTGAAAAGTCAAAAATTGAAAAAGAGATTCAATATAGTGCCCAAGTCTTCTGATGCAGCAATCCCTTCCCTTGGGATATAGCCAAAGGAGATGACTCAACAGTGGAAAATGAGTCCAGATTTCCTATTCATTGTAGTATTTTCTATAAATGTAAGAGAAAATGTTTTATCTATTTCATTGTCTGCCACTGATTTAGTGAGAAATTCGGGCAAATGGTAATTACAGAAAGGAAATAAATAAATTCTAATACAATAAGTGCTAAAAGACAGTACTTCCCAAAGTATGGTCTAAAGATCTCCTATTTCAGAAACACCTGTTTATTCAACATGAAGATTCCTGGGCCCCATCTCATGGTCCACACTTGGCCCTTGAACTTGACTGAGCCCCCTGTGTCATACAGGACTCTCTCTCACTAGTCTGAATTCTGATCACAGTGTTGCCTCTGGTCTACAGCCAAGGGTGGCAGGAATAGTGGTCAGGATTCCTGTACCCCGTGCATGCCCTGACACAGGCACCCAGTGTGGTCACCTTACCCCCTCTATAGGATCCAGGCCACATGTCTATTAGGATTCTGGGGGTAGCTCTCCCTATCTTCTCTGAAAAGTCATTTGGTTCTCCTGATTAATGTTTTCTATTCCTTCTACTTTATTCTGTGGGTACTGCTCTCCAAATTTGATCTTATGCTTTATCAAGTGAGGAGCAGACATTTCTTATTTGATTAGGACCACTTTTCTCATTCCCCTGTGGACTCTTGCCTATCTGCCCCGCTGATGTCAGTATGCAGAAAGCAGCATCATGGTCAACACTGAATGAGAGAGACCACATTCTATATAAGAACCCAGTAAATGCGAGTTCAACTGGAGACATGATTCAAAGAATTTTCTCTATACTTACACTATAAAGTACTGAATGATATGCTTAACATGATCCGAAAATTAATTATTAATCATATGCACTGCATACTCTGGGTATGACTTGCATTTGTAGTCACCATCAATGAGCCACAGTAGCAATTTTTGAGAGAGTCACTGGAAGCCAGTATTCACAGGTGGCACTGTGAATAATGAATGTGCTAGATGATGAAGCATCATGAATAATGGCATAACCAGCATCAAATAAGAGGAATTAGGGAACTGAAAAGGCAAGTAAATATATGTTATTTTAAGCAAATAAGTCCTCAAGAGCCATGGCATTTTGAGTAATGAGACCACTGCTACATTTTTTTTCATGGTAGGAGATGAAATTAGCCAGGAATAGCACATTTGACAATAAAGGACACAAAGAGATGGTTTCTGGACCTGAACAGGAAGAAATGGTGCCTGAACACTATGAAGAATCTTCAAATGCATTGAATGGACAATAAACAAATGAGTACCTCTTCTCTACACATTCATTGTATAATCTTCATTGATAAATCACTATATTCTACATGGACCCATGAATTGTGTATTATATTTTTAAAACAAATTGTTTATATTAACAAAATGAGGCCTCATAAAAATATTTTTGTGGCCATGCATACCCTGGTCCAAGAGGTATAAACCCAGCTCCTTTAGAGAAGCAGCCATACTCCTTACAGTCTATAAAGTAACCAACACAGCAAAGAAGATAATGCATTTGACTTTTGAATGCCTGGGGAAATGTGTTCTCCAATGTGAAAGGAGAAAAATTAGCACAATATTTATTGAGCAATAAAAGTTAAATTTTGTGAGGGAAACTGAATTACCTTTAACCAGCAAACTGTGTTTAATACTACAGAAGATAAATCTTAGGCTTAAGAATAGGAGGCAGGCTGTATGGATGCACCCAACTGTGTAGATAATTACAACAGAGAGTTATAGTTGTTAACCTGGTAGTTTGGACCAGTGCTCCACAGCATCAAAGTTAAAAGGAGGCACAATTCCTGTTCGGAGTTTTGTTCCCTGGATCAAGTGGTGTTTGATTATTAGGCCCTACTAGTTTTGAGGAGCATTTCAGAAGCCATTATGCAGTGACTTGGCAGTAAATGTATTCTCCCACTACCAGCATGTGGCCATGCATAAAGTCATCCAACACCTTGAGCCTCACTTGGCTCATTTGCCAAATGCAGAGAACAGTGGAGATAGCAGAGTTGAATCATTGCCCATGGCCTTGAGCTGGTACCTAGTGGGCACTAACGTCTTTTATATCTGGCCTTTCAATACCTATAGTCCAAACTGTTTAATGTCCTCTTTAACTTTTTTTAAACTTCAGGGCCATACTTCTTAAGTACTCTGAAAAATCTGTATATTGGAAAGGTTAGGTGGTAAAATGTTTTGTCAGAGATATTGTTTTAGATTCTTCTCCCACCCTAGAATCCAAGAGGAATCAAGAGGCTTATATAATGCCTGCCTGAAAAAAATGGTTCACAATGTAACAACATCCCTTGTGAACATTTTGGTTTCTATTCCAACAGTATCTGTTTGTTGCTCTGTGCTGGATTTAGCCTGGATATCTTTCAGAGAGACATCCAAGTTATCTATAGCTCTCTCCATCTAAGTTCCTATGGGACTGAAAACTGATCAAATAATATTCCAATCCATTCAACACCTACCCTTTTTCACCTTGAAGAGAAAGCTATTTTCAGGCTCAGGAAATATAGGCCTACCTATTATCTAAGTTTCACAACTACTCCCCTGACACCTCTACTCTTTTCAGAAGATATTGTGAAATGATTATCAAGATTCAAAGCTTTGCTTGCCCTCAGAAGTGGAAGGTAGAGAAATAGGAAGAAAGAGTGGCTTTACTTTGCTTGTCTTTCTGAAATAGCAAAAATAAGCACAAATTAATACCTTCCTTTAAAGAACTGGAAGCCCAGGATGTAATTTGCAACTCCATCTTCCTCACCTCCAACATTCATTCAAGCACCAAATCCTACAGATTCCACTCCCCCAATAAGTCCCAACTCCTCCCACTTTTCTCCAGCCTCCTTGGCAATATCCAAGGTCAGACAGCCATCAATCCTCACCTGGGCGACTGCCACAACCTGGTGAATGTTCTCCTACTCCACTGCTAATCTGTTCAGATCACATCTCCACAGAACAATGAAAAGGATTTCTCCAAAATGTGAATCTGTATATGTTGACAGCCCTTTTAAAAAAATCTTTGCTTCTTGTCCTTCAGATGAAATGCAAGCCCCTTACCATGGCCTTTCTTTATCAAACACTACCATTCCATTCAGTGTTTCCTCTTACTACTCAAGTACCTTGAACCAAATAGAAATGATTTCATTCCTTCAGTTACAGTGGACCCTTTCTTCTCTTAGACTCTGTTAAAGTTGTTCTCCAGGCCAATTCACTCTCTGTGTGAATAATTTCTCCTTAGTTCTTCAGGCATTAGCTCATATGTCACTTCATCTGAAAGAATGTTTTGGACTGTGTAGTGAGATGCATGCCATGTTAGTTATTCTATAGTGCCATATATTCTCTTCACACTTTAGAATTACTTGTTTAGTGCCAATCTTCTTCATTAGATTATCAATCAATGTTATGAAAAAAAGGTACCGAGACTTCCGGGTAAGATGGCGGAAGAGTAAGACGCGGAGATCACCTTCCTCCCCACGGATACACCAGAAATACAGCTACACGTGGAACAACTCCTACAGAACACCTACTGAACACTGGCAGAAGACCCCAGACCTCCCAAAAGGCAAGAAACTCCCGCATACCTGGGTAGGGCAAAGCGGAGAGATTCCCGCACAGAGGATCGCTGCCGAGCGGCACTCACCAGCCCGAGAGGCTTGTCTGCTCGCCCGCCGGGGTGGGCGGCACTGGAAGTTGAGGCTCGGGCTTCGGTCAGAGCGCAGGGAGAGGACTCGGGCTGGCAGCGAGAACTCAGCCTGAAGGGGGCTAGTGTGCCACAGCTGGCCAGGAGGGAGTCCGGGAAAACTCTGGAGCTGCCGAAGAGGCAAGAGACTTTTTCTTCCCTCTTGGTTTCCTGGTGCGCGAGGAGAGGGGATTAAGAGCGCTGCTTAAAGGGGCTCCACAGATGGGCACGAGTCGCGACTGAAAGTGCAGAGCCCAGTGACGGGCGTGGGACGCTGGGGCTGCTGCTGCCGCCGCCAAGAAGCCTGTGTGCGAGCGCAGGTCACTGTCCACACCGCCCTTCCGGGATCCTGTGCAGCCCGCCACTGCCGGGGTCCCGGGATCCAGGGGCGGCTTCCCTGGGAGAACGCACGGCGCGCCTCGGGCTGGTGCAACGTCACGCCGACCTCTGCCGCTGCAGGCTCGCCCCGCACTCCGTGCCCCTCCCTCCCGCCCGGCCTGAGTGAGCCAGAGTCCCTGAAGAGGCTGCTCCTTTAACCCTGTCCTGTCTGAGTGAAGAACAGATGCCCTCCGGTGACCTACATGGAGAGGTGGGGCCAAATCCAAAGCTGGGACCCAGGAGCTGTGAGAACAAAGAAGAGAAAGGGAAACCTCTCCCAGCAGCCTCAGAAGCAGCGGATTAAAGCTCCACAATCAACTTGATGTACCCTGCATCTGTGGAATACATGAATAGACAACAAATCATCCCAAATTGAGGAGCCAGGAGTCAGTGCTGTGCCTCTGAGGTGGGAGAGCCAACTTCAGAGCACTGGTCCACAAGAGACCTCCCAGCTCGACATAATATCAAACGGCGAAAATCTTCGAGAGATCTCCATCTCAACACCAGCACCCAGCTTCACTCAATGACCAGCAAGCTACAGTGCTAGACACCCTATGCCAAACAACTAGCAAGACAGGAACACAACGCCACCCATTAGCAGAGAGGTGGCCGAAAATCATAAAAAGTCCAGAGACACCCCAAAACACACCACCAGACATGGACCTGCCCACCAGAAAGACAAGATCCAGCCTCATCCACCAGAACACAGGCACTAGTCCCCTCCACCAGGAAGCCTACACAACCCACTAAACCAACCTTAGCCACTGGGGACAGACACCAAAAACAACGGGAACTACGAACCTGCAGCCTGCAAAAAGGAGACCCCAAACACAGTAACATAAGCAAAATGGGCAGACAGAAAAACACACAGCAGGAGAAGGAGCAAGATAAAAACCCACCAGACCTAACAAATGAAGAGGTAATAGGCAGTCTACCTGAAAAAGAATTCAGAATAATGATGGTAAAGATGATCCAAGATTCTATTTCCAAGATCCAAAATCTTGGAAATAGAAGAGACAAAATGCAAGAAACAGTTAACAAGGACCTAGAAGAACTAAAGATGAATCAAGCATTGATTAAAAACACAATAAATGAAATAAAAAATACTCTAGATGGGATCAATAGCAGAATAACTGAGGCAGAAGAATGGATAAGTGAAGTGGAAGATAAAATAGTGGAAATAACTGCTGCAGAGCAAAATAAAGAAAAAAGAATGAAAAGAACAGAGGAAGTCTAAGAGACATCTGGGACAACATTAAGCACACCAACATTCGAATTATAGGGGTTCCAGAAGAAGAAGAGAAAAAGAAAGGGACTGAGAAAATATTTGAAGACATTATAGTTGAAAATTTCCCTAATATGGGAAAGGAAATAGTTAGTCAAGTCCAGGAGGCACAGAGAGTCCCATACAGAATAAATCCAAGGAGAAATACGCCAAGACACATATTAATCAAACTGTCAAAAATTAAACACAAAGAAATCATATTAAAAGCAGCAAGGCAAAAACAACAAATAACACACAAGGGAATCCCCATCAGGATAACAGCTGATCTCTCAGCAGAAACTCTACAAGCCAGAAGGGAGTGGCAGGACATAATTAAAGTGATGAAGGAGAAAAACCTGCAACCAAGATTACTCTACCCAACAAGGATCTCATTCAGATTTGATGGAGAAATTAAAACGTTTACAGACAAGCAAAAGCTGAGAGAGTTCAGCACCACCAAACCAGCTTTACAACAAATGCTAAAGGAACTTCCCTAGGCAAGAAACACAACAGAAGGAAAAGACCTACAATAACGAACCCAAAACAATTAAGAAAATGGGAATAGGAACATACATATCGATAATTACCTTAAATGTAAATGGACTAAATGCTCCCACCAAAAGACACAGATTGGCGGAATGGATACAAAAACAAGACCCATATATATGCTGTCTAAAAGAGACCCACTTCAGACCTAGAGACACATACAGACTGAAAGTAAAGGGATGGAAAAAGATATTCCATGCAAATGGAAACCAAAAGAAAGCTGGAGTAGCAATTCTCATATCAGACAAAATAGACTTTAAAATAAAGACTACTAGAAGAGACAAAGAAGGACACTACATAATGATCAAGGGATCGATCCAAGAAGAAGATACAGGAATTGTAAACATTTATGCACCCAACATAGGAGCACCTCAATACATAAGGCAAATACTAACAGCCATAAAAGGAGAAATCGACAGTAACACAATCATAGTATGGGACTTTAACACCCCACTTTCACCAATGGACAGATCATCCAAAATGAAAATAAATAAGGAAACACAAGCTTTAAATAATACATTAAACAAGATGGACTTAATTGATATTTATAGGACATTCCATCCAAAAACAACAGAATACACATTTTTCTCAAGTGCTCATGGAACATTCTCCAGGATAGATCATATCTTGGGTCACAAATCAAGCCTCGGTAAATTTAAGAAAATTGAAATTGTATCAAGTATCTTTTCCGACCACAATGCTATGAGACTAGATATCAATTACAGGAAAAGAGCTGTAAAAAA
Organism: Mesoplodon bidens; assembly: GCF_964165515.1. Taxonomy (NCBI): domain Eukaryota; kingdom Metazoa; phylum Chordata; class Mammalia; order Artiodactyla; family Ziphiidae; genus Mesoplodon; species Mesoplodon bidens. Next base: position 68,287,291 of record NC_138164.1, read on the forward strand.
TACAAACACATGGAGGCTAAACAATACACTACTTAATAACGAAGTGATCATTGAAGAAATCAAAGAGGAAATTTAAAAATACCTAGAAACAAATGACAATGGAGACACGACGACCCAAAACCTATGGGATGCAGCAAAAGCAGTTCTAAGAGGGAAGTTTATAGCAATACAATCCCACCTTAAGAAACAGGAAACATCTCGAATAAACAACCTAACCTTGCACCTAAAGCAATTAGAGAAAGAAGAACAAAAACATCCCAAAGTTAGCAGAAGGAAAGAAATCATAAAAATCAGATCAGAAATAAATGAAAACGAAATGAAGGAAATGATAGCAAATATCAATAAAACTAAAAGCTGGTTCTTTGAGAAGATAAACAAAATTGATAAACCATTAGCCAGACTCATCAAGAAAAAAACGGAGAAGACTCAAATCAATAGAATTAGAAATGAAAAAGGAGAAGTAACAACTGACACTGCAGAAATACAAAAGATCATGAGAGATTACTATAAGCAACTCTATGCCAATAAAATGGACAACCTGGAAGAAATGGACAAATTCTTAGAAATGCACAACCTGCCAGGACTGAATCAGGAAGAAATAGAAAATATGAACAGACCAATCACAAGCACTGAAATTGAAACTGTGATAAAAAATCTTCCAACAAACAAAAGCCCAGGACCAGATGGCTTCACAGGCGAATTCTATCAAGCATTTAGAGAAGAGCTAACACCTATCCTTCTCAAACTCTTCCAAAATATAGCAGAGGGAGGAACACTCCCAAATTCATTCTACGAAGCCACCATCACCTTGATACCAAAACCAGACAAGGATGTCACAAAGAAAGAAAACTACAGGCCAATATCACTGATGAACATAGATGCAAAAATCCTCAACAAAATACTAGCAAACAGAATCCAACAGCACATTAAAAGGATCATACACCATGATCAAGTGGGGTTTATTCCAGGAATGCAAGGATTCTTCAATATATGCAAATCAATCAACGTGATAAGCCATATTAACAAATTGAAGGAGAAAAACCATATGATCATCTCAATAGATGCAGAGAAAGCTTTCGACAAAATTCAACACCCATTTATGATAAAAACCCTGCAGAAAGTAGGCATAGAGGGAACTTTCCTCAACATAATAAAGGCCATTTATGACAAACCCACAGCCAGCATCCTCCTCAATGGTGAAAAACTGAAACCATTTCCACTAAGATCAGGAACAAGACAACGTTGCCCACTCTCACCACTCTTATTCAACATAGTTTTGGAAGTTTTAGCCACAGCGCATCAGAGAAGAAAAGGAAATAAAAGGAATCCAAATCGGAAAAGAAGAAGTAAAGCTGTCACTGTTTGCAGATGACATGATACTATACATAGAGAATCCTAAAGATGCTACCAGAAAATTACTAGAGCTAATCAATGAATTTGGTAAAGTAGCAGGATACAAAATTAATGCACAGAAATCTCTGGCATTCCTGTACACTAATGATGAAAAATCTGAAAGTGAAATCAAGGAAACACTCCCATTTACCATTGCAACAAAAAGAATAAAATATCTAGGAATAAACCTACCTAAGTAGACAAAAGACCTGTATGCAGAAAATTATAAGACACTGATGAAAGAAATGAAAGATGATACAAATAGATGGAGAGATATACCATGTTCTTGGATTGGAAGAATCAACATTGTGAAAATGACTCTACTACCCAAAGCAATCTATAGATTCAATGCAATCCCTATCAAACTACCACTGGCATTTTTCACAGAACTAGAACAAAAAATTTCACAATTTGTATGGAAACACAAAAGACCCCGAGTAGCCAAAGCAATCTTGAGAATGAAAAATGGAGCTGGAGGAATCAGGCTCCCTGACTTCAGACTATACTACAAAGCTACAGTCATCAAGACAGTATGGTACTGGCACAAAAACAGAAAGATAGATCAATGGAACAGGATAGAAAGCCCAGAGATAAACCCACGCACATATGGTCACCTTATCTTTGATAAAGGAGGCAGGAGTGTACAGTGGAGAAAGGACAGTCTCTTCAATAAGTGGTACTGGGAAAACTGGATAGGCATATGTAAAAGTATGAAATTAGATCACTCCCTAACACCATACACAAAAATAAGCTCAAAATGGATTAAAGACCTAAATGTAAGGCCAGAAACTATCAAACTCTTAGAGGAAAACATAGGCAGTACACTCTATGACATAAATCACAGCAAGATCCTTTTTGACCCACCTCCTAGAGTAATGGAAATAAAGACAAAAATAAACACATGGGACCTAATGAAACTTAAAAGCTTTTGCACAGCAAAGGAAACCATAAACAAGACCAAAAGTCAACCCTCAGAATGGGAGAAAGTATTTGCACATGAAGCAACTGACAAAGGATTAATCTCCAAAATTTATAAGCAGCTCATGCTGCTCAATAACTAAAAAACAAACAACCCAATCCAAAAATGGGCAGAAGACCTAAATAGACATTTCTCCACAGAAGATGTACAGACTGCCAACAAACACATGAAAGGATGCTCAATATCTTTACTCATTAGAGAAATGCAAATCAAAACTACAATGGGATATCATCTCCCACCAGTCAGAACGGCCATCATCAAAAAATCTAGAAACAATAAATGCTGGAGAGGGTGTGGAAAAGAGGGAACACTCCTGGGCCTCCCTGGTGGCGCAGTGGTTGAGAGTCCGCCTGCGGATGCAGGGGATACGGGTTCGTGCCCCGGTCTGGGAGGATCCCATATGCAGCGGAGCGGCTGGGCCCGTGAGCCATGGCCGCTGGGCCTGCGCGTCCGGAGCCTGTGCTCCGCAACGGGAGAGGCCACAACAGTGAGAGGCCCGCATACCGCAAAAAGAAAAAAAAAAAAAAAAAAAAAAAAAAAAAAAAAAGAGGGAACACTCTTGCACTGCTGGTGGGAATGTGAATTGGTACAGCCGCTATGGAGAACGGTATGGAGGTTCATTAAAAAACTACAAATAGAACTACCATATGACCCAGCAATCACACTACTAGGCATATACCCTGAGAAAACCATAATTCAAAAAGAGACATGTACCAAAATGTTCATAGCAGCTCTATTTACAATAGCCTGGAGCTGGAAACAACCTAAGTGTCCATCATCGGATGAATGGGTAAAGATGATGTGGCACATATATACAATGGAATATTACTCCGCCATAAAAAGAAATGAAATTGAGCTATTTGTAATGAGGTGGATGGACCTAGAGTCTGTCATACAGAGTGAAGTAAGTCAGAAAGAGAAAGACAAATACTGTATGCTGACACATATATATGGAATTTAAGAAAAAAAAAATGTCATGAAGAACATAGGGGTAAGACAGGAATAAAGACACAGACCTACTAGAGAATGGACTTGAGGATATGGGGAGGGAGAAGGGTAAGCTGTGACAAAGTGAAGGAGCGGCATGGACATACATACACTACCAAACGTAAAGTAGATAGCTAGTGGGAAGAAGCCGCATAGCACAGGGAGATCAGCTCATTGCTTTGTGACCGCCTGGAGGGGTGGGATAGGGAGGGTGGGAGGGAGACGCAAAAGGGAGGGGATATGGGAACATATGTATATGTATAACTGATTAAATTTGTTATAAAGCAAAAAATAAAAAAATAAATAAAAATGAATAAAAAAGGTACCATTCAGTCTTATTTGTCTAGTCTAGTAGCTAACATTGTTAGTGTTGCATAAATATCCATTTGATGAATGCATAAAGAAACAAGTAGTAGAATTCTTGATATCCTAATTATGGCCTTGAAGGTGTTATAAACAATATTCAACTTGAAGTCTATTGTAACTTGTCCATTTATTTTAATAGTGTTTCAATTCCAGAATTAAACTACCAAAACCAAAAACAAAGTCATTAGAGTTTTCAGTCAAGAAACAAAAGACAGGGCTTCCCTGGTGGCACAGTGGTTGACAGTGCACCTGCCAATGCAGGGGACACAGGTTCATGCCCCAGTCCAGGAAGATCCCACATGCCGCGGAGCGGCTAGGCCCGTGAGCCATGGCCGCTGAGCCTGTGCGTCTGGAGCCTGTGCTCTGCAATGGGAGAGGCCACAACAGTGAGAGGCCCACGTACGGCAAAAAAAAAAAATATATATATATATAACAGTGAGATTAGTGATAATCTGACAGGCAAAAGAACCAGATTTCTTTATAGTTATTTGTGAAACGCAACTCGATCCTATATCACAAATTGTGGTCTGTGAACCAGAAGCATCAGTATTATCTGGATGCTTATAAGAAAGACAGAACCTCATGCCCAAATCCTAAGCTACTGAATACATTTCTCCATTTTAACAATACGCCAGGTGATTCTATGCACATGAAAATTTGAGAGGCATTATCCTGGACAATGAAAATGGTAATACAGGGTAATTAATACATAACACCTAGTTCATTGTTCAGAGGAGGTAATAAACAAGTAAGCCAATAGTTATTTTACTGCATGACTGGTGAAGGATCAATATTAATTCTTTACCTGAACCCAGGTTTTGATGGAAGTAAAGTGAGGGAGAGGAAAAAGGAAAACTATTACTTAAAATGTCATTCATAGGGATTTAGACCAAGATGGCAGAGTAGAAGGACATGCTCTCACTCCCTCTTGCAAGAACACCAGAATCACAACTAACTGCTGAACAGTCACTGACAGGAAGACACTGGAACTCACCAAAAAAATACCCCACATCCAAACACAAAGGAGAAGCCACAGTGAGACAGTAGAAGGGACGCAATCACAATAAAATCAAATCCCATGACTGCTGGGTGGGTGACTCAGAAACTGGAGAACACTTATACCACAGAAGTTCACCCACTGGAGAGAAGGTTCTGAGCCCCACGTCAGGCTTCCCAACCTGGGAGTCTGGCAAAGGGAGGAGGAATTCCTAGAGAATCAGACTTTGAATGCTAGCAGGATTTGATTGCAGGACTCTGACAGGATTGGTGGAAACAGAGACTCCACTCTGGGAGGGCACACACAAAGTAGTGTGCACATCAGGACCCAGGTGAAGGAGCAGTGACCCAGGGGAGACTGAACCAGACCTACCTGATAGTATTGGAGGGTCTCCTGCAGAGGCGGGGGGTGGCTGTGTCTCACTGTGAGGACAAGGACACTGGCAGCAGAAGTTCTGGGAAGTACTCCTTGGTGCAAGCCTTCCCAGAGTCCACCACTAGCCCCACCAAAGAGCTCTGGTAGGCTCCAGTGTTGGGTTGCCTCGGGCCAAACAACCAACAGGGAGGGAACCCAGCCCCACCCATCAGCAGTCAAGCAGATGAAAGTTTTACTGAGCTCTGCCAACCAGAGCAACACCCAGCTCTACCCACCACCAGTCCTTCCCATCAGGAAACTTGCAAAAGCCTTGTAGATAGCCTCATCCATCAGAGGGCAGACAGCAAAAGTAAGAAGAACTACAATCCTGCAGCCTGTGGAACAAAAATCACATTCACAGAAAGATAGACAAGATGAAAAGGCAGAGGGTTATGTACCAGATGAAGGAATAAGATAAAACCCCAGAAAAACAACTAAATGAGGTGGAGATAGGCAACCTTCCAGAAAAAGAATTCAGAATAATGATAGTGAAGATGATCCAGGACCTCGGAAAAAGAATGGAGGCAAAGATCGAGAAGATGCAAGAAATGTTTAACAAAGACCTAGAAGAATTAAAGAACAAACAAACAGAGATGAACAATACAATAACCGAAATGAAAACTACCATAGAAGGAATCAATAGCAGCATAACTGAGGCAGAAGAACAGATAAGTGACCTGGAAGACAGAATGGTGGAATTCACTGCCATGGAACAGAATAAAGAAAAAAGAATGAGAAGAAATGAAGACAGCCTAAGAGACCTCTGGGACAACATTAAACACAAGAACATTCACATTATAGGGGTCCCAGAAGGAGAAGAGAGAGAGAAATGAGCAGAGAAAATATTTGAAGAGATTATAGTCGAAAACTTCCCTGACATGGGAAACGAAATAGCCACCCAAGTCCAGGAAGCACAGAGAATGCCATACAGGATAAACTCAAGGAAAAACATGGCGAGACACATAGTAATCAAATTGGCAAAAATTAAAGACAAATTATTGAAAACAGCAAGGGAAAAATGACAAAAAACATAAAAGGGAACTCCTATAAGGTTAACAGCTGATTTCTCAGCAGAAAATCTACAAGCCAGAAGGGTGTGGCATGATATACTTAAAGTGATGAAAGGGAAAAACCTACAACCAAGATTACTCTGCCCAGTAAGAATCTCATTCAGATTCGATGGAGAAACCAAAAGCTTTACAGACAAGGAAAAGCTAAGAGAATTCAGCACCACCAAACCAGCTCTACAACAAATGCTAAAGGAACTTCTCTAAGTAGGAAACACAAGAGAAGAAAAGGACCTACAAAAGCAAACCCAAAACAATTAAGAAAATGGTAATAGGAACATACATATTGATAATTACCTTAAACATGAATAGATTAAATGCTCTAACCAAAAGACACATGCTTACTGAATGGATACAAAAACAAGATCCATATGTATGCTGTCTACAAGAGACCCATTTCAGACCTAGGGACACATACAGCCTGAAAGTGAGGGGATGGAAAAAGATATTCCACGCAAGTGGAAATCAAAAGAAAGCTGGAGTAGGAATGCTCATATCAGGTACAGTAGACTTTAAAATAAAGAATGTTACAAGACACAAGGAAGGACACTACAAAATGACCAAGGGATCAATACAACAAGAAGATATAACAATTACAAATATATATGCACCCAACATAGGAGCACTTCAATACATAAGGCAACTGCTAACAACTATAAAGAGAAAATCGACCGTAACACACTAATAGTGGGGGATATTAACACCTCACTTACACCAATGAACAGATCATCCAAACAGAAAATTAATAAGGAAACACAAGCTTTAAATTACAAGAGACCAGGTAGATTTAATTGATATTTATAGGACATTCCATCCAAAAACAGCACATTGCAGTTTCTCCTCAAGTGCACACGGAACATTCTCCAGGACAGATCACATCGTGGGTCACAAATCAAGCCTTGGTAACTTTAAGAAAACTGAAATCATATCAAGCATCTTTTCTGACCACAACACTACAAGATTAGACATGAATTACAGTGGAAAAAATGTAAAAAACACAAACACATGGAGGCTAAAGAATACGTTACTAAATAACCAAGAGATCACTGAAGAAATCAAAGAGAAAATCAGAAAATACCTACAGACAAAGGACAATGAAAACACAATGATCCAAAACCTATGGGATGCAGCAAAAGCAGTTCTAAGAGGGAAGTTTATAGCTATACAAGCCTACCTCAAGAAACAAGAAAAATCTCAAGTAAACAATCTAACCCTACACCTAAAGGAACTAGAGAAAGAAGAACAAACAAAACCCAAAGTTAGCAGAAGGAAAGAAATCATAAAGATCAGAGCAGAAATAAATGAAATAGAAACAAAGAAAACAATAACAAATATAAATAAAACTAAAAGCTGGTTCTTTGAGAAGATAAACAAAATTGATAAACCATTAGCCAGACTTATCAAGAAAAAGAGCAAGAGGAATCAATTCAATAAAATTAGAAATGAAAAAGGAGAAGTTACAACAGACACCACAGAAATACAGAGCATCCTAAGAGACTACTACAAGCAACTCTATGCCAATAAAATGGACAACCTGGAAGAAATGGACAAGTTCTTAAAAAGGTATAACCTTACAAGACTGAACCAGGAAGAAGTAGAAAATATAAACAGACCAATAACAAGTAATGAAATTGAAACTGTGGCTAAAATTATTCCAACAAATAAAAGTCCAGGACCAGATGGCTTCACAGGTGAATTTTATCAAACATTTAGAGAAGAGCTAACACCCATCCTTCTCAAACTCTTCCAAAAATTTCAGAGGAACACTCCCAAACTCATTCTACGAGGCCACCATCACCCTGATACCAAAACCAGACAAAGATACTACAAAAAAAGAAAATTACAGACTAATATCGCTGATGAATATAGATGCAAAAATCCTCAACAAAATACTAGCAAACAGAATCCAACAACACATTAAAAGGATCATAAACCATGATCAAATGGGATTTATCCCAGGGATGCAAGGATTCTTCAATATATGCAAATCAATCAATGTGATACACCATATTAACAAATTGAAGAAGAAAAACCATATGATCATCTCAATACATACAGAAAAAGCTTTTGACAAAATTCAACACCAATTTATGATAAAAACTCTCCAGAAAGTGGGAACAGAGGGAACCTAACTCAACATAATAAAGGCAATATATGACAAACCCACAGCAAACATCATTCTCAATGGTGAAAAACTGAAAGCATTTCCTCTAAGATCAGGAACAAGACAAGGATGTCCACTTTCACCACTGTTATTCAATGTAGTTTTGGAAGTCATAGCCATGGCAATCAGAGAAGAAAAAGAAAGAAAAGGAATCCAAATTGGAAAAGAAGAAGTAAAACTGTCACTGTTTGCAGATGACATGATACTATACATAGAGAATCCTAAAGATGCCACCAGAAAACTACTAGAGCCAATCAATGAATTGGTCAAGTTGCAGGATACAAAATTAATGCACAGAAATCTCTTGCATTCTGATATACTAATGATGAAAAATCTGAAAGAGAAATTAAGGAAACACTCCCACTTAGCATTTCAACAAAAAGAATAAAATACCAAGGAATAAACCTACGTAGGGAGACAAAAGGCCTGTATGCTGAGAACTATAAGACACTGATGAAAGAAATTAAAGATGAAACATACTGATGGAGAGACATACCATGTTCTTGTATTGGAAGAACCACTATTGTGAAAATGACTATACTACCCAAAGCAATCTACAGATTCAATGCAATCCCTATCAAATTACCAATGGCATTTTTTACAGAACTAGAACAAAAAGGCTTAAAATTTGTATGAAGACACAAAAGATCCTGAATAGCCAAAGCAGTCCTGAGGGAAAAAAAACAGAGCAGGAGGAATCAGGCTCCCTGACTTTATACTATACTACAAAGCTACAGTAATCAAGACAATATGGTACTAGCACAATAACAGAAACATAGATCAGTGGAACAGGATAGAAACCCCAGAGATAAACCCACACACCTATGGTCAACTAATCTATGACAAAGGAGGCAAGGATATACAATGGAGAAAAGACAGTCTCTTTAATAAGTGGTGCTGGGAAAACTGGACAGCTATATGTAAAAGAATGAAATTAGAACACTCCCTAACACCATACACAAAAATAAACTCAAAATGGATTCGAGACCTTAATGTAAGACCAGACACTATAAAACTATTAGAGGAAAACATAGGAAGAGCACTGTTTGACATAAATCACAGCAGGATCTTTTTTGATCCTCCTCCTAGAGTAACGGAAATAAAAACAAAAATAAACAAATGGGACCTAGCGAAACTTCAAAGCTTTTGCACAGCAAAGGAAACCATAAACAAGACGAGAAGACAACCCTCAGAATGGGAGAAAATATTTGCAAATGAATCAACGGACAAAGGATTAATCTCCAAAATGTATAAACAGCTCATGCAGCTCAATATTAAAAAAACAAACAACCCATTCCAAAATGGGCAGAAGACCTAAATAGACATTTCTCCAAAGAAGACATACAGATGACCAAGAAGCACATGAAAAGCTGCTCAACGTCACTAGTTATTAGAGAAATGCAAATAAAACTACAATGAGGTATCACCTTACACCAGTTAGAATGGGCATCATCAGAAAATGTACAAACTACGAATGCTGGAGAAGGTGTGGAGAAAAGGGAACCCTCTTGCATTGTTGGTGGGAACGTAAATTAATACAGCCACTATGGAGAACAGTATGGAGGTTCCTGAAAAACTAAAAATAAAATTACCATATGACCCAGCAATCCCACTACTGGGCATATACCCAGAGAAAACCATAATTCAAAAAGACACATGCACCCCAATGTTCATTGCAGCACTATTTGCAATAGCCAGGTGATTGAAGCAACCTAAATGCCCATCGACAGACAAATGGATGAAGAAGATTTGGTACATATATATAATGGAATATTACACAGCCATAAAAAGGAACGAAATTGGGTTATTTATTGAGACACGGATGGATTTAGACACTGTTATACAGAGTGAAGTAAGTCAGAAAGAGAAAAACAAATATCACATATTAATGCATATATTTGAAACCCAGAAAGATGATACAGATGGACCGGTTTGCAGGGCACAAATTGAGACACATATGTAGAGAACAAACGTATGGTCACCAAGGTGGGAAAGCAGCAGGCTGTGGGAGTGGTGGTGTGATGAATTGGGTGATTGGGATTGACATGTATACACTGATGTGTATAAAATTGATGATTAATAAGAACCTGTTATATAAAAAAATATATAAACTTCAAGAAAAACCACAAACAACCAAAAAATAAATGTCATTCATGCTGTCACAATGCTTATTACCCAGTGACAGAGAGAGTAACAAAAAGAAAGAATATATACACCAGTACATAGAGAAGAGTGAGATAGATATCTGCAGAATCATCCAGCTATTTCCATTAACATGTGAAGATGGAAGTTTGCCTTTTGAGGGCATACTTATGGATGAAAAATCCTAACAAAACAGTGATAAAGTTTACGGAGCTCTCCCAACTGACTCTGAGATGCATGGAAAGGAATACTTATTTTTGAAATCCACTGAGATTTATAACTTTCTTATGTGCTGACTGCTGACCGATCAAACACACAAATGGAGACAGAATACTAAGGACCATGAAACAAACGACATTCCAGAGAATAGTTTACAGAAAAATAAGAACATGAAGTGACCAGAAAAAGATACAGAATGCATCCTCACCCACACTATATACTCATCAATAGTTAAGAATTCTTAGCTCTTCACAGAGAAGAACATGGGGATTCATTTCAGAACCCACAATTTATCTTATATTTCATTGTATGAACATATGTATAATAAGTTGTACTGATTTCTTCAGTCACAGGGAAGGTTTAGCCACTTTTAGTCTATCCTGGTTATCTTCATAAACCCCTAACTTAGGAACTTCTCCAAATTTTATTTATACAACTATACAATGAATGAGCACTTCCTAAATATTAGAGGTAAGATTCTGGTATAGAGAGACATCAGGTATACAAGCCCCTCTGAAAGATAGGACCTTCACTGGGATTATCTCATGTTACACCAGACCTTTCTGAATTTTTTGGGAAATCTTCTCTCTATTGTGTCTGAACTCAATGCTACACTTATGGGTAGTATAATCACAGTTCCCAAACAGTTGTTTATCATTTACAAAAAGTATCTTCCTCATGATTCTCAGATCATGTTTGCCAACATTACGTATCTCTCTTCCTGAAACTTCTTGTTTTATTTTTCCCTATATCTCTCCCCACATCAGCAGGTGTAGGAAATACAAACAGATGCTTGCTCCAGAATTGTTTGTGACTGGCTAATGATGATCACAGGGATTAAGTGGTAGACTCTGATATCTAACAATGTGATTTCAAAACTCAGCTGCAGTACTTTTTATTTTTGTGATCTTAAATATATTACCTAAAACTTCCATGCCTCAATTTCTTAATCTAAAAAACAAAAGTTAAATAAGAACATCTACCTAACAGGTCGTTTAAAACAAAATTCAATTGAGTAAATTTGAGGATCAAATTGGCTTTTTCAACAATTCATGAATCTGGAAGCATCCCATGTAGCAAATAGAAAGGAGTTTTGAGGAGCCATACAAAGTAGAAAGTTTTTATAGACGGAAGGAGACAGGGACAAGGAAAAAGTGGATTACCTCATCCTTCTTTGGAGGATAGAAGAGGTCTATCAGGCAGGTTACCTCACTACTGCTGACCAGGAAATTCCAGGCTGACTATTTAAGCTTACATTCCTGGAAGAAGTTGAAACTGCAGTTAGGTTAGCTATTAAATTTTGGTTCGCTGATGTGGGGTTTAGCACAAGTAACTTCATTTTGGGCCTGTTATTTCTTTTTAAACAGAGCAATTATGAGAATTCAGTGATGAAACGCAGTGTCTCACTTAAAATATGCATTTCTGGACATTAATATAACATAGAGTCCCTTTTCATTTTCCCCGTTCCAAAATTTCTCCACCGCATTTCCTACTACTCTTTACCTGGAGCTCCTCATACTATATATTGTACACTGACATATTTATCACAGAGTTTGTCCTCAATGATGAGAAAAGGAAGCAGATATTTCAATGAACACAGATGAAATGCTGAGCCTGGTTGGCAGATGAGTAAGTAGATAGAGAGTACAAAGTCTGAGAATTTCTCTTTTACTAGATTTAAAGATCGTTTTGATGGTGGGGCACAACACAATGACACTCAGATAGATGAAAGGCAGAACTCTGTTACTTAGAGCTCCAAACAAGAAAAGGCTTCCAGGCAGGGCCACACAGGGAGTAGTCTCTGCAGCCAGGGTAACAGCATGCTGAGCTGTAGGGCACAGCTTATATATGGCAAATGGGGTGGGGCTAGCGAGGTTTCACAGGCTCCCTGTGGACTGGCCAATTTGAATAATTTCAGGCTCAGGGACATAGGAAACTTTCCTTAGTTATCTGGCACCTGGTCCTGGGGCAGTTAGGGTTAGTACATAGCATTCTTTGATTCTGAGAGCCCCAGCCCTGACAAGAGAGGTGCTGGAGTGTGTACTTAATCCTCTGCTGCTCAAGAACAGGAATTCTAGCTAGGGCCTCAAAACTGGAGAAAGCAGCATTAAAAATAAAAAATTTTACAATTGTCTTAGCCACACTTAGAGAATTTCACCCATTCCTTAGTGAGGAATGAGTTGAATTAAAACTAGAACCATGCTATGTTTACATCTTTGTATACAATACATAATCTGATGTTCACTTCACATGCACATGTTTACAATCAAATAAGTCTGGCTTTGCTTCTTTATTCCACCCCCTAACTCTATTGCAAAATTATTCCTAAAACTATAGTAATTCATTGCTTTTTATGTATCCAAACTCCATTTTTTTTTTTAGTCCTGAAAAAGAATTCTTCTGGATTTGATTAATGGTGTGCTTCTAAAAAAGGTTAACTTCAAGTGAAACCGCCATTAGAATTTTGTTGCCAGGGTGGCATGTCAGTACTCCAATCTTGTTATTTATCAAAAGAAAACAATAATAACTAATAATATGTACATGTAAGAATTTTCATGCTTTTGCAAGTTAATGTTATTTAACTGGAATTATTTTATATATTTTCCTTTAATGAAGCCTATGACAGACAGGAAAAATAAAGAAATGAATCCCTGTTGTAGATTTTATTGACAGGACTAGACAGGTCACAAACAACTAGGCATCATATGTAAGTTTTTAAAGTATAAAATGGAAAATCGAGAGAAAAAAATTGTGAGTCCCTGGATATGTGGGTATTCATTAATCATGGCAAATAGAACACATTTGTCCACTTCTTAAAATGAAATGATGGTTATTGGCTTCTGGTTTTGCATGAAAGGAGGTTTGAAGTCACCACTCCACCCTAGCAACAAGCTAAACAGATTGAAAAAAGTCAGCAATTCTCCTTAGATCTATAAGAGAGGGGAAGACACAGGGCAGCTGACTGCTCCCAAGATAAGAGAGACAGAAAGGTGAATAAAGGGAATTGTCACTCACCAGAGCAGAGGTGCATGAGCAGAAAGTGCCTTAGGAAGAAGTAAAGGGGAGGAAAGCCTGAGCTGTAGCTGACAAATTGCTGGAGGCTCAGTGCAAACAACTCAGAGACGGTAAACCTTCAGGGGGACCTCATCAGAGGAGGATCCCCTGCATACTATGACATTTACCTCCATGAATTCAGCCAGTTGCCCATGCTATAAAACAGAGAAGAATCTCCTCAGTCTTCTGGCAAGATGAGGGCAAAAGGAACCATTTTGAAATACACCAGAGAATTCTTATCTTCTTAATAAGGTCTGCCTCCAGAAGAAACTAATTAGCTAAACTGAACCTACTTGGGTATTATCAGAGCCTATCTGACCAGGGCAAGGAAATATCCAGATATCGAACCCTGACCTACTCTAGCCACTCCATCCCATCTAAGAGAGGAAGAAAAAAAAACTGAGAAACACTTGTGATTTTAAAATTCCAGAGGTGTAGGCTCACTAAAACTGAGACCTAATCAAAGTACTATAGACTGCTTCCCCTCCCCACCTCCCCACCTCACCACCACATTATTTAAGGACTACTTACAGCAGTTCCTTTTACCCAGGACAAATATCTGGCTTTCAAGAAAAAAAAAATCACAAGGCATAACAAAAGGCAAAAAAGAAAAAAAAAAAAGGAATTTGAGAAGACAAAACATGAGAACTAGACATGGCAGGGATCTTGGAATCATTAGACAAGAATTTAAAACAACAGTGATGAATATACTAGAGACTCTAAAGGATAATGTAGACAGCATGCAAGAACAGATGGGCAATGTAAGCAGAGAGATGAAAGTCCTAAGAAAAAAAAACAAAAAGAAATGTTAGAGATTAAAAAAAACACTGTAACAGAAATGAAGAATGTTTTTGATGGGCTTATCAGTAAACTGGACATGGCTGAAGAAAGGATCTCTAAGCTAGATGATATATCAGTAGAATCCTTGAAAACCAAAAAGCAAATAGAACAAAGACTGGAAGAAAAAAAGAACAGAATATCCAAGGACTGTGGTAACATACATGCAATGGGAAGGAGTACAATAGAGAGAAAGGAACAGAAGAAATATTTGAAATATAATGACTGAGAATACCCTAAATTAATTTCAAACACCAAACCACAATCCAGGAAAGTTTCTCCTCTGTCAGAGTTTCAGCTCCTGCAGTCTGCCATTGCCACAAGTTGCAATCACTACCATGGAACAATAAGAGAACAGAGCAAAGAAAGAGAAAAATGGGATAGATTCCAAACTGCCTCTGAGCATTAGGTATTCCCTTGTTCATTCATTAAACCAGAAATAGAGTAAATCTCTTGGAACATTTTCTGTGCTCTGGCACTTGCAGATCACAGAAAAGTGTCCAATGCTTTGAACATCCAGGTTTCCAATGCACTGAGCTCTGACCAGGGGAACTGGAAGAGGAAGAAGTGGTAAACTCACTGCTGGTTTGGTAGTATTATAAATTCATGTCTTCCCTTATCTGCCTGCTACGCTTTACTTTTCAGTTTTCTCAAATAGTTACTCAATGCATTTTTTCAGGATTTATAATCACACTCAATGGGAGAGACAGGGTAGAGTGTGCTTAAAATATCTTACCAGGAATTTGAAACCTAGACCATTTCCATTTAATGTATTCATTAAATGTATTTAATATTAATGTATTCATAAATGTATACATAATATATACATTTATAATATGAATATATTCATAAATATATACATAATATATACATAAATGTATATACATCCATTAATGTATTCATTAATGTAATAATATGTTCAGATTTAGGTTGACCATTTTTAAATTTATTTTCTGCTTTTCTACTCAGTTTCTTATTTCTCTGCTCCCCCTTTGCCTTTTGGATTAAGTGAATAATATTTTAGAATTTCATTTTATCTGTTGACATTTTTGGCTATATCGTTTTGTGTTATTTATAGTACCCGCTCCTGAGATTAAAATATACATATCTAATACCTACATATCTAATCTTTCACTTAGAGTTAATATTCTACCATTCCAAGTAAACTACAGACGTTTTTACAAATATATAGGTCTGTATTCCTTCCAACTTTAGGTTGCAATTGTCATAAATATTACATTTACATTTATTAAAAGCCCCACAAGACAATATTATATATTTTTTGCTTTAAACAGTGATACTTATTTTTAAAAATATAAATGGAAGGGGAAAAATCTCTTATATTTACTTAGATATTTACCATTTGTTGTTCTTTCTTCATTTCTCCAACTCCAAGTTTCTTTTTGATATTTTTCTTTAGTTTAAAGAACATAAGTTACCATTTCTTTCTATATTAGTCTATTGGTGATGAAATCTATTTTTTTTCTTAATCTGAGAATATCTTTATTTTTCCACCACTTCGGAAGAATATTTTTTCTTGATATAGTATTATGTGTTGATAGTTCTTCTCTTTGGGCACATGAAAAATAATGTTCCAATATTTTATGGCCTTTATGGATTCTTAGAAATCTGCAGTCATTCAATTTGTTTTCCTATATGTAATGATCACTTTTCTCTTGTTGCTTTCAAGATTTTGTTTCTTTTCTTTGGTTTTCAGCAGTTTGATTATAATTGTTTGTCCTTGCATGATTTTCCTTGATTTTACCTGTTTTACTTTTGGTGAAATTTTTAAGCCTGTAAATTCATGTACTTCAACAAATTTGAAACAACTTTAGCAACGATTTCTTCAAATATTTGTTTCTTCACTATATTTTTTTCTTCTCCTTCTGGAATTTCAATAACAAATTTTAGATACTTTGATACTGTCTCATAGGCTGTGGAGGCTCTTCAAATTCTTTTTACTCTTTGTTTTTCAAATTGGATAACTTCTATTGACCTATCTTCAAGCTCTTTCCTTTTCATCTCCATTCTGTTATTGAGTTGAGAAGTAAATGCTTCATTTCAGATATTTTATTTTTCAGTTCTAAAATTTCTATTTGATTTATTTTATAGTTTCTGGGTTTTTGCTGATAACATCTATGTTTGCATTCATTTCAATAGTGCTTTCCTTTACCTCATAAGGATGCTAAAAATATCTGCTTTAACATCTTTGCTTGATAAGTCCATCACTTGTATACTTTCTTGATTGGCATTTGTTGATTCCCCTTCCCCCTGAGAATTGGTTAGATTTTCCTGGTTCTTTCTGTGTGGAGGAATTCTTAATTGTAACCTGAACATTTTAAATAGTATGCTGTGAAACTTTGAGTCCTATTAAAAATTCTATGTTAAGTGTTGAATTTTTGGGTGTATCAGGCAATCAACTCAGTTAGGTTCATACAAGTTCCATCAACTTTCTGTGGAAGTGATTCCAATGGCAGTTTGGCTTTCCAAGCTTTTGATATGCTGCTTTGGGTCTATCCCATTTATATCCCTCTCAAGGTATAATCTGGGGCTTGAGCAGTGGTCCATATCATATTTCAGTTCTCAAAGCTTTTTCTATGCTTCTTTGGGCCTGCTTCACGTGTGAGCCTGAGCTTGTGTTGGTTCATGCAAAAGATTAGGGGATCCATTTCTTAAGCCTTCTCACATCCAGTATTTCCCCCTCATCCTCTCTGAACCAAGGACCCCATTTTCTCAACTAATGAATAAAAAATAGAGTTTCTCCATGATTTGTACCACAGAGTACCTTTCCCCCCTTTTTCATGGACAGAGCTGAAGAAGACCCAAAAAAAGGCAGAAAGAAAGAAAATTAAACAGTAATAATGGGATTTTCTTTACAATCCGGCTTAGAGTCCCCTTTTCCTAGAAACCATAGCCAGAAAGGCAGAATTTCTCCAGGGGTATTTGCTGACCTTCTTGCTGCAATGCATTTCTATGCTTGGGCCATCCTCTTGCCAAAGATAGGAGACAAACGATTTTTTTTAAATAAGGAAACTTACTCCCATAATATGCCATTCTTCAAGATTTGGCATCCCTTCTCAATCTGGTTGATATTGTTAATTTCTCACAGTCTTCAGGCTTTTACGTTTTGTGCAGAGTTTTAGTCATGATCTGTGTGACAGATAAGCTGTTGCAGACTTATTCCACTTAGTTATTTGCCCAACACCAGAAGCTAAAAGTACTATATTTCAATGGATAAATTATTGCATGAACTTTGGAAGAAAGCTTTTTTTCTGTTCGTTTTGTTTTTACCTTTACCTATATCAATCTTGTGTCAATTATTTAAAAAAAATCACCTAAAATATAATGGGAAAATTGGCCTTTCTCCCTGTGCATGTTATATATCCGATTGAAAGATACAGAATTGTTTCAGAAGAGTCTCTCTAAAGAAAGAAAGCAAACTTTTATGAGTGGGGGATTTTGCTTCCAAGATATTAGATATTTAATCGCACATATCACAACTTTCTTTGATGGGACAAATTTCTGGATAAATGTAAAGGTCTCAGATAGTGGACCCCAGCCTTGATAGTTGGAATGGCTGGGTTAATAACCAAATTAAGACAAAATTTTAAAGATTTCCTATGTTTTCTCTGCCTTGAGTATGCTTCTCTATGAGAATTGGAGGAGAAAATTAACTTTTTCAAAGCAATATTTTCTCTGTAGGTATGTTTTCTTTGGAGAAAATTCTACTCAAGTTCATTGTCCATTTTTTAACTGGATTATTTGTGGGTTTTTTTGCTATTGAGTTGTAGAAGCTCTTTAAATATTTTGGATATTAACCCCTTTAGCCTGTAGTCTCCTTTATTCACAGGAACTTGTAGTAGAAATAGGCATTTGGCTGGGATGTATAGGTTTCTAGGTATTGACATTTTTGCTTTTGGATTAGACTTATACTTTTCTGCCAAATAATGCTTCTTTCCCCTTTCTTCATTCTCCTTCTTTCCCTTCTTTTTTTTTTTTTTGTCTCTCCTTTCTCCTTCCAACCTTTCTTATTTTTTCTCCTTTTTCTGAAACTTCTATCTTCTGTTCCTGTATATTTGGGTTTTTTCTTCCTTCCTTCATCCCCTCATACCTCCCAGCCTTCCTTCTTCTAGTATTTACATAATTTCCCAGGTCATGATCCAATGCTGTGTCTGTTAAGTGTCAGATTATAAGGGATAAGTCTTATTATAATCATTTGCCACAAAAAAGCCCTTAAATATGTAAGATATCTAAAAACAGTGAAAATAAGTAAATCAAACTAAGGTGAGGACACAACTTATTTGAGACTAAATGATATTATGCTAAATATGAAAGAACTAAGTTTTGCTAGTCTTTCCTCCTTTTTAATTGATTGGGAACGCAGCTGTTTTCATGACAAGTTAGTCAAAGTGTACACACATACACACACACATTGGAAAGTGTAAGTGTAACTCTAACAGAGCAGGACCCCATGGTGCCTTCCCAGGACAGATCACCTACCTACATGGCCTCTACCTGACTCTTGTTTTAGAAAAACTTTAGCCTTCTAGGCCTTCCCTGAGTTCCAAAGAATAAATGTAGCCAAAGAAGTGAGAAAAGGTGGAAACAAAAGAAAACAATCAAAACAAAATAATAATAGTTTGGCCATTAAACAAAGTCAAGAACCTTTAGTTCCTCCTCAAGGGCTATAGATAATATTCTGAGCCATGTCCTTTGAGCTGTTTGCAGATACTAAAATCCCCACCAGGTGTAAGAAGTTAACTGTATGCTGACCACAGGAATGTAGACCACAGACTGGTTGGAGACAGAAGGTTAATGATGTTGACTCTGGATTACCTTACCACCAACCAGTCAGAAGAATGTCTGTGAGCTGCTCACACACCCCACAACCCTCTCCCTCAGCCTGTCTTTATAAACCCTTTTCTGAAAGCCACTGGGGAATTTGGGTCTTTTAAGCAATAGCTACCTAGACTCCTTGCTTGGCACCCTGCAATAAACACTGCATTTTCCTTCACCACAACCTGGTGTTGGTAGGTTAGCTTTCCTGCTTGTGGGTAAGCAGACCCAAGTTTGGTTTTGTAACATAACTAGCTATTAATATAGACATAACAATATTTGCATACTTGCAACCCTTGGTCTAATTATACATTATAAAGTCCTCCAATCTACCCTGAATTCTAAATCTGATCTGTTTGGAAGATCTTGTTTTTATTGTTGCTCTGTTTTGTTCTTGTTTTATATCATGTATCTCATGTTTTAATATGCCTAAGCATGCCATAGGAAAAAGCTTAGTTTGGGCATGAATTTACCCACCTTACTATCTTCACAGAAGTTTTTTGTGTTTTTATTTTTGTTTGTTTCTTGTTACTCTTAAGATAACAGAGCCAAAAAACACTTCAGAAATAATGGCATCTTGGTCCCTTAGTTTTCATATGAGGACAGTGAGGTTCAGAAAGAGGAAAAAAACCTTTTTTTTTCTGCAAGAAAAATGACTGGAAGTGACAGGGCTGGACCCAGCACCTGGAATTCTGATTCTGAGTTTAATGATTTTTCTTAAAATATATCAAAACTTTTTTATGAATGGGTGAGAATCCTGAGATTGGCTAGAAAGATGTGTCCTACTGTAAGTCCAGATATTTGTGTTGATGTCATGAATTGGTCTCTTCATAAAGCCACATAGTATATAGAATGAAGGCTGGTAGAAGTCCTTGATTTTTCTAGAAATCAAGGGAAATTTTTTTATCATGAGAAAATATTTTGTTATTTTAATAAAAATAATATATTGAAGTTCTTAAAATGTCTCATTTATCTCTGAAAGATCATCTTGTCTATATCAGTTAGAATACTGCTTTTCATAAAAATGTTGGTTGCATTAAATTGTGTTAGCTGAAAAATAATAACACTTGACAAGAAGTGATGAAGCTCTTCATTGGACAGAACATAGTCATCCTTGGAAATACTGATCTTAATCATAAACACCACTAATTAAAACACTAATTAAATGAATCATCTATTCTTACAACTAGATTTATCATATTGTTTAGCATAATGAAAGTAATGTGGGTAGTAGAAGACTCTAGCTTTGGATAAATTTGAATTTGAATCCCAGAGCTACTTAGAAGTAATGTGACCTTGAGCAGCTATCTAAAATCCCTCTGAGGCTTAGTTTTCTCATCTGTAAACTGAGATGGTAATTCCTATTTTCTAAACTCAGATGAGATAGTCTATGGAAATCCTTGGATGAAACAGATGCCTGCTCTTGCCCTTCTGGGATGAAATAGATACTTGCTCTTGCCCTTCTGAATGAAAGTTCTTGCTCCATAGCAAATCTGCAAATCATATTTGAGAACAATGGGCCTATTATTATATATTATAGCTGTATAATGTGCACAAAATAAAAGCCACTATTATAAATCATGACATACTCTGAAGTAAATACATTGTTTCCTTAACCATTCCCTGTATCTGTCCCATGGTCTCTTTTTTCCTCTTACACTTTGATAGGCTCCTATTTTGCTATATTTCATAATTTCCTGAAGTCAATTTACAACAGAACCTCTCTTGTCACCATGGGTACATCTAAATCCTGCCTTGGAGAGATTATGTAGATTTATTAGGCTGCCACATGATTTGATACATTCACTTATCCTTAAAAGAATTTTTATTATTAAAAAACTACTAATTGTTGAAAATCATTCTTTAGGAAGCACACAGAAATATGATGAGATTTAATTAAGATGAGCATGAAAGGCTGATTTTTCAATAAAGGAGAATTAGCTATTTCTCTGTTAATTTATTTAACAGGAAAGAAGAAATTTTGCAAAAGATCCCTTTTAACTGTGATTGAATTTTATCAATCTTCTAATAGAACCATCCAAAGAAAAATATGAAAATTGTGTAGCATCACTTTTTATATCTACCTGCTCCTACATTGGGTGGGACCCAGATTAAGCAGTATAGTTATGATTATGTGTTTGCAGTTTGATTAATAAGTACAAGAATAGAAATAATAATCATTTACATTTCATTAAACTTTACAGTTTTTAAAGAACTTTTAACTGAATTACTGCATTGAGTAGCAAAACACATCTAAGATGAGTAATACTACCCTCATTTAACAGACAAGAAAATTAATATCAGAGGCTAAGTGACTTGCCATGATCATACAGTGGCAGAGCTAATAAGGAGTAGAATTGAGCTCTAATTTGTCTTTCTGCCTCTATGATTTTAAAGTAAGTACATCACATAGAGCATTGTAAACATCTATTTATATTTTTCCTCCCCCAAGAACTTGAGCTTCAAGGGACAAACCTCAGTTTCATACTCAATTCTGTAAACCCTAGTGCCTAGTTCAATACCCAATACCCAGTAAATATTTGATCATTTATCCAGGAGATTTAATTGTTACTCTAGTTCTCATCTGTAGTTACTCCAGTCACTTAGCCTCTTTAAACCTCAGTTTCCTTATTTATAAAATGACGAGATTTAGACAGTATAATCTGAGACGCTTGCCAGCTTGAATACCACACTACTGTCTATCTTGGAGGTAAAGAAGCAGTTTCCTTAGTCTCAGAGCAGGGGATAAAATTCCTGAAGTAGAATCATCAGGGCCCATCATCGGTCCAACAAGCACTGTTTTCAGGATTCACTGGAAGGTCTTTCTGTTGGTTCTTAATATTGTGGAGGCTTCTCCTCTCATCAAGTTTCTCCTAACACCTAACTCCCGTATAAGTAATGGAAGCATGTTTTATAAATTAGAGAAGAACGACAATGGGAGAGACAAAATGAAGCCAAATGATTCCTTTATGTAAATAAATGTTTAATCCAAATAGGAGAGGCTTTGGTAGAGGGGCATTATAGGTGAGACTGTCAGCTGTCTAGATACAAAATCATTTATTTAAAACGAATTTGTTTGGTAATGAAAAAGTTTGTCCTTTAAAATCATATATCGGGCTTCTCTGGTGGTGCAGTGGTTGAGAGTCTGCCTGCTGATGCAGGGGACACGGGTTCGTGCCCCGGTCGAGGAGGATCCCACATGCCGCAGAGCGGCTGGGCCCATGAGCCGTGGCCGCTGAGCCTGCGCGTCCGGAGCCTGTGCTCCACAACAGGAAAGGCCACAGTGGTGAGAGGCTCATGTACCGAAAAAAAAATCATATATCAAAAGATTTCCATCTCCTTGTCCCTAGTGTTGTATCACATTGTTTTCCCTAGAAAAGACAGCCTCATCAGAAGGTATGTCTTTGTTTCAAAAAAGATAGATTGGAAATTCAGGAGCCAGGGAAGGTGTTAGGGGGAAGGGAAAAAGCTGAACCACTGCAGGAATGATAGAAACCCTTGTGAAAGCCAAGACTCCAAGACACAGGTCCACTAAAAACTTAAGAGTTAATCAGAACATTACAGAATGTTCTCCCCTCCCTCCATCCCTACCAATACACCAACAAGCCCTTCAAAAATAATAGGTTACAGCTTAAAGAGGTGAAAGACACAGCTTTCTAGGGAGCAGCATGTAAAAAAAAGTCCCAAAGCCAAGAGGGGAAACAAAAACAGACACTAAAGGAATTTGAAGACTCTGGTACTTTAGGTGCAACAAACACAGTTCAACTCCTAACCAGATTAACAAAACCCTCACAGTGAAACCTATTTACCTCAATTCCTATTAGACAATACAACATGTCTGTCTGTCAACAAAAAGTTCAAGGCAAGTGAAAAGAACAGAAAAAAAAAAGTCAGAAGAGACAAAACATGTTTTGGAAGATGACTTAGATATGAGACAGACGTTGGAATTATCAAAGAATTTTTAAATAACTATGATCAAATAAGTTAAGGACTCTAATGGAAAAAGTAAACTATATGTATGAAAGAACAGATGGATAATATAAGAGATGCAAATTCTAAGGGGAAAAAAACAGCTGGCAAAAGTGAAGAATGTTTTTGACAGGTTCATCAGTAGACTGGACATGGCCAAGGAAAAAAATCAGTGAGCTTGAAGATAGGTCAACAGAAACTTCTCAAACTAATATGCAAATAGAAAAAAGAACTTTTACAAATTAACATCCAAGAAATATGGGGCAATATCAATTATATTTCATCCATAAGAAACTCACTTTAAATATAAAATTTCTGATAGGTTAAAGTAAAGACATGAAGAAATGCTAACACTAATCAAAAGAAAGCTGGAGTAGCAATATTAATTTAGCACAAAGAAGAATTCAGAACAAGGAAAATTATCAGGAATAAAAAGGGACATTACAAAATGATAAAGGAGTCAATTTTCCAAAAAGACCAAATTATCCTAAATGTGTTGTATGCATCTAAAAATAGAGTGTCAAAATACTTGAGGCAAAATCTGACAGGACTGAAAAGAGAAATAGAAAAATACGAGTTGTCTTAAACCTGTGAAGACAGAGATTTTTGCCTATTTTACTCACTATCATACCTCCATGTCTATAAAAGCACTTTATACATTCTAGGTTTATAATAAACACTTTCAGTTAATAAATATTGTAAATATCCCCTCTTACATTGTCCCCTCAGAATAAGTACAAGTAATACATGAGATTTGAGTGAGAAGGCATTAAAACCTTGGAAAAAGTAATATTTAGCAGTGCTGCACTGGGGATAGTAATAAACTCTTTAGTAATAAACTCTTACACCAAGGAGTTTATTAGAGAGAAAAGATTGAAGAATGCATAATTCTGGTTTTACCATCTAAGCTTTGAGCTCAGATGGCTGAAAATGCTGTCTTTTCTACCATTAGCAGTAATAATGCATAGAAGACCTCAGTAAGAAAGCTGACTATGCCGAGTTGGCTCCTGTGACAAAGTAAATCTCCTAGTACTATCATATGGCCTGAGAGGCACCACAGTTGGCCCTTGTATCCAGATATATTTCATAGGATTTTTTTTTCATAAAAAGGAAAACAAGCTTTTTATTGAATTAGCAAGTTTGATTCAATGTGCCCTCTCAAAAGACTGTCATTCACAAAATAGATGTGGTTTTAATGATATACTTGATGAAGTTGAAGCCAATATCTGCAGCTTATTTTCAAAAGTATTCTAAATTCCAGTTCCATATAAAGAAAAACAAGAACATATAAGCTTATTAAATCTTGCATTACAGTGTGCATTTGGAGACTCTCAGAATATTAATAGGTTAATTATATAAACCATCTTAGTCTTTAGGTGAAAAAATAGTATTTTGGGGGCTTCCCTGGTGGCGCAGTGGTTGAGAGTCCGCCTGCCGATGCAGGGGACACGGGTTCGTGCCACGGTTAAGGAAGATCCCACATGCCGTGGAGCGGCTGGGCCCATGAGCCATGGCCACTGAGCCTGCACGTCTGGAGCTTGTGCTCACAACGGAAGAGGCCACAGCAGTGAGAGGCCCACGTACAGCAAAAAAAAAAAAAAAAAAGTATTTTGTATTCAACATAAACATAAAACATAAAAATATGATCCTTTATTATTCAACTTAATAGTTCCATAAGGCAATTCCAAAATGTCAAAAGATTTTTTACTTAAAATATATTTTTCCTAGGCACATACCTTTCAAAAGTCCTGAAAACCTCCATAGTCTGTGACAGAGGTCTAAAATAGCCTTTATGAATACACGTTTTTTGGAAATAGGATTAACACAAAATGCTACTTTAATAAATTATTAAACAAGTCAAGGATATATTCAATAGGTTGAATTGTTCCCCTGAGAACTGACAGATGATAGTTATTTTAAAAATATATAAAGCCATTCTTTTTTCCTTCAGTATGCATGACAGTATAATTTTTCTTATTTCTGTAAAATATTGCCTTTTCTTATCTTACAAAGACATGCCTTTTAAGTGCCTAGACATCATTAATTGTATAAAGATGGCTACAACAAGATATCTGTCACCAAGTGGGAGGCAGACTGTCAGTATATATAATGCAAAATATGTAAAATACAAAAATGAAACTCATATTTGCTTTAAGAAAAGCAAATATGAGTTTGTTGGACACTCAGAGGAGATAATGACTCTTTCCAATTGTCCATGTTGTGAAGGTTATAGGAAGAAGAAAGAGCAGGGTCCTGTCAGGTGAAGGGGAAAATATCTGCAGCAAATACTTCAGTCTGATTGTTGAAGTTGTTAGCATAGCATAAAATGTGGGACAAGGATACAGAGTTAGGCTTTGGTCAAATACGGAGAATGAAAAAAGTTACACTTAGGAATTTGGTCTTCAAATTTCCCAATGCATAAAGTAAAGGTTAGAGATGGAGAATTTTGAAGACCAATTAGAAAACCATTGCAGTAATCAAGGGGAGAGATGGAAGTCTAAATTAATGGAACAATAGTGAGAATGTAGAGAAAAAAGGTTTATGGATATAAGAGAAACAATGGCAGAAAAATTAACAGAATTTGGCAACAAATTTAATATGAAAAATGTGAGGAAAAAGTCAAAATTAACTCACAAGTTTTGATCTTGGATGAGTATTTTGACAATGATATCATTAACTAAGTATAAACTACAACAGGACACTGTAAATAAATCAAAGGCAGAAAAAGATTGAAAAGCATTTATTCTTGATAAACTACTAGAGCTACAGGTGAGTGGATGTTAATGATAATTTTGCCTGGAGCTACTCCTATCCTTATTCTTTCTCCCCACTCCCTAACTCTCCAACCCTGCACTGGATTCAGTTGATGAGAATTGTATTTTTACCACATGAGTCTGGACACAAAAACCAGTAACTTTGTTGCTGGTGGAGCAGACTTGATTTGGGGAAGGAAGAGGGTGTGAAACCCTTGCTTTGCTCTAAAACAAATTAATTCCATAGAAAACAAACAAACCCCAAGCATTGCTAGCCTGATGTTGCAGGTTTTGTTGGGACAAGCAATGGATAAACCAGAAATTTAAGAGAGATTCAGGAAATTAAAGAGCCAGAAAAGGGCTGCTGAAGCTCTCCATAAATACTGGCTGACTGGGAAACAAAGCGTATTTCAGAGACCCCCCTAAAGAGCTCATTGAGAAGTAAAAGCTAAGGGAGAAACTTAGAAACTGACTGCAACTTTTAATATCTTTTCCAATCAACACAGATCATTTGGCAGAGGGCAGAAGCCTTAAAATATTTGAATTTTTGAGATGTTTGAAATCACCTTACTTGGCTTACTCTTAAGTTATATAGACACCAGGGTGATCCCTTGGAAGTAAGGCTAAAAAATAAAAATAATAACAATTCTGTATAAACATCAGCAGCCACAGTCAATTCTTCAGTATAAGTACAGAGAGGATTGAATAACAAAACAAAACAACAACAACAAAAAAACAACTTACAAAAATAAAACAGAATCTAGATTTACTACAATACATCTAATCAGTGTCCAATATTTAATTTAAAAAATTATGAAACATACAAAAAACAAAACTGAAGTTAAAAAAAAAAAGGAAAATGTAATCTATACCCAGGGAAAAATGTAGCCAATAAATCTGTCAGTGGGCCAAGAGGTTGGATTCAGCAGACAATGACTTCAAAATAGCTATTCTAATAGGTTCAAAGAACTAAAGGAAATATGACAAGGACTCGACAAAATATTAATGTCAATGGAGAAATATAATTATAAGAAAGTATCAAATAAAAATTTTATGTTAAAATGTATAAACACCAATATAAAAACTCACCGAATGAGCTCAAAAGAAGATTTCATATAGCAGGAGAAAATATCAATCAACTTGAAGATAGTCCAGTATATTATCCAGTCTAAAGAACAGGAAGAAAAATATATTGAATAAAAATGAACATAGCCTCAGGGATCTGTGAGGCAATGTCAAGTATACCAATAAATATGTAATCACATACCAATAGAAAAGGATGAAGAAAAAAGTTCAAAGTAAACATCTGAAGAACTGTGGCCAAAACATTCCTGAATTTGATTTAAAAAATTAATCTATACATCCAAAAATCTCAACAAATGCCAAACTAAGATAATTACAAACAGATTTACACTTAAAATCATCATAATCAAAAGGCTGAAAAAAGAAAGATGAAGAGAAAAATCTTGAAAATAGCAAAAAGAAAATAATTTATCATATAAAACATGAATAACAATATAATTAATGGCAGAATTCTCATCAAAATAATGGAAGCCAGAGACAGCAGAATGGCATACAAAATACTGTGCGGGAAACACTGTCAACCAATCCACTAACAATACTATAATAATTATAACGGAGAACAGTGGAAATGATAAATATAAAATACATTTAGATACTTTTCTCATTTCTTTTCTTAAATTCCTTTAAAAATATAATTATAAAATTCTATACTTGGGTTTATAACATATAGACGAAATATATGTGAAACAGTACAAAGGGAAAAAAGCAAATAGAGCTTATGTGAGCAATGTAGCTATATTTTTATCAGAATCAAGCCAGTATTAACTTGAAGTAGAATGTGAAAAGTTATAATATGCATATTTTAATACCTATATCAATGATTATATATTTCATAAGATAGTTAAAAATTCAACAGAAAAATTAAAATGCCATATTAAAAATATTGATTTCAGACAAAAAAGGCAAAAAGAAGACCAGAGAAGCTCACCTCTTCAAAAAAATATATATATATGAGATATATGGAAAACAGAGCAAAAGGAAGGTGTAAGTCCAAATATAACAGTTATTATGTTATATATGGGTAAAAGGTAGACATTTTTAGATAGAACAAGGAAGTTACAACACTCTAAACAAAACACACTTGACTATGAGACAACTTTCTGGTTTAAAGACACAGTAGATTGAAAATATGATGATAAAAAAGATACATCACAAAAGCAGCAATCAAAAGAGAGCTGGAGTAGCTATATAAATATAAAAGATTTTAAAACAGGAAATGTTACTAAAGACAAACAAGAATGTTTCATAATGATGAAAGGCAAATATACCAGGAAGATACAACAAATATAAATAAGTATGCACCCAATAACAGGGCTCAAAATACACAAAACAAAAACTAACTGAATTTAAAGGAAAAGTAGACAATTTGCTCATTATAATTGGAGATTTAATACTCCTTTATTACTAACTGATAGAAAAAGAATATACAGATCAGAAAGAACAGAGAAGATTGGAAACAAAATAAAACAAACAGGAAAAAAGAAAAAAACAGCTAACTTTACCTGAAAAATGTTTATATATAACACTATACCCAACAATAGCAGAATACACATTATTTCCAAGCACACATGTACTATTCTGCAGAATAAACCATATGTTAAGTTATATTATCAGTACCTTTAAAAAGATTAAAATCAGAAAAGAATAAAAACGTTCTCAAACTACAATAGAATTGACATAGAAATCAATGACAGAAAGAAATGCAGGAAATTCCCAAATATTTGGAAATTGAACAACATGCTTTTAAATAATGCAAGAGTTCAAGAAGATATCACAGGGAAAATTTTTAAAAAATAAAACAACTAAATAAAAAAAACACAACATTCAAAATGTGTAGGATGCAGCTAAAGCTTTAAGCAAGGCTTAGAGGGAAATGTATAGATTTAAACCAATATTAGAAACGAATAAAGATCTAAATCAGTATTCTAAACTTTTACTTCAAGAAGCTAGAAAAATAGAGCAAATGAATCTCAAAGTAAGTTGAAGGAAAGAAATAATAAGGATGGAAATATAATGAGTGGAAATTATTAAAAATAATTTTGAAATTATTATTAGACATAATAATAACAGGGGATATTAATAAAATATAAACCAGAAAAACATTAGAGAAAATTAATGAAAGTAAAAACTGATTCTTTGAAAAGGTCAAGAACCTACAGCTACTTTCATACTTGATAGTAATTGACTGATTGTTTTCTCTCTAAGATCAGGAACAGGGCAAGGATGTCTGTTTTTTTCCATTTCAATTAAACATTTTTCCAGAGGGCCTAGTCACTGCAAAAATCCAATCAAAAACACTAAGATTGGAAAGGGATAAGTAAAATGCCTTCATTCACTGCTGAAATAATCTCATAGGCAAAAAATCCTAGGGGATCTACCAAAATTCAAAGTCCTACTAAAACAAATAAGCAAGCTTAGTAAGGTCACAGAATATACAATCAATACCCAAGAAAATTGATTTCACTCTAAATGCCACAATGAAAAATCCAAAAGTCAAATTATCATTGATATAGAATAAAAATACTTGATATGTCTAACAAAGGAAGTGAAATACCTGCACATTTAATAATTCAAAATATGGATTACAAAATTAAAAGGGCATTAAAAACTGGAGCAAAATACTATATGTGGAGTACAAATTTTCATATGTACTTGTCTCCAAATATATATGTAGATTCAATGTAATCTCTATCTAAATTCCAGTGGCATTTTATTGAAAGTAATAACCTCTTCCTAAAATATGAATGCTGAAGAGATTCAAATAGCTAAAACCTTTGTGAAAAAGAAGACTATAATTATAGGAATCACACTACTATTAGATCTAAATGTAAAATGTAAAAGTATTAATCTTTTTGAAGAAAACATAGAAGAAAATCTCCATTACCTAGAATTAGATGAAGAGTTTTTAAACATGACACCAAAAACAAAATACATAAAAGAAAATATCAATAAATAGGAATTCATTAAAATTAAAATATATACTGGATAAAAATAGCTTAAGAGAAAGAAAGAACTAGCCACACACTGGGAGAAAATATTTAGAGATCACATGGCCAACAAAGGAATTGTATCCAGATTATATAAAGAAATCTGTCATTGCAACAGTAAGAAAATACACAGTTCAATTAGAAAATGAGCAAAATACTTGAACTGACATTTCACCAAAAAAGGACATGTGAATCACAGATAAATACAGGAAAATATGATCAACATCATTAAGCACTAAAGAAATGCAAACTGAAAGCTTAATGAGATACCACTACATCCCTGTTATTAGAATTGCTGCAATAACAATTCTTACTAAGTGCTGATGAGAATGTGGAGCAACTGGATCTCTGATACACTGCTGAGGAGGATGTAAAATTTAATAGCCACTCTGGAAAACAGTTTGGTTCTTTCTTATAAAATCAAATATGCATATATCACATAATCCAGCAACCCACTCTTGGGTGTTTACTCCAGAGCAGAGGTTGGCAAACTTTTTCTGTAAAGCACCAGACAGTAAATACTTTTAGTTTTGTAAGCCAAATTCCATCTCTATTACACATTCATTTTATTTTTTCAACCCTTTAAAAACGTTAAAAGAATTTTTACAATTGTATGAGCATATATTTTCATTTAATGTGGATGAATATCTGGAAGTGGAATTGGTAAATCACATGGTAAATGTATATTTATTTAAGAAACTGTCAGATGGATTGCAAAGTAGTTCCACCTGACATTCCCATCAGTAAGTAACATATGGAAAGTATGAGAGTTCTAGTTTATCTTAAGCATCTTCAATACTTGGCATTATTGTTGTTTTTCATTACAGATATTCTACTGAGTGTCACTATCACAAACCTCACAGGTTTTGCAAAAACAGGCCACGGGTCAGATTTTTCCTACAGGCCACAGTTTGGTGACTCATACCCTAGAGAAATAAAAACTTGCATTCACATGAAAGAATGTGAATGCAAGTTTTTATTTCTTTATTTATAAGAGCCAAAATCTGAAAGCAGCTCAAAAGCTCTGCAATGTTTTCATGGTTTATTGTGATATATTCATATAATGGACTCAGCAAAAAAAGAAAAATGTAGAACCATTGATACACGTAACAACCTACACAGGTCTCGAGAGCTTCATGTTGAGTGAAAAAGACTGATTCAAAAGGGTACATAGCGTATGATTCTATTTACATAACACTTATGGAGTGGCAAAATTATAGTGATGGAGAGCAGATCAATGGTTTCCAAGGGTTAGAATTATTTGGAAATATAAGAGGGTAACAGGGTAACATGATAGAGCATCTTTGGGGTGATAGAAGAGTTCTGTCTTCTGATTATAGTGATGGTTATCCTAGTTTCCAGTTATGATAAAATTTTATAGAACTACATTCCCAAATAAGAGTGCATATAAACCTGGTGATATCCAAATAACACGAGTAGATTAGTTAATAGTATTGACCCCATGTCAATTTCATGGCCTTCCTAGTTGAGCCATTGTTATGTATGGTGTTTTATTTGAGGAGGATGAGTGCACAATTTTTACAACGTCTATGTTTTCCTAAAATTATTTCAAAATAAAAAACAAATTTAAAGTGAAAAATAAATGAGATACCATTGTACATTCAATAGAATATCTACAATAAAAAAATGACAATACCATTCTAGAGTTATAGATTGGCATAATTAGAGTTCTACTTAGGAGAAACTAGAACCTTCATACTTTATGTATATTACTCATGAGAATGGAAAA
Source organism: Mesoplodon bidens (assembly GCF_964165515.1). Taxonomy (NCBI): domain Eukaryota; kingdom Metazoa; phylum Chordata; class Mammalia; order Artiodactyla; family Ziphiidae; genus Mesoplodon; species Mesoplodon bidens. Next base: position 68,319,287 of record NC_138164.1, read on the forward strand.
TGAGACAACTACTTTGGAATCAATTTGGAATTTTCTTAAGTAAACATACATTTACCATGTGACCTACTAATTCCACTTCTGGGTATTTACCCAAATTAAAAGAAAACATGTTTACAGAAAGAATATACATAAATATTCACAAATATATAATCACCAAAACCTGAAAACAGTAACAATCCAAATGTGAAACAATTGATGACTGAATAAACAATATGACATCTATATAATGGAATACTATTCTGCAATATAAAGAAACAAACTCCAGATGCATGAAGTAATGTAACTGAATACCAAATCATTATGCACAGTGAAAGAAACCAGATACACATATTTTGATTCATTTTAAATAAAATATCTGAAAAAGAAAAACCTATAGAACAGAAACTAGATAGTTATTTTGCTGAGAAGAGAGAATTAGCTACAGCTAGAAATGAAGACAAATTTGTAAAAACAGAAGTGTTCTAAAACTGGATTGTGGTAATGGTTACACAGATGTATACATTTACAAAACCACATTAAACTGTACACACTCAATAGGTATGTTTTATGGTATGTAAATTATATAATAATAATGCTGTAAAAAAATAAAAGCCAGAGGAGCTTCAAGATGGTGGAAGAGTAAGACGTGGAGATCACCTTCCTGCCCAAAAATACATCAGAAATACATCTACGTGTGGAACAACTCCTACAGAACATCTACTGAACGCTGGCAGAAGACCTCAGACCCCCCAAAAGGCAAGAAACTCCCCACGTAACTGGGTAGGGCAAAAGAGAAAAAGAATAAACAGAGACAAAAGGATAGGGACGGGACCTGCACCAGTGGGAGGGAGATGTGAAGGAGGAAGTGTTTCCACACCCGAGGAAGCCCCTTCACAGGTGGAGACTGTGGGTGGCAGAGGGGGCAAACTTCGGAGCCACGGAGGAGAGCACAGCAACAGGGGTGCGGAGGGCAAAACAGAGAGATTCCCACACAGAGGACTGGTGCCGACCAGCACTCGGCAGCCCGAGAGGATTGTCTGCTCACCCGCCGGGGTGGGTGAGGGCTAGGAGCTGAGGCTCAGACTCCGGAAGTCAGAACCCAGGGAGAGGACTGGGGTTGGCAGCATGAACACAGCCTGAAGGGGGCTAGTGCACCACAGCTAGCCAGGAGGGAATCTGGCAAAAACTCTGGAGCTGCGGAAGAGGCAAGAGACACTTTCTTCCCTTTTTGTTTCTTGGTGCATGAGGAGAGGGGATTAAGAACATGGCTTAAAGGAGCTCCAGAGACGGGCATGAGCCACGGCTATCAGCGCGGACCCAGGGACCGGCATGAGACATTAAGGCTGCTGCTGCCACCACCAAGCAGTCTGTGTGCAAGCACAGGTCACTATCCACACCTCCCTTCCTGAGAGCCTGTGGCAGCCCACCACTGCCAGGGCCCCATTATCCAGGGACAACTTCCCCGGGAGAACACACAGCGTGCCTCAGGCTTGTGCAACGTCATGCTAGGCTCTGCTGCTGCAAGCTCGCCGCGCATCCATACCCCTCCCTCCTCCTAGCCTGAGTGAGCCAGGGCCCCAGAATCAGCTGCTCCTTTAACACTGTCCTGCCTGAGGGAAGAACAGATGCCCTCAGGCGACCTACATGCAGAGGCGGGGAAATCCAAAGCTGAACTGTAGGAGCTGTGCGAACAAAGAAGAGAAAGGGAAATTTCTCCCAGGAGCCTCAGGAGCAGCGGATTAAATCTCCACAATCAACTTGGTGTACCTGCATCTGTGGAATACCTGAAGAGACAACGAATCATCCCAAATAGAGGAGGTGGACTTTGGAAGCAAAGATATATATACTTCTTGCCCTTTTTCTCTTTTTGTGAGTGTGTACGTGTATGCTTCTCTGTGTGATTTTGTCTGTACAGCCTTGCTTTTATCATTTGTCCCAGGGTTCTGTCTGTCCATTTTTTTTTTTTTTTACTATACTTTTTAGCACCTGTTATCATTGGTGGATTTGTGTTTTGGTTTGGTTGCTCTCTTCTTTATTTCTTTTTTTTTATTATTACTTTTTAAATATTTTTAATAATTTTTTAAAATTTCTTATATTAATAACTTTATTTTATTTCATTTTATTTTACCTTTTTCTTTCTTTCTTTCTTTTGTTCTCCCTTTTATTCTGAGCCATGTGGATGACAGGCACTTGGTGCTCCAGCCAAGCATCAGGGCTGTTCCTCTGAGGTGGGAGAGCAAAGTTCAGGATATTGGTCCACCAGAGACCTCCCAGCTCCACGTAATATCAAATGGCAAAAATCTCCTAGAGATTTCCATCTCAACACCAAGACCCAGCTCCACTCAATGAAAAACAAGCTACAGTGCTGGACACCCTATGTCAAAAAACTAGCAAGACAGGAACACAACTCCACCCATTAGCAGAGAGGCTGTGTAAAATAATAATAAGGTCACAGACACCCCAAAACACACCACCAGACATGGACCTGACCACCAGAAAGACAAGATCCATCCTCATGCACCAGAACACAGGCACTACTCCCCTCCACCAGCAAGCATACACAACGCACTGAAACAACCTTAGCCACTAGGGGCAGACAACAAAAACAATGGGAACTACAAACCTGCAGCCTGCAAAAAGGAGACCCCAAACACAGTAAGATAAGCAAAATGAGAGAAACACACAGCAGATGAAGGAGCAAGGTAAAAATCCACCAGACCTAACAAATGAAGAGGAAATAGGCAGTTTACCTGAAAAAGGATTCAGAAAAATGATAGTAAAGATGATCCAAAATCTTGGAAATAGAAGGGAGAAAATACAAGAAACATTTAACAAGGACCTAGAAGAAATAAAGAGCAAACAGACAATGATGAAAAACACAATAAAAGAAATTAAAAATCCTCTACAAGGGATCAGTAGCAGAATAAATGAGGCAGAAAAATGGATAAGTGACCAGGAAGATAAAATAGTGTAAATAAGTACTGCAGAGCAGAAAAAAGAAAAAAGAATGAAAAGAATTGAGGACAGACACAGAGACCTCTGGGACAACATTAAATGCACCAACATTCGAATTATAGGGGTCCCAAAAGAAGAAGAGAAAAAAGAAAGGGAGTGAGAAAATATTTGAAGAGATTAAAGTAGAAAACTTCCCTAATATGGGAAAGGAAATAATCAAGTTCAGGGATCAAAGAGAGTCCCATACAGGATAAACTGATGGAGAAACATGCCAAGACACATATTACTCAAACTATCAAAAATTAAATAAAAAGAAAACATATTAAAAGCAACAAGGGAAAAACAACAAATAACATACAAGGGAATCCCCATAAGGTTAACAGCTGACCTTTCAGCAGAAACTGTGCAAGCCATAAGGAAGTGGCAGGACATATTTAAAGTGATGAAAGGGAAAAACCTACAACCAAGATTACTCTACCCAGCAAATATCTCATCCAGATTCGACAGAGAAATTAAAACCTTTACAAACAACAAAAGCTAAGAGAATTCAGCACCACCAAACCAGCTTTACAACAAATGCTAAAGGAACTTCTCTAGGCAGGAAACACAAGAGAAGGGAAAGACCTACAATAACAAACCCAAAACAATTAAGAAAATGGTAATAGGCATATACATATCAATAACTACCTTAAATGTAAACAGATTAAATGCTCCAAACAAAACACACAGACTGGCTGAAGGTGTACAAAAACAAGACCCGTATATACGCTGTCTACAAGAGACCCACTTCAGACCTAGGGACACATACAGACTGAAAATGAGGGAATAGGAAAAGATATTCCATGCAAAAGGAAATCAAAAGAAAGCTGGAATAGCAATTCTCATATCAGACAAAATAGACTTTAAAACAAAGACTATTAAAAGAGACAAGGAAGGACACTACATAATGATCAAGGGATCAATCCAAGAAGAAAATACAACAATTGTAAATATTTATGCACCCAACATAGGAGCACCTCAATACATAAGGCAAATACTAACAGCCATAAAAGGGGAAATTGACATTAAAACAATCATACTAGGGGACATTAACACCCCATTTTCACCAATGGACAGATCATCCAAAATGAAAATAAATAAGGAAACAGAAGCTTTAAATGCTATATTAAAAAAGATGGACTTAACTGATATTTACAGGACATTGCATCCAAAAACAACAGAATACACTTTCTGCTCAAGTGCTCATGGAACATTCTCTAGGACAGATCATATCTTGGGTCCCAAATCAAGCCTTGGTAAATTTAAGAAAATTGAAATCATATCAAGAAAATTTTCTAACCACAATGCTATGACACTAGGTGTAAATTACAGGAAAAAAATCTGTGAAAAATACAAACACATGCAGGCTAAACAATACACTACTTAATAACCAAAGGATCACTGAAGAAACCAAAGAGGAAATCAAAAAATACCTAGAGGGTTTCCCTGCTGGCACAGTGGTTGAGAATCCGCCTGCTGATGAAGGGGACATGGGTTCGTACCCCAGCCTGGAAGGATCCCACATGCCATGGAGTGGCTGGGCCCGTGAGCCATGGCTGCTGAGCCTGCACGTCTGGAGCCTGAGCTCCACAACGGGAAAGGCCACAACAGTGAGAGGGCCGTGTACTACAAAAACAACAACAACAACAACAAAAAACCCTAGAAATAAATGCCAATGAAAACACGATGACCCAAAATGTATGGGATGCAGCAAAAGCAATTCTAAGAGGGAAGTTTATAGCAACACAATCCAACCTTAAGAAACAAGAAACATCTCAAATAGAAAACCTAACCTTAAACTGAAAGCAATTAGAGAAAGAAGAAAAAAAAACCCCTATGTTGGCAGAAAGAAAGAAATGATAAAGATCAGACCAGAAACAAATGAAAAAGAAATGAAGGAAATGATACAAAAAATCAATAAAACTATAAGCTGGTTCTTTGAGATGATAAACAAATTTGATAAACTATTAGCCAGACTTATCAAGAAAAATCGGGAGAAGACTCAAATCAATAGAATCAGAAAAGAAAAAGAAATAACAACTGACACTGCAGAAATACAAAGGACCACGAGACATTACTACAAGCCACTATATGCCAATAAAATGGACAACCTGGAAGAAATGGACAAATCCTTAGAAATGCACAACCTTCCGACCCTGAACCAGGAAGAAATAGAAAATATGAACAGACCAATCACAAGCACTGAAATTGAAACTGAGATGAAAAATCTTCCAACAAACAAAAGCCCAGGACCAGATGGCTTCACAGGTGAATTCTATCAAACATTTAGAGAAGAGCTAAAATCTATCCTTCTCAAACTCTTCCAAAATATAGCAGAGGGAGAAAGACTCCAAAACTCAGTCTATGAGGCCACCATCACACTGATACCAAAATCAGACAAGATGTCACAAAGCAAGAAAACTACAGGCCAATATCACTGATGAAAATAGATGCAAATATCCTCAGCAAAATACTAGCAAACAGAATCCAAGAGCACATTAAAAGGATCATACACCAGGATCAAGTAGGGTTTATCACAGGAATGCAAGGATTCTTCAATATATGCAAATCAATCAATGTAATACACCATATTAAAAAATTGAAGGAGAAAAACCATATGATCATCTCAATAGATGCAGAGAAAGCTTTTGAAAATCTTCAACACCTATTTATGATAAAAACCCTCCAGAAAGTAGGCATAGAAGGAGCTTACCTCAACATAATAAAGGCCACATATGACAAAGCCACAGCCAACATCGTCCTCAATGGTGAAAAACTGAAACCATTTCCACTAAGATCAGGAACAAGACAAGGTTGTGCACTCACCACTATTATTCAAAATAGTTTTGGAAGTTTTAGCCACAGCAATTGGAGAAGAAAAAGAAATAAAAGGAATCGAAATTGGGAAGGGAGAAATAAAGCCATCACTGTTTGCTGATGACATGATACTATACATAAAGAATCCTAAAGATGCTACCAGAAAACTACTGGAGCTAATCAATGAATTTGGAAAAGTAGCAGGATACAAAATTAATGCACAGAAATCTCTTACATTCCTATATACTAAGGATAAAAAATCTGAAACTGAAATTAAGGAAACACTCCCATTTACCATTGCAAAAAAAAATAAAATACCTAGGAATAAACCTAACTAAGGAGACAAAAGACCTGTATGCAGAAAATTATAAGACATTGATGAAAGAAATTAAAGATGATACAAATAGATGGAGAGATATATCATGCTACTGAATTGGAAGAATCAACATTGTGAAAATGACTCTACTGCCCAAAGCAATCTACAGATTCACTGCAATCTCTATCAAACTACCAAAGGCATTTTTCACAGAACTAGAACAAAAAACTTCACAATTTGTATGGAAACACAAAAGACCCCAAATAACCAAAGCAATCTTGAGAAAGAAAAACAGAGCTGGACGAATCAGGCTCCCTGACTTCAGACTATACTACAAAGGTACAGTAAGCAAGACAGTATGGTACTGGCACAAAAACAGAAATACAGATGCATAGAACAGGATAGAAAGCCAAGAGATAAAGCCACAGACATATGGTTACCTTATCTTTGATAAAGGAGGCAAGAATATACAATGGAGAAAAGACAGCCTCTTCAATAAGTGGTGCTGGGAAAACTGGACAGCTACATGTAAAACAATGAAAGTAGAGCACTCCCTAACACCATACACAAAAATAAACTCAAAATGGATTAGAGACCTAAATATAAGGCCAGACACTATCAAACTCTTAGAGGAAAACACAGGCAGAAAACTCTATGACATAATTCACAGCATGATCCTTTTTGACCCACCTCCTACAGAAATGGAAATAAAAGCAAAAATAAAGAAATGGGACCTAATGAAACTTAAATGCTTTTGCACAGCAAAGGAAACCATAAATAAGAAGAAAAGACAACCCTCAAAATGGGAGAAAATATTTGCAAGTGAAGCAAGTGACAATGGATTAATCTCCAAAATTTACAAGCAGCTCATGCAGCTCAATATCAAAAAAGCAAACAACCCAATCGAAAAATGGGCAGAAGATCTAAATAGACATTTCTCCAAAGAAGATATACAGATTACCAACAAACACATGAAAGTATGATGAACATCACTAATCATTAGAGAAATGCAAATCAAAACTACAATGAGGTTATCACCTCACACCAGTCAGAATGGCCATCATCAAAAAATCTAGAAACAATAAATGCTGGAGAGGGTGTGGAGAAAATGGAACCCTCTTGCACTGTTGGTGGTACTGTAAATTGATACAGCCACTATGAAAAACAGTATGGAGGTTCCTTAAAAAACTAAAAGTAGAACTACCATATGACCCAGCAATCCCACTACTGGGCATATACCCTGAGAAAACCATAATTCAAAAAGAGACATATACCACAATGTTCATAGCAGCTCTATTTACAATAGCCAGGACATGGAAGCAACATAAGTGTCCATTGACAGATGAATGGATAAAGAAAATATGGCACATATATACAATGGAATATTAGTCAGCCATAAAAATAAACGAAATTGAGTTATTTGTAGTGAAGTGGATGCACCTAGAGTCTGTCATACAGAGTGAAGTAAGTCACAAAGAGTAAAACAAATACCATATGCTAATACATATATATGGAATCTAAAAAAAATTTAAAAAAAGGTCATGAAGAACCTAAGGGCATGATGGGAATAAAGATGGAGACCTACTAGAGAATGGACTTGAGGACATGGGGAGGGGGAAGGTAAGCTGTGACAAAGTGAGAGAGTGGCATGGAAATGCATACACTACCAAATGTAAAATAGATTGCTAGTGGGAAGAATCCACATAGCACAGTGAGAGAAGCTCGATGCTTTGTGACCACCTAGAGGGGTGGGATAAGGAGGGTGGGAGGAAGGGAGATGCAAGAGGGAAGAGATATGGGGATATATGTATATGTATAACTGATTCACTTTTTTAGAAAGCAGAAACTAACACACCATTGTAAAGCAATTATACTGCAATAAAGATGTTAAAAAAATTAAAATATAAATAAATAAAAGCCAAACGCACAGGTATAGAGAACAGATTGGTGGCTGCCAGAGGCAGGGGATGGGGACTGAACAAAATGAGTGAAGCAAGTCATAAGATTAAAACTTCTAATTATAAAATAAATAAGCCATGAAGATGTAATGTACAGCATGGTTACATGCACATCTAATGTACAACTATAGTTAAAAATATGTGTTGCATATTTAAGCTTGCTAAGACAGTAGATCTTAAAATTTCTCATCACAAGGGCTTCCCTGGTGGTGCAGTGGTTGAGAATCTGCCTGCCAATGCAGGGGACGTGGGTTCGAGCCCTTGTCCAGGAAGATCCCACATGCCACGGAGCAACTAAGCCCATGTGCCACAACTACTCAGCCTGTGCTGTAGAACCCATGAGCAAGAACTACTGAGCCTGTGTGCTGCAACTACTGAAGCCCGCATGCCTAGAGCCCTGCTCCACAACAAGAGAAGCCACTGCAATGAGAAGGCTGCAGACCGTAATGAAGAGTAGACCCCCTCGCCGCAACTAGAGAAAGCCATGCACAGCAACAAAAACCCAACACATCCAAAAATAAATAAAATAAATAAATTTAAAAAATAAAAGTTCTCCAAACTAGAAAAAAAGTTTTAACTATGTGTGGTGATCATTATTAACTAGTTTTACTATAGACATTTTCCAATATATAAAAATATCAAATCATTTTGCTGTATACCTGAAACTACTATAATGGTATATGTCAATTATATCTCAATTTAAAAATAAATAAGCAACAACAGTGGTAAGAGTGGACACCCTTGTCTTGTTCCTGATTTTAGAGGAAAGGCTTTCAGTTTTTCACCATTGAGAATAATGTTTGCTGTGGGTTTGTCATAGATGACCTTTACTATATTGAGTTACCTTCCCTCTGTGCCCACTTTCTGGAGAGTTTTTATCATAAATTGGTGCTGAATTTTGTCAAAAGCTTTTTCTGCATCTATTGAGATGATCACATGATCTTTATTCTTCAATTTGTTAATACGGTGTATCACATTGATTGATTTGTGTATATTGAAGAATCCTTGCATCCCTGGGATAAATCCCACTTGATCATGGTGTATTATCTTTTTAATGTGTTGTTGGATTTGGTTTGCTAATATTCTGTTGAGGATTTTTCTGTCTATGTTCATCAGTGATACTGGTCTGTAATTTTCTTTTTCTTGTGATATTTTTGGTCTGGTTTTGGTATCAGGGTGATGGTGACCTAGACAAGGGTGCCCACTCTCACCACTATTATTTAACATAGTTTTGGAAGTCCTAGCCACAGCAATCAGAGAAGAAAAAGTAATATAAGGAATCCAAATTGTCAAAGAAGAAGTAAAACTGTCACTGTTTGCAGATAACATGATACTATATGTAGAAAATTCTAAAGAAACCACCAGAAAACTACTAGAGCTAATCAATGAATTTGGTAAAGTTTCAGGATACAAAATTAATGCACAGAAATCTCTTGCATTCCTATACACTAACAACAAAAGATCAGAAAGAGAAATTAAGGAAACAATCCTGTTTACCACTGCAACCAAAAGAATAAAATACCTAGGAATAAACCTACTTAAGGAGGCAAAAGACCTGTACACAGAAAACTATAAGATACTGATGAAAGAACTCAAAGACAACACAGATGGAGAGATATACCATATTCTTGGATTCGAAGAATAACACTGTGAAAATGACTATACTACCTAAAGCAATCTACAGATTCAGTGCAATCCCTATCAAATTACCAATGCCATTTTTCACATAAGTAGAACAAAAAATTTCACAATTTGTATGGAAACACAAAAGATGTTGAATAGCAAAAGCAATCTTGAGGAAGAAAAATGGAACTGGAGGAATCAGGTTCCCTGACTTCAGACTATATTACAAAGCTACAGTCATCCAGAGAGTATAGTACTGGCACAAAAACAGAAATATAGATCAATGGAACAGTATAGAAAGCCCAGAGATAAACCCATGCACCTGCTGTCACCTAGTCAATGACAAAGGAGGCCAGAATATACAATTGAGCGAAGATGGCCTCTTTAATAAGTGGTACTGGGAAAACTGGACAGCTACATGGAAAAGAATGAAATTAGAACACTCCCTAACACCTTACACAAAAATAAACTCAAAATGATTAAAGACATAAATGTAAGGCCACACACTATAAAACTCTTAGAGGAAAACATAGGCAGAACATTCTTTGACATAAATTGCAGCAAGATCTTTTTTTGACCCACCTCCTAGAGAAATGGAAATACAAACAAAAATAAACAAATGGGACCTAATGAAACTTAAAAGCTTTTGCACAATAAAGGAAACCATAAACAAGATGCAAAGACAAAGCTCAGAATGATAGACAATAATTGCAAATGAAGCAACTGACAAAGGATTAATCTCCAATATATACAAACAGCTCATGCAGCTCAGTATCAAAAAAAAAAAAAAAAAACCCAATCTAAAGATGGGCAGAAGACGTAAATAGACATTTCTCCAAAGAAGACATACAGGTGGCCATCAAATACATGAACAGGTGCTCAGCATCACTAATTATTAGAGAAATGCAAATCAGAACTGCAGTGAGGTATCATCTCACACTGGTCAGAATAGCCATCTTCAAAAAATCTACAAACAATAAATGCTGGAGAGGGTGTGGAGAAAAGGGAACTCTCTTGCATTGTTGGTGGGAATGTAAATTGATACAGTCACTATGGAGAACAGTATGGAGATTCCCTAAAAACTAAAAATAGAACTACCATATGACCCAGCAATCCCACTAATGGGCATATACCCAGAGAAAACCATAATGCAAAAAGACACATGCACCCCAATGTTCATTGTAGCACTCTTTACAATAGACAGGACATGGAAACAGCCTAGATGTCCATCAACAGGGGAATGGATAAAGAAGATATAGTACATATATACAATGGAATATTACTCAGCCATAAAAAGGAATGAAACTGGGTCATTCATAGAGACATGGATGGACCTAGAAACTGTCATACAGAGTAAAGTCAGAAGGAGAAAAACAAATATCATATATTAACACATATATGTGCAATCTGAAAAAAATGGTATAGATGATCTTACTTACAAAGCAGAAATAGAGACACAGACATGGAGAACAAACATATGGATACCAAGAGGGAAAGGAGGGGTGGGATGAATTGGGAGATTGGGATTGACATATATACACTATTGATACTACGTATAAAATACAGAGATAACTAATGAGAACCTACTGTATAGCACAGGGAGCTCTACTCAGTGCTCTGTGGTGACCTAAATGAGAAGGAAACCCAAGAAAGAGGGGATAGATATATACATATATTTCATACTGTACAGCAAACTGAATCAGCTAACACAATATTGTAAAGCAACTATACTCCAATAAAAAAATGAATAGGCAAATAATCTCAATATAATTTTTCATTTTGACAAAAGAAAAAATTATATCATAGATACAGAGAAAAAAATTAATTCCATTCCATACTATTCGTGATTTTAAAAGGTAGTTTTAATAAACCAGGAATAGAAGTTTCCTTGATATATTTTTCTGTATCTACAAGCTCTTATGAAAACTATTAGAGGGATTCTCTTTAAAATAAAGACACACTACCACCTCTATAAACATCATGCTGAAGGTCTTAGGAAAACATGTATAAGTAAGACAGCAGTAGAGCTCTATTTTAGTCCATGAACCCAGTTTTCTAAGCAGTAGCCATCCTGTCACCTTTTCTTCCTCAGTTTCTTCTCTTTTTCCTAGTTGTCAAATTTCTGTCTATATTAGGACCTTTGGTTGCAAGTGACAAAAAAAAATCCAACTTTAAATTAGGCCAAAATACTTATATATGTGTGTGTATATATACGGATTTTTATATGTAACATATATGTATGTATACACACACATAGATAAAGAAGCGGTCCCCAATCTTTTTGTCACCACGGACCGGTTTTGTGGAAGACAATTTTTCCACAGAGGGGGGAGGGGAGAGGGATGGTTCAGGTGGTAATGCGAGCAATGGGGAGCTCTGGGGAGCGGCAGATGAAGCTTCGCTTGTTCCCCTGCCACTCACCTCCTGCTGTGCGGCCCAGTTCCTAACAGGCCCCAGGTACTGGTCCACGCCCTGAGGGCTGGGGACCCCTGACTGATATAGAGTATATATTATATATAGTGCTTTATTTCTAATATGTGAATATGTGAGTTTTACATATTTGAAATTCAATTCTATGAACCAGTCAGGTCTCTGATATTTACCTCTTCATTATTAATTATTCAGCAAGAAGCTTTTGCAGCAAAATGAAAATGTCAGTCCAAAATGCAGAGCATCTTAACTGTTTTCACCCCATTTTACATCTAACAAAACTCAGGCTAGAAATGGATATTAAATAATTTGCCAAGACCACTTCTTGCATTTCCAAGGTCACCCAGGCAGAAACCATGGCCAGGATGAGGCCCAGGATGGCCTACCTTCAACAGCTTTGTTCTGCCCAGTAGAACCAGGCAGGTCCTGCAAGTACCCAACTAGAATCAAAGCTCGTTTTAGACCATCCATATAGATCTGACCTATCTACACTAATACTAGACATAGAAAGATTAATCAACTTTATTTTCATGAACTTTTCTGCCTGTTGGGACATTATATAACTACCCGTGGAAGGAGTAAGCCGTCAAACAACTTTTCTATTACCTAGGAGTCAGTATAAATCATGACAGTATGAAATGTCAGAATTTAAATTTACAAAGAGGAAATAGCCTAATTTGCAGTTTCTTCATCTCAGATATCATGATGCATCAGTACACCCATAATTGGTTTGACACTGAATTTCATAACAGAAAACATCTGGCTCACTCCCATGGTGACCAGTGAGAGCAATTTCTGAAGCTGGGACAAATTATCCCCTTTAAAAACAACAACAGCTGTCTCAGTGATCTATAAATGTGTCTTCCCCTTTAGCCTGGGAGAATATTCATGTTGCAGGAAAGCAGGGACAGGGCATTATGGGAGGTATGGTTCTGGTGGAAAACCAACTGTTCCCTATTTATCTTTTTGGTGGCCAATGAGCCTTTTTCACTATACAGCTGTTTCTTCCCATCCTTCTTATTAGACACACCTGCCTGCTGTATACATGCCTGATCATTAGATATATTTATCAGTATGCAAGAAGTTGCCTTTTCACATTATATCTCTGTAACCTCAAAGGTAAACCCTTTTCAGAGACTCAGTATATGGCCAAACACATCGGTAAATGAACTGAGAGTCAGCAAGAAAAATCTCTGCACCTGGACCTCCTTTTAATATGTAATATACTCTAAGACTAAAAGCTTAAAATGAGGGGGATTATCTGGATGGTTTTACCACTAAATTCTCTCCTTTTTTTGTTCCTCTTAATTTTATACTGATAAAAGCAAAGACCATAATAAACTACAATTATTAGAAACATCCCATTATATTTAATAAAAAATTAGAAAAATGTAAATGTCTCTGAGGTGACTGGCTCAGATCTCTCATGGGAAATGTAGAACAATTCTCCAAATTGCCTATAAGGGCTATGACACTATACCCTATAACCCCACAAATATACCATAAAATATCTTTCCCCACAAATATTGAGCTTTCCAGTCACTGTACTTTCACATGTTTTTTGCGAAATTTAACAAATCACTGAATTAAATAAACCACTGCTAATTTTCCGGCACCAGGATGGTTATTTTGGAATAATAATTGGTAATCACTCTCTGCCCTCTTCTTGAATTTACCTTTGAATATCTGAGCTCTTGATAACAAATAAAAATTTCTCCTCCTTCAAATCCCTCCATCAACACTATGGCTCTTGTCAACTCGAGTGGATAAGCATAAGATTCACGGTTTTTCTCACCTCTGTGTCCAATAAATTGCTGGGGAATTCAAGATATATTTCAAAAGTCAAAATTTAAAAGATTATACAGAGTGGCACTAGACATATGACCCTCAAGAGATTACTTTATAATCGACTTATTGAGGTAAATTTACATATAACATTCTCACGAATTGGTACAATTTTGTATATGATTTGATAAATTTCGACAAATGTATATAGTAATGTAACTACCACCACGATGAAGATACAGAACATTTCCATAACCCCAAGAAGTTTTCTTGTGACCCATTCTAGTCAATTCCCTACTTCTACCTCTCACCCTTGGAAATTGCTGATCCCCATCTTTATCTATGGTTCTGACTTTTCTAGAACTTCATATGAATGCATTTTTTGATGTCTGGCATTAAACTTTTAAGACTTATTTATGTGCTTGCCTATGTCAGTAATTCATGCAACTTTATTTCTAAGTAATATTCTATTTATGGATATACCACACTTAGTTTATCCATTCACCGTTTGATGGACATTTGGATTGTTGTCCAGTGTGGTGATATTACAAATAAAGTTTTTATGAATAACTGAATGCAAGTCTTTGTGTTAAGATATATTTTCATTTATCTTCAGTAAATAACTAGGAGTGGAATTGCTGGGTAATATTATAAGTACATGTTTAACTATAAGGGACTGCCAAACTGTTTCCCAAAGAGGCCATACACTTTTGCATTCTCACCAGCAAGTATGAGATCCAATTGCTTTATGAACGTGCCAACATTTGGAGTTGTCTTTTTTTTAGCTGTTCTTATGGTATTAAAATATCATATTTTAATTAATATTTTATTTGCCATTCCTATGTCTCCTGTGATGAAATATCTCTTCAAAATATTTGCTAATATTTTAAAGCAGATATTTGTTTTCTTATTACTGTTTTTCCCATCAATGTCTGAAAAACATTTCTGCAGTCATATATTAAAAAGTGCTATTATTGGATGATAGGTACAAGTTCTTCACTTTACAAGATATTGCCAAATTGTCTTATTCACTTGTTTTAATAATAGATGCATAAATGACAATATTAATATCACATATTAAAAATATAGTCTGATAAGTTTTAAACTATGTATATACCCTTAAATCATCACCACAATCCAGTTAATGAACATATCCAAACACATGAAAAGATACCTTGTATACATTTGTAATCTCCTCTCCAATTTCTCCCCAACTATCCACACTCCCCATCCTGAGACAGCCATTGGTTTTCTTTCTGTCACTTAGTTTGCATGTTCCAGAATTTTATATAAATAGAATAATATATATACACATATGTGTATATATACACACACACATGCACACACATACAAACATACATATGGCTGTTAGCATAACTGATACTATCTTTGGCTCTTACAGTTTCTCCTGTCCTTCTGCTGACCCTACCCAGTACTGTACTGTGCAGTAAATCACTTCTCTGTATTCAAGGGCTTTGTCATTAATAGATATTATTAGACAAATTACTTTGTCTTAAAACTAATAAGCAGTCTGAGGGGAGATATTTTAAGACAATGCAAATGACTTTCCCTTCATCAAAATTTCCCCCTACATTTACCAGTAGGAACTCTGCGTTCTAATGTAAACAAGAGATATCCAATCTTTTTCTAATGTATATACTGGTCTCTTTATTATTCGTATGAGCTCAAAAATTCCTATTTTCTAATGGTTTATGTTTCATTATGGTACTTAATTATTTTTGTACACAAATTGCCTGAGATTTGATCAATGGTAGACATTCATATTGATTTCTATGTTCTTTTGACTCATCTCCATTCATTTTTAAGCACTTTCTTCTTAGACTAACAATACATTCCCAATTTATCTTTTACCAACCCTGCCATAGCATTAGAATCAGTCATTTATCCAAGGAGCCTTGGTTCGTTTTAGTGGATATGACTTGAACATCAAGTGCTTATTGCTATTTTGGCTGTCATTACTTCATGGACCTTTCATAGAGAAAAGCTAGGAAATATATGTATGCATATATACAGATACAAATGTATATATATACACACATATACATATAAAATATTTATCTACATGTATATGTGTCTATGTGTTTTTGTATATATATATACAGACAGACAGACATGTACAAGCATTCATATTTATACATGTGTACATATAAATAAATTTACATAGGAATGCATATATTTTAGAAATCCTGACTTCACATCTATACCTCCATTTTGAGTCTATCCTTACAGGCTTCTTTTTTGCTTTTCTTTTTTCCATATTTCTCTCTCTCTATTTCCTAAATGAAACCTTAGGTCTGAATTAACACATTGACTCAAGAGTTCAATCCTCCTCCGCTCATTAAGACCAGCAGGTTCTGTTTGGGTTCTTTCTCACATCACTGCAGTCTGAAAATTCATCTTCTGAAATAAGGAGAGACAATCTTAGGGCTCACTTCATATTTATTCCTTCTCTTCTTCTGCAGCCTTTTCTGTTGTTTCATACATTTATTTAAGGTGGTAGAGTAAATTTCACCCCAGTTACCACATAATGAATAAAAGTGAGTGTGTCCTGCAGAAGCTAACACTATACTTCAATAAAAAATAAAATAAAATAAAATAAAGCTTGTCATTTACACTTGAACAAAAGTGAATGTGTCCAACAGATTTTTTTTTAAAGCAAATGCTTATGGGATGGACAAATCTGTGTCTTTATTAATAAACTCATAAACCATGGATCCAAGTTGAAACCTTATCGTTATCCTTCCTCATGAGGATATTAACAAGTTCTGTTTGGTTTATCTTGGTCACATTCCTGAATCCAACTTCTTCATCCCTTTTCTTATTGCTAAACTCTTAATCTAATCGTTGTCTCATAACCCCTCCCCTTGGGTTGTAAAAGAGCCTATTAGCCAGTTTCCCAGCCTCTTATTTATTTTATCCCAAATCAGTCTACTACAGTGAACCTGAGACTCAATTTTGATCATGGCACTTTCACTAGGCAAACATCTTTGGTGGTTTCATCCTGCTAATACAGTGAACTTTACTTTTATATCAAACTATACATGGGGCACAGAATTTTGTCCTTTCTTTTCCCCTTTCATCCATTCACCCAGTACTCAAGCAATACAAAATTAGGAATGTTTACTCATACCTAAATGTGTAAAATATATTCACAAGTGTTCAACAGGACAAAAGTTCACATCAAATAAGCTTTGCTAGTTGATTAAATCTAAACAAGTTTCCAGCATCCCTAGGAGTCAACTTCCTTTTCTATATCACAAATGTAATCATTGTAATTATCTCACAGTTCTTCCTTGAGAATCAAATAATATGTTTCTATCTGTAAGTAAACAGTAAAAAGTTAGCTGTGATAATGTTGATGATAATGATGATAATGCATATGTTTTTCTAATCACTTTGAATGTTTAACTCTTCTCCAAGCCTAGAAGTCCAATGTATTCTCTAAGACACTTTTCTTCTTCGCTTTAACTTACATATATAATCTAATCATTTTCACTACTTCCAGAATGTGATCTTGCTTGAACAATGGAGACATTATTGGATTTGCTCTTTGTTAACTAGTCAAGGCTTGAGGGAAAGTCTACATTGCAAAATATATGGTGGCAATAGTCTGCAGAGCATCTGAACCACCATTAGTCCATGTTTGCAGAAATATTTGAAACATTATCACTATTATCTGTATATTCTAGAAGTAAAAAAGCTTCCTTTTCTATTTGGATTTGGCTTGTCTCCAAGTTAAGTGACTCTTTATCAGGTGTTTAGGTTGATAAGATCCATGTTTTAGGATTACTCCATCAACAAGTATAGAAGTTAAACTAGAAGCTAGAATAGAGGACTGCAAGAACAACACTGGTCAGAGCTAATGGGTACCTGAACAAAAGCAGAACAAAAAAATTAACAGAACAGGGCTTTCCTGGTGGCGCAGTGGTTGGGAGTCTGCCTGTCGATGCAGGGGACACAGGTTCGTGCCCCGGTCCGGGAAGATCCCACATGCCGCGGAGCGGCTGGGCCCGTGAGCCACGGCCGCTGAGCCTGCGCGTCCGGAGCCTGTGCTCCGCAACGGGAGAGGCCACGGCAGTGAGAGGCCCGCGTACCGCAAAAAAAAAAAAAAAAAAAAAAAAAAAAATTAACAGAACAAAAAAATTAAATTCTCTGGGGCTACTAATATGAGCCAAGCATTCTATCAGGCAGACATCAGGAAGAATCTCATTTCACAGATGAGAAAGCTGGAGATCAGTCAAAAATTTTTTCCCCAATATCACAGAGCTTGCTTGTGTTAAGAGGTAGGATCTCTGCTTCCACATCTTGCACTTTTTATCTGTGGGTCCTCAGGGATCCTGATATCACCCCCCAACCACCCCAAACACATTCACAAAAACAAACACAGATACTTATTCCAGTGATCCTCTGAAGCTCTACTGTCTTTGGGTGAAATATTTCACTCAAAAAGAGGAGTAAAGTATTGGGAAGAACAGAAACTGACCTGAAATAGACCTGAGTTTTGCCTCAGGTCCTCCACCTTCTAGTAGGGACAATTTACTGAACAACTCTAAGCCTCAATTTAATCACCTGGAAAAATCATAACCCTTACAGTCTTATGTCAAAGGCTAAGTAAGATCATAAATACATAATCATCGGGTCCTATGTCTCACAAAAAGTTCTGACCTGCAATGCCACATTCAAATGCTTTATCAGGATATTGTGAAGTAGCATCCCCACTGAAAAAGAACTCGGTCATTGGTAAGAGTGAGGTCTATTCTAGATGTCCATGCCCCTCGGCTTAAGAAAGCAAGCAATGTGTTGCTTCCTCAAAAAGAGGAGGTCATCATGTCTTTGGGGAGAAGCTAGCAACCAAACCCTGTCTGTTGCTGGGTCCTCCTCAGGAGAGCAGGTCTAAATCTCTAGAACTTAGATGGCCCCTAGTATAGCACAGGCAGCAGAGATGCATGGGAGATAGAAGTGCATTATTCAGAAAGGCAAGAATTGTTTATAAATTTGGGAGGGACTGAAGCTGCAGCTGAGGATGCTTAGAACAATGCAGAGATACAGTGAGAGAACAAAACAACTTTCCTCTTTTATTGGCATAGTTTGTTTTAGCATAGAGAGGGAAGGGGAAATAAAATTTGGGGAGCACACATATACGTGCAAAGTGGTAGATACTTGACATGTTTTCGTACTTAACTCTTTCAACAACTCAATGAGAAATTATAATCCCCCTTTTTGAGGGGAAAGATTGAGTCTCTTAAGTAACTTTGCTGTGCTATTTAGCAAGGAAATAGCAAAACTCATATTTGAACCAATATGGTTTGCTCTAAAGCCTGTGCTTTTTATATTCCATGTTAGTCCATGGGGAGCTTCTGCCTCTTATTTTCTGTGAGATGAAGGCATATATCCATAGACCTGAAAATTAAAATGAAAAGGAGGTATACTGGCAAAGGTCCCAGCAGGAAGCAAATGGCCTACTTAAATGGCGTAATTTTAGGAGAGTTTAATAAAGGATTATGTACAAGGTATGAATAGGATTACAGGAAACCAATAAAAAATGTAAAGGCAGCATCAAACTAGCAGCAAAGGAGCAACTAGTATCCTACATCTGAAGAGATAAAGGGAGGGAGCAGAAACCAGAACCCATAGAGAGAAGTAGAGCTGGAGAGGAGGAAATACCTAGAGGAGCTAAGGCCTTCAGCGAAAGAATACAGCCACTGCCAACCCATCGTCCAGCAGGAAAGAGGTCAGGGGAATAAAAAACACTGAACTCACTCTACTCCCATCTTTTAGTGCTTCTCACTAGTCAAACCACCTGTAACCCAGAACTCAAGCAAGCTTTTTGATGCAGCCTCAAATTACCTACAATTGGGGACATAGCTTTAGTGGTAGATCACATGCTTTGCATGTATGAGAACCCAGGTTGTATCTCAGGGTACCTCCAATTTAGCTAAACTTTGATAATAGGAGTTCAAATTTATATCTCATTTATCCTTAGCAGGTCTTTCTTCAAATATTAAAATAAATATATAGGTTGTTGGTACAAAATTGTCTACTTCCTGGAACAAACAGAATGATGGAGAGTAATGGACCCAAATGCGCAAAAAGAAAATATCCATGAGTTTGTTTTCTATGCCTGTGAGTCTCTTTCTGTTATGGTTACTAAAGGGGAAAGGAGTGGAGGGATAAATTAGGAGGTTGGGAGTAATATATACACACTACTATATATAAAATAGATAACCAACAAGGACCTACTGTATAGCACAGGGAACTATACTTAATATTTTGTAATAACCTATAAGGGAAAAGAATGTGAAAAAGTATATAAAACTGAATCACGGTGCTATACACCTAAAACTAACACAACATTGTAAATCAACTATATTTCCATTTTAAAAAAAGAAAACAAATAAATATATATGAAACAAAAAGAAAAGAAAGGAAGAAAATATCCAACAGTTGAACTTAAATTATACTCAGGCTGAACATGGGAAACTGAAGCACCTTCACATATCCAGGCCAAAGGTGTGTTAAAAAAGCAGCAACCTGAGTCCTGTTCTCAAGGAAACTTTAACCATCAAGAACAAAAAGAATAACCAAATAAAATATGCGCGGAGCTGTCATCAGCATCTGTGTGGTCTGCTTTAGAAGAGCAAAGAAAAGTTTCTAGAAGACAATGACTTCAGGTGTCAGATGAAGAATCTATTTAGTATCAGGGAGTTCTAGCAGAGGTAATTAAGTAATACCAAAGGCAAGCACATACTACTCACTTAAACTAGCCTCTTAACTCCAGATTTCATTATCATCTCTTTAGAGAAAATTAGTATCTCCCTTTATAGTGTATTCATTGTATTTTGTTTGGCTTTTGTACTTACATTTAAACTGCTTGGCCTTTTTTATTTTCCATTTGAAACTAGTAGTTGACCACAAAGAAAATTTGGAAAACAAAGAAAAGTAGAAAGAAGAGATCTATAAGCCATGATTCTATTTCTCAAAGACAATCACTAGTAATACTATATTTTGAACACCTTTTCTTGGCATACTTTTATTTGCTCAATACTTTTTCCAGATATCATTTTATTTGCTTATTGTACATAATTGTTACCATCCTTTAGATCAGTAGTTCTCAAAATATGGTCTTGGGGCCAGCAGCATGGGCATCACCTAGAAACTTGTTAGAAATGTAAATTATTGGGCACCATTCCAGACCCACTGAATTAGAAACTGGTGTTGAGACTCAAAAATCTATGTTTAGGGCTTCCCTGGTGGCACAGTGGTTAAGAGTCCGCCTGCCGATGCAGGGGACACGGGTTCGTGCCCCGGTCCGGGAGGATCCCACATGCTGCGGAGCGGCTAGGCCCGTGAGCCATGGCCGATGAGCCTGCACGTCCGGAGCCTGTGCTCCACAGCGGGAGAGGCCACAACAGTGAGAGGCCCGCGTACCACACAAAAAAAAAAAAAAAATCTATGTTTAACAAGCCCTCCAGGTAACATGATACATGCTGAAGTCTAAGAACCATTTTATATTCTAGAGCTATTTTATATTCTATATTTTTTCACTCAATATTATATTAACATTTTCAATATCATGATTAACACAATCATTTTAGTAACTGATTACGATTTACAATCCTGGAATTATAATTTATAATTTATATTTATAATTTATAATCCTAGGATTTATAATCCTGGAGTAGATAATTCATTTTAATCAGCTGTTCATTTATTCATTATTTTGTAATATACACTGCGTACTTCTATGTAACAGATAGTGTTCTAGGTGATATGGATATAATATTGAATGAAGAATATTCTACTTAATCATTACTAACTTTGATTATTTCCAATTTTTACCATTGTAATTAATGCTGAAACTAAATACCTTTTTTAGTGTAAAGGCTTCCCCCCTCCCCGTTTATTTTAGAAGGAAAAAAGGAAAGAATATCTAAATTAGTATGACTTTGAGTTCCCCATATTTCCATCAAAAGAATCTTTTATTTTTCCATGATTCTCTTCTCTTTATTAAGATAAAAAAAATTCTATCATCTCAGGTCGCACAATAGTCCAATCCTGTCCTTCCCTGCTTCTCAGAGAGAAACATTAGAAACTCTACCTAATTCTGAGAAAGAATCCATTCTCTGCTATTATTACTGAAAATATGTGGTCCCAACTGTTTGATGCAATTCTTGTCCCGTTCAATCATGGTTAAAGCATTTCCAAAACTGCTGGTTAGCAATAATCTTTTATTTCTGATTAATAGGGAGAAATATACCATTTCTTTCTCTAGTACTATTCTCTGCTGTGATCCCCAGTGTGTGCCTGGGCTCCCCACATGCCCTTTAATTTGTATGTCTTCACACACTGGCCTCATGGCCCAGAGTGGCTTGATATGAAGACATTTTATAAGCCACAGATGGTGCCAGGAGAAAAACATTCCTCTCAGACCCTTTAGAATGGGGTTGAACATGTCTGACTCTCCCCTCCCTTTTTGTGAATTTCTATCCCTTCTCATCCAGCCGGTTGACCTAAGACAGGACTAACTTGGCCCATCAAAGTTATTTAACAATGTTGAATCCTTACATGGAAGAGATCTGGTCTAGTTTACTCTTTCTGAAGGTTTGTTGGGCCTTTTGCCATAAATAGAGAAAGGATCCAATCTATTAAGCAAAATCAAGTAAATATATGTCTATTTGTTCAAATACTGAGGGTTAATACAGCTACATAACTGAAAAGGGACATCCTAAAACTAACAGCCTGTTATCCAGGATTATTGGATACTTGCTTCAATAAATATAATAGAGACTGAAAACTTTTAACTATTTTCAATGTATTAACATATAGTTATTGAGCATCTAGCCACTACAGGATGCATCAAACCAAAGCAGGCAAAAATCCCTGCACCCTTATGGAGCTTACATGTTGATGGAAAACATGGACATGAAACAAACTTCAAATAATTGAAGTAAATTACTGAGTTCTCAAAAAGTAGAGTGATTTAGAGAAAAAGAAGGTAGGGAAGATGAGGGAGCCAGTTGTAACTTTAAATATTATCCTCTGGAAAGGATTTCCTAAGAGGTGACATTTGATCTAAGTCTTAAGGGAGTTGAGGTAGTGAGCCCTGTAGTTATTGGGAGAATGTTCTAAGATCACCTTCCACACATACCTGGAACTCTACTGGGGAAATCACTGAGGCTGAAGCAGGAGTGGGAGTGGGCAGACATAAGGAAGAACTTCCTGTGAGGAATTGTGGGGATCTGAGTTTGTGTATCACATGACCTGCTCTCCCATGTGTGCTTGGGGCTTCATGAAGTCCTTGAGATTGGGGGAGAGGAAGGGCCTGGTATGTGAAGGAAGTCTGGGAGAGGAGGGAGGAAGCTGAGGTGGGGACCCACCCCCAACTCTGTCTCTGTGATCATTCTCTACTGCATCCAGAGTTTGAGGTTTAAGTGATTTCGATGTGTTTAGTAAATCCTAGGATCCTTGGATCTGAGGCAAAGTTGCGCATGGCAAAGTATTAACTTAAGGAATTTCTAACACCCTGGAGGCTCAAGACAATAATTTCAAGTATAAAAATATAAAAAAATAAATGTCTCATCCATAATGTTTTTATTGAATACATGATGAAATTATATTTGGAATAAAATATTCAATAAATAAAATTAAATTATTAATAAAATGTTATTTAAATTAATGTTAATTTTATTAAAATTAATAAAATGTCTTAGTTAAATAAAATATTACAATTATATTACCCACTATTTTTTTAATGTTTTTAATGTGGCTATTAGAAAATTTTAAATTACATCTGTGGATAGAGTTGTTAGTTAATGCCAAGGTGGCAACTATATTGCAATATATAAATGTATGAAATCAACACATACACCTCAAACTTATACATATGTCAAATATATCTCAAAAAATAAATTTTAAATGTTTTGTGGTTCAAATTATACTTCTATTGTATAGCTCTATTTTAAAAGCTTCATAAAAGGCCTCTCTCACTTGAGACCATCCCCATTCTGTCTATGGAATCTGCATCTCTCTATATAAACTTGCTTTCACTTAAAAAAGAAAGTTTAATAATAAAGTATTTTTTAATATTTACTACTTTTGGGCTTCCCTGGTGGCGCAGTGGTTGAGAGTCCGCCTGCCGATGCAGGGGACACGGGTTCGTGCCCCGGTCTGGGAAGATCCCACATGCCGCAGAGCGGCTAGGCCCGTGAGCCATGGCTGCTGAGCCTGCGCATCCGGAGCCTGTGCTCTGCAAGGGGAGAGGCCACAACAGTGAGAGGCCCGCCTACCGCAAAAAAAAAAAAAAAAAAAAAAAAAATATTTACTACTTTTAACATTTTTATTTCAAAATAATTATAGACTTACAGGAAGTTGCAAAAATAGAACAGAGTCGTTCAGTGTACCCTTCACCCAGTCTTCCTTATGTAGCTATAGTAAAATATCAAAACCAGAAAATTGACATTGGCAAAATGTTTGTGTGTTTTAGTTCTATGCCATTTTAGCACGTGTGTACACAGATTCATGCAGAGAAATCACAGTACAAAACCATTCCATGACCACAAAGGTCTCTCTCATGTCACACTTTTTATGGTCATATCCATCCCCTCATCCCATCCCTGTCCCCTAGCAATCACTCATCTGTTCTCCATCTCCATAACTGTGTCATTTTGAAAACATGATATAGATGGAAACACACAGCATGTGGCCTTTTTAGATTGTTGTACTTCACTCAGCGTACCATCATTTTGTATTTCTCTTTTATTTTTGGTTATGTGTTTGCTTGAAATTTTTTCTTTGTTGATATACAGTAGCTTTGAATTTTTATTTAGTCAACCATATTGATTTTTTCCTTTGAGGGTTCTTCTGCTGCTTTAAAGATTAGAAAGCTCTTGTACCTCCAGAGTTTTGGTAAAAGTACTCTTTTATTTTCTTCAAGCTATATTATGGTTATTTATTTGTTGTTACATATAACTCTTAGACAATTTGGGACTTATTTTAGTTATTGTAGGTTTTTTTTTTCAATAGGGAAATTAATTGTCCCAAAACTTTGCTTAAAAAAATGTTTTCTGTCACTCATTTGTTTTTTTTTTTTTTTTTTTTTTTTTTTTCTTTTTGCGGTATGCGGGCCTCTCACTGTTGTGGCCTCTCCCGTTGCGGAGCACAGGCTCCGGACGCGCAGGCCCAGAGGCCATGGCTCACGCGCCCAGCCGCTCCGCGGCATATGGGATCCTCCCAGACCGGGGCACGAACCCGTATCCCCTGCATCGGCAGGCGGACTCTCAACCACTGCGCCACCAGGGAGGCCCACTCATTTGTTTTTGATGCTTCCTGAAACACTAAAGGTGCTCAGTAAATGCCTGCACCATAACCTGGGCTTAGTTTTGGAAACAGAAAGTTGACCACATGGATGTTGAAATTACAGACCATTGGAAGGAATTTAACTGCACCTTTCATGCACATCAAGTTCTATCACTAAGTTTGCCTTATTCTGTAATCTTACTAGTCAAGAATCTAGGGCACTGAATGTAACACAGAGCAACCTTGGGTCATAGTCCAGGACAGCAAGAGAAACCAAGACACAATATACCTGAGGGCTGAGTCAGAGATATTATCAAATAGTCTTGCAAATTCAAGAGGAATCTTCTTGATGATCACTGCCGGGAAAAATGGAGCAGTAATCCATGACCACTGGTATTGGGAGGAAAAGTCTGTACCTACTGAAACGAGATTATCTTCCCACCTGAAGCATTTCAGATTTGTTACTGAAATAAAATTAAATATTTATAGAAAAATAAAGAAGAAAATAAACTATCCATCTTGTAAGATGTGTGAATTGTCAGGTCAGTTCCTATGTCTTAAAATCTTTGATGGGCTGCCTAGGTCAGCAGACAAGAGAAGATACCAGTGGCTGAGGTAGGGAAACTTACTATGAGACAGGGGTAAGTTCAGACACACCAAGACCTAGGATGTAGGAGGAAAGAGTTAACTCTTGGCATAGTTTGTGACTTATGCAGAAACTTCTCTGATCCTGCAAATTATACTAATGCTTTGGCCCAAGGGAAGGAAAGAAAGGATGTGTGAATAAAGGTGAGCATAGTACTGCAGACTTATAAATGAATGGGACTTAGGTGTGGACCAAATGATCCCTGAGTTCATTCCCAATGTCTAGTTCCATACGTACTAGTGATTTTTCTCTGGTGAGTGTCCTGACAATGTGAAAACTATGGACATTCTATATTTGAGTCTTTAGAACAACAACCAGCAAGTTACTCTATCAGTGAAATGAAAAGGTGAAAGTTTCTTGCACACAACTGCCTTACTTGCCTGGTTGAGCAATAATGAGACAGACATACTTCATGGGGGTGCAGCAGAACTGACCCATTAAGACAGCAATAACTAAAAAGGCCATCTCCTCCAGTAAGCCATGAAGAGCAACTCTGTTAAAAATCCACTGGAATCTCTCTTTCACTCTCATATTTTAAGATAATTTGTTGATATTTCTATAGTAATATTTATCAAACTATTTTTCCTAAAACTTTATTCATATATCCCTACTTCTCTTCTAGAACTAGACTATGCTCCTAAGCATATGAGCAATAACTTAACTATTTTTGCATCTTCAATGTCTACTGCAGTATCTAAGCCTCAGACAATGCTTAAGGAATCTTAAACTGTATTCAAGCAATCATAAATATGGAAGATTACTAGGAAACATGCATACTGTTACCTCAATACTATCAAATGCAGTAAGAAATTAAGAACAAGGGCTTTGGAATTGTAAAAACCTGGGTCTTGAGGCTTTGATACACTACTGCTTATCTCTGCAGACCTAAAAATTTTTCTAAGCCTTAATTTCCTCACTTGAACAAAAGGATATAATAATAGTACTTATGCAATAGGGATGTTGGAATTATTTGTCAAGTAATTCATAACATGTATTTAAACATAGTGTCTAGCATATAGTATGTATTCCATAAATATCAGTAATTCTTTCGGTAAATGGAAAATGAGATAGAAACACCTATTAGTAAGTACAATTCTTAAGTGGAGATTCAATTTAATTAGAGGAAGTATACAATTATCATTATAACCTTAAACTCAGGAAACAACTGAGTAATTTATTCACTTGGAGTTGGAAGAGCAGTATTTAAGCGAATTCTAAAATCGACCTCTGGAGAATTGATTGTGAACTTCACTCTTGATGTGATGGCTAAATAAACAATTACTTATTAACTGCTGCCTGGAGGTTCACATTTTAATCTCCTGAACTAGCAATAAAGTGAAGATTTGATTTGGGGATTTAAAATCAGGCTATAGATAACTTGCAGCTAAGGTGAGAAAGTAACTGGAAACAGGGAGGCTTGGGTCAAATGGCAAAAACACAGTTTAGTTGTTGACCAAGAAGAGGGGCTGAGGAGACATTTTTGAGGCTAAGAACACTTGGGACAATTTAGAGATGGATGACTGGGACACTCCTCAATAGCATTTAATGATTTTTCCCTTGAAGGCACTGCCCTTCAGTGCACTGCCTTCCCCTGACTTGTTCTCTTCTTTCCACTGTGAGAGCAGCACCTCAATTACTTGTGCTTTCAATGTTGACAAGGTGCTACTTACACAATGGATGTTTCTGAGGGTTGTGGAAAAGGAATGTTTTGAGACCACAACCACTGCACATGTTGATGCAAAGAAAATGCTGAGAAAAAAAAAGAAACTCTCAAATATCACATCAGAGCTGGATATTGGTCACACAGTAAAACCAGACAGTCTGAGGTCTATACTCTGGGTTTGCAACCAGCTACAGTTGACCCTTGAACAACGTGTGTTTGATTGCATGTGTATTTTTCAAACCTTTTTCAAAACTATGGTACTACACAGTCTGTGGTTGCTTGAATATCCAGCTGCAGAGGAACCATGGATACAGAGGATCGACTATAAATTATATTTGGATAAATGCCACCTTGTTTACGGGTCAATAGTGGCAGTATGACCTTGGACAACTTCCTTCACCTCTGTGACACCCAACTTCTTTATTTGTAAATTGGGCATAAGAGTATCAACCTCAAGAGGCAGGCAGTTCTCCTATTAAGAGCTGGTGGAAATCCCAGAGACATCCTAAAGCACTCCGTCACCGTCTTTGCCTTACCTTCCTCAGCTATGAATTTCTGATCATTCCTTTCCATGAAATCTAAATCTGACAGTCATTGTTTTTGTACACTGCTGCCACCAGGGGGCATTGACCCATACAGGATCCATGATGACTGTCCAATAAATATTACTTAACTTTAAAACAACGAAAAGAGTTTTAGAACCTATTCTGAAAACAAATGTCTTTCTGCCAGATAGCCCAGAACATTGTGAATCTTTGTTCATTTGTTCAATATCAGACAAGGAACATTCATCCTGCCACAACCAATGACACTTAAGGAATATAAGATTTAAATCTTATACAATAATATTAATTAAGATTTCTGCAGTATCCCTTAATTTTTCTATTTCCAGAAAAGTGGTCCTCCTAGGATGCTCATGAAAAGTCACCGTGCAAGTGGGGAAGGCTCCATACATTTTTTTCAGTGCTGCTTCACTTTTACATGGCCAAAGGCACCACCATGGAGGAATCACACTTTCCTACATATCATACTAAATAGATTAGCTTTCCTTTCCAGTTCTACTCCCTTTGTCTGGGGCTAGGAAATTACTATGGTAAACATAAATGTTTAAGGTCAGCTCCATGCCCATCTGCATGTGCAATAGAAAGCATTCCCCTATAGGATATTAATGTTCAGAGTCCATACCGGTGAGTACCTAAAAGCTGCTCTCCAACCTGTCAGGGCAAGTAAATAAATGACTCATGGGAAGGACTGGATTTGGTCCCAAATAAAGCATCTATGTCAATTAGCAGCATGCATTTTGCATTTCATAAGGCTGACTGCAGTACCTAGGAAATACCCTTTCTTTCTTACCTCTGGGAACCCCAATATCAACATGAGGGTCCCTTATTATCTTGGGTCATTGAACCTAGGTTTTTGAGGACTAAAGCAGATCACAGCATGTATAAACAATGATCAATGTGAGTTTATATTGGAATTATTCTAATATAATCATAAAGTTAGAATCATTTCTCTCTTCTCTGTCAAACAATCAAAAAGTTAACTTACTGGTTTTCAGCGTTTTGTAACCTCACATTATTCAGATTAAAACAAACCTCTAGTAAAACACCAGGACTCACTCATTCTGTCACCTCAATCAATGTAAGAAATTCAAAGCTTGCCCTACATTCCAGTTTTTTTTTTATATTTTTGAATTTTATTTTTTTTATACAACAGGTTCTTATTAGTTATCCATTTTATACACATCAGTGTATACATGGCAATCCCAATCGCCCAATTCATCACAGCACCACCATCACGCCCACTTTCCCCCCTTGGTATCCATACGTTTGTTCTCTACATCTGTGTCTCAATTTCTGCCCTGCAAACCAGTTCATCTGTATCATTTTTCTAGGTTCCACATATATGCGTTAATATACGATATTTGTTCTTCTCTGTCGACTTACTTCACTCCATATGACAGTCTCTAGATCCATCCATGTCTCAACAAATGACCCAGTTTCGTTCTTTTAAAAGCTGAGTAATATTCCATTGTATACATGTACCACATCTTCTTTATCCATTCGTCTGTTGATGGGCATTTAGGTTGCTTCCATGACCTGGCTATTGTAAATAGTGCTGCAGTGAACACTGGGGTGCATGTGTTTCTTGAATTATGGTTTTCTCTGGGTATATGCCCAGTAGTGGGATTGCTGGGTCATATAGAATTTTATTTTTAGTTTTTAAGGAACCTCCATACTGTTCTCCATAGTGGCTGTATCAATTTACATTCCCACCAAAAGGGCAAGAGGGTTCCCTTTCCTCCACACGCTCTCCACCATTTGTTGTTTGTAGATTTTTTGATGACGCCCATTCTAACTGGTGTGAGGTGGTACCACATTGTAGTTTTGATTTGTATTTCTCTAATAACTAGTGATGTTGAACAGCTTTTCATGTGCTTCTTGGTCATCTGTATGTCTTCTTTGGAAAAATGTCTATTTAGGTCTTCTGACCATTTTTGGATTGGGTTGTTTGTTTTTTTAATATTGAGCTGCATGAGCTGTTTATAGATTTTGGAGATTAATCCTTTGTCTGTTGATTCATTTGCAAATATTTTCTCCCATTCTGAGGGTTGTCTTTTGGTCTTGTTTATGGTTTCCTTTGCTGTGCAAAAGCTTTTAAGTTTCATTAGGTCCCATTTGTTTATTTTTATTTTTATGTCCATTACTCTAGGAGGTGGATCAAAAAAAATACTGCTGTGATTTATGTCAAAGAGTGCTCTTCCTATATTTTCCTCTAAGAATTTTATAGTGTCCGGTCTAACATTTAGGTCTCTAATCCATTTTGAGTTTATTTTTGTGTATGGTGTTAGGGAGTGCTCTAATTTCATTCTTTTACATGTAGCTGTCCAGTTTTCCCAGCACCACTTATTGAAGAGACTGTCTTTTCTCCATTGTATATCTTTGCCTCCTTTGTCATAGATTAGTTGACCATAGGTGTGTGGGTTTATCTCTGGGCTTTCTATCTTGTTCCATGGATCTATGTTTCTGTTTTTGTGCCTGTACCATATTGTCTTGATTACTGCAGCTCTGTAGTATAGTCTGAAGTCAGGGAGTCTGATTTCTCCAGCTCCGTTTTTATCCCTCAAGACTGCTTTGGCTATTTGGGGTCTTTTTGTCTCCATACAAATTTTAAGATTTTTTGTTCTAGTTCCATAAAAAATGCCATTGGTAATTTGATAGGGATTGCATTCAATCTGTAGATTGCTTTGGGTAGTATAGTCATTTTCACAATACTGATTCTTCCAATCCAAGAACATGGTATATCTCTCTGTCTGTTGGTATCATCTGTCTGTTGGTATCATCTTTAATTTCTTTCATCAGTGTCTTATAGTTTTCTGTATACAGGTCTTTAGTCTCTCTAGGTAGGTTTATTCCTGGGTATTTTATTCCTTTTTTTGAAATGGTAAATGGGAGTGCTTCCTTAATTTCTCTTTCAGATTTTTCATCATTAATGTATAGGAATGCAAGAGATTTCTGTGCATTAATTTTGTACCCTGCAACTTTACCAAATTCATTGATTAGCTCTAGTAGTTCTCTGGTAGCATCTTTAAGTTTCTCTATGTATAGTATCATGTCATCTGCAAACAGTGACAGTTTTACTTCTTCTTTTACAATTTGTATTCCTTTTATTTCTTTTTCTTCTCTGATTGCCATGGCAAGGACTTCCAAATCTATGGTGAATAACAGTGGTGAGGGTGGACATCCTTGTCTTCTTCCTGATCTTAGAGGAAATGCTTTCAGTTTTTCACCATTGAGAATGACGTTTGCTGGGGCTTTGTTGTATATGGCCTTTATTATGTTGAGTTAGGTTCCCTCTATACCCACTTTCTGGAGGGTTTTTTTCATAAATGGTGTTGAATTTTGTCAAAAGCTTTTTCTGCATCTATTGAGATGATCATGTTTTTTCTTCTTCAATTTGTTAATATGGTGTATCCCATTGATTGATTTGCGTATATTGAAGAATCCTTGTATCCCTAGGCTAAATCCCACTTGATCATGGTGTATGATCCTTTTAATGTGCTGTTGGATTCTGTTTGCTAGTATTTTGTTGAGGATTTTTACATCTATATTCATCAGTGATATTGGTCTGTAATTTTCTTTTTTTGTAGTATCTTTGTCTGGTTTTGGTATCAGGGTGATGGTGGCCTCATAGAATGAGTTTGGGAGTGTTCCTTTCTCCACAATTTTTTGGAAGAGTTTGAGAAGAATGGGTGTTAACTCTCCTCCAAATGTTTGATAGAATTCACCTGTGAAGCCATCTGGGCCTGGACTTGTGTTTGTTGGAAGATTTTTAATCACAGGTTCAATTTCATTACTTGTGATTTGTCTGTTCATATTTTCTATTTCTTCCTGGTTCAGTTTTGGAAGGTTATACCTTTCTAAGAATTTGTCCATTTCTTCCAGGTTGTTTATTTTATTGGCATAGAGTTGCTTATAGTAGTCTTTTAAGATGCTTTGTACTTCTGCAGTGTCTGTTGTAACTTCTCCTTTTCAATTTCTAATTTTATTGATTTGATTCCTCTCCCTTTTTTCTAGGTGATTTTGGCTATTGGTTAATCAATTTTGTTTATCTTCTCAAAGAACCAGCTTTTAGTTTTATTGATCTTTGCTTTGTTTTCTTTGTTTCTATTTCATTTATTACTGCTCTGATCTTTATGATTTCTTTCCTTCTGCTAACTTTGTGTTTTTTTGTTCTTCTTTCTCCAGTTCCTTCAGATGTAAGGTTAGATTGTTTATTTGAGATTTTTCTTGTTTCTGAGGTAGGCTTGTATAGCTATAAACTTCCCTCTTAGAACTGCTTTTGCTGCATCCCATAGATTTTGGATCGTCGTGTTTTCATTGTCATTTGTCTCTAGGTATTTTTTGATTTCCTCTTTGATTTCTTCAGTGATCTCTTGGTTATTTAGTAATGTATTGTTTAGTCTCCATGTTTGTGTGTTTTTTTAAGTTTTTTTCCCTGTAATTCATTTCTAATCTCATAGTGTTGTGGTCAGAAAAGATTCTTGATATGATTTCAATTTCCTTAAATTTACTGAGGCTTGATTTGTGACCCAACATGTGATCTATACGGGAGAATGTTCCATGCGTACTTGAGAAGAAAGTGTATTCTGTTGTTTTAGGATGGAATGTCCTATAAATATCAATTAAGTCCGTCTTGTTTAATGTATCATTTCAAGCTTGTGTTTCCTTATTTATTTTCATTTTGGATAATCTCTCCATTGGTGTAAGTGAGGTGTTAAAGTCCCCCACTGTTATTTTGTTACTGTTGATTTCCTCTTTTGTAGCTGTTAGCAATTGCCAATTATGTATTGAGGTGCTCCTATGTTGGGTGCATATACATTTATAATTGTTGTATCTTCTTCTTGGATTGATCCCTTGATCATTATGTAGTGTCTTCCCTTGTCTCTTGTAACATTCTTTATTTTAAAGTCTATTTTATCTGATATGAGTATTGCTACTTCAGCTTTCTTTTGATTTCCATTTGCATGGAATATCTTTTTCCATCCCCTCACTTTCAGTCTGTATATGTCCCTAGGTCTGAAGTGGGTCTCTTGTAGACAGCATATATATGGGTCATGTTTTTGTATCCATTCAGCAAGCCTCTGTCTTTTGGTTAGAGCGTTTAATCCATTCACGTTTAAGGTAATGATCGATATGTATGTTCCTATGACCATTTTCTTAACTGTTTTGGGTTTGTTTCTGTAGGTCCTTTTCTTCTCCTGTGTTTCCCACTTAGAGAAGTTCCTTAAGCATTTGTTGTAGAGCTGGCCTGGTGGTGCTGAATTCTCTTAGCTTTTCCTTGTCTGTAAAGCTTTTGATTTCTCCATAGAATCTGAATGAGATCTTTGCCAGGTAGAGTAATCTTGGTTGTAGGTTCTTACCTTTCACCACTTTAAGTATATCATGCCACTCCCTTCTGGCTTGTAGAGTTCCTGCTGAGAAATCAGCTGTTAACCTTATGGGAGTTCCCTTGTATGTTATTTTTCATTTTTCCCTTGATGCTTTCAATAATTTTTCTTTGTCTTTAATTTTTGCTAATTTGATTACTATGTGTCTCGGCGTGTTTCTCCTCGGGTTTATCCTGTATGGGACTCTCTGTGCTTCCTGGACTTGGGTGGCTATTTCGTTTCCCATGTTAGGGAAGTTTTTGACTATAATCTCTTCAAATATTTTATCTGGTCATTTCTCTCTCTCTTCTCCTTCTGGGACCCCTATAATGTGAACATTGTTGCACTTAATGTTGTCCCAAAAGTCTCTTAGGCTGTCTTCATTTATTTTCATTCTTTTTTCTTTATTCTCTTCTGTGGCAGTGAATTCCACCATTCTGTCTTCCAGGTCACTTATCCATTCTTCTGCTTCAGTTATTCTGCTATTGGTTCCTTCTAGTGTAGTTTTCATTTCAGTTATTGTATTGTTCATCTCTGTTTGTTTGTTCTTTAATTCTTCCAGGTCTTTGTTAAACATTTCTTGCATCTTCTCGATCTTTGCCTCCATTCTTTTTCCGAGGTCCTGGATCATCTTCACTATCATTATTCTGAATTCTTTTTCTGGACTGTTGCCTATCTCCACTTCATTTAGTTGTTTTACTGGGGTTTTATCTTGTTCCTTCATCTGGTACATAGCTCTCAGCCTTTTCATCTTGTCTATCTTGCTGTGAATGTGGTTTTTGTTCCACAGGCTGCAGGATTGTAGTTCTTCTTGCTTCTGCTCTCTGTCCTCTCTACATTCCAGTTTTGCAAATGTTGAACTATTTTCACAATTTTTTCCTTCTTGTTCGACCTGTGATTCAATAATTCTTATTTTTCAGTAGTTGGCAATATTAAAAAACGTGGAAGCATGTCTTGTGCTATCATCTGTAGCAGGGCATCATACAAGAGCCTGGGTCTGAATAGCCCCAAAGATCATGTCCATTTGGGTGCTCCTTTTATAATAACCACATTTCTCATGAATCTATCTTCCATCCTCAGAAACAATTCACCTTTCTTTTAAAATTCTTTTACCCACCACCATCCACTGGCCACCTAACAGTTAGGTCCTGTGGAAAGTCATGCACCAAAGCTGACAGCAAGCCACATTTTCTCCTTCAAATACTACCCATCCAAAGGCAATTTACATCCTTTAGCTCAATTCCCTTTTTTCCATCTTCAAAGGCAGCAGTGGAGCACCTTCTCATCCTTTTCTCCCTCCCTCTGCTACCATCTTCATCATCACATCATCTTTTGTCTAGTTCTAACTACTCCCTCATTCCTCTTGTAGGATACCCTTGTTATTACATCATGTCCAACTGGTAAATTTATGATAATTTTTCCATTTCAATATCCTTAACTTGATCACATCTGAAAAGTACTTTTTTTTTCTTTTTTGCTGTAAAAGGCATAAGAGCATTTATAGGTACTGGGAATTAGTGGGTAGACATCTCTGGCATGGGGTGACACTATTCAGTCCCTCATAGACACCTATGTCCTTCCAGTGGTTATTTCTCCTAGGTATGAGTATATAATTAGGAGGGGTGTCCACAGCAACTTTAGTATCACCACTTGGACTCCCTATCCCTTCCTACCAAATGAGAAAAACAAAGCAATACTGCACCAAGAAGGAGAAGACCATTACATAATTTGCCAGTATCATTTAAAAAAAAAAAAGGTACAGGGAGTTATTTATTTTTATCATTAACTCACTTAACTTTCCTATTGAATCAGTGAAGGAAAAAAAAAGATCTGAGAGAATGACAGTAGATATTTTTTTCTGCTTAATCAAGGAGGAGCCCCATTTCTAACAACAGTTGAGGTGTGATATTCTTATTTGAGCAAATAAATTCAACCTCTAATAACTAATTGGCTTATAGCATTAAACCTGGAAAATAGATATGTTTCCTCATTTGTTCATTCTTTCTTCCTTCCTTCCCTCCTTCCTTCCTTAAAAATGAAAACATTATGCACTTTTGGTTGAGCAGCCAAATTAAACCAGTAATCTTGGTTGTAGGTTCATCCAGTGGTGGATGTTTGCTAATGTTGAAAATTCTGCATCCATACATAGTCGCTCTTTGGGGAAATGTCCCATTGTGTGTCATTTTAGAAAGATACAGTGCCATGACTCTCTAATTATGACAATTAGAGTTTGGGACACATAACCTAGTCTCAGCCAGGATGCTTTTTATCTGAGATTTTCAATATTGGTAATATACTTATTCATGACTCAAAACTGGGGTTCAGATTCAGGGACAAGACTAACACAAAGGAGATGGTAACATTAAATGAGCAAGTGTGAAATAAATATTAGTGAGAAAGCCCCACAATTTTAATAATGTGTGCAGAAGTTTAACCAGGAAAAAAGGAGTGGGAGCTAGAGCACATAGTTGACAGAGTGGGCAAATATTCATTGCTAATGGATCCCTTTATATACTTGAAAAAAAAACCCACCCATTTTCCTGTACCCAGTGCCTTCTGACTGTCCTTCAGCCCTTTTCATAGCAACATGACACAGTACTCATCTCAGTCATTTAATTAAAAAGACCTTTTAAAGCTTAACAGCTTTGCAGAGAATGGACATTTTTACAATCTGCATATTTTGTGGCATTTGATTTAATTTACAGCTCAATGAACTTGTCTCTAACTGTCTGAAACTGACACTCTATATTTACTTCTTTTTCCTCTCGGCTTCCTATTAATGATCTTGAACACTAATAAAGATTTACAAGAGTTGTGACTTCCTGACCAAGCATAACGTTGTTCACCAGTGATAAAGCAGAAGAGCAGAGTTCTCTATCTCAAGACCACACTGAATTTTGTAGATGCAACACGTATTTTAGTTTCAACTTCTTTCCATTATTTTCAATCCATTATTAATATTTTTAACAAGTACTAATAAATAATTTCAACAACGTATTCATAACAGTCCAACTGTAGATTCAAGTTCCAAAATCAAGTTACCCTTAGACAGGCTTGGGTATATAACTCACTATGAATCAAATAGCAATGGAAGATAGACAAAGGCAGGGCAAAAATATTTCCTGGATCAGATTTAGGCCAATGATTTAAAAGGAAAAGAGAGATGGGGGGGGTGGTGATGGGGAGAGAGAGACAGAGACAGTAAGAGAGAATAAGAGAGAGAAAAATAGGACTATTAGATCACTAAATTTCATTCTGCTGGGACCTTGACAAGTTCTCTAGGTAAGTAATACAGAAAGTACGCCCAGTTGGATGCTTTTCATACTCTAACATTTTGCTGGGGATACAGCTTCAGTGCAATTTCCAGATGAGTTAGTCTAAGCCACTGATTACCTATGAAGACACATTTTATACCCTGTCCTAAGGCTAATATTAAAATCAGCATAGATCACTCAGCAGGAGAGAATGAGAAAAATAAACAGTGCTTAGGAAATGCAAGAGAGGGCCAATTCTAAGAGTTTACTGTTCATACTCAAAACCCTTTAATCTTTTCCCCAGTCACTGAGAGCTTCAATTCTAGCACCAGGTACAGCGATGGTGCTTGTCCTTGAATCTAACCCATCCTTGCAGGAAAGGGGTACGTGTGTGTGGTCTTAAGGCTCTTTAGCCTTAATACTTTTCTGAGTATTAACTGAGAAAAATCTATACTTTGTGAATGTGATTAGCCAGCTGGGGAAAGAAATAAGAGATCATCTCTAAGTGAGGGTCTGAGGAGTGCAGGAACACCTAAGACTCCAATCAAGGTGATATGGGTCTAATTTGACAAAGACTGTCCTGGAATGATATTGTCAGTCTGTATGAAAAATGGTATCAAATGTATTGTTTTCTGTCTGGAGAAAGGAGGAGGAGAGAAGGGAATGGCAGCCTACAGAAGAGGGACAATAAGAGAGCCTGAAACTGGTGTTGTATCTTAAACACTATGCTGCAGACAGAGCCATGGAAAAAAATCTGTAAGGACTGTTTTATTTTGTTTTGTTTTGTTGTTATTTTTCTGTTATGAGGGATGAAATTACAGTGTCCTGTGTAGAAGATGATCTTTCAGAATCAACTACCTTCTTTTTTCCTCTTCCATATCTATCGTCACTTCTGATTATTATAACCCCCTGCTCTGAAACGCACGTGCACACACACACACACACACACACACACACACACACTGTACCTCACATCCCAGAACACGGTTTATTAAATTTACATGATTATAATAAAGAACACAACCTTCTGTGAAAGCAGTGATGTTTTCTCAGAAAGGACTGATATAAATTATTATTAAATTGACCACATGGCTTGGTTTGCTCTGAACATTCCTGGCCACACCAGTGTTATTTAACTAATTGCTCCAAAATACAGTGGTTTAAAACACAATTCTAATTCTTCTGGTCTCACTTTGGGTTATTCATGCAGTTAAAGTCATCTGGTAGCTTTAGTGTGGATGAATGTTCTACGATGGTTTCTTTATTTCTGGCTATTGGCTGGTTATTCTCAGGGAGCTCCAGGGCCAGCTTATTTCAGCTATGCATGTCCTTTCATCCTCCAGGATCCTACACCTGGTTTTTTCAAATGATGGTCTTAGAATAGCATTCAGAGAAGATGAGAACGGAAGCTGCAAGTCCTCTCGAGGCCTAGGCCTGGAATTTCCACATACCCCTTTGTCATACTCTATTGGTCAATGCACGCCATAAAATCAGGCCATATTCAAGAGGTAGAAAATAGACTGAAGGCATAGAGAAGTTATTTATTTCCACCTCTTGATGGGACGAGTAGCAATGTCATATTACAGAATGGTGTGCATACAAAGATGGAAGGGATAATTTCACTATCTTTGCAAACAATCTTCAACACTGATTTACAACTGTTTAATTATTAATGGTTATTCCTTTTGATTTAAAAAGTGTCCCAGTTTGAAAAATACACTACATCATTATGTTCATCATTGTGAAAGAAATGGGCTTAGACAGGAAACCACAAAGGACTTCACAGAGACAGAAATGGAACTCCTGTTTCTCTTTTTTTCATGCATTCACTTGGATGTAGATGAGAAAAAGGACAGATATCTAGGAATGGTATGTTAGATGGATGTTTCTAAAGTGGCACACATCACATAGAGGTAAGACCCTCAATTGTGTAGGATACAGTCTGCGAGGAAATACAAAATCAATAAACAAATACCCATTACATCTCTATGTACTAACAACAAACAATTTATAAATAAAATTCTAAATAATGCCATTTATAATAGCATCAAAAACCACACCAAATACATGGGAATAATTGAAATGATAAATGTAAAAGACTTCTACATGAAAAATTATAAAATATTGCTAAATGAAACCAAAAAAATTATGTAAGTAAATGAAGAACTACACAATTTTGATGATTTGGATAATTCAATATGATCAAAATTATTTTTTCCATAAATTAATATATAGGTTTATCAAAATACATATCAAAAGCTCTGCAAAAATTTGAGGACTAATAACTTGATATTAAATTTAAATGAAAATGCAAAGTATCTCCAGTAGCCAAAACAATCTTAAAAAAGAAAAGTATGGGTTGAGTGCTCATGTTACCTGGTTTCAAAATTTACTATAAAGCTGCAATAATCAAAACATAATTGCATTAGGAATTGCAAAAGCAATCATGAAGAAAAAGAACAAAGCAGGAGGCATCACCCTCCCAGACTTCAGACAATACTATAAAGCTACAGTAATCACAACAGCATGTTACTGGCAGAAAAATAGACATATGGATCAATGGAACAGAATAGAGAGCCCAGAAGTAAACCCCCACACATGTGGTCAATTAATCTTCAATAAAGGAGGCAAGAATATACAATGGGGAAAAAACAGTCTCTTCAGCAAGTGGTGTTGGGAAAGTTGGACAGCCACATGTAAATCAATGAAATTAGAACACACCCTTACACCATACACAAGAATAAACTCCAAATGGCTTAAAGACTTAAATATAAGATGTGACACCATAAAAATGCTAGAAGAGAACATAGGCAAAACATTCTCTGACATAAATCGTACCAATGTTTTCTTAGTCAGTCTCCCAAAGAAATAGAAATAAAAGCAAAAATAAACAAATGGGACCTTATCAAACTTATAAGCTTTTGCATAGCAAGAAAACCATAAACAAAATGCAAAGACAACCTACAGACTGGTAAAAAATATTTGCAAGTTATGTGACTGATGAGGACTTAATTATAAATATACAAAGAGCCCATACAACTCAACACCAAAAAAAAAACAAGCCACCCAATCAAAAAATAGGCAGAAGACCCATTTAGACCTAAATAGACATTTCTCCAAAGAAGACATACAGATGGCTAATAGGCACATGAAAAGATGCTCATCCTCGCTAATTATTAGAGAAATGCAAATCAAAAATACAATGAGGTATCACCTCACAATGATCAGAATGGCCATCATCAAAAAGTCTACAAACAAATTCTGGAGAGGGTATGGAGAAAATGGAACCCTGTTGGGGTATGGAACCCTGTTCCGTACTGTTGGTGGGAATGTAAATTGGTGCAGCCACTATGGAGAACAGTATGGAAGTTCCTCAAAAACCTAAAAATAGAGTTGCCATATGATCCAGAAATCCCACTCCTGGACATATATCCAGACAAAACTATAATTCGAAAAGATACATGCACCCCTATGTTCACAGCAACACTATTTATAATAGCCAAGACATGGAACAACCTAAATGTCCATCAACAGATGAATGGATAAAGAAGAAGTGATATGTATGTGTGTGTGTGTGTGTGTGTGTGTATATATATATATATATATATATATATATATATATATACACACACATACACAATGGAATATTACTCAGCCAAATGATATCACTTGTATGTGAAATCTAAAATAGGACACAAGTGAACATATCTATGAAACAGAAACAGACTCACAGACATAGAGAACAGACTTGTGGTTGCCAAGGGTGGGGGGAGGGATAGAGTAGGAGTTTTGTATCAGCAGATGCAAACATATATAGGATGGATAAACAACAAGGTTCTACTGTATAGCACAGGGAACTATATTCAATATCCTGTGATAAACCATAATGGAAAAGAATATGTAAAAGAATATATATATATATATATATATATATATATACATATATATGTGTGTGTGTGTATAACTGAATCACTTTGCTGTACAGCAGAAATTAACACAACATTGTAAATCAACTATACTTCAATAAA
The DNA here is from genome assembly GCF_964165515.1 of Mesoplodon bidens. Taxonomy (NCBI): domain Eukaryota; kingdom Metazoa; phylum Chordata; class Mammalia; order Artiodactyla; family Ziphiidae; genus Mesoplodon; species Mesoplodon bidens. The sequence goes on from NC_138164.1 coordinate 68,360,025, forward strand.
ATTAAAAAACAAACAAAAACCATAATTGTATTAGGATAATAAAAGATAAATATATCAGTAGTCCAGAGAGAGACCCATATTTATATAGTCAATTGATCTGCAGCAATTACACCAAAGGTATTAACTGTGCAAAGATAGCTTATTCAATAAATGTTGCTAAGACAAATGGATACATCTATGGGGAAAAGGCAGTTTCCACTTCTGGCCAAGATGGATTAGAAGTACTGGATATAATCTCCAACTGTAAAGAATGAGAAAATTAGACTAAATATATGAAACCAGTGCTCTTAGACATTCAACAATAGGAAGCTCAGGACTGTGATCTTCAGAGAAGAAAATGCACAAAGTAAGCCTACATTTTCTGTGAACTTTACATGGAAACAATATGCAGAGGGCAAGGAAAGGGACAGAAGATCCAAACAGTCTGATCACATTGCTGATCTGAGGAGCTGGAAATCACGGTTCAAAAAGGCTTATGTAGCAGGAAAGTGTAAGGAAGATTCATACAAAGTATAGAGAGTTGCATTCATATAAAGTAGAGGGTTACATTGGAAAACAACTCCAGAAATCCACATAGGAATACTAGGGCATGCATGCATAAACTGAAACTCCACATTTTCAGTCAGAGAATGACCAGGGTAACATAAGCAGAACAATATCCCAAGCTTACCCAGGGAAGTAGAGGCTTAGCATTTTATCATTTAGCATGGAGAGGCCTCAGTGATCATATATGGCCATCAGTGGAAAGCTCAGAGGAGTCACAGGAGGAGTAGGACCAGACTACCATGAGAATGATGTTTCCACTAGATTCAACATAGCAAAAATTAAAAACAGGAATTGAGGGGATCAAACTCTTCTGCAATGCAATGCATACAAGTGTAACATTCTTTAAAAAAGAAGAAAAAAATATTGAGAATTTCAGCAATGTAAACTACAATGTCTAGAATGCAATTAAAAATTACTAGACAGGGGCATCCCTGGTGGTGCAGTAGTTGAGAGTCCACCTGCCGATGCAGGGGACATGGATTTGTGCCCCGGTCTGGGAAGATCCCACATGCCGCGAAGCAGCTGGGCCCATGAGCCATAGCCACTGGGCCTGCGCATCTGGAGCCTGTGCTCCGCAGTGGGAGAGGCCACAACAGTGAGAGGCCCGCGTACCTCAAAAAAAAAAATTACTAGACAAAACATAAAGCAGAATATATTATTTATAACTAGTTAAAACCTCTGTCAAAAGAAACAAAACATGAAGGACCAAAATGATGGATCTAGTGGCAAGAATGTTAAGGCAACCATTATAGGTAAGTGGATATATTTAAAAGAAAACATGTGAACATCATGAGAAAAGAAATGGAAAATAAAAGATTAGAGCAGAATAAAAGATGTGTGATCTCTAATACAAAACAATAAAAGCTTAAGCCACATTAAGCATAGACAGAAAAGGATTGAAATTTTGACAGAGCCTCAATGACTGTGAGACAATATTAAGTAACATAACATATTTTTTTACTCATTCACTCATTCATTCATTCCTTCTTTCCACTCAGTATGTAATTACCTAGAAACTATAATGTACCTGGCACAGAACTAGGCACTGGGGCTGGATAAGTGTGGCCCAGAACAGATATGCCAACTGCTTCCATAGGCTTAGAGTTGTGGAGTGAGGAGCAGACAGTAATTAAGTAATCACACAAAGTGATGTCTAGTTACAAATTGAGATGAGTGCTTTGACACAAAGGAGCCTGTGATAAATAAGCCTGACCCAGATTTGGAGGGTGGGAAGGCTTTCCAAAGAAAGTGGCCCTTGGGATCTGAAAGATGAACAGAAATTAACTAGAAGCAGGAGGTGGGGCAGATGGGAAGGCATCTCAGGCTAAGGGAACAGCTTGTGCGAAGGCTCTGTGGTGGGAAGGAACTTGTGTGTGCTGGACCACAGAGTTACATAACATATGTTTAAATGGAGTCCCAGGAAGTGGAACAGGAAAAAATATATGAACAAATACTGCCACCTAAAATTCCAAATTCAAACAAAACTGTAAATATAGATGTAGGAATCTCAACACACTCCAAACAGGGTAAACACACACGTGTATTTGCATGCATGTGCATGCACTCACATACACACACACATACATCACAAGGGACATCAAAACTGGTTGCTGAAACCCAGTATTAAAGAGAAAAATCCTAAAATAAAGCAAAAAAAGAAAAGGCTTAGTACAAAGAAACAAAGATAAGGATGACAAAGACTGCTTATCAGAAACTGTGCAGGTCAGAAGAAAACGAATAAACATTTTGAATGTACTGAATGGAAAAAAAAAACTGTCAAACTAGAATTTTATATCTGGCAAAAATATCATTAAGAAATAACAGGAAAAAATTCAGACAAACAAAATTTGTGAAAATTGATTGTTAATAGGCTTAGCATACAAGAAATGTTAAAGGAAGAAGAAAAAAATTCCAGATGGAAATACATATCTTTGCAAATTAATAAAGAGCAATGGACAGTGTAATTATGCAGGTAAATGAAAGACATTTTTATCTCATTTTAAATTACTTCACACATGATTGACTCTTTGAAGCAAAAATAATGACAAGGTATTGAGGGATTTAAAACATATGTAGAAATAAAATGTAAGACTACAATACCACCAATGCTTAGAATGAGAAAATGGAAATATATGATTCTAGTGTTCATGTATTCTATATGAAGTACTATAATATTATTTAAAGATAGACTGTGAAATGTTAAGTGTGAGTATTATAAATCCTTGATGAAGTATTTAAATTTTTAAAAAATATGCTGGTAGTTGAGATAAATAAAATAATAAAAAATACTTAATTAGTTTAAAAATAGTCAGGAAAACAAGAAAACAGGACCAGATAACTTCTTTTTTATCTTTATTGGAGTATAACTGTTTTACAATGTAGTGTTAGTTTTTGCTGTACAACAAAGTGAATCAGCTACATGCATACATATATACCCATATCTGCTCCCTCTTGAGCCTCCCTCCGACCCTCCCTATCGCACCCCTCTAGGTGGTCACAAAGCACTGAGCTGATCTCCCTGTGCTATGCAGCAGCTTCCCACTAGCCATCCATTTTACATTTGGTAGTGTATATATGTCAATGCTACTCTCACTTCATCCCAGCTTACCCGTCCCCCTCCCCGTGTCCTCAAGTCCATTCTCTACATATGCATCTTTATTCCTGCCCTGCCACTAGGTTCATCAGTACCATTTTTTTAGATTCCATGTATGTATGTTAGCATACCGTATTTGTTTTTCTCTTTCTGACTTATTTCACTCTCTATGACAGACTCTAGGTCCATCTACCTCATTACAAATAACTCAATTTCATTCCTTTTTTGTGGCTGAGTAATATTTCATTGTCTATATGTGCCACATCTTCCTTATCCAATCATCTGTTGATGGACATTCAGGTTGCTTCCATAGGACAAGATAATTTTAAATAAACAGGTAGAGCAAAGAGAAAACCAATAGAAAGATGGTAGATTTAAAAAGAACAATCGGGACTTCCCTGGTGGCACAGTGGTTAAGAATCCACCTGCCAGTGCAGGGGACATGGCCTCAATCCCTGGTCCAAGAAGATCCCACATGCTGCAGAGCAGCTAAGCCCATGCACCATAACTACTGAGCCTGCACTCTAGAGCCGGCAAGCCACAACTACTGAGCCCGTGTGCCACAACTACTGAAGCCCATGCACCTAAAGCCCATGCTCCACAACAACAGAAGCCACTGCAATGAGAAGCACGCGCACTCCAATGAAGAGTAGCTCCTGGCGGAGATCACCTTCCTCCCCACGGATACACCAGAAATACAGCTACACGTGGAACAACTCCTACAGAACACCTACTGAATGCTGGCAGAAGACCCCAGACCTCCCAAAAGGCAAGAAACTCCCCACATACCTGGGTAGGGCAAAGCGGAGAGATTCCCGCACAGAGGATCGGTGCCGAGCGGCACTCACCCGCCCGAGAGGCTTGTCTGCTCGCCCGCCAGGGCGGGCGGCGCTGGAAGCTGAGGCTCGGGCTTCGGTCAGAGCGCAGGGAAAGGACTGGGGCTGGCGGCGAGAACTCAGCCTGAAGGGGGCTAATGTGCCACAGCTAGCCGGAAGGGAGTCCGGGAAAACTCTGGAGCTGCCGAAGAGGCAAGAGACTTTTTCTTCCCTCTTGATTTCCTGGTGCGCGAGGAGAGGGGATTAAGAGCGCTGCTTAAAGGGGCTCCACAGACGGGCGCGAGTCACGACTGAAAGCGCGGAGCCCAGTGACGGGCGTGGGACGCTGGGGCTGCTGCTGCCGCCGCCAAGAAGCCTGTGTGCGAGCGCAGGTCACTGTCCACACCGCCCTTCCGGGAGCCTGTGCAGCCCGCCACTGCCGGGGTCCCGGGATCCGGGGGCGGCTTCCCTGGGAGAACGCACGGCGCGCCTCGGGCTGGTGCAACGTCACGCCGAACTCTGCCGCTGCAGGCTCGCCCCGCACTCCGTGCCCCTCCCTCCCGCCCGGCCTGAGTGAGCCAGAGTCCCCGAAGAGGCTTCTCCTTTAACCCTGTCCTGTCTGAGCGAAGAACAGACGCCCTCCGGCGACCTACACGCAGAGGCGGGGCCAAATCCAAAGCTGAGACCCAGGAGCTGTGAGAACAAAGAAGAGAAAGGGAAACCTCTCCCAGCAGCCTCAGAAGCAGCGGATTAAAGCTCCACAATCAACTTGATGTACCCTGCATCTGAGGAATACATGAATAGACAACAAATCATCCCAAATTGAGGAGCCAGGAGTCAGTGCTGTGCCTCTGAGGTGGGAGAGCCAACTTCAGGACACTGGTCCACAAGAGACCTCCCAGCTCCACATAATATCAAACGGCGAAAATCTTCCAGAGATCTCAATCTCAACACCAGCACCCAGCTTCACTCAACGACCAGCAAGCTACAGTGCTGGACACCCTATGCCAAACAACTAGCAAGACAGAAACACAACGCCACCCATTAGCAGAGAGGTGGCCTAAAATCATAAAAAGTCCGCAGACACCCCAAAACACACCACCAGACGTGGACCTGCCCACCAGAAAGACAAGATCCAGCCTCATTCACCAGAACACAGGCACTAGTACCTTCCACCAGGAAGCCTACACAACCCACTAAACCAACGTTAGCCACTGGGGACAGACACCAAAAACAACGGGAACTACGAACCTGCAGCCTGCAAAAAGGAGACCCCAAACACAGTAACATAAGCAAAATGAGAAGACAGAAAAACACACAGCAGGAGAAGGAACAAGATAAAAACCCACCAGACCTAACAAATGAAGACGTAATACGCAGTCTACCTGAAAAAGAATTCAGAATAATGATGGTAAAGATGATCCAAGATTCTATTTCCCAGATCCAAAATCTTGGAAATAGAATAGACAAAATGCAAGAAACAGTTAACAAGGACCTAGAAGAACTAAAGATGAATCAAGCATCGATTAAAAACACAATACATGAAATAAAAAATACTCTAGATGGGATCAATAGCAGAATAACTGAGGCAGAAGAACGGATAAGTGAGGTGGAAGATAAAATAGTGGAAATAACTGCTGCAGAGCAAAATAAAGAAAAAAGAATGAAAAGAACAGAGGACAGTCTCAGAGACCTCTGGGACAACATTAAACGCACCAACATTCGAATTATAGGGGTTCCAGAAGAAGAAGAGAAAAAGAAAGGGACTGAGAAAATATTTGAAGAGATTATAGTTGAAAACTTCCCTAATATGGGAAAGGAAATAGTTAATCAAGTCCAGGAAGCACAGAGAGTCCCATACAGAATAAATCCAAGGAGAAATACGCCAAGACACATATTAATCAAACTGTCAAAAATTAAACACAAAGAAATCATATTAAAAGCAGCAAGGCAAAAACAACAAATAACACACAAGGGAATCCCCATCAGGATAACAGCTGATCTCTCAGCAGAAACTCTACAAGCCAGAAGGGAGTGGCAGGACATAATTAAAGTGATGAAGGAGAAAAACCTGCAACCAAGATTACTCTACCCAGCAAGGATCTCATTCAGATTTGATGGAGAAATTAAAACGTTTACAGAGAAGCAAAAGCTGAGAGAGTTCAGCACCACCAAACCAGCTTTACAACAAATGCTAAAGGAACTTCTCTAGGCAAGAAACACAACAGAAGGAAAAGACCTACAATAACGAACCCAAAACAATTAAGAAAATGGGAATAGGAACATACATATCAATAATTACCTTAAATGTAAATGGACTAAATGCTCCCACCAAAAGACACAGATTGGCTGAATGGATACAAAAACAAGACCCATATATATGCTGTCTAAAAGAGACCCACTTCAGACCTAGAGACACATACAGACTGAAAGTAAGGGGATGGAAAAAGATATTCCATGCAAATGGAAACCAAAAGAAAGCTGGAGTAGCAATTCTCATATCAGACAAAATAGACTTTAAAATAAAGACTACTAGAAGAGACAAAGAAGGACACTACATAATGATCAAGGGATCGATCCAAGAAGAAGATATAACAATTGTAAATATTTATGCACCCAACATAGGAGCACCTCAATACATAAGGCAAATACTAACAGCCATAAAAGGAGAAATCGACAGTAACACAATCATAGTAGGGGACTTTAACACCCCACTTTCACCAATGGACAGATCTTCCAAAATGAAAATAAATAAGGAAACACAAGCTTTAAATGATACATTAAACAAGATGGACTTAATTGATATTTATAGGACATTCCATCCAAAAACAACAGAATACACATTTTTCTCAAGTGCTCATGGAACATTCTCCAGGATAGATCATATCTTGGGTCACAAATCAAGCCTTGGTAAATTTAAGAAAATTGAAATTGTATCAAGTGTCTTTTCTGACCACAATGCTATGAGACTAGATATCAATTACAGGAAAAGAGCTGTAAAAAATACAAACACATGGAGGCTAACCAATACACTACTTAATAACGAAGTGATCACTGAAGAAATCAAAGAGGAAATTAAAAAATACCTAGAAACAAATGACAATGGAGACACGACGACCCAAAACCTATGGGATGCAGCAAAAGCAGTTGTAAGAGGGAAGTTTATAGCAATACAATCCCACCTTAAGAAACAGGAAACATCTCGAATAAACAACCTAACCTTGCACCTAAAGCAATTAGAGAAAGAAGAACAAAAACACCCCAAAGTTAGCAGAAGGAAAGAAATCATAAAAATCAGATCAGAAATAAATGAAAAAGAAATGAAGGAAACGATAGCAGAGATCAATAAAACTAAAAGCTGGTTCTTTGAGAAGATAAACAAAATTGATAAACCATTAGCCAGACTCATCAAGAAAAGAAGGGAGAAGACTCAAATCAATAGAATTAGAAATGAAAAAGGAGAAGTAACAACTGACACTGCAGAAATACAAAAGATCATGAGAGATTACTACAAGCAACTCTATGCCCATAAAATGGACAACCTGGAAGAGATGGACAAATTCTTAGAAATGCACAACCTGCCAAGACTGACTCAGGAAGAAATAGAAAATATGAATAGACCAATCACAAGCACTGAAATTGAAACTGTGATTAAAAATCTTCCATCAAACAAAAGCCCAGGACCAGATGGCTTCACAGGCGAATTCTATCAAACATTTAGAGAAGAGCTAACACCCATCCTTCTCAAACTCTTCCAAACAATATCAGAGGAAGGAACACTCCCAAAGTCATTCTACGAGGCCACCATCACCTTGATACCAAAACCAGACAAGGATGTCACAAAGAAAGAAAACTACAGGGCAATATCACTGATGAACATAGATGCAAAAATCCTCAACAAAATACTAGCAAACAGAATCCAACAGCACATTAAAAGGATCATACACCATGATCAAGTGGGGTTTATTCCAGGAATGCAAGGATTCTTCAATATACGCAAATCAATCAATGTGATACACCATATTAACAAGTTGAAGGAGAAAAACCATATGATCATCTCAATAGATGCAGAGAAAGCTTTTGACAAAATTCAACACCCATTTATGATAAAAACCCTGCAGAAAGTAGGCATAAAGGGAACTTTCCTCAACATCATAAAGGCCATATATGACAAACCCACAGCCAACATTGTCCTCAATGGTGAAAAACTGAAACCATTTCCACTAAGATCAGGAACAAGACAAGGCTGCCCACTCTCACCTCTCTTATTCAACATAGTTTTGGAAGTTTTAGCCACAGCCATCAGAGAAGAAAAGGAAATAAAAGGAATCCAAATTGGAAAAGAAGAAGTAAAGCTGTCACTGTTTGCAGATGACATGATACTATACATAGAGAATCCTAAAGATGCTACCGAAAAACTACTAGAACTAATCAATGAATTTGGTAAAGTAGCAGGATACAAAATTAATGTACAGAAATCTCTGGCATTCCTGTACACTAATGATGAAAAATCTGAAAATGAAATCAAGAAAACACTCCCATTTACCATTGCAACAAAAAGAATAAAATATCTAGGAATCAACCTACCTAAGGAGACAAAAGACCTGTATGCAGAAAATTATAAGACACTGAGGAAAGAAACTAAATATGATACAAATAGATGGAGAGATATGCCATGCCCCTGGATTGGAAGAATCAATATTGTGAAAATGACTCTACTACCCAAAGCAATCTACAGATTCAATGCAATCCCTATCAAACTACCACTGGCATTTTTCACAGAACTAGAACAAAAAATTTCAAAATTTGTTTGGAAAAACAAAAGACCCCGAATAGCCAAAGCAATCTTGAGAACGAAAAACGGAGCTGGAGGAATCAGGCTCCCTGACTTCAGACTATACTACAAAGCTACAGTAATCAAGACAGTGTGGTACTGGCATAAAAACAGAAAGATAGATCAGTGGATCAGGATAGAAAGCCCAGAGATAAACCCACGCACATATGGCCAACTTATCTTTGATAAAGGAGGCAGGAATGTACAGTGGAGAAAGGACAGCCTCTTCAATAAGTGGTGCTGGGAAAACTGGACAGGGACATGTAAAAGTTTGAGATTAGATCATTCCCTAACACCATACACAAAAATAAGCTCAAAATGGATTAAAGACTTAAATGTAAGGCCAGAAACTATCCAACTCTTAGAGGAAAACATAGGTAGAACACTCTATGACATAAATCACAGCAAGATCCTTTTGGACCCACCTCCTAGAGAAATGGAAATAAAAACAAAGATAAACAAATGGGACCTAATGAAACTTCAAAGCTTTTGCACAGCAAAGGAAACCATAAACAAGACCAAAAGACAACCCTCAGAATGGGAGAAAATATTTGCAAATGAAGCAACTGACAAAGGATTAATCTCCAAAATTTATAAACAGCTCATGCAGCTCAATAGCAAAAACACAAACAACCCAATCCAAAAATGGGCAGAAGACTTAAATAGGCATTTCTCCAAAGAAGATATACAGACTGCCAACAAACACATGAAAGAATGCTCAACATCATTAATCATTAGAGAAATGCAAATCAAAACTACAATGAGATATCATCTCACACCAGTCAGAATGGCCATCATCAAGAAATCTAGAAACAATAAATGCTGGAGAGGGTGTGGAAAAAAGGGAACACTCTTGCACTGCTGGTGGGAATGTGAATTGGTACAGCCACTATGGAGAACAGTATGGAGGTTCCTTAAAAAACTAAAAATAGAACTACCATATGACCCAGCAATCCCACTACTAGGCATATACCCTGAGAAAACCATAATTCCAAAAGAGACATGTACCAAAATGTTCATTGCAGCTCTATTCACAATAGCCCGGAGCTGGAAACAACCTAAGTGTCCATCATCAGATGAATGGATAAAGAAGATGTGGCACATATATACAATGGAATATTACTCAGCCATAAAAAGAAACGAAACTGAGCTATTTGTAATGAGGTGGATAGACCTAGAGTCTGTCATACAGAGTGAAGTAAGTCAGAAAGAGAAAGACAAATACCGTATGCTAACACATATATACGGAATTTAAAAAAAAAAAAAAGTCATGAAGGACCTAGGGGCAAAACGGGAATAAAGACACAGACCTACTTGAGAATGGACTTGAGGATATGGGGAGGGGGAAGGGTAAGCTGTGACAAAGCGAAAGAGAGGCATGGACATATATACACTACCAAACGTAAGGTAGATAGATAGTGGGAAGCAGCCACAGAGCACAGGGAGATCAGCTCGGTGCTTTGTGACCGCCTGGAGGGGTGGGATGGGGAGGGTGGGAGGGAGGGAGATGCATGAGGGAAGGGATGTGGGAACAGATGTATATGTATGACTGATTCACTTTGTTATAAAGCAGAAACTAATTAAAAAATTAAAAAAAAAAAAAAAAAGAGTAGCTCCTGCCCACCGCAACTAGAAAAAACCTGCGCGCAGCAACGAAGACCCAAAGCAGCCAAAAATAAAATAAATAAAATAAGATAAAATAAATGTATTAAAAAAATAAAAAACAATTAGATAATTACATTAAATGTAAAGTGTCTAAATACATCAATTAAAAATAGAGATTATCAGTCTGGATAAATAAGTAAAACTCAAGTATAAGCTGTGTATAATAAAACCACTATAAATATAAAGACACAGATATCATAATAGTAAAAGGTGGAAAGAAATATACCAGGCAAACACTAACACACTAGCCCATGTCCCTTGACTATATGACTCAATATTGTAAAGATGTTAATTTTTCACAAATTGACATATAGATTCAATGTGATCACATTCAAAATGAGAGCTGGCTTTTGGTAGAACTTGTAAAGTTGATTCTAAAATTTATATGGAAAAGCAAAAGACCTAGGCTATCCTAGAATTCAAGGACTGATAATAATAATGATATTAATAATAATAACAATAATATCTAGTAATTGCTAAGACATGTAGTACTTGCTAAGTATCAGGCAGTGTTCTAATTGTTTTATGTACATTAACTCATACAATCGTGACAATAACTCTATGATAAAGAGAATATTGTTATCCTTGTTTTATAGAAATGATAACAGACATAAAAAGGTTAAGTATCAAGATAGTGGCAGAAACAGGATTTGATATGTGAGTGTCCTTATTCTGTCATCTTGAGCAAGTGTCAGTGAAGGTCTATGAACTAATTTGTAGAACTATATTTATTTACTTTTGGTAAATTGATTACATTTACAGCTCTAATACTGTCACTAAGTCCACATCAATTGCTGTGGAAGCTTGTAGAGCTCTGCTCCTCTGACAAGCCACGTGACTTGCTCTGGTCATTGAATTTTAGGTTTGAAAAGTGCTTGTGTGATTGGGTTTGCCAGGGCAGCTTCATTGTATCAATTTTGTGCATTGGTGTTCCAGATTTGAGAAAAGGGTTTTCTGGTAAATACATCATTCATAGACAGATGATAGCTAGCTAGCTAGCTAGCTAGCTAGCTAGATTACTTCTTGCTTAATCCCATCATTTCTCTGATGGGTCAGAGTTCAGATGGTAGGGAAGGGAAATGATACTTACTAAGCACCTATGCTATGTGCTGATTATTTTTAATATATTGTTCCTTTTAACTTTACAGCCCTGGGAGATATAAGCTATTCATATAAATTTTTTTACTCCAAGAAGTTAAGTGATTTGTGTTCACACAGCTAGCAGGAGATAGAACTAGAATTGCTCACTTTTTTTTTTTTTTGTCCTAACATTTCTACTACACCAAGGGTAAGTGATTTGCTTCGGTTCCCACAGCAAGTTGAGCATAAGAACAAGGAAGGAACTGAAGTCTCATGCCTCAATGTGTAGAGGTTGTTCTATATCTTACCAAAAAATAACAAAAGTAATTGTGAAATGAAAGTCCTGCCTGAAAAGACACCAAAGCACATAACAGAAACAATTGGAAACCAACTAAAAAAGCATCAATTTAAAAATACCTCTTAATAAATAAGAAGATAAATAGCATCATGAATACTAATGTATTGCCAGCCTCTTTTTGGTAAAGCTAGCCATAGCTACTAGTAGTGAATTGCACTCAATAAGATTTTACAGTCATTAATTCAACCACTGATTTATGCTAACTCACAATGAGGAGCCACCGTAGTTCTGTTATAGTCTGAGCTAGCCCTAGCTAGGTAAACATAGAGAAACACAGTAAAAAACGTGATCACAAAAAAAGCTTGAATATGTACTATATGCTAAACACTGGGTTGTTATCTTTATGCATAATTTTAGTTAAACTTCACTACAACTCCTAAAGGTAAATTTATTAGCTCTATTTTGTGTATATGAGGAACCTTCATCAAGGTCAAAACTATTCAATGCAAATCCATAATTTGGCTCTAGAACATCCTTTTATTAGCTCTGAAATTGGTCAAATCACTTAATTTCTCTGAACCAAATTCGAGATTTAAAAAAACTACATATTACTTAAACTTAACTGGTTCTTTGGAGGATTCAATGATACATATCAAGTATATGTTCTAGTCCCCAACAAATAAAAGGAATGCTAAATAACTGTAAATTATGAGTAATGATATTGTCATTTTTCATTATTAATAAAATCATTTGAATCCCTGAATAAATTTTATAATTCCTCTATAAATTGGTTTATTTTTATCTACTTAATATCACTTGTTTACCTACCACCTCTGCTTCTATCACTTTTATAGCTCTGTCCTGTTTCTGAGTTCCTGTCTGGCCCTTAGTTTGGGGTACTCACTCACTCTGGCCCTGCTGCCCCTTTCATGGGGGCCTTACCTTGAATTCACTCATCCGTGCTCCATCACCAAGAGCATCTGTCAAGACTCTATTTGTCATTATTATCAAGGCCACGCCTAGTAGGCTGAGATTCACAGAGAAGACTGTAAGCTCTAGAATCAGGGCTTCCAGGGTGCTGACTAGCAAGCACACTAGCAGAACTCCAATTCTCAAGATTATCTGACAGAGGCTGAAGACACAAGGAACAAGAATCAGGCATTAAAGCTAATCTACAAACTAGGAACTAGAGCTTCAGCTAAAAGGTAAGAAGCACTTGATTGTTGGAACTAGTATTCAAATTTGAGTCAGACTAAGACAAACGCTGTTTGATATTCACTCCATGAATACTTTCTTGAAGATTTTTAAATCTCTACTTCTAGGATTAGCCTTAGGTTTTGAGTTGAATCTAAGCTAACAGTGTTTTCAAATACTTCCACATACAAGGAAGAACTTAATACCAGGCAGGAACTAAAACCATATTGCCTTTTTGCCCCAATTCTTCATTTGGGAATATATCCACTGCCTACCTCAAGCTTTGTAGAAAGATCACATGATACTATGTATGTGGAAGGGCTACATAAAGTATAAAGGTTTGCATCTTAATTGGCTTTATTTTTTTCATAGCATTTATTGTCTTCCAATAATCTTTGCATCCTGCTTATACATTATGTTGATTCATTAGTTTCCATGCCTTCTTACCAGATTCTGAGGTCCTGGAGGGTAGGAATCTGTATTTGTTTTGTTCACTGATCTGCCCCAAATATGTATCAATAAAGAATGTTCAGTGTATGTTATATAACAAAGAAATATTAATTAAATGAACAAATATGTTAATGTTTATTACTGTCTTAATTGTATTGGTTAAGATACTATCCATTTCAGGTGACAAGGTTGTTTCTATAGCAGCTTTCTAGAGATATAACTTTAACTCAAGGACTGACTAAAATGGAAAGAATATCAGATCTGAGCTGAGGCTGGAGAGAGACTTGTTTATGGACAGGTAAGCCCCATAGAGTTTATCAAATTACATAAAGTACACAACAACCTGTCTGCCTAAGAGTCTTGTTGGACTCAGCTATAGCAAAAACTAAAGAATTTCCAGGTTCCAAATGGCTTCATCTTTTTTCCTAAATCCAGTGACAGCATGTACACACAATTTCACTTAACTGAAATAATTTTAAGCATGATTAGATTCAGCCAAACAAATGTCTATATTGGACCAATAACACCAATTCCCTGAATCAGCTCTTTCCAGCTGGTCAATTTGGCTGTACACAATTACAGACTGGAGGAGATTTAGATGGGAAAGTAGCATGTAATTGTTCCAATCTCATTGTTTAGGATTGGGCTTTCAATTCCCTCCCCTGTGGGTCACAATCTGCATTTGAAACAAGTCCGAATAGATGTTTTTTCAAGAAGATAATAAAGCACATAATTTGACTGTTTAAAGATTAATTAAATGACAGTAACAGAGATCACATACATAAGCACTTCATCCATCCAATATTAGGGTGAGTACACAGAGACATGTGGCAATACATAGCCTGGAGGTAATCATGGATGGCTTCCAGGAAGAAGTGATGCCTCAAAGGTATCTTAAATGATGAAGAGTTAACTTGATAAAGAGAGAACAAGAGTTTTCCAGCAAAGAAAACATTGTGTGCAAAGGCCCAGAGGTGTCAGAAAGCATATTACAAATTCATATTACATATTTCAGAAAATCAGCATGACTGGGAATAGGGTGCGTGTCAACTAAGGTAGGATTTGACTGTCATTGAAAGGCACTGCACAGATATCCTTGGGAGCCTAAGAGTTTCAGAGAACATGATAAACTCTAAGGCGCTACTGAAAATAAAAATAGCTGACTTTTACTGAGGATGGATTCTGCCCTATCAGAAAGGTTAAGTAATTTGCCCCAAGGTCACATAGTAAAGTGATGCAGCCAGGATGGTACCCAGTCAGTCTGGCTAGAGATGCCATGTTCCCAGCAAGTATGTACTGTCAGGGGCCCCAAACCTGAAGCTTATGAAGGATCACAGCCATAGTGGAAAGGCACCCCCCTCTGGGTTATTCTCACTGTTCATCTCTTGCATGGGTGGAAATGCAATGTATTCTCTTCCCCCAAAGGGCAGAGTGCATTGTCTTCTCTGTGGGCATGTTGCTGTATCCAAAGCCCTCCCAGTGGCTGAGCAGATGTCCTGCCAGATGGTAGTCACTTGGACCTGAACCCTACTGTGGCAAGCAGCCAGGACAGTCGCCTTGTAATGGTTGTAAATGTCACCATTCTCACAGACTGGACAGCTGTACAGAATGTCCAAAGAAAAGCAGGTGCTGACCATACAGTACATGGTTTTGCTGTCCAACAGGAAGAAAAATTACAGTGTTCCTAGGCATATCCAAGACTGTACCTTTGGAATAGTTTTCCTTACTGCACTGAACAACAGGCTGCATTATACCTGGGAAGTCAAAGAAACATCAAGGAAAAATGTTATTATTCACAAACATTTCTGGTTATGTCAGCCTCATGGTTACCCAAGCTTTCCTGATTTACCTCCTGCTTACCTATTCATCTTTATCCTTCTGTGTTCAACTTGGGTATATCTTCCTCTGTGAAGGCCTCCCTGACTTTGTCTAAAGTTAACTAATAAACAGCCCTGTCCTCTGGGTACTCAGACTGGTAGGGGGGAAAAAGACATGTAACAAGCTGCAAATACAAGTTAGTATGTGTAAAGTCCTACATGACCCAAAGGAGATAATAACAACTTTCATGGCAGATTCACAGAAAGCTTCACTGAGGAAGAAAATGCTTGATTTGGGTCTCAAACTGTAAGTAAGAATTCAGTAGACAGATAAAAATTTGAAGGGAATCAAAGGAAAGAATCATCAGAGTAGAGGTTTATGGCTTTGAGTAGCACTGAGCAGTTGAATAGGGCCAGCATGCAGAAAGCTTTATGGAAAATGTATCAGTTTGCTTTTGCTGTGTAACAAAATCCAAAACTCAGATGCACACAACAATAAGTTGCAGGACTTTGGTTATGTCATCTGGACTTGCTCCCTCATTTGCAGAGGACTCTGCTCTTCTCAGTGCCTGGCTAAAGCAATTTAGCCAGAAATGCTCTGTCCCATTTGTTCATCATCCTTTCCCAGGACCAGCAGGATAGACTAGGCATGTCCTTTTCATTGTGATGGCAAAAGTACAAGAGAAAATCAGGCCAGTTATTCAAGCAGTTTTCAAGACACTGCTTACATCATATTTGCTAATATTTCTTTAATCAAAGCATGTCACATGGTTGGACATAGAGTCAAGGAGTAAAGACATTAGCCCCACGCTCAGTGGCAGGGCACTTTACTGTATGAGTATAGGAAGTATTAAAGCATTGGAGAAACCAACATATATGGGAAGTAATCAAGTGATGAGGCTGGGGAGGAAGGTATGAACCAGATTATGGGATACACTGTGGAATTTTCATGTCATCTCATCTTGTAGACAAGGGATGCATTAAAGCATTTTAAATAAAGAAATGACATGATTATATATGTATTTGAGGATGACCCCTTTCATCTCTATGTGAAAAATACTTTGAACAATATCAAAGATAGAGACAGAGAGAAGCTAAGAGTCTTACTGCTAAGGTTTTAAGTAAGGCAGTAGCAGTAGCAGAGGACATAGTGATAAGGACACTTAGGTGGTATATAAAAAATTCATACAATATGTGGTATCCAGAGACTGGTATAAAGGCAGTGGTGAGGGAAAGAGGGGAGCTTGAGAGTTCTGTCTTATCTGCCTTGGCTAAGGATAGCCTTATCCAAAATAATCAGAGAAAGCAAGAGGAAAATAAGTTATGGGAGGAAAACAGTAGGGTAATAAGTCAGGCAAGGACATGAGAAGCCTCTGAGACACCTAGAGGAAGACATCCTGTAGTTATTTGAAGTTGAGTAGAAGAGAATTCTAATATGGAAATACAACTTAAGAGTGGATGGTACTTCCATGGTATTGAACACTATAAGCATGATGGTGACTGCTCAGAGAAAAGACAAAAGTGTAGTGTGAAAAGTGTAGAGGTTTAAATTTGTTATTAGAGTATATCTTTGGGTCCCTTTGAGAATCTGAAGCAAGCCATGAATTCTCTCCCAGAAAACTACACAGGCACACATAAATCAATTTGTGAATACAATTCCAGGGCAGGGTGTGGATTTCATGAAGTCTATCTGAAGATCCGTTAAGGACTGTAGAAGCCAGATTACAAACCCCTCATTTAAAGGATGAGCGGGGAGAAAATAACAAATGAAAGAGATGAAAAGGAAGAGCTCTTATCAGAGAATAGAGACAAGATCTCCTGGGTCATGAACTCGAGTTCATTAAGTGCTAAAGTCCTAGTCACATTGAAAAGTTTAGAACAGACCTTCAGCAAAAAACAGAGTGGAGGGCAAAGAACCGGAGACAAAAGCAACAAGATAGTGGAAAACAATATGACTTTTTTAGTCAGCACCCATTTCTCAAGGCCACCTCAGGCACACGGGCCATCATTAATTCCTTCCTCACCAGTATGTGGGTATGAGGGTAACTATACCACCTGACTTGGCAGCCATGGCACAGGGCCCAGCTGTGAAACCAGCCAGGAGGAATCACATGTCAGTAACTAAGGGCCATCTTAAGAGACTGGAATAGGCAAAAGCTAAAAAGAGGGACTTGGGGGAGGGTGTTTAAAACCAATCAGTAGTCACAATTACCAGGGATTCCTGTGAGTTGGTGGAAGCTGGACTGAGAAGTTGGCATAAAAATCCTATTGGCACTGAAAGAGTCAAGTAATCCCCTGATTTCTTAGAGGGCAAAAATTATTAGTTCTTGCTTACTGGTACCCAGCACCTGGAACAAGATTTGGCAAACAGTATGAATGAATATGTGTCACATGAATGGATAATGGCAACTCTGTTAAGCACCCAAGAGCTCCCTCTCTTCACACTGACAAATGCCACCCTTCTCTGAAACATGTAAGCTGCTCTGATGACCAGCTTGTTGTCTTCTAGGAAAATACTGAGTCCTCTTTTCTAATTTATTCACCTTATTTTTGGTAATTCATGCCAAGTGTGACACAATTCAAAAACTCAGATACAATGTAAAGTGTTTTATTATTATTTTTCAGTTCTCTCTGGCGCCAAGCAAATTTGGCTATAAACAAAAGTGAATAAACCCTGATTTAAAAGCAATAATGCCGCTAGTGTGTGCACTAGAAGTACAATAATATGATGCAATACCACAAGGCCCTGTTTTAGTTAAAAGTCACATTAATGATTTCATCCTTCATAGTTGCCCAAAGAACCCTGAGAAAGAAACCTTCAACTCTTACATCGTTTTCTGTCTTAAGGGTAATGAACCATATGTGTAGACAGCTGCACTGTCTGTAAACTATGGTCATTAATTAGACAGGAGACAGTACACTTCCAGGGAGAGGTGGGTGGAGGGAGAAGAGGGAGACTTTGAAAAGTCACAGTGATTATTAATAACAGAAAGGGCAGGGAAAAGAGTAAAATGCTTGTCCTCCGTATTTCAAATATATTACATTGCCCATAGCAACAAAGTGGTGGAAAGGTCTGGAAAGCACAGTGAGAGTTTTGGAACTACGCATGAGGCTACAGTTAACCAAAACAGGATACTACAGGCAAAAATACATATAGACTCATCTATAGAATTCCATAGAGTATACCAAATTGGCAAAGCATATGCCCAAAGGAGAAAGATGACAATTTTGTCTTAAGGAGATACAATTATAGTACATAAAGTAAATCAATGAAATAAACAAGAAAGCACCCGGTCTGAGTTTTCCCCCAAGCATCAGGTATGAATCCCTAAACAAGATGTTGAGAACTTGGATGATTGGGACTATTTCATAAAGCCTGGGGCAAGAGTTCAAGTTGGGTCAAGGCAAGCAAGGACAAAGGTTACGAGGTGAGTCCATCCTATGGAGACGTGGTGTGTATCTCAGTATCCTTAGTCATTTTAGCAGATACATTAGACATCTCTGAAAACATGTCAAGAAACAGAGAATACCTGGAACATGTGTAAGAACTCCTGTTTCTTGAACCTTTTGTAATCATCACTAATTAGTATAATAATTCTGGCAGAGGCTGAGGTCTGTGATAAGGAACTAGTACATAAGCACCCAAGGCCTGAGACTGCATCTGTCTACTCAACACTTTATTCTCAATACCTCATGTAGTTGCTTGACAAATCATATATTTAATGAAATAATGAACTAAATGAAATAAAGCATATATGTAATGTAAAATAGTAATAACCTATCTATAAAAGAACCCAGAAATATATTAAAGAGAGAATGATAAACTAAAAAGTCCAGTATGTTTGGATGATAATGATGTATCAATGTAGGTTTAAGAATTGTAACAAATGAACCACTCTGGTGAGGGATGTTGATAGTAGGGGAGGCTATGCATGTCTGGGGAATGGATCCATGGGAAAATTCTGTACTTCTGCTCAATTTTGCTGTCAACCCAAAAATGCTCTAAAAAATAAAGTCAATAAAAAAAAAAAGTCAGAGAGATGAGGTTGAGAGTGACAAAGGCATGATTTTTGCTTCTGCCCTATGGAATGGCAATAACGACAAAGCTTATCAGTGCAGAGAAGAATACTAACATAGAAGGGTCAGACACACTAACAAAAAGGAGGGTGATTTAAAGAACCAATGAAGAAGTCTATACAGGAGAGTGGTGTGATCAGATTTACATCAGATGAGGATCCCTCCAGAAGTTGTACGATGGGTGGTTTAGCCGGTAGAGTGACTCAAAGTAGGAAGACCATTAAGGCACTACTGCACTGAGCAAGACATAAGATAGTAAGTATATGACTTAGGATTGTGGGAATAAAGGGGATGGGACAGATATTGACTCAGTAGAACTGATGTGACTTTGTGATACTTTGGTTATTAGGAAGAGAAAAATAAGAAAAAAAAATCTAGGGTAGCTTCCAACTCACTAATTTCATAACTACAAAACTTAGTTTTTAAATAAAACATTCATAAATGTTTCATGAACGAATAAATAAAACATTCACACTCTTCAAATTCTTATTATCATGCAAACTTCAGTGATACAATAACCAAGACATGGAAACAACCTAAATGTCCATCAACAGATGAGTCGATAAAGATGTGGTACATATATACAATGGAATATTACTCAGCCATAAAAAAGAATAATGCCATTTGCAGCAACATGGTTGGACCCAGAGTTTATCATACTACGTGAAGTAAGTCAGAAAAAGAGAGACAAATATTATATGATATCACTTATATGTGGAATCTAAAATATGATACAAATGAACTTATCTATGAAACAGAAACAGACTCACAGACATAGAGAAGAGAATTGTGGTTGCCAAGGGGGAGGAGAGATGGGGGGAAGGATTGATTGGGAGTTTGGGATTAGCAGATGCAAACTAGTATATATAGAATGGGTAAACAATAAGGTCCTATTGTATGGCACAGGGAAATATATTCAATATCCTGTGATAAACCATAGTGGAAAACATTATGAAAAATAATGTATATATGTATAACTGAATCACTCTGCTGTACAGCAGAAATTAACACAACATTGTAAATCAACTATACTTCAATAAAATAAAATTTTTTAAAAAACCGTGGTGATAGCTTGTTTATGCTCTTTTTTATTATTATTTAGGCAGCATTTGTTGAGAACCACATAACTACTGAGTAAAATGTTGAACAAGGTTGAAAAATGAATGAAAGAGGGAGGAGAAAGCACCGTGTGGATTATAAACATGTACTGCATTTGGGGGACTACCCTGTTTTAAATTTTCCTGTCCCAGTGTTCCCAAGGAGATTAGGACTTGTCAGACATAGTCCTGATTTTGGTTCATAAAACACTGATGCTGTGATGGTGGCCAGCAGTTCTCAACTGTATAATTGAAAAGGCCTTTACAGGTTCTTCTGCCAGCAAATCTGGATCACTGCCCCTTCTGATGCACCAAGGAGACAAGCTGGGTTATCTGTGTCAGAAATTCCCTTCACAAACACATGATTTACCTCCAAATCAACCCTCCTTAAGAAATCCCATAGCATAGTGACTTTTCTCTTTTATGTTACTTACTATTATCTATTCCTTATTAAGTTTTGATTTGATTATTTGTTCATTTGTGCTTATGTCTTATATCCTCTAATAGAATGAAAACTCTAAGAGAACCTTCAAAATCATCAAATTAATACTTCCCTCCCCCTTTCAGTACATGGATTCCTTATACCTCATTTCTCAATCTTAAACAAGTTTCAGCCATTTGAGATAAGTTTGTGCTCATGAAAATAGAGAGATCACCCTAGTATTAAAATTACCCCACTAGTTTCTTCAACAATTCTGCTCTTTAATTGCACTTTAATTAAAGAGCTTGAACATTAACAACTTTCCTTATCATTAATAGAATGAGTTCTCAAAAATCCCGTTTAATTAAATAAGCATGTATTGAGAACTTATTATATGGGAGCTCACGTGCTGTGTACTGCAGATATGGGAATGATTAAAGCATGGATTGGCTACCAACTTTTGTCTAAGAAAACAGATATATATAAACACTGCATAAATACTGAAAATATAATAAATAAAATATGTGCAATTTACATGCAATGTACAAGTAAAGCACACATGAGAAGGGAAATGTCATCTGACTTGGATTTTGAAAATGAAATGGAAATCAGTGGCAGGTCATTCCAGGAAGAGAGAAACACTCCTGCAAAGAATCAATGCAGTAAACATAAGATAGGATAAAAAATAGGGCCTATGTAAAGAAGAAATACTGAAAAAAAGAGTCTTTTAAACATGCAGAAAGCCATCCATATTAATCAGATCAGGATTCAAAGTATCAAATATTTTCCTGTACACTCTGATATCCCAAGACTCCAATATCTGTGTTTGTAGAGAAAGAATTATTCCTTATTTGGTCTTTCCTGGTTGGAAATGATCAGAAGTTATAAAGTATAATAGTCACACTTCAAAAAAGTACCTATTTGAGTGCTAAACCCATACATAATCAGCCAAACCTAGAATTAGGCCTGAGAGAGGTTAGATTTCAACAACAGTTAGAATAAGAATATTAGGTCAGGCTTATTGAGCATTTACTGGGTGATAAGCCTTGTTCTAAGCACCTTGTTATGTGAATGGATTCACAAAATACAGAAACCAGAGAAAATGCAGAAGATACCTATTGGTATCCCATTTTTCCAAAGAAATGGAGACACAGAGAGATTAAGTAATTTGCCCAAAATCAAAGAAAACATAGCAAAGTCAAAATCTTATAGACAACTATAGTGTAGGGTAGGGAGGTGGTATTGGTACCTGACGTGGTATAAGATAATCTACAGAATGGATGGTTTATGTGCAGGTCATTAGTACATACAACAAGTTTTCTGGATAGCTATTGGAAATGAACAATTAGATGTCAAAGGGAGGGGTCTGTATGTGGGAGGTTCTGGGACAAAGGGAATGAGTAGGGTTGCCAGGACATATTTTGAAGAGTTTTTAAGCCACAGGGAGGAATACTCATCTGAAGCACATGTGTTTAACAGTTACTGTATGCCAGGCCCATAGTTCAGTTTAGGGAAGTAAGAGTAAATAACACAGAGATATGAAAAAATGTTAAAAAGTCCATCCAGGACAGAAAGTGGTATAAAAGAATGATGAACAAAATTATGGGTGAGTCGGGTTACAATAGCAGAAAATGCTCACATAGTGCTTATGATGCAACCTGTGCCTTCTTGAGGGCTTTGCAAGTATTAACTCCTCAATCCTCGCAACCCTAGGACATAGGGACTACTGTCATCATCCACATTCTACAGATAAGGAAACTGAGGCATAAAGAGATGGAGAAACTTGCCTATGGTCTTACAACTTGTAAATGGTGGATGTGAGATCCAAAGACAGGCAGGCTAGTTCCTAAGCACTACATTAGGTACTCTCCCTTCCTAGGGTGGGTGAAGGGTAAGAAATGACGTGGAGATTGTAATGGAGATTATTCATCTATTTTCTTCATTCATTCAACAAAACACTTGTTGAGCACCTATTATGTGCCAGACACCATTCTAGGCAACATGGGTATAGCAGTGAACAAAACAAACAAGACTCTTCCTTGAACTCATGCAATACTTACATTCATGAAGAATTGCTGTGATGAATCAAGAAAAGTGTTTAAATGTGACAGGTACTGTATGTAGCCCTTTATATCCCATATCTAATTTAACCCTCACAACCCTTTGAAGTCTGTACATCATCATCCTCATTTTACAGATAAGGAAACTAAGTCTTGGGGGCGTTAAATAAGGTCACACAGATTATAAGTATGGATATAGAAACTCAGATCTAGGTTTGCCAGATTCCAAACTCATAGTTAAACCAGGTTACTCTAGCACTTAAAGATGAAGTAGAATCAAAGGAAGTATTTTTATGATGTAGGGTATTAGAATCATTTTCAGCCTTAAAAATGGGCAAGAGGAACAGGAGCAGTAGTTCAAATTGGAGCAATAGTTCAAATGAAAAGATTAGAGAGTTAAAAAAAAGTTGATGATACAGATGACATTTTAACTGAAGAACAAGAAAGTTGTAAAATATTATCTGCATGTTTTAAGCTGGACTCTCCAAATGCTTGATCATAAAGGATTCAGTAGAATAAATGGAAACTACCATCATGTTTATATTTTTTCTTCAAATAAAAGTTTTAAAATACTGATGCTGCCCCTGAATCCTCATAGCCCCATAGCCAAGGACTGAAATTGTACAAAAAATGCGTTTTACCCAATGAAACAACAGCAAACCTCTGGTGATTCAACATATGGAAGATAAACGTTTTCTTTCCTGAAAGAAATGGAATCAGGGTAAGGCTAGGCTGAGCTATCTTTGAAGGGATCTGCCTTTTCTCCTTTTTAGTGATGCTCTCTCTCTCCCCTCCTCTACACGTAGGAAGGATGCCTTTGTATCATCTGTTATCAAGAAAGACCATGCTGTTCCAAAGGCACGTGATGTGTCATAAATACCTGCTGGATGCCCTGACTCAGCTCTGAATTCCAGCTGCTGCATAGCCTTTGTTCCAGGCAGAGAGAATGCTCAGTACCAGATTAATGGTAACATGCTCATTTTAAAATATCTATCCCTGTGATAATGCCTTTTGGGCTGTCACCATGTCAAAGTGATGGGTCAGTGCTATTCCAATCACTAGCACTGCCCCCCCCCGCCACCAATCAAAAGGATTTAAAACTTGGCATTTAAAAATAAGCAGACAAGCTCTGTGAATGCACAGTCTATTGCTATTATGTGCCTTTTTCTTTGTGAAATGTCTTGGAGTCTTCACTGTTATCTCTTCATACCCAGCAAGGGTACAATTGTTTTTAATAAGTTGGATCTTAATTATAGCATAGTAATCTACCACTTACCCAAGGAACAGAGTTTTCTAACTGAAGAAAAATAAAATCTTATGTTTTTCAAGCTTCTTAAACACTGTCAAATTTTGAAATACTCTTTTATCTATGTCACATTTGATCATCAAAGCAATCCTATATGAAAGGCAAGGAGAATGCTATTATCCACATTTTAACATATGGAAACTGAGGCTTAGAGCAAGGATGGGAATCAGTCTAATCAAAAATAATAAGAAAGTGACAGAGCTAAGGTTTCAATGTAATTTTCCCTTTCTTTCCTATTTTTTTTTGTTCTGAAGTCAAATTTATTTCTATGTTGACACCATGGAAAAAGTATAACAAAACATGAAAACTTTGGGAGGAAAGTTTAAGAAAATTTACCAACAATCACAGACTACATATATAACATACATTTTATGTAACATGCAGGTACATAAAAGCTTAACTGTTTGCACAGCACAGTCAAGTACATTTCATATCTGAGAGTTAAATCTTAGATAATGTTAGGGCTTCAGAGAGAAGTGGCCATGTCACCTGGATCAGCCTGAGGTCGAAGACATTAGGAAAAGTGTAGCTTCATGTCCATGCCTAGGCAATCTCAAACATATCCTTTCCTTGGACTCTTTTATGAAACCATTCCTACTGGTATTTGTTCCCTTTTATTTCTAGAAAATTCTATGGTCCTGTGCACATGGATTTTCATCACATCCTGAATGTGATGTTTGTTGTCTTCTGATAGATTCTCCTGATAGTACAGTTTTGAGTAAGACAAATGGATTTCAGACAAATTCAGTAGCCCTTTTCATTTTCCCAGTCACCACTAAGGCACAAAAAAGAAGCCCTCTCCAAGATTTCTTTGCCAATGAAGTCTTTATGAAAGGAACACATTATATCCCATAATCTATCGATTTATCCATATTAGTAGAATTCTTTGTGAAACGCAAATTTACAGATTTTATCAGGCCAAAACATTTCATTTGTTGTCAAAATAATGTACATTCAAACAATGATGTATTGTTTTAATCTACTCGATTAGCAATTTAAAAAGAATTAATTTTGCCAATTATAGCATAAAATGTGCATTATTATTAACAGTTGGAGAGAGTGTAAATCTTTACAACATATAGAGGAGTATCTTGGAATATGTATTTAGATCCTTTAACAAGTTCATGTAATAATTAGCTTGTAATTTCTTCCTTAGAAATAATTCCACACTAATAAAACAGATAAAAATTAGACAAAGATTTATGTGTCCATGTATTTATTGAACAGCTATTTATGTTACAGAATAAATAGGAAATGCTTTAAATATCCTAAAATAGAAGAATGATTAAAGTAAAATATGGTACATCTATATCAGAATATGATGCACAGCTCATGTTTTCAAATAATGTTTCAAGACAAAAGAAAAAGCTCATAATAAAATTTTAGGAGAGAAAACAGCAGGATACAAATCTATCATGTAAAAACACAAATGCAAGTGAGAATGTGAGTTTGGATAAGGAAAAAACAGAAGGGCCCAAGTTCTAAATCTGGGTGGACATGACAGAGACCATGTCCAGAGTGAGGAGATGATGCATAAAGTGAATTGGTTCAAAGAAGGAAGAAACTCAACTCTAGAGTTTGATTATGTAAGAACTTCTGGAATTTGTCAGAAATTTTAGAGTGACCCTTAGTCTATTTCATCAGTATATAAAATCAGAGACTGAGACTGTTCTACCTAGATACAAAGGGAAAGGAAAAGACATCTGGCATCCAAATGTGTAGATGTTATTTGTTTACTTTGGGTTTTTTTTCTTTGTAATAAAAGTAGAAGTAGGATAATTTTACTACTTGTCGTACTTTGGTTTTCTACATTTTTGGATGGTGGTATTTCATAATTTAATTATGACCTGATAGACTGCATTTACCAATTCATTCTTTCATTCAATTCATTTATTAAGCATCCACTCGGTGCTGTGTCAGCCATGAAAATTATGATGAAAAACTCAAATAATGAGAGATTATATTATTTAAATACAGAAAATTAAGATTATTTAAAAAAATCAGAAAGTAAAATTACCTGGAAACTTTCTTGTTTTACACTATTACTAAACATAAAAGGAAGTTTTGAACATTTTCTAATGGACAGAAAGTTGAGGTTTCTGCTTCAGGTAATTATAGGCTATGTCATTTGGAGCAACCCTTCCACTGTAATGTTGTTCAAAGGTGAATGAAATAAAAATTGCATCTTTTATTAAAGTATCAAGAAGCTAACCAAATACTATACAATTAAGGCAAGATCCAGGAGATGCCAAGATGCCAAAAGGAGGAGGAGAACACTGAGGATTGCTTTAGTCCTCAGAGCATTTGTTTATTATTGAGACATATCTGGGGGGTTGTTCTCTGCTCTGGGCCTGGCTGGAGTGGCCAGGGGAACAAAAATTGGAATCTCAGTCCTTACAAAGGTAGAAAACCGGTAAAGAATCTATGCTTTTGGACATATATACACTTCCAAACGTAAAATAGATAGCTAGTGGGAAGCAGCGGCATAGCACAGGGAGATCAGCTTGGTGCTTTGTGATGACCTAGAGGGGTGGGAAAGGGAGGGTGGTAGGGAGGGAGATGCAAGAGGGAAGAGATATGGGGACATATGTGTATGTATACTGATTCACTTTGTTATATGTATAGCTGATTCTGCTTTGCTAAAGCAGAAACTAACACCCTATTTTAAAGTAATTATACTCCAATAAAGATGTTAAAAAATTTTAAAAAAAGAAAAAAAGAATCTATGTTTTATGATGGGACCAGAAAAGTCTCAGTGCATTGCAAGCAGATAAGCCAGAAAACAAACAAGAAAACTCACACACTCTACCCCTTTTTTCACATTGTTTAAATCGTGAAGAAAACCTCATGCCTGGAATTTGGAAACATTGTTTGCACATTGCCCTTGTCTTCAGGCACCTTGCTAACATAAACATGATAATTCCCCTTTCCTGGAGGAGGAGAACACCAAACTGTGCTCAAATTAATTTTTCAAGTAAATTTTTAAATACAAGACCAAAGCAAATCAGGCAAGCCAGGTAACAATGTGAGGTAAAACCAGCAGGGAGATGTAAACAAATAACAGAAATAGACCCAGATAATGGAATTTGAAGATATATTTTGTGAAACTATTAGGCATGTTATACTCAAGGAGTTAAAGACAAGCATAAAAATTTCAGAAAATAACTAGAAACTGTAAACAGTGACAGTATATCAGAAAAGGAGGACACATGAAATGTGAGAACTGAAAAAATATGGTAACCAAAATGAAGAACTCAATGGGTAAATTTAAAGCAGATTAAATGCAACAGGAAAAACATAAGAATTATTGTACTGATCTATATCTCTTTACATTGTCTTCCTTCTATGTATGTCTATCGCTGTGGTCAAATTTTCTCTTTTTATAAGGACTTCAGTCATATTGGATTAGAACTCACCCAAATGATGTTATTATCTTAACTATTATAATCACATCTGCAAAAAACTGATGTCCAAAGGGACATATTCTTAGACACTTGGGTTTAGAACTTCAGCATCTGAATTTCTGGAGACACAATGCAACCCATAACAATGCCCTTAACCACTTCTCCATATCTGCCTAACAAAGTGTAGAAAAATCACTATTCTCAAGAGTCTTCTATCTTAAACATGATTTTTCTATATAGCTGTCAGACGGCTCTAGTATAAAAGTTTTAGCGTCATGCTCAGGAAAGATTATTCTTTATTTTTTTTTAAACATCTTTATTGGAGTATAATTGCTTTACGATGTTGTGTTAGCTTCTGCTGTATAACAAAGTGAATCAGCTATATGTGTACATATATCCCCATAACCCCTCGCTCTTGCATCTCGCTCCCACCCCTCTAGTTGGTCACAAAGCACCGAGCTGATTTCCCTGTGCTATGCAGCATCATCCCACTTGCTATCTATTTTATATTTGGTAGTGTATATATGTCCATGCCACTCTCTCACTTCATCGTAGTTTACCCTTCCACCTCCCTGTGTCCCCAAGTCCATTCTCTATGTCTGCATCTTTATTCCTATCCTGCTCCTAGGTTCATCAGAACCGTTTTTTGTTGTTGTTGTTGGCTTTTTTGGTTTTTTTAGATTCCATATGTATATGTTAGCATACTGTAATTGTTTTTCTCTTTCTGACTTACTTCACTCTGTACGACAGACTCTAGGTTCATCCACCTCACTACAAATAACTCAATTTCGTTTATTTTTATGGCTGACTAATATTCCATTGTATATATGTGCCACATCTTCTTTATCCATTCATCTGTCGATGGACACTTAGGTTGCTTCCATGTCTTGGCTATTGTAAATACAGCTGCAATGAACACTGTGGTACATGACTCTTTGAATTATTGTTTTCTGAGGGTATATGACCAGTAGTGGGATTGCTGGGTCGTATGGTAGTTCTACTTTTAGTTTTTTTAAGGAACCTCCATACTGTTCTCCACAAAGGCTGTATCAATTTACATTCCCACCAACAGTGCAAGAGGTTTCCCTTTTCTCCACACCCTCTCTACCTTTATTGTTTGTAGATTTTTTTTTTTTTTTTTTTTTTTTTTTTTTTTTTTTTTTATGGTACGCGGGCCTCCCACTGTTGTGGCCCCTCCCGTTGCGGAGCACAGGCTCCGGACGCGCAGGCTCAGCGGCCATGGCTCACGGGCCCAGCCGCTCCGCGGCATGTGGGATCCTCCCAGACCAGGGCACGAACCCGTATCCCCTGCATCGGCAGGCGGACTCTCAACCACTGCACCACCAGGGAAGCCCTGTTTGTAGATTTTTTGATGATGGCCATTCTGACTGGTGTGAGGTGATCCCTCATTGTAGTTTTGATTTGCATTTCTCTAATGATTAGTGATGTTGAGCATCCTTTCATGTGTTTGTTGGCAATCTGTATATCTTCTTTGGAGAAATGTCTATTTAGGTCTTCTGCCCATTTTTCGATTGGGTTGTTTGTTTTTGTGATATTGAGCTGCATGAGCTGCTTATATATTTTGGAGATTAATCCTTCGTCAGGTGCCTCTTTAGCAAATACTTTCTCCCATTCTAAGGACTGTCTTTTTGTCTTGTTTATGGTTTCCCTTGCTGTGCAAAAGCTTTGAAGTTTCATTAGGTCCCATTTGTTTATTTTTGTTTTTCTTCCCATTTCTGTAGGAGGTGGGTCAAAAAGGATCTTGCTGTGATTTATGTCATAGAGTGTTCTGCCTATGTTTTCCTCTAATAGTTTTATAGTGTCTAGCCTTACATGTAGGTCTATAATCCATTTTGAGTTTATTTTTGTGTATGGTGTTAGGAAGTGTTCTACTTTCATTCTTTTACATGTAGCTGTCCAATTTTGCCATCACCACTTATTGAAGAGGCTGTCTTTTCTCCATTGCATACTCTTGCCTCCTTTATCAAAAATAGGTTGACCATATGTGTGTGGGTTTATCTCTGGGCTTTCTATCCTGTTTCATTGATCTACATTTCTGTTTTTGTGCCAGTACCATACTGTCTTGATTACTGTAGCTTTGTAGTACAGTCTGAAGTCAGGGAGCCTGATTCCTCCAGCTCTGTTTTTCTTTCTCAAGATTGCTTTGGCTATTTGGGGTCTTTTGTGTTTCCATACAAATTATGAAATTTTTGTTCTACTTCTGTGAAAAATGCCAGTGATAGTTTGATAGGGATTGCATTGAATCTGTAGATTGCTTCGGGTAGTATAGTCATTTTCACAATGTTGATTATTCCAATCCAGTCACATGGTATATCTCTCCATCTGTTTGTATCATCTTTAATTTCTTTCATCAGTGTCTTAAAGTTTTCTGCATACAGGTCTTTTGTCTCCTTAGGTAAATTTATTCCTAGGTATTTTATTTTTTTTATTGCAAGGGTAAATAGGAGTGTTTCCTTAATTTCTCTTTCAGATTTCTCACCATTAGTGTATAGGAATGCAAGAGATTTCTGTGCATTAATTTTGTATCCTGCTACTTTACTAAATTCACTGATTAGCTCTAGTAGTTCCCTACTATTATTGTGTTGCTGTCGATTTCCCCGTTTATGGCTGTTAGCATTTGCCTTATGTATTGAGGTGCTTCTATGTTGGGTGCATAAATATTTACAATTGTCATATCTTCTTGGATTGATCCCTTGATCAGTATGTAGTGTCCTTCTTTGTCTCTTGTCATAGTCTTTCTTTTAAAGTTTATTTTGTCTGATATGAGAATTGTTACTCCAGCTTTCTTTTGATTTCCATTTTCTTGGAATATCATTTTCCATCCCCTCACTTTCAGTCTATATGTGTCCCTAGGTCTGAATTGGGTCTCTTGTAGACAGCATATATATGGGTCTTGTTTTTGTATCCATTCAGCCAGTATGTGTCGTTTAGTTGGAACACTTAATTCATTTACATTTAAGGTAATTATCATTACGTATGTTCCTATTACCATTTTCTTAATTGTTTTGGGTTTGTTTTTGTAGGTCTTTCCTTCTTTTGTGTTTCCTGCCTAAAGAAGTTCCCTTAGCATTTATTGTAAAGCTGGTCTGGTGGTGCTGAATTCTCTTAACTTTTGCTTGTCTGTAAAGTTTTTAATTTATGCAGCGAATCTGAATGAGATCCCTGCTGGGTAGAGTAATCTTGGTTGTAGTTTCTTCCCTTTCATCACTTTAAATATGTCCTGCCACTTCCTTCTTGCTTTCAGAGTTTCTGATGAGAAATCAGCTGTTAACCTTATGGGCATTCCCTTGTATGTTATTTTTTGCTATTCCCTGCTGCTTCTAATAGTTTTTCTTTGTATTTATTTTTTGATAGTTTGATTAATATGTGTCATGACGTGTATCTCCTGGATTTATCCTGTATGGGACTCTCTGTGCTTCCTGGACTTGATTAACTATTTCTTTTCCCATATTAGGGAAGTTTTCAACTGTAATCTCTTCAAATATTTTCTCAGTCCCTTTCTTTTTCTGTTCTTCTTCTGGGACCCCTATAATTCGAATGTTGGTGTGTTTAATGTTGTCCCAGAGGTCTCTAAGACTGTCCTCAATCCTTTTCATTCTTTTTTCTTTATTCTGCTCTGCAGTAGTTATTGCCACTATTTTATCTTCTAGGTCACTTATCCGTTCTTCTGCCTCAGTTATTCTGTTATTGATTCCTTCTAGAGAATTTTAAATTTCATTTATTGTGTTGTTCATCATTCTTTGCTCTTTAGTTCTTCTAGGTCATTGTTAAACATTTCTTGTATTTTCTCCATTCTATTTCCAAGATGTTGGATCATCTTTACTATCATTACTCTGAATTCTTTTTCAGGTAGAGTGCCTATTTCCTCTGGTAGTGTCCGGTGATGCAGTGAGGGATTTGCTGGGATGCCCTCTCAGAGGCAGCCAGGGGTGGCACATCTTCCCCACTCTGGAGGCAGGACAGAGATTCCTTCTGCCATCAGATGTCTTTCTGCTTGACTGAACTGCACCTGTGGTCTTTGAAGAATACCTTACACATTGGGGATTCCTCTAAAATGAGAGTAAAGGAATTACTATAAAAAAGGTATAGAGCACTGGAGCCTGCAGGCTCTTTTGAGGGGCTACTGGCAGACTCTGGGAGGGCTCACGCCAAGGAGTACTTCCCAGAACTTCTGCTGCCAGTGTCCTTGTCCTCACAGTGAGCCACAGCTGCCCCCCGCCTCTCCTGGAGACCCTCCAACACTAGCAGCCGTGTGGCTGACAAGGTCTTGGTGCTCCAACCTGGTGTCAGGCCTGAGCCTCCAAGGTTGGAGAGCCGAGTTCAGGACATTGGACCACCAGAGACCTCCCAGCCCCATGTAATATTAATTGGCAAGAGATCTCCCAGAGATCTCTGTCTCAACATTAAGACCCAGCTCCAACCAATGGCCAGCAAGCTACAGTGCTGGATGCCCCATGCCAAACAACTAGCAAGACAGGAATACAACCCCACCCATTAGCAGAGAGGCTTCCTAAAATCATACTAAGTTCACAGATACCCCAAAACACATTGCCAGACATGGCCCTGTCCACCAGCAAGACAAGATCCAGCCCCACCCCCCAGAGCACAGGCACCAGTCCCCTCCACCAGGAAGTCTACACAAGCCACTGAACTAACCTCACCCACTGGGGGCAGACACCAAAAACAATGGGAACTACAAGCCGGCAGCCTGCAAAAAGGAGACCCCAAACAAAGTAAGTTAAACAAAATGAGAAGACAGAAACAAGCAGCAGATGAAGGAGCAAGGTATTCTTTATTCTTTAAGAACTACATAGCACAACAGTTCTCTAATGCTCAGCTCCTCTCTCATTCCCTCAGCATACCCCTTAGCTTGCATTTTTACACCCCAATGCTACAGTAGCTAATTCAATGTATGCAAAGTTTTACCACACTCTCCATTACTAAGTCTATTTTTCTTATGTATTCTTGTAATCTTTCTTGAAAAATCTTCCCTGAAACACTTGGATAGATATGTTTATATATTTCTTTCTTTCTCAGTTTGTCCATACTTGTTGCAAAGACTGAGCTTTCATGGCTTTTCAAGATGATGATGAAAAGCTGTTTTGAAAATAGACCAGCCTTAGATACAAATGTGCCAATGAGATCATAATTTCCCACACTCTCAGATCAGACATTTCTAAAGATAAGTCTGGACCATAAAAATCATATAGTATACTAGGAGTTTGGTCTTTGGAGACAGACATAGCTGAGTTACTCACTTTGGAAATAGTGCTTAGATTCTTTCTTGTCCACAAAATGAGAGTAATGAGATCTACTTCACAAGATTCTTGAATGCATTACATGGAATAGCATAGTGTAAGTGAAGGATCTGGCCGACCACAGATATTCAATAGTTGATCTTTCTTTCTTCCCTTCTTCTTGCCTGGTCACAATTACACATTTGAATCAATTTCTAATTTGGGGAAAACTAAACTAAAAGTCCATAGAAATGAAGGCCCACTGGCAACACCCGATTATATCTGCCTTAGAATGTACTCCTGTTTATAGAAGCTTGCAGCCCACCTCAAAAACAGACTCTGATCACAACCCACGTCTGTTACCCCTGCTGTAGTTTTCATCAAACTTGATGGGAGTAAGGATATAATCTTCCTAGTTATATAGTTCACCAGGAGTACATCTAAGCATACTCTTTAATCACTATTGCTTATGAATAATTAAAAGTCAAAGCCAGTAGTTCTTTTTTCTTACTTTTTTCATTTAAATATGAGCAGTTTAAGTAATCAGGTATATTTTTCAACATGATTTATGATATTTGGGGTCAACATTGTTTTCTTATTCCAGGAGAACAAAACTCCAAATTCATAACATCCTGGGTAACAAACCACGATTGTCTATACAACAAGCATTGGTCCCATTTTCCTTCACACTGGACCCCTGAGTTTATTTTCTCTTACAAAGGACATATCCTTCATGGAGGACAAGATTCCTTCTAGCCCCAGGGTGTGAATCTACGTAAGTCAAGCCAATCATGCTGAACTCACTCTCCTTGCCAGCTGATCTGTTGAGGCAGAAATGACTGACTTTCATGGGCATATTTAGAAGGGCCTTATGCTTGGTTTAGTGCTCTGTCACATTCATCTTGAAATTCTTAACTTTTAGCAAGGAGCCCTGCACTTTCATTTTCACTTTGGCCTTGCAAATGAATTAGCTGGTCCTGCAGGCACAGGCATGTGACCCAATGCAGGGTGATGAGACATGATGGGAAAACTGCTGGGAAGCTGCAGGGGAGTTTACTTCTCAGCTCATAAATAGAGCAAACATCTCTTTTTTTGCCTCTGGACATGGCAGTCTGCACATGAAGTCTGGAAATGGAGCCATGTGGAGAACTGCCCAAGCAGATATGCCAACATTGAAGATGACACAGCCATGTTGAACCTTAAACTACCTATTTATATTTATTTGTTTATGTATTTGTTACCTGAAATAACAAAACAGTCTTTATTGTTGGAGTCACTTTTAGTTAGATTTCCTGCTATTTGCAGACAAAAGTATCAATTTATGGTATATTTTTTCATTTTCATGCAAAATCTATTCTCTCCTTTTTCCTTGGTAGGACAATTCATTTTATTTGAGTCTGGGATACATCTAGTTATTAAATTTATCAGCCTCTTTTACCACTACTGTTGAATGTGACAGGTTCTAGCCAATGATGTATGAATAAAAATGTTGTACGGAATTTCTAGGAAGATTGTTTCAAGAGAAATGATTCAGCTGTAAGAAATGCCTTTTGCAGTTCTCTCCTTCCTCCTTCATTCTGCCTAATAAGGTTGAAAAGGCTGGAGCTCCAGCAGCCATATTGAACATGAAGTATTCCTAAGCTTGAAGGTAAACACTAGGACAGTTGAGCAAAAAAAAACAGAAGGAGCCTGGGCCTCTGATGACTACTGCAGCTGCTATATCAGCTTTGACCTACATGCCTCTGGGCTTATTTTATGTGACAGAGAAAAAATTCCTATCTTTTTTGTGTTGACTTTTCTATTATATATTGTCAGAACTCATCCTAAATGATATATTATATACTTTTTCAGAATGCAGATATTGACTTTACTGTTGAAACATATCCACATATCCACCCAATAAGTGTAAATTCAGATTTTTTAGGAATGTTTCTATTTTTTAATGGTGTATACATGGAAAAAGCATAATGCCACTCTCTCTGAAACCTCATTGCAGTGTTCTCCAATGTGCATATATGTACATATTAGGGCATCTTAGATTCTAAACCTTAGTTTGAAGATAGTGTTTGGCTTCTGTACAAAGTGGGTCAGAGGAAGAAGAAATATGATCTAGAAAACTGGTTTTCTACAGAGGTAGCCAAAATTCTTTGGATTTTAAACCTGGTCTGGAACTGTATGGAAGACTGGATTCCTTATTTCACACATAAATTTTTCTTCTTGAGAAATCTTTATTGTGCTTTCAAAGTAAATTGAGAAGTTCTGGGTGAACAAACACAAAATGAGGCACATGCTTGAGAAAAGGAAGACAAGTTCACATCCACTCTACTACATAATAGTTGATCAAAAAGCACTCTGATACTGGTCCCATGGTTAACTTATCAATATAACTACTATCTTAACAATCAAATCTAACTGCTAACTCCTCTAGAGCCAAGTGCACACCTATCAACAACCTTCCTTTATATAAAATATGGAATAGAATGCCATGAAAGTTCTATATAATAAAGTACTCCCCAAAATTGTGGATTGGTCCAGATTACGTATATAACTGGTACTATTCAACCTATCTGGCCCCATCTCTTACTAGTTCCATATGTCTAATTTTTTTCCACCTACAATGGGACATTCCTCTGTATTCTTACAGCTTCTATTGCTGACACCAGAGCACTTATCACTCAATATAGAATTGCTGACTTACAACCTTTTCTTGACAATCAGAAAGTGACTTCTATGAGGAAAAGGGTGTGCTTTACTTTTCACTTTTGTGTGTTAGGTGTAGCACGGTGCCTGGCACAAAATAGGCAATGTTTGTTGATGGAAAAATAAATAATTTAAAGAATAACTAAGGTAATCCAATGTGTCATTATATCGGGCTACATATTATCTCTGTTCAACATGAAACCTGCCAATACATCTTGTACACTGTAGGATGCTAATACTTTAAAACCCTGAGATACTATGCTCAGAAATATTATAAATTAGAATGTTATATGATTGGCAATTTGGCTCCTCTGCCCAGCTCCCATTCTTAAAGAGTGGTGGGTTAATATTTTAATCTTCAGGGGTAGAGATGGAGGAAATGGATTGAAGGGCAAGGCCAAGCTGGGATGTGGGTCCTAATATTCCCAGTTTTCTCTTGCCCCCACTTCCCTAGATCAGGATGGAGAAACAGGGGCCAACTACCTGTGAAATCCCTGAAGTTTGCTCCCTCCATTCTAGACATACCAGCAGCCAGGAGACCCAGCATCTTCTCAATCAACATTTAAGCTTGAATGAACAACTACAGCCCGGCTGAACCATACTATAGACGATTAAGGTGAATTTGGATTACACGGCGATGTCACCAAACTTCTGGTCTAGTAGCATCACGGACCTAGCTTAGTCATTAACCTTACAATACTATGAGTTCACATTTTATGCAATTCAATTATTTTGACCCTGATTGTCATGTTACAGTAGGTTTACATATTAATTAAATTTAAAAGATGAATATAAAGTAGAATTAGGAAAAATAGAATTAAGGAGTCACATAATTAATTAAACCCACAGATCCATGACTGGTTCTGAAAATGTGCTTCTAGTCCTTGATATAGTTGGAACTATGTAAACAAGTTCAGAAATAACATAAACTCTCCTTACAGGGCTAAATTTTAGAAGACAAATATCTTAGTTTCTACCACCAGGAAAATATAAAAATCTACCTAATCTAGCTAATATAATGTTTTCTAGCTATTTGCTCAACCATGTGCTTTCTGAATACAAAATGATAATTGTTCATTAAAACATATTTTTAAAGTTCAACAATGGGGGACTAGGAACAGTGCCAACTAACCAGCCATTAAATTATAGCCCATGCATTTTAATAAATCTATCAGTATTCAAAATATCAGAGCTATTCAATGAATCATAAATTAATTGTGTGTTGAAGAGAATTTTGCATACTATAAATTTGGAAACATTTTTTAAATGTTCTCTGGTTTTAAATATAGAAGTAGTAACCTTTTCTAACTTAACAACATAATTATAAATTTCATAATGACAAGGAGATGAAGATAGATACTGTACTTTTCTTGGTTTCTATGAAGGATGAAAGATGAAAGAATATTTCAAGTATCCCTTTAGGAATGCAACTGAATAAAATCAGGAATTTGATATCTCTAAACAAAATGCAAACCATGCCATGAATGTAATTCAAATATAACACAGTAAAGTCTGGGCATATATATATCGAGAACATAAATTGACTAAAACACTATACTTCTTCTTATTTTAAAAATAATAACATTCATTAATAATAAGATAAAACTTTCAAAAATCCTGAAAAATATAAGGACTCTGAAGAAAACACTTGTAATATGCAAAAGCTATTACTATTACCTTTTGGTGTGTTTTCTTCTAATTTTCTTTGTATTTTTAACTTAGTTGCAAATATTTTAAATCCATTTTTGTCCTAGATTTTCTCTTAATATTACATCAATTATTTTCCATGCTAATGAACTCTTATTGAACTAAGTCACTTTCCAACATCTTTCATTAAAATGCAAGATGCTTGATAACAAAGACTGTTTTATCTTCATATCGTCACAGTCCAACAGTTTCTGACCCATGTTAGGAACTCAATATATGTTTACCAATTAACCAACTAGACTCATTTTCTATCAAAATATTAATCTGATAAAATTGTCATGGATAAGGTACTTTATCCCATTAATAATTACAACATATAATGATAATCACAACTATTATCATATACTGATCTCTTACTATGCTGCAGGTACTAGACTAGGGGCTTCACTCTTTCATTCATGGGTGCATTTATCCATGTATGCATTCAACAAATATTTGTTTATTGATACAAATATTGGAGCAATATTGGTGAGTGAAACCAATGCCGCTTTTGCTCACATGGAGCTTTTAGTTTGGTTATGGGTGCAGGTGAGTTTCACATACATTTGTTGTAATCATAAATCAACACTATAAAATACAACTATTTTGCAGTAGTGATTTATGCAAAATAGGTCATGTTCCTCAGGAAATAGACTTTGAGAGAGAGACTAGCATTAGTAGGAAGTTCATTAAGGTAAATCCTTGGGATCAACACCTTTGGAGACTGAAGTAAGTAGGATTGGGCAGAGCAAGAAGCTGAACTACAACGCAGTTACAATTAAGGTCTCAGCTGATCTTATAAAGAGTTCTGGAGCTAGCATGGCCCTGCCCTTCAAAATTGTTCAGCCTTGAGCAAAAATGACCAGGATTTTATACACTTATGTTAACCAGTCATTGGCTGTAGGCTGCTCTTGGAGAGAAAGTGACACTGGGCAAAGCTGCTCCATTCAGCTAAGATCAATTAATGAGATCGACTCAGCTATGAGCTAGCCACAACCATACTCCCTAGAGCAGGGGGAAATGAGTGTCTCTGTCCTGAAGGGTGCCACAACACAATAACATCTACAGCCTAGCCCTTGTGCCATTTGGACACATGTACTTTATATAATAAATTCTGGGAACAATTTTTCCAAGCTTCTAGTTGGTCTCTTTCCCTAGAGAAATGCTTAAGAGAAATACTAGAGAGACAAACTGCACCATTGCAGCTGGTCTTGAGGCTGCAATTGACTCTCATCATCTTCTCCCTCTGTTACTCATACTAGTACCTCTACTGGTCTAGATGGCTTACATGGTACAGAGATGTTTCATCCTTGAGAATTCTTAACCCTCAATTACATATGCCCCTCTTAGACTGTGGGCACTACCCTTGATTAAAATTGTGTAAGGGATTCCCCAAAGATGCTTCAGTGGATTATCTCGGTGTCAAATATATTATTCCTTGTTCTCAGCATATATCAGTAGCCCTAACTATTCCTGACAGGGAAGTCACTACCATGTACACAGATCATATTGTTTCAGGATCTTTCCTCCTGGGGGTTCATGCATCTTCTGTAGTCAGGGATACTCAAGTCTGAACTAGCTCAGATCCAAAAACTAAGCAAGGGATTACAACTTATTGTTGATGCATCTGCCCTCAGCCTCCTGATCATCCATTCTTGATATATTTTAATTACTTAATTTGAGCATAGCTGTTTCAAATTTCCATCTGTCTTGCTCCTAGGGTGCTGTGTTCTACTAGCCATCTCCATACCTCTCTAACAGTCAGTGTCCCAAACCCTCCAGCTGCCACTACAACCTTAGCATTCATGACAGTAAGCACAGCCACTTTGCTATACCCTGCCATCAAGCCTCTATTTTTCAGGATTCTGTCATTGTCATTCTTATCAAGAATCCTAGTTCCGCCAAATCCTACTATTAGCCCTGGCCTACGACAGACATCCATCTCTGACTTCTGAGTGTTGCTGGTGTCCCTTCACTTGTGCATATGCTCTAGTAAGCAGGATGCATCTAGGCTCTCCCAAAGAACATAGAACAATCGTGGGTTACATCTGCTCTGACATACTTACTTCTCTTCACCTTTTGATCTCTTTTCCTAGAATAGAATAGAATAAAATAGCATAGAATAGAATAGAATAGAACAGAACAGAATAGAATAGTTGTGGCACTTGTGTTTCACTTTCTCCAAACTTTTAAGAGCCATCCTAGCAATGGGCAAATATCACCTTCCTAGGTCTTGCCCAGTGTTTTAAATAATGTACCATGGAAAAGTGTTCTCATGAGCAATTTTTTTTATAACTCTCCCTTATTCATATTTATTATTCCACCTCCTAACCCAACAGTCTTAGAATACAAGCCCCGGTATACTCCCGGAACCTGCTAATATAAGTTAATTAGGCTCTGCAACTCCTTGTTCCTTTCCTCCCTTCATAGACCCAGCAATTTCCTGTATTTGGTTATGTTGTGATTTGAACCTAGTCTTGTAGTCAGGAGGGGAACACATGCAGATTGGCAAGGCGAAGGCATCAACATTGATTCCAAGCAAGGAGGAGCTGGGAAGGACTAGCCTCTAACAGGGAATAACTTCCACAGGCATAGGGTTCAGGGTGACGTGGATTTTCAAGTACATCAACCCTGATAACCTCACCCTAAGTCTCAGAGTCCCACCTCTTTTATCCAGGGCTGTGACCTTGACACAGCAAACTTGGTGGGACTAAAAATTCAACCCTCTTGGCAGTTCTGTCACTCTCATAAATAATTCCCTAAACTGCTCCTTAGCTTTTTCTGGACTTGAATAGATAAAAGTCTCTTATATGTTACCTAAGAGGCCCTCTGGCTTTCACTGTTGGTCTTCAGTTAGAGATTAATTACCCACACTTTGATTTACTTTCTCCAATGCATCAACGTCACTCAGCAGGAACCATATAAATTCCATTCCCCAAATCTTCTTTCAGCTTTCCAGGGCAATTATATAGCTTCTTCTGCCAGAAGGAACTTTTGGGTAAATGCTTTCTACTGAGTTTTCATTCTAACTGAAGACTATGGCAGAAGTTTCTCACCAACATGCTTGGAGGCAAGGAGTTTTATATTCTTTATGTTTTCCTTTCAGGCTTTCCCATCTCTCCCTGGTCAAAGCCCACATCACATTCTCAAGATGGTTTTCACTTATCTAATTCTTAATAATATGCGGTAATGAAGTAAGAGTTGGGCAGAGAGAGTTTGGGGGTTTATACCTTATCCTCACCAAAAACCTCCTCCCTCTAGGCTCAACTTTCCCTGTATCTCTAACCATTTCCCAATCTAAGTATTTTGCCTATACTTTTACTCTACAACCCAAAATAATGGATAATATCTGATTCCTTGATAGGGAAGACTTTCATGATGAGGGACTCATGACATAATCATTCAGACAGAGAAGAATGAAACATTAATGGTGGAATTCACAAACAAAAAGCAAAAGCATATCTGCATGTGTATGTAAAGTATATATGTAAACTTTTGTAAAAAGACCAACATGTTAACACAGAAAACTTCCTTGATTTTAAACCTAAGGTGAGACTTATGCATAGCATCAAAAAGTATCTTTAATTAAAGCACACAGAGAGAATGAACCTCCTTTATTTTGTTGAAATTTGTATTAGTAATTTTATAGTAGCTCTCATTTCTAAATTAAAAACACAAGCTAACACTTCAAAGCTCTTGTATAAACAACTGACTTCAAAAAGCCAAATGTGTGTAGTAAGCTCTGCTGTAAACCTGATCCTTAATTATGTTCCACTTTGTATTCAAAACCATACTTGTGTCAGTTCACTTTCTTTCACCCCTTCAGGAGTATTATTCTTTAGTTTATTTTCAGTCTTTCTATGACTGATAACATTTTTTGATCAATGAAAAGGTTGGTGTTGTTTCCAAAAGTAATGGTATGTAATAAAATTGTTCTACTTCAACAATTAAAAACATTTTAGTATGTAATAAAATAGGTTCCTTTTCTCTAGCTCCAGCCACACAACATTAATTCAGACACTAATTCACACATGATATATTATTGCTAGAGCAGTAAGGGCATTTATTAGTAATACATATACATACAGACACACACATTAAGTTAAATATTATATTTAGATGATATACATATCCAGTCTAAGCAGGTTTTTATTTTATTTCAATATAAGGAGAATTTTTCCTTTTGCAGGGGTAAGCCTGCAAGTATAAGTCCAAAATCAGAAAATCACTTAAGGTAATTTCATAAGGCAAAAGTATTTTGGAAAAAATATATAAATCAAAACTGAATAGGACAATTTGGAAAGCATCTGATCTATAGAACTTAGGTCTCAAAAGTGTTGTTAGTTGAGATATAAACACAAAGTATTATTTATAAATTTCCATGCACAATTCAAAGCACCAAGCTAGGAGCTAAAAGACTTAGGTTTAATCCCAGCTCTACCAAAACGTAGCCATTGTTCAACCCTGGGAAAGTCACCTCTTTAAGAAAGTTTCCTTCACTGCTTAATGAGGCTTTTGGGCTCAAAAACTTCTCTTGGCAATGAGATTCAGAGAATCTGAGAGTCAGCTGGATTATTCTTTATTAGAGTTCTTCCTGGCTATGTGCATCAATGATCAGAGTTGAAAGCTAGTCCTTCTGCCTTGTGGTTATCAGATTGATTTTTTTTTTCTTATGTGTAATCTGTAAGTTGAAATGTAAATGCCTCCTCATGACATGCCAAGTGTTAGTGACGCAGAGGATGTCTAATTCTGCAGCCTCCTTTCATGCCCTGCTTCATCTTTGCAGTCCGGTGTTACTCTGCTCTGTGTGCCAATTGACCAAACCTGCCAGACTAGTTCCTGCTGCTGTGCCTTTGCACTTGTTCACTCTACTTGAATGTCTTTCTTCCCATTTTCTGTCTCCTTAGTATCTACTCTTTAGTCAAGACTTTAATTAATCACGCAAATATTTATGTCACCATTTATGGTAATATGGGTAATATAAAGTATAGGGAAATTGAAAACAAAATCACACGAATAGTTGTTTAAAATGCAGATACATAAATCCATCTTGACTTACGAAAATAAACTCTTAAGATAGGACCTGGGAACCTGTTTTTTGCCAATGTCTCCATTAATCCTAAAACAACTATTCAATTAATGACCCTTTAAGAAACACTGGCTATAAGAAACTCCTACTTGTTCACTGTGTGACCCATAGGAGAGTGGGTACAATGGACCTATTATTCCAGTAGAAGTAAATTTCCTATAAGTTCCTAGGGTAATTTCCATATTTGTTTATTTATACATTTCTGTAAACTCAGATAATATATGCCATACTCCATGCTAAATGCTGGAAATATAGAAAGAGCAAGGTCAACTCAGTCTCTGCTCTTGACGAGGTCTGTTCTACCAGATGAAAGATACATCACAAATTAGTTATATAATTATTCATTTAATTAAAATTGTAATTAATATCATGAATGACTCCCTGATAGTCTCTAAGAGTGACTATTGGTGAACGTGATTTAGAATCCTAAGTTAGGGGTAGTTTCCTTAGATATTTGACCGAAAATAGCACATTGATGCACAGGGATGAAATAGCCCATGGGGATACAAATATATAGATACAGTTAAGGCACAGTAAAGAAAAATAAGTTGACAAAGGAGTCAGAGATGCCACAGACATTGATATTTGCAAAACCACTCCAGCTCTCTGATAGTTGATATCTATGCAGTGTATTTTTTTACCATTCTTTTCCTTTCAAATATTTGTAACTTGAATCTAAAGTGTGTCTCCTGTAAACAATATATAGTTAGATTTTTAAAATTCAGTCTGATAATCTGTCATTTTTTGGGGTTGTTTAAGCCATTCACATCAAATACTTTCATTGATATGTTTGGATTTACACCTGCCATTGTGGTTTTCATTCTCTTTATGTTTCATGGCTATTTTGTAACTCTGTTCTTCCTTTACCACCTTCTTTTTTAATGAATAAAAATTTTCTTGTATACTACTTTAATTTTTTAAACAAATTTTAGATAAGTTTTAAGTTATTTTCTTAGCAATTGCTCTAGACCTTACAATATACATCGCAACATCAGAATCTACTTCAAATTCACACTAACTTAACTCCAGTATGATGTAAAAACAGTACTCCTGTAGAGCCCCATTCTCTTCCTTCTTTCTGTGTTATTATTATTATAATACATATGAAGCTTATGTATGTTAAAGCCCCCCAAAATTTGTTGTTATAATTTTTGCTTTATATACTCATGTACTTTAAAGAGGTTAAGAGAACAAAGGAGGGCTCAATAATATTTATAGGGTTCTTTTGAAAGAAATATTAACCTTCTTATGCATCATTTGTGGTTCTCTTTTAACCTTCTTATGCATCATTTGTGGTTCTCTTTATTTACTCCTGTGGATTTGAGTTACCATGTGTTGTTATTTCCTTGCTCCAGCATAGCTTCATCCCATTCAATCCCCTTTGTGTTGTTATTGTCAAGTATGTTAATATTCCTATATGTTAAAGTCCAAACAGTATAATTTTATAGGTATTGTTTTATGAGATTGCTTTGTAAATCAGTTAAGAGATGAAAGGAAAATGAATAGGTAATTAAGCTTTTTTTGGGTCTTTACCTTTACCAGATCTCTTTGTTTATTTATGCAGATTTGAATAGCTGTCCCATGTCACTTCAGATAGTTTCCCTTTGCTTTTATCTTTAGCATGGCTTCCTAGGGGTCATCCGGGGTCAGTATACACCATTTATGTTATACAACAAGGTTGTGCTTAAGCCACCTGAGCCAGTAAGATTTTTCAGCCTTTACCATTGGATCTCTGGGTGAATTGGAGATGGCTTTCACAGCTCAGGGAATTTACACTTTTGCCTGCACTCAGCCAGGGACAAATAGCTTGGAAGTTCCCTGGCTGGTTGCTCCTGAGAGGGTACAGCTTTGGGCATATGCATGGCCTTCTAGACCACCAGCAATGAGTGCAGTTTTATTTTTGAACCTGGCTTCCTTGAAGTTACCCCTGGTTCAGTGTAGCTTATTATTCATCCCGCCTGTGGTCAAAGGTTGTGCTTAGATCCCTTAAGATAGTAAGACTTCTGCCCTTTGCTCATGAATTTGTTGTATAGCATGGAGAATGCTTTCAACTCTTTCTGCTCTGATTACCCCAGCTTTCCAGATTGCCAGGCATGAATGCAAAACCGGAAGAGTCTTTCTCAGATACCTCTTTCCCTGGCTTAGGCATGAACTTCTCCATGCCCTGCTCCAAGTAAAGCCTATGCTTTCAGGCAGATCTGTGGAGTTAGTAGTCCTTAAGTCCTGCCTTTTACCTTGGTTAGAACCTCAGCACACTGTATTAAGGCTGGGGGTAGGGACAGTAGCCTGCTTCTGCTAGAGTGAAACCTCTACTCTACAAGTGAGTGCTGGAGTGAATGGTAGCCTCTGGTCTTCTCAGCTTGCCC
Organism: Mesoplodon bidens; assembly: GCF_964165515.1. Lineage (NCBI taxonomy): Eukaryota > Metazoa > Chordata > Mammalia > Artiodactyla > Ziphiidae > Mesoplodon > Mesoplodon bidens. Next base: position 68,404,781 of record NC_138164.1, read on the forward strand.
CTCTTGGCATGAAACCCCAACCCTAAAAGCAACCAAGTGGAGGAAAATTCAGGACCGCAATTTTCTTGGCCTTTTGTATCTTAGGGTAGAGCCCTTACCTTAAGACTGAAAGCTGATGGGAGAGGGGACTCCTAGTTGTCTCAGCTACTCTCACCCAGCCCAGAGCATCTGTGACATGGAGATGGGGACAGGGAGAATGAGATATGCAGGTGACCGGCAACTCCCAGGATAAAAATCACATGCCTAGACTGAGAGCTAAAGGAAGATGGAGACCCATTTTCTTGGCCACACTCATCTGTGGTAAAGTTTCCATAATATAGAGCTGAGGGTTGGGTTGAGAGGGGTAGGAGCAGGCCACAGTTCAAATGCCACAAACTCACTGTTCTTCCCAAGATTTAGTAGATTTTCTTGTATTAAGTTTTCTTCATTTGATGTACCTTCTTTAGGTCAATTTCCAAAGACTTAAAACAAATTGTTAAAAATCATTTTCACCAGTGAAATGGTTGTTTTGATGACTAGAGGGTCTACCAAGATCCTCACACAGCCATTCTGGAAGTTCCACTCACAGAGAAATTAGAAAAAGACTATCAAATAAGAAAGGAAAAATTCAATAAGCACATGAGGAGAATACAGGGTCTTAAAAGTCATTGGAAGAGAGAATTTAAAGAAGAAGGGTGTGTCAAATAGTGTTAAAATCTTCCCCCAAATCAAGATCTGTGTATTGAGCACATGTCTTGGATTTAACAGCAAGAATGATGGTGATTTTTGATGTGCAGAGGTAGGTAGGAAAGCCACATTAAAGGGGGTGAGGGGTGTGTAGCTGGTGAGGAAATAGAGAACTGAAGTCAGGAATGTGGTCTGTAAAGGGGAAGAGCTATATGGAGTCATGAACCTAGGAGAGTTTTACATTGTTTAAATAGTTGTTTATAATAATTGGGAGAGATGTCTATATTTTTAAATATAAGTGGGCAGGATCCTGCAAAGAGAGGATGGGCGATATCAATGGAATATCAAAGAATGGAGGATTAACTTTTCCAAGAAAGTGGGAGGGAATGGAAGTAGAGTCCAGGTGGGGGGATTAGCACTATAAAATAGGAAAATTCCTCTGTAACAGAAGGAGGAAGGAGCAAAGAGTCCATGTGCAAATAGGATCTCAGGTGGCAGAAGGCTGATGGAGTTCACTGGATCTCCATTGTGGAAGGAATCTCAATCAGGCCTCTCATCTAACTCTGTATTCTCCAGCAGCTATGTTATTACCATCTCCTTTTCTGGAACGAATGCTCATTTGTTTGTCCAAAGGTCAAACACTGGATAAGTAATGAAGGGTGTAACATGGGCAGGGAAAGGGACACAGGGTGAAACAGCTGCCCGTGTCTTTAGTGCGTGTGAATATTCTCCCCAGTCATCACATACTGGGCTCAGAAGTAGAAACACCCTCTGGAACAATATGAGAGCTGGACAATGGGACGTTGAAGACAGGGAAGGAAGTAAAACCTATCACATCTGAAGGTATATTATGAGCCTCCCTGGGATTAAAAACTCATAAATATAGGTATTTAAATGTCTTGACTAGCTAGTCTGGGAAACTCATGACTTTCAGTTGGGAACACTAAGTTGCTTGTTCAAGATACACAATCACTTAGAGGCAAAACTCAAGTCTCCCGACTCCTAGTCTGTGACTGTTCTAGTATGGCTATATTTATTGTTCTATTTTGCAAAGAAAAGTTACCCAGAATCTGGGCATATAATGACACTTGCAATTACTTCAGAACTCATGGAATTTGGTATGCATTGTTAGCCTGCTGAGGGTCTTAGTGTTGAAGTATATAATTACCAACAGCTAAAAATTCAGAGGATTTCACATAAAAAAAAACAGATTTGGAGAACTTCTGAAAAACTGAAAGATCTGGCAAGACTGCTTCCTTTTAGCATTAGTGGCATAAATTGAGCAGCAATTTCTCCCTTTATAAAGGGTCATATCCTCCAAACCCCCAAAATTAACATTGTTGCAATTTTTCTACATTGGGCTGATTTCACTGATTTACAGTTACATGTCTAGTCCCAATAGGTATTTGAGTTGGTGCCTAAAAACATATCATACAGAAGAAGTTAGGATAAAAAAAAAAAGACAAAAAAGTAAAAGACAGCCTTGATCCAAGGCACAATCTTATAATCAAAGGCTACTGTTCTAGTCTGCCTGGAACGGTTCTCCTTCTCATATACCCTTCCTCTACAATCTCCCCATCTTCTCTCTCTGGATAAGTTTCACTAATTTTTCCATCAGCTCAGGAAACATCACAGGTAGGAAAGTATCTCTAAATACCCACAAGGTGCTCAAGTTTGGACAGGTGCCCTTCTTGCGCTCCTATAGCACCCTATGTTCCCTAGAAGGTGGTACCTCTATCTTACTACATAACCTCTTCATAATTATATGTGTATGTGTCCATGTCCTCACTAGATCAGAGACCATAATTCATCTCAGCATCCATCAAAACATATAGCTGGCATGTGTTAGGCTGAAGGTAAAGTTTCATCAAACTAAGCCGCACTGAACTCAAGAGTTCAAATCTCTGGACTGGAGAAAACAAAATGGAGCAGAGAGGACATGAGAATATGTTAGTTCTAATCTACACTCTGTAACTAACACTTTGAGTGACTTTGGGCAAATCACATTTTCTCTCTGGGCTTCAGTTCCTTATACGGAAAATGAATAAGTTTACTAGACTTAAATTCTCTTAAGGGTCACAGTGTGTGATTCATCAATGATGCTCAGGAGGTATTTAAGACAATAAACTGACAGGGATTTCTCAAAGGTCTCTAAGATCATTCCAGCCTCAGAACTATATTGTCGAGGATTCCATCAGAAAGAGCACTATACTGAAGCGGATCATGACTGTCTATGGGTGGCTAAAATAATGGAGAAAAGTCAAAAGGGGTTTCTTGTTCGCACTGGTTTTTATATACACACAATCCTTTAAGATGGCAAAGTTAAAGTTAAGCAAAGTTAAACTAACCACAAAGCAGCCCACTTGCAAATTAGCCCATTGGCGACCTCTAGAGGCCTTTCGATTTTTTACAGCGATATGAGAAATGAAGAAAACATTTAAAATCTACACATTCATTCTAGTGGAAGGTTTCTAATTAAGTTTTCCATTTAGAGAAAGCGAAATTGATAGTCTATACTTACACAATTTCCAGGTCCAGGTTAAAAAAGAATACTTTGCTATTGTCGTTTGTGTTTTTAGGTTAGTTTTTTAATCAGCCTTGCCTAGCTTTAAAACAAGGTCAGATATACAACTTTGCTCCATTAGTACAGTAAAAACTCTAAATGGTGCAGGAAGCCTTTCCTGAGGGATTTTCTAAAGTCACTCACCTTTCGCCTCCAACTGTACACCGTCCAGGGTTGTCCTTGTATCACCACATAGTTTTGTAAATGTCTATGCATGTCATCCCCTCTAGACTTTCAACTATTGAACAGTAGGTATTACCTCCACATCTCCAGTGCCTAGCACAGTGCTTGTCTTAGAGAAGACTTTTAAAAAGGAGTGACAACAATCCCTGTTCCAGAAGTCTGTCATGAGGATAGCACTGAGGCACTTCACGTGAGGCAGCTCTGCATGTGAGGCAGCTCTGCATGTGAGGTAGCTCAGCAGGTGAGGCAGCTCTGCACATGAGGCAACTCTACATATGAAACAGCTTTGCAAGGTGCTATCCAAGCGCCACAGCATGTCACCATCTATCCAGCCTGGTGCACTCTGGGAAAGGGGCTGCTCATCCAGGGCATTTGCAGTGGCTGTGGAAGCAGCATGATGCACAACTAAGAATAATTTTCTGAGATAATAGCAATCTCTTTAGGGATCTAAATATATCCCTGGCTGTAGCCAGAGTTTGAGTTGGGCAGATAGGATGCCGGTGATACTAGAAAAAAATGGAGAGTGGGAAACCATAAAATTAATTATAAAGGATTTGTATTCTGTTTGGGTATTAGAAGTTTTTGTAAAAGATGGATCACTCCTTACTATCACAAGTCTTCATGAAGTTAGAATGCCTACGTGAGATTTTGCTATTGTGTTTATAGATTGTGAAACTCAAGTAGCTCCTCAGTAAATACAGAATGGGGCATTAAGAATCCTCTAATGGAAAAGGGAACCCTCTTGCACTGTTTGTGGGAATGTAAATTGATACAGTCACTATGGAGAACAGTACGGAGGTTCCTTAAAAAACTAAAAATAGAGCTACCATATGACCCAGCAATCCCACTACTGGGCATATACCCTCAGAAAACCATAATTCAAAAAGAGTCATGCACCAAAACATCCATTGCAGCTCTATTTTCAATAGCCAGGACATGGAAGCAACCAAAGTGTCCATCGACAGATGAATAGATAAAGATGTGGCACATATATAGAGTGGAATATTACTCAGTCATGAAAAGAAACGAAATTGAGTTATTTGTAGTGAGGTGGATGTACCTAGAGACTGTCATACAGAGTGAAGTAAATCAGAAAGAGGAAAACAAATACCATATGCTAACACATATATATGGAACCTAAAAAAAAAAAGTGCTTATGAAGAACCTAGGGGCAGGACAGAAATAAAGATGCAGATGTAGAGAATGGGCTTGAGAACACAGGGAGGGGGGAGGATAAGCTGGGACGAAGTGAGGGAGTGGCATGGACTAATATATACTACCAAATATAAAATAGGTAGCTAGTGGGAAGCAGCCACATGGCACAGGGAGATCAGCTCAGTGCTTTGTGAGCACCTAGAGGGGTGGGATAGGGAGGGTGGGAGGGAGACACAAGAGGGAGGAGATATGGGGATATATGTATATGTATAACTGATTCACTTTGTTATCAAGCAGAAGCTAACACACTATTGTAAAGCAATTATACTCAAATAAAGATGTTTAAAAAAAAAGAATCCTCTAATGGACTGATGTGGAAACGGAATTGTTCAGAAAAGGTAAACAAGAACAACCAGATTAGGATCAAATGTAGAGGAATGAGGGAACCAACATTTATTGGCATGCACACTCGTGCCCTACATCTTAACTGAACTCTAGATTTCAGAAACCTTCTGAATATCTCAACTTGAAGGTTCCACACACACTCCACACTGGTCATGTCTAGTATGGAGACACTATTAACCAAATTTGTTCTGGAATGTCCTACCTCAATGACTGATTCTACTCAGTCACCCAAGCCAGAAATATGAGTCATCTTTGTTTCCTCTTTACGTGTCATTAAAAATTCTCTCACCTCTTCTCGTTCACTACCATATTTTTAGTTGAGGTCCTCGTCACTTCTCTTCTCAATTACTGACGTAGTCTCCTAGTTGTTTTTCTTGTTTTCAAAATCTAGTTGCTCTCCCCTTTAATCCACTTACTCAATGCTGCCAGAGCAACAGTCCAAGAACCCAAATTTGATCATCATTTTTGTCTCCTGATTAATATCTTTCAATGTCTCATTACAGCTTACAGGACTACTCTTAAATGGCTTAGCTAAGCATATAAGCCTTTTGTAGTTTGAACCTTTTCTCATCTCTCACCATGCCCTGACAAGTATCCATTGTTTCCTATCTTCCAAAAAGCTATTCAAAGCAATTATCCTCCAGTATCCTCAAGTCCCTTCTCTAGTAGGTCTGCATCTTTATCCCTGTCTTGCCCCTAGGTTCTTCTGACCATTTTTTTTTCTTTTTTTAGATTAAATATATATGTGTTAGCATACGGTATTTGTTTTTCTCTTTCTGACTTGGACATATATACACTACCAAACGTAAAATAGATAGCTAGTGGGAAGCAGCCGCATAGGACAGGGAGATCAGCTCGGTGCTTTGTGACCACCTAGAGGGGTGGGATAGGGAGGGTGGGAGGGAGGGAGACACAAGAGGAAAGAGATATGGGAACATATGTATATGTATAACTGATTCACTTTGTTATAAAGCAGAAACTAACACACCACTGTAAAGCAATTATACTCTAATAAAGATGTTAAAAATAAATAAATAAAAAACAGCAATGAATATGTTCCTGAAAAAAAATTATACTCCAGTATAGATGTTTAAAAAATAAAAAGATATGCAGTGTTTCCCTTTGCTGTTTCATGGCTCTTTGCTTTCAAGCATGTTCCATCCCTTGTTTAGAATGCGCTCCCTCCCTCTTTTTCCTTGAAAATTTCCACTTTCCCTTTAGCACAAAGCATGGGTCACCCCTTCTTCAATGCCATCCTTGACCTCTCACCCCACAGGAGTGTTCTAGACGTCCCATCTCTGTGTTATTTTAGCATGTCCTGAAAACCTCTAACACATCACATGTCACACTGTATTGCAACTACTTAATTGTCTGCTACTCATTCTCTTTCAGAAGAGGTTGATTTTTACCAGACACTTTATGGACGGCTCCCTGATGTCCTCAGGATAAAATTTTTAAAGAAATCTTAGCATCACATACGAAGTCCTTTATAATCATTCTCCTAACTTTCTAGCATCATTTCCTCATACACTTCCCCGCTTCACCACCTATTCGCTAAGTCCAGTGAAACATTTGCAGTTCCCCAAACAGCGTGTGTCTTAACATACTTTCTTAACTCTTCCAGGGACACCATTTTCTGGTCCTCTCCACTTTTGAAGATTATACTCAATGGCCTACCAAGAGTCTTTTCCTCCCCTGTACTCCAAACCAACCCCCTCCCCCAACCATGGTTCTCATTCCACTGTAGAAAAATCATCTGTCTCCCTGTCTGGCACAGTGAGCTTGAAGGCACTGCTGGGAGGAACCGGCTGTTTTGAGCTCAGGATCCCCAGCACCAATTCCCAGCACTACTGGCCAGAGAGCCCAGTGGTTAAAGCTCTAGGCCATAGGCTTTGGAGTTCAACAACGTCCAAGTTCTTCTACGGCACTTTCTAATCATGTGACCTTAGTAGATAATTGGGATAAAAATGTGTATCGTATAACGCTTTTTCAAGAATAAAACACATATGGTGTACCAAGGCATGATTCCTGCACCTGGCACATAGTAAGCCCTGACCAAATGATAGAGTGAGTTATGACAGGCATTCAGTTACATCACTGGATGAATGAAAGATTGAGTGAGTTGCAAGGACAGTGGATGGATAGCTGTGTGTAAAAGTCCAGAAAAGAAGCGTGAAAGATATTCCAGGTGAGAAAAACACATGATGGTGTGACAGCATGTCACACAGAGAGGTAGATATGTCTGGAGAAGACGAATGAAATGTGGCGTAAGAAATGATAATGAATGCATGACACTGATGACAGCCTCACCTTACTCTTCAATGCAGGCTGGGCACTGGACCACACTAGGGGTCTGGATGAACTCCCAAGCTTATTGATACTAAGAATTCAAATGCTCATTCACAATTCTACCAGGTTATTTTTTTCTGATCATTCCAGAATTATCTGCTCCTCGATCTTTCTTCTCCTTTTACTTTCCACTGCAGTCCCAGAAGGACAATCTAATGGATTCACTGGGTTCCCATGGTTATAATTACCTCTTGCTCACTCCCCTGACTGCAGTGGCACTTCACATACCCTCCATGGGGTAGACAGACAAAAAGGTAGTTAAGTGGAAAGATGTTGTTTTGCTGAGGTGGTGTCTAAGGAAGTGATGCCCCTGGCTATCTTACATTTGTACCTTGAATGGCAATTTTGTAATTTTTTTTTTCAAAAGAAGAAGAAAAAAATTCAGCAGGCTTGGAAGATTCTTATTCAGCTACTGGGCACCTCCAGGGCCAATCACTTGGGTATATTTTTCTCTTACTCCCCTTCCACCAGCTTTTTTTTTCTGTCCATCATGTAGTTTCATCCTTTATAAATTAATAGAATTTGCTTTGCTATTAATCACCTGCTGTTTTTGGAGTTCTGTAGAACTGTCTCTCCTGTTTTTCACTGTTATATCAGAAGTATAGAAGTTAGAAGTGGAGCACGATATCACAACCCAACACACACACATTCACACAGAGGTGCACACATGCATGCATAAGGGTGCTCAAACCTGTACGCACATCCAGAATCTATTGTTAGTTTGAAATACTGACCTTAGAGAAAAGCTGGAAATGGACTGAAATAATGTATTAGCCAATCCAGCCCACACAAAGTGTACATGAAGGAGCTATGAAAAAGGAATAGTCTTTTTCCCATTTCTTATACACTGGACCACGTGGAGGATGACAAAGAACTTATGTCATGACCTCATCCTTCTCTACTGCTTGGGAGATGCCAAGTCAGCTCCTTCCTCAGAGTGGTTTGAATCAGTTGAAGAAAAGAAAGCTATTTTCCAAGAATAAAGGCATGATGTTTCCATGTTTCTGGAAAAACATAATTTTGATGGTCCCTGGTACTCTAGAATCCAACTTACATGAATGTCAGGATCTAATATTTTTCATACTATATATAGTTTTTTGTTTATTTGTTCATCTCTCCACCCCAGACTGTGAATTCCCTGCAGACAAGCTGATTTTATCATTACTTTCTTTAATTTATCAAAGAATTGCACTTTATGTACAATGAGCCAGGCACTACACCAAGGGCTTTCCAAATATTAAAACTCATTTAATCCTCATAACAGCCCTATGATTTAGCGACTTCTATTATCTCGCTTTTTCAGATTAGGAACCTAAGACTCACAGAGATTAAGTAATTTCTCCAGGGTCATAAGCTAATAAAAGAAGATAGGAATGGAAACTAGATGGTGAGGATCCATGGCCTCTGCTTTGAAGAAATTTCTTTTGCAGCCTTTAATGATTATCACTTATACCCTAAGGCTAGCACAAGGTCTGCACATAGTAGGTGCTAAATAAGCGTTCATGGAATGAATAATGTATTTGTCCTGATTTTTAATTTTCTGATTTAAATGTTTACATGTTTACTGTGTGTCTCCCACTAATCTATGAGCTCTCAGAGGGGAGGAATCTTGTCTGACTTACAGCTATATCTCAGCTTCTGAAATTGTGCCTGGAAAATCACTCAACAACTATCTGTTCAACGAATGGATGAACGAATGAGTCAGTGATCTTCATATCAAAAAAACAAACTTCCACAGATAGAAACTATGCCATCATATGCTTTTGTATTGGTTTTCCATTGCTGCCATAACAAACTAACAAAACCTTAGTGGCTTAAGAAAAAAAATATCTTACAGTTCTGAATGTTAGAAGTTATGTTAGAAGAATGTTAGAAGTATGTTAGAAGTCCAGTGAGACCAATCACTGGACTCAAATCAAAAAGCTGGCAGGGCTGTGTAGCTTTCTGGAGGCCTAGGGGAAACCTGTTTCCATGCTCTTCCCAGCTTCTAGAGGTCACCCATTTGCTTGGATCATGGCCCACCACAATCTTCAAACCTGGCAACACTATGCCTTTCTGTACCTACTTCTATAGTCACATCTTCCTCTGGCTAATTCTCCTCTTCTGCCTCTCTTTTCCACTTTTAAGGACCCTTATGATTACATTGGGCCCATTTGATAATCCAGGATAGTTATTTTAAGATCAGCTGATTAGCAACCATAATTCCATCTGCCACCTAAATTCCTTTTTATCATTCAAACTAACATTTTTATATGTTAGAGGGATTAGGACATGGACATCTTTAGATGGCCATTATTCTGCTTTCCATACCTTTCCTCCTTTACAAATTTCTCTGATCCAAAATGTCTATCCCTACATTTCATCTACAGATAAATCCCTCTCCTTAATTTTTTAACCTTTGCATGGTACTGATTTCTTTCCAACTTGTATTATACACATAGTCATACATATCTTATCTCCCAATAACAAAACAGGGCTTTTGCAGGAAGACACACACAACTCCATATGTCACAGAATTTAACACAGTAAGAACTTTATACACAGACTTACCAGTGTTTATCTATAGAGGAACATCATATAGTTTAGTTCTTTCAGCCACAATTTCTAAAAGATAAAGCTAAGTATGTACTAGGTGCTAAGTGGAAAAAACAGTTGAAGGCAGAGAGACAAGGACACAAAGATAGGGTAAGAGGGGTATGTGTAATAGATAAACAGTGTTGTGACAACAACACTGCTTTGTTCTTAATTTTCTTAATGAGATACATATAAAAGAATCGAAACTTACTCAATTTGGCAAGTGTGTATTGATGACTTATGCCATATCTAGGTCTATCTGAAGCATCATGAAGGATCCCTAAGAAGTGAAGGCTCTAGCCCATGATGTTTAACAGCATGCAGAATCATTAAACTTGTTTTATTTTCCCCTGAAAAATCAGTACTTTAGGAATTTTATAGAAACAGAAATTTAGGCTTGGAGTCTAACTTTCCCTTATACATGCTTGTGTTCCCTTCTACAACATGCCTAGCAAGTGGGTTTTCAATTTCTGCTTGAATATTCTTGGGGATGAGCAACTCTCTCCCTCATAGGACAACTATTACAAGTGCTAAGGGAACAGGTTTGAAGCCATATATTATCTGAGTTCAAACACTGTTTCAACCACTTGAAAGCTATGTGACCTTGGGAACCCTTCTATGCTTAGTTTTCTCATCTGCGAAGCAGAAATAATGAGTATACTAACTCAGAGGACTGTTGTTAGGATTCAAAAAGTTAATATGTGTGAAGAGTTTAGAATAGCCTGACATATATTGCGTGCTTGGTAAATGATAGATCTAGCTATACAATAGTATAATCTATCTTCAAATTCTTTCTGATACAGAGCAAAATTTTGATCTTTGTGGCATCTATCCATAGGTTCTAGTTCTAACTCTTCCTTCCTTGGCCCTATAGATCTAAAATTTCTGTTTTATATGCATGTATGAAATCTAAGAATAATGTTGTTTCCTCTAAACTAGAATACCCTACTCCCCAACACTGACTTGGTTAAATTAGTTTATACTATTCATTTTTATACCTTTCAAGTAACACTATAGCATTCTTGAACAAAATATTTTAAGAGCTGCAGAGTATTTATATCATGTAGTTTTACTCTAATGTATGCAGTACTTTTTCTTTTTGGAAACATATTTCTTCACTTTTATTATAAATAAAGTCATTACTTAAAAGTTTGGCTGCATTTCTGATCACTTTATTAGACTCAATTGCTATTAACAAAATTATTGTCTAGAAAGGATACAAAATGATTTTCTATTCTGCCATCACATTCTCACACACAATGAGTTTTGTTACTTTTCTCTTTACTTATTTGAGGACATTTTTAAATGACATTTTTTATGTCTTTAAATTATGTCTTTTAAAAATTGACCAAATTTCTTAGTAGGGTTCTTCTCAGAGCTTCAATATGTACATTAGAAATATTAAAAGGGAGAGTGTTATAGTCACTGTGTCCCAGTGTAGTTGCCCATGAAACTTTCTTTTCTATATGTGGAACATATTTCAAGTAATGTATTAGAGTACTGAAATAATTCTCCCAGTGGATTCCCTTTCTTTGTTCCTTTTTTATTCCTAGGTGTGGCACCATTTCCTAAGGAGCACCGGATAAAATTTTAAGTTGTAAACCAAAAAATGACACTTCCTGCAAGATAATGAAAACAAAACCATTTAACACTTCAGAAAAAAGAAAAAAAAGGTGGGAGGGATTTAACAGAAGATCTACTCTAATAAACACTTAAGAAAGTAAAAATTAACATATTCTGGAACAGTTACATCTTCATTAAATGTTTTCCACAGATCCCATGGGAACTTGACAGCCTAAAAACATTAATAACTAGAAAACACAGGAATATTTGACTAGAATATAACAAAATGTTAATGAAGACATTAAGATTACTGCAATTAAATGGTCTCTGTAATCATCTCTCTAGAGCTGAAGAAGAAATCTTACATATGAGACTATATTCTGAATAATCACAGACAAATGAAATGGAATTTATGAAAAAATAGAACAGGCGGGCTAACCTTTTAGTTTAGTCACTATTATTGCAGCTATGATATTGGGCAACACAGATATGGGTTTTTTCCCCTCCTTCTATATTTATCTTATTTCTAGGGCATCATCCAGCCCTGATCTCTGCCCTTCTCCCCTTAAGCTGATAGGGCTGTGGTTTTCTGCTGCCATTATCAAGAGACTGTGTATTACTCGGGGGGAAAAAAAGCCACAAACTCATAGTTCTTAACTGTTGCTGAAGTTTTCCAATAGTAAACTCTTTTCCTGGTTCCATCTGTTTTTTGATGTTCCAGTGATTTTAATTTTTTTTTATTATTGAAGTATAGTTTATTTACAATATTATATTAGTTTCAGGAGTACAGCAAAGAGATTCAGATATATATATATTTTCAGATTATTTTCCATTATAGCTTATTACAAGATGTTGAATATAGTTTCCTGTGCTATATAGTGAATCCTTTTAGTTTACCTATTTTATATATAGTAATATGTATCTGTTAATCCTATACTCCTAATTTATCCCCTTACCTCCCTTTTTTTGCAGCAAATAAATGTATGGACATGCTAGAAAATGGTGAACTAGCACCATGAGTTGAGAGGGTTTGGTCATCAATTAGTGTGTTTTACAGAGGATATGGAGATAGATGGTTAACTGAATAAGTTACTTAAGTGGTGGTCCATTAAGAGAGTGCCCATTTTATTACTCCCTCCATTTTTTTCTGAAGAATATGAGGCTGAGAAAGAGTGATAATTTCCCCAAGTTCATACAACTGGTGTGTGCCAACATGTCATTGAAACCCATGTCCTCTTTCTGATCCTGAACTTTTTATATATATTATATTTTCTTGATAGACTATTTTGTACTCTGTGTCTCTCTGGGGTTACAACATACTTTTTTTCTAAGTCACCATAGAAAACATGCCTGAGAAAAACTCAAAAGGTATTTTTTTTAATCTCTGGTGTTCAGTTAGTCAACAAGTTGTTGAAGTTCAATCTATGGCAGATTAGGTAAAAAATGCACCAGGGACCCTTGTAATACAGCTGAAAATTGCATCTACCTGCATGAAGTAGTTGACTGAATGACAATTTTTCAACATAACCTAACTACACCAAAATCAAGCCTTACAGACATTGCCCTTTCTATTCCTTTTGCTATACTGAAAGCCAGCCAAGTCATTCATTTCCTCTTGCCTACTTCAACATGTTTCTAAATTGTTAAACATATACTGTATTTGGCTAAATAATTATACAAATTTTACTTTGGAAAATGTAATACCGGCAAAATCATTCTCTTGAGTTATAAACTTTGCATTCATCTCTAAAATCTATAATACTAAAAGGGTATACACTGCTATCTATCTATCTAAATACCAGTATATTAAAACCTTTACATTGTTTTTGTACAATGACTATTGAGACTTGTAATGACACATAACATTCAACAAAATTTTTGCATTCGGAAAATTTTCACTCATAGTAAAGACACAAGATTCATAAATTCTTAAAATTAGAAATATTTCAGATACAAATTAGTCCATTGATTTCCAGTGCTGTAGTCCCATATTTCTAGTGATCCTTTGTTAGTACTATATTCTGGAAGTGATTTTCAAATTTTCAAAAGAAATCATGAAAGTAGTATATTTACTTCAACTAAAGTCCATAAGTTTTTAAAAAAATCAAGGTAAATTTATATTAAATTACAGTGGCAGGACTTCCCTTGTGGTGCAGTGGTTAAGAATCTGCCTGCCAGTGCAGGGACACAGGTTCGATCCTTGGTCCGGGAAGATCCCACATGCCGCAGAGCAACTAAGCCTTTGTGCCACAACTACTGAGCCCGCACGCCACAACTACTGAAGCCCGCACGCCTAGAGCCCATGCTCCACAACAAGAGAAGCGACTGCAATGGGAAGCCCATGCACCACAACGAACAGTAGCCCCCACTCACCACAACTAGAGAAAGCCTGAGCACAGTAACAAAGACCCAACACAGCCAAGATAGATAGATAGATAGATAAATAAATATATTTTAAAAATTGAAAAAAAAAACAGTGGCAATATGTAAAAATTTATGCTATGGTTGATATAAATGTAAATATTACTAATTAATATATTTCATCTTACAGGAATATTCTTTCAAACTATGGGGTTGGAAAAGTAATAAAAATGTTAAGAGATACTGATCTAACCCCCTCATATCACCATTAATTTTATCGATACAAACACTAAGACAGGGAAGATGGCAGAAGAGTAAGACACGGAGATCACCTTCCTCCCCACAGATACACCAGAAATTCAGCTACACGTGGAACAACTCCTACAGAACAGCTACTGAACGCTGGCAGAAGACCTCAGACCCCCCAAAAGGCAAGAAACTCCCCACATACCTGGGTAGGGCAAAAGAAAAAAGAATAAACAGAGACAAAAGGATAGGGACGGGACCTGCACCAGTGGGAGGGAGCCGAGAAGGAAGAAAGGTTTCCACACACTAGGAGTCCCTTCACAGGCGGAGGCTGCGGGTGGCGGAGGGGGAGCTTCGGAGTAGCGGAGGAGAGCGCAGCAACAGAGGAGCGGAGGGCAAAGCGGAGAGATTCCCGCACAGAAGATCGGTGCCAACCGGCACTCACCAGCCCGAGAGGCTTGTCTGCTCGGCTGCCGGGGTGGGCGGGGCTGGGAGCTGAGGCTGGGGTTTTGGGTTTCTGTGGGAGCGCAGGGAGAGGACTGGGGTTGGAGGCGTGAACACAGCTTGAAGGGTTTAGTGCACCACGGTTGGCCGGGAGGGAGTCCGGGAAAAAGTCTGGACCTGCCGAAGAGGCAAGAGATTTTTTCTTCCCTCTTTGTTTCCTGATGCGCGAGGAGAGGGGATTAAGAGTGCTGCTTAAAGGAGCTCCAGAGACCGGCGCGAGCCACAGCTAAAACCACGGACCACAGAGACGGTCGTGGGACGTTGGGGCTGCTGCTGCCACCGCCAAGAGGCCTGTGTGCGAGCGCAGGTCACTGTCCACGCCCCCTTTCAGGGGAGCCTGTGCAGCCTGCCACTGACGGGGTCCCGGGATCCAAGGACAGCTTCCACGGGAAAGCGCACGTCACGCCTCGAGCTGCTGCAACGTCACGCTGGCCTCTGCCACCACAGGCTCGCCCCGCACTCCGTACCCCTCCCTCCCCCTGGCCTGAGTGAGCCAGAGTCCCCGAAGCAGCTGCTCCTTTAACCCCGTCCTGTCTGAGTGAAGAACAGACGCCCTCCGGTAACCTACATGCAGAGGCGGGGCCAAATCCAAAGCTGAGACCCGGGAGATGTGAGAATAAAGAAGAGAAAGGGAAATCTCTCCCAGCAGTCTCAGAAGCAGAGGATTAAAGCTCCACAATCAACTTGATGTACCCTGCATCTGTGGAATACATGAATAGACAACGAATCATCCCAAATTGAGGAGATGGACTTTGAGAACAAGACTTATGACTTTTTCCCCTTTTCCTCTTTTTACAACGAACCATCCCAAATTGAGGAGGTGGACTTTGAGAGCAAGATTTATGATTTTTTCCCCTTTTCCTCCTTTTGTGAATGTGTATGTGTATGCTTCTGTGTGAGATTTTGTCTGTATAGCTATGCTTCCACCATTTGTCCCAGGGTTCTATCGGTCCGTTTTTTTTTAATAATTGTATATTTATTTTAATAAGTCTATTATATTTTATCATATTTTATTCTATTTTACTTTATCGTCTCTCTTTCTTTTTTTCCTACCTTCCCTCCTTCTGCCCTCCCTCCATCCCTCCCTCCTTCCTTTCTTTCTTTGCTTCTTTCTTTCTCGCTTTCTCTCTTTCTCTCTCTTTCTTCTCCTTCTCCTTCTTCTTCCACTAATTCTTTCTTTCTACTTTTAATCCCTTTTATTCTGAGCCGGGTGGATGAAAGGCTCTTGGTGCTGCAGCCAGGAGTCAGTGCTGTGCCTCTGGGGTGGGAGAGCCAACTTCAGAACACTGGTCCACAAGAGACCTCCCAGCTCCACATAATATCAAAGGGCGAAAATCTCCCAGAGATCTCCATCTCAACACCAACACCCAGCTTCACTCAATGACCAGCAAGCTACAGTGCTGGACACCCTATGCCAAACAACTAGCAAGACAGGAACACAAACCCACCCATTAGCAGAGAGGCTGCCTAAAATCATAATAAGGCCACAGACACCCTAAAACACACAACCAGATGTGGACCTGTCCAACAGAAAGACAAGATCAAGCCTCATCCACCAGAACACAGGCACTAGTCCCCTCCAACAGGAAGCCTACACAACCCACTGAACCAACCTTGGCCACTGGGGACAGACACCAAAAACAATGGGAACTACGAACTTGCAGCCTGCAAAAAGGAGGCCCCAAACACAGTAAGATAAGCAAAATGAGAAGACAGAAAAACACACAGCAGATGAAGGAGCAAGATAAAAACCCACCAGACCTAACAAATGAAGAGGAAATAGGCAGTCTTCCTGAAAAAGAATTCAGAATAATGATAGTAAAGATGATCCAAAATCTTGGAAATAGAAAAAACAAAATGCAAGAAACAGTTAACAAGGACCTAGAAGAACTAAAGATGAATCAAGCATCGATTAAAAACACAATAAATGAAATGAAAAATACTCTAGATGGGAACAATAGCAGAATAACTGAGGCAGAAGAACGGAAAAGTGACATGGAAGATAAAATAGTGGAAATAACTGCTGCAGAGCAGAATAAAGAAAAAAGAATGAAAATAACTGAGAACAGTCTCAGAGACCTCTGGGACAACATTAAATGCACCAACATTTGAATTATAGGGCTTCCAGAAGAAGAAGAGAAAAAGAAAGGGACTGAGAAAATATTTGAAGAGATTATAGTTGAAAACTTCCCTAATATGGGAAAGGAAATAGTTAATCAAGTCCAGAAGGCACAGAGAGTCCCATACAGAATAAATCCAAGGAGAAATACGCCAAGACACATATTAATCAAACTGTCAAAAATTAAACACAAAGAAATCATATTAAAAGCAGCAAGGCAAAAACAACAAATAAGACACAAGGGAATCCCCATCAGGATAACAGCTGATCTCTCAGCAGAAACTCTACAAGCCAGAAGGGAGTGGCAGGACATATTTAAAGTGATGAAGGAGAAAAACCTACAACGAAGATTACTCTACCCAGCAAGGATCTCATTCAGCTTTGATGGAGAAATTAAAAACTTTACAAACAAGCAAAAGCTGAGAGAGTTCAGCAGCACCAAACCAGGTTTAAAACAAATGCTAAAGGAACTTCTCTAGGCAAGAAACACAAGAGAAGGAAAATACCTACAATAACGAACCTAAAAGAATTATGAAAATGGGAACAGAAATATACATATCAGTAATTACCTTAAATGTAAATGGACTAAATGCTCCCACCAAAAGACACAGATTTGCTGAATGGATACAAAAACAAGACCCATATATATGCTGTCTACAAGAGACCCACTTCAGACCTAGAGACACATACAGATTGAAAGTAAGGGGATGGAAAAAGAAATTCCATGCAAATGGAAATCAAAAGAAAGTTGGAGTAGCAATTCTCATATCAGACAAAATAGACTTTAAAATAAAGACTATTAGATGACACAAAGAAGGACACTACATAATGATCAAGGGATTGATCCAAGAAGAAGATATAACAATTGTAAATATTTATGGACCCAACATCGGAGCACCTCAATACATACAGCAAATACTAAGAGCCATAAAAGGGGAAATTAACAGTAACACACTCATAGTAGAGGACTTCAACACCCCACTTTCACCAATGGACAGATCATCCAAAATGAAAATAAAAAAGGAAACACAAGCTTTAAATGATACATTAAACAAGATGGACTTAATTGATATTTATAGGACATTCCATCCAAAAACAACAGAATACACATTTTTCTCAAGTGCTCATGGAACATTCTCCAGGATAGATCCTACCTTGTGTCACAAATCAAGCCTTGGTAAATTTAAGAAAATTGAAATTGTATCAAGTATCTTTTCCAACCACAATGCTATGAGACTAGATATCAATTACAGGAAAATATCTGTAAAAAATACAAACAAATGGAGACTAAACAATACACTACTTAATAACAAAGTGATCACTGAAGAAATCAAAGAGGAAACTGAAAAATACCTAGAAACAAATGACAATGGATACACGATGACCCAAAACCTATGGGATGCAGCAAAAGCAGTTCTAAAGGGGAAATTTATAGCAATACAATCCCACCTTAAGAAACAGGAAACATCTCAAGTAACCAACCTGACCTTGCACCTAAAGCAATTAGAGAAAGAAGAACAGAAACTCCCCAAAGTTAGCAGAAGGAAAGAAATCATAAAGATAAGATAAGAAATAAATGAAAAAGAAATGAAGGAAACGATAGCAAAGGTCAATAAAACTAAAAGCTGTTTCTTTGAGAAAATAAACAAAATTGATAAACCATTAGCCAGACTCATCAAGAAAAAAAGGGAGAATACTCAAATCAATAGAATTAGAAATGAAAAAGGAGAAGTAACCACTGACACTGCAGAAATACAAAAGATCATGAGAGATTACTACAAGCAACTCTATGCCAATACAATGGACAACCTGGAAGAAATGGACAAATTCTTAGAAATGCACAACCTGCCAAGACTGAATCAGGAAGAAACAGAAAAGATGAACAAACCAATCACAAGCACTGAAATTGAAACTGTGATGAAAAATCTTCCAACAAACAAAAGCCCAGGACCAGATGGCTTCACAGGCGAATTCTATCAAACATTTAGAGAAGAGCTAACACCTATCCTTCTCAAACTCATCCAAAATATAGCAGAGGGAGGAACATTCCCAAACTCATTCTACGAGGCCACCATCACCTTGATACCAAAACTAGACAAGGTTGTCACAAAGAAAGAAAACTACAGGCCAATATCACTGATGAACATAGATGCAAAAATCCTCAACAAAATACTAGCAAACAGAATCCAACAGCACATTAAAAGGATCATACACCATGATCAAGTGGGGTTTATTCCAGGAATGCAAGGATTCTTCAATATATGCAGATCAATCAACGTGATACACCATATTAACAAATTGAAGGAGAAAAAACATATGATCATCTCAATAGATGCAGAGAAAGCTTTTGACAAAATTCAACCCCCATTTATGATAAAAAAAAACCCTGCAGAAAGTAGGCATAGAGGGAACTTTCCTCAACATAATAAAGGCCATATATGACAATCCCACAGCCAACATCGTCCTCAATGGTGAAAAACTGAAAGCATTTCCACTAAGATCAGGAACAAGACAAGGTGCCCACTCTCACCACTCTCATTCAACATAGATTTGGAAGTTTTAGCCACGGCAATCAGAGAAGAAAAGGAAATAAAAGGAATCCAAATTGGAAAAGAAGAAGTAAAGCTGTCACTGTCTGCAGATGACATAATACTCTACATAGACAATCCTAAAGATGCTAACAGAAAACTACTAGAGCTAATCAATGAATTTGGTAAAGTAGCAGGATATAAAATTAATGCACAGAAATCTCTGGCATTCCTGTACACTAATGATGAAAAATCTGAAAGTGAAATCAAGAAAACACTCCCATTTACCATTGCAACAAAAAGAATAAAATATCTAGGAATAAACCTACCTAAGGAGACAAAAGACCTGTATGCAGAAAATTATAAGACATTGATGAAAGAAATTAAAGATGATACAAATAGATGGAGAGATATACCATGTTCCTGGATTGGAAGAATCAATATTGTGAAAATGACTCTACTACCCAAAGCAATCTAGAGATTCAATGCAATCCCTATCAAACTACCACTGGCATTTTTCACATAACTAGAACAAAAAATTTCCAAATTTGTTTGGAAAAACTAAAGACCCCGAATAGCCAAGGCAATCTTGAGAACAAAAAATGGAGCTGGAGGAAACAGGCTCCCTGACTTCAGACTATACTACAAAGCTACAGTAATCAAGACAGTATGGTGCTGGCACAAAAACAGAAAGATAGATCAATGGAACAGGATGGAAAGTCCAGAGATAAACCCACACACATATGGTCACCTTATGTTTGATAAAGGAGGCAGGAATGTACAGTGGAGAAAGGACAGCCTCTTCAATAAGTAGTGCTGGGAAAACTGGACAGCTACATGTAAAAGTATGAGATTAGATCACTCCCTAACACCATACACAAAAATAAGCTCAAAATTGATTAAAGACCTAAATGTAAGGCCAGAAACTATCAAACTCTTAGAGGAAAACATAGGCAGAAAACTCTATGACATAAATCAAAGCAAGATCCTTTTGGACCCACCTCCTAGAGAAATGGAAATAAAAACAAAAATAAATAAATGGTACCTATTGAAACTTCAAAGCTTTTGCACAGCAAAGGAAACCACAAACAAGATAAAAAGACAACCCTCAGAATGGGAGAAAATATTTGCAAATGAAGGAACTGACAAAGGATTAATCTCAAAAATTTATAAGCAGCTCATGAAGCTCAATAGCAAAAAAACAAACAACCCAATCCAAAAATGGGCAGAAGACCTAAATAGACATTTCTCCAAAGAAGCTATACAGACTGCCAACAAACACATGAAAGAATGCTCATCATCATTAATCATTAGAGAAATGCAAATCAAAACTACAATGAGATATCATCTCACACCAGTCAGAATGGCCATCATCAAAAAATCTAGAAACAATAAATGCTGGAGAGGGTGTGGAGAAAAGGGAACACTCTTGCCCTGCTGCTGGGAATGTGAATTGGTACAGCCACTATGGAGAACAGTATGGAGGTTCCTTAAAAAACTACAAATAGAACTACCATATGACCCAGCAATCCCACTACTGGGCATATACCCTGAGAAAACCATAATTCAAAAAGAGTCATGTACCAAAATATTCATTGCAGCTCTATTTACAATAGCCCAGAGATGGAAACAACCTAAGTGTCCATCATTGGATGAATGGATAAAGAAGATGTGGCACATATATACAATGGAATATTACTCAGCCATAAAAGAAAATAAATTGAGCTATTTGTAATGAGGTGGATAGACCTAGAGTCTGTCATACAGAGTGAAGTAAGTCAGAAAGAGAAAGACAAATACCGTATGCTAACACAAATATTTGGAATTTAAGAAAAAAAAAAATGTCCTGAAGAACCTAGGGGTAAAAAGGAATAAGGACACAGAACTACTTGAGAATGGACTTGAGGATATGGGGAGGGGGAAGGGTAAGCTGTCACAAAGTGAGAGAGGTATGGACTTATATACACTACCAAACATGAGGTAGATAGCTAGTGGGAAGCAGCCGCATAGCACAGGGAGATCAGCTCGGTGCTTTGTGACCCCCTGGAGGGGTGGGATAAGGAAGGTGGGAGGGAGGGAGATGCAAGAGGGAAGGTATATGGGAACAGAGGTATATGTATAACTGATTCACTTTGTTATAAAGCAGAAACTAATAAAAAAACAAACACTAAGACAATGATAGCTGCTTTTTGCAAGATTAAAAAAAAATGGCAGTTCAAAAACTGGAGCTGCCTATATCTGACATATTTACCTGCATCTGTAATTGATTGACAGCAATTACTTTCCATAGGTACTCAAAAACTCACAAGTGAGTGCTGTACCTATTAGGTGCCATGTACATGAGAAGACTCATAAGATTTTTGAGGCACAAATGTGCTTGCTTCCTGGATGACATGATATGAACTGAAGTGGTGATCTACCATCATTTAATCTAAACTAATATATTTCATGACTCATCCATCCCAACTAGTTTTAAGGATCATGTTAAGGACCATGCTATAAAAATGTCAGAACATCACTCCTGGAGGAGGTGTTCACACATTTCCTGATTTACCTGGGGAGATTATTCCCTGCTTTCTTTTTTTTTTTTTTTGACTGCAGATAGAAAGTTACTCATAGTCCATAATTTATGGCATATTATAACCACTGTTCCCAGTATGACCTTTAAATTGGTTTTTTGTTTTCTTTTTTTATTTATTTATATTATTATTATTAGTATTTTTGCGGTACGCGGACCTCTCACTGTTGTGGCCTCTCCTGTTGTGGAGCACAGGCTCCGGACGCGCAGGCTCAGCGGCCATGCCTCACGGGCCCAGCAGCTCTGCGGCATGTGGGATCTTCCCGGTCCAGGCCACGAACCCGTGTCCCCTGCATCGGCAGGCGGACTCTCAACAACTGCGCCACTAGGAAAGCCCCTTTTTTGTTTTTAAATCCCAGTTTTCCATAGGCATTTCCTCTCTCACCACTGGATACCCACATTAAGGTGCTAACTATAGCTTTTACATATGAATGTATCTATATACACTACATCTTGTTGACATGAGCATATTCATATTCCTTATGGAAACTTTTTTATTGAAATATAAATTACATAAAGGAAAGTATCAAATCATGATGGAATTATCACAAAGTAACACAGCCATGTAATTACTATACAACTCAGGAAATAGAACATTACCAGCAGTCCAGATGGCCCCTAATTCTCTCTTCCAATTTATACCTCATTTTTTTCTGCCCAAACCACCACTATCCTGACTTCTAAAACCACAGTTTCATGCATTCATAAGGGTTGGAGTTTTCCTAGTGAAAATTTTTCTAATTATAGGAATAATTTATTTAATATTTATAGGATTATCCAGACGGTTTTTTTTTTTTTTTTTTTGCGGTACGCGGGCCTCTCACTGTTGTGGCCTCTCCCATTGTGGAGCACAGGATCCGGATGCGCAGGCTCAGCGGCCATAGCTCACGGGCCCAGCCACTCCGGGGCATGTGGGATCTTCCCGGACCGGGGCACGAACCCGTGTCCCCTGCATCGGCAGGCGGACTCTCAACCACTGCACCACCAAGGAAGCCCCAAGACGGGGTTTTTTTTTGTAAATTTATGTCAGTTTGAAGAACTGTGCTTTCCTCAGAATTTATTCAGTTTATATGAATTTTATCTGAATATAATAATCTATTCATAATATCTAATTATTTTAATGCCTATCACTTCTGTAGTAATATTCATTTTTCTGTAGTGATGTCCACTTTTAATTCCTGATATTATTTATACCTTCTCTTCTTTATTTATTAATTCTTCTTTGCCAAAGGTTAATAATTTATTTTGGTCTACTCAAAGAATCAACTTCAGATTTGGTTAATCTTCTGTACTAAATCTTTGTTTTCAGTTTCACTTAATTAATGCTTTTTCCTTTTTTTTTTTTCTTTTTTGTATTTTTATTATCCTTTTGATAATTCCTTACAATGAGTACTTAGATAATTGATTCTCAACCTTTTTCATTTCATTATATATGCATTTTAAAATCCCCCTGGCTGACAGCCTCCTGTTTATTTTTCTTAGGGCATTACCCTAAAGTGTTCAGGGTTATGTGCCTTTTCACAATCCAGCAGAATCAAGCCAGCTATCTACATGTGCTTATGTGTGATCTGCAGAGGCTTGCCTATCTACAGGGGTGTATGCAGGCTGCTGGTTCCTGGAGGAAGTAGTACGTGGAGTGCTGGGGACATGTGTGGGCTATTTGGGGGATCTGCAGGTTAAGTATTCTATGAGGTTCATGGGTGAGCCTCTTGCTTCAGTCTACAAGGTGGTTGATAGAAACTGCATCCATTTTTTGAGTTCCCAAAACCTGGTTGCTGTGAGCTCTACACATTTTCCTTGATCCTAGCTGGCTCAAACTATGTACAAGTATGTTCTGTAAACTAAACTCTATACCACTAATCTAAATATATATCTTCATTCCAGTATAACAGGGTCTTGATTACTATAGATTTATATTATATCTTAGATAATTTGAGTTCTTTGCTGTTTTTCATGATGATTTTGGCTATTTTAGCTTTTGGTTTTTGCTTTTTATTGCGTTTCAGTATGGATGTTAGATTCATAAGAGCCATCACAACCTGCTTTAGGTTGCTCTCCAGTGCTTTCAAATAGCATTTTTAGAATAAATTTTAACTGAGTGTTTATAATTATTGTGTGCAGGAAATTAACCGAATACAAGTTACTCTGTAATTACCAGAAACAGAAACTCCTCCTCTCAATTTTGGTCTTTTATTTATATATTTATTTTGTCTAGGGCTCTGTCACTGTCCAAGCTTTAACCACCCACCCTACAGCAATCCAACAGATAATCCAACAAATAAATTGTTTCCTTTCAAAAGCATTGTCCCCCTTCAGAACTCCTGTTTAATATAGAAACATAAGCAGAACCCAGCCCAATTTTACTATTCATTTTAGAACTGCACAAGGTACTGAGACCTAACCATTCTTTCCAGCCCCCAAATATCCTTTTCCTGAATCAGTACCCTTTCCATTATGCCTTACAATCAGTCTTGCCCAAGTTATAAAAATAATCATTAAGAGCCATTCAGTTTGATATGACTACTTAAACTATTATCTCCTCATGCTTAGCAAATTTTGGTCACCAAAAATAATAGTAACATTTATATTCCCAATTACTATATTATTTCCTGAATCATACAATCCACTCAGAAATTCAGTCTACAATTTTCTCAATTCTTCTTAACATTCCCTCTTTTCCTTTTCCTTTATTTTTCTTGCTCTGTAAACATGACACATGTTATTTTCTTTTCAAGTGTAATCTGGCTGCTCTCCCCCAATATCTGCCTCTTTATATGAGTAACTCTTTCTCAAATTACTTCGCATAGATCTCTTTTTGTTCCACTCTGTATTTGGCCTTCAACCTAAGTACAGTCTCTGCAAGTATTTAGTCTCAATATAAGTACTCATTCTTCAATCTAATTACTCTCTCCTCTAGGCTTGTCTCACTCTTGGGAGGACAATTCTAACTGAGTTGCAATTTCTAATTTTCATTTCCACTTCTACATTGGGAAAACAGGTGCACCTTTAGCTACACCAGTGACTATCAAACTAGTTTAAATTCAGATTCTCAAGTTTACCCCTGAAATTTAATAACTCTGAGATTAAGTCAGTAAGTCTGAAGTGAAGTCCTGTGATTTTTGAGGCAGGGGGGAATGTGTCATTTTTCTCCTAGAACACCAACTCAAACGGGAAACATTTAGTACAGACTAGACCTTTAGTCACTATTTATTAAATTAAATGATATTAAATAATTGTGGTCCATGATTTAGAAAATACACTTTCTTTGTTCCAATCATCAGCAAGGGCTGTCAGTTCTACTTCTAAAATGTGTTGAACTCCATTTTGGATTTCAACAACATTAGCTAAAGCCATGATTATCTTCTACCTGGACTGTGTCAGTAATCTCCTAACTGTTCTCCTTACTCATGCTTTTCAATAACTAGAGGAATGTTTTCAAGTAAGTAAATCAGCTGATGTTACCCACATGCTTAAAGCACTCCAATGCTTCCAAGCAATGATTTGTATGTTTCCTATATTCCTGATCTCACCTCTTATCAATTCCCATTCCACCCCCCCAATGTGCTCCAGTCACATTGGGCTTCAAAGGATTCCTCGACACATTCACTCCTACCACAAGACATATGCACTTGCTGCTCCCAGAGTCTGGAACAGACTGATCTCTTCATCATTAATCCCACTTATCATTCAGGTCTCAATTCAAACTTTACTCCCCAGAAGAGCTGTTCACCCAGACTAAGGAGGCTGTCCCCAATCCCACATCTCCACTATGTGGTCATCTATAGCACTTTTCCCTTAAAACTTATCAGAACTTAAAAATGCATTTGTTTATTTGTTTATTTACTTATTTTCCATATCCCCTCAATAGAGTACAAGATGCATGAAAGCATCAGCCTTGTCTGTTTTCTTCATCACTGAAGTCCCAGTGCCTGGAACAATTCCTGTCACAGAGTAGGCACTCAAAAGTTTGCTCAATAAATAAACAGACTGAAGCAAAATAAGGGGGGGAGAGAGAGAAAGAGAGACAAAGATCAGAGTTTATCAAAATAAAAATGTTCTTAAACCATAGCAGAGTAACCAAGGAAAATAATATTATCTATTTGTGTCTTGTAATTCATGCCCACTCAACCAACTTATGAAATTAGGCCTATTTGCAAATATGACCAGCTAAGCATTACATCTGTGCTGTGGTGCCATGTTTTCTAATAATGAAAAAGAAAAAAAAGTCACAGTTTATAAACACTGACTGCACAAAATATGAAAAAAGTGCAGTGATGAGAGAAAAGGATAAGATTTCAGATATGGATAGAACTGAGTTTGAATAAAACATTCTTGAGGTTATACTAATAAGTTTAAAGGCTCTTATGTCCACATTAAATTAAATGTAATTTTTTTTAAATTTCACAAGGTGGCTATGGGAATTAGATGGGACAAGGTAATTTGAGAGCACACATGAGAACCTGGCACACAGTAGGACTAACAAATGATAGTTGCTTTTCCCCCCTTACTTAGTCCTATTGTACACTAAGTAATATTCTGAGTGAAAGAGTTCCTCCTCTGCTCACAACACATAATTTAATCCACTTAATTTATTAGAGCATGACTTCAACAATGAGAAAGATATAATCAAAGATGCCCATCCTATCTAGGAAGCAGTGTGACTTAGTGAAAATAATCAAATTTAAAGAGTACATTTGAACATTCAGGTTTCTCTATTCATTCTTATTCTTAATATCCGACCACACCTACAGACCATGTGGCTCTAAGTTATCAAAATTTATCATTCCAACCACCTGTAATTGAAACAAGTGTTAATTTATTAATAGTTTTGCTGTTAACTAAAGATACTCTGTAAACAGTAATACTATGCAGGCATCAGGTAATATAGGTTCCAATTTATCATGGCTTCAGCACACTAGCAATGCCTTATGTCCTACAGCCTTCTTCTTATGAATTCTGTACAAATAAAAGTGATGCAGCAAGAAAAAAGAGTTTGTTACCACTGCAGATGCAGCAGCTTTTAAAAATTTTCTTCCACTATATCTTAGTCCTGCTTGCACTATGTAAATAAAATCAAAGCGTATGTGCTTGTCTGTGTGTGGTATGATTTCCTCTGCATAATGCCTATGAGATTGTTGCGTGATTTTTTTCTTTTCCATTGCTGAGTACTATTCCATGTTGTGAATACACTACGAGGTATTTTTCAGTTTTCCTGTTGATGGACATGTTTCCACTTTGGGGTTATTATTAATAACATTGCTATGTATATTCTTATAAAAATCTTTTGGACATTTTTTTTCTCTCTCTTGATTAACACCTAGGAACAGAATTGCTAAGGCCCAGAGAAAGTGTATGCTTAACTTTATTTTTTAAAAACTGCCAAACATTTATCCCAAGTGGCTGTACAATTTGATACTCCTAGCAACAGGGAGGAGAGTTTTCCTTACTCTTCAACATTTGGTATTGCAAGTTTTTTCAATTTTGTTGGGTATGTAGAGATATTTCTTTATGATTTTAATTCACGTATCCTGGATGACAAAATGTTGAGCACATTTTTTGATGAGATTAATGGTTTTTATAGATCATCCTTTGTGAAATGTGAAGTCTTTAACACTTTTTTTTTTTTTTTTGGTAATTGGGATGATTGTGTTTTTGGTATTGAATCATAGGAGTTATTTCCTTCTGGAAGTTTTATAGTTTTAACCTTTATGTTTTAGTCTCAAATAAATCTTTATTTCATGTGAGATAGGGTTTGAAGTCCACATCCTTTTCCTTATGGCCATCTAGTTGTTACTGCATCAATTGTTGATATTTTCCCCATTGAATTGCTTTCAACTCTTCATTTAAAATCAATTAACCATATAAATGGTCATCTATTTCTTTCCATTAAATGCTACATTAAATGGATTTAAAAAAATTTTTGTTTTCCAAGTTATTGTTACAAGTACACAGAAATACATTTTTTATAATAACCTCATATCTATAAAACTTGCTAAATTTACTTTTCAGGACTTGTAGTTGTTTTGTATTCCTTCAGGATTTTTTACAAAAAAATTATGTCATTTCTGAATAGAGGTAGTTTTCCTTTTTCCTTGTTAATAATTTGGCCTTTTTATCTTGCCTTATTATAATGGTTAGGCCTCCAGTACAATGTTGAATAGGAATGGTGAAAGCCTCTTGCCTTGAAAGTATCTCTGTGAGAAAGTGTTCAGTATTTCACTGTTAAGTATAAAGAATAGTTTTTATTTGTTTGTTTTATGTCTAGATGTCCCTTACCAGACTGAGAAAGTTTTCTGGTATTTCTAGATTACTTAGAGTTTTCATCAAAATAGGCATTGAATTTTGTTAAATACCCTTTCTGCATCTAGTAAAATGATCGTATTTTTTTCTGCCTCTTTTGTTAATATAGTATGTTACACTGACTAATTTCCAAATGATAAATCAGACTTGCGTTCCCAAGATAAGTTTCCCTTGGCCATGATAGGTTATTGAATGCAAGTTGTTAACATTCTACTATTGATCTTTTCATCTATATTTATAAGTATTTTTCTGTAAAAGCATTTCTTTTTTTAATGTATTTTTAAGGTTTTGGTATGACAGTTATGATGGCCTTAAAAAACAGGTTGAGACTTTTTCCTTCCTACTATATTTCTGAAAGAATATTTGTAATATTGCTGTTTTTGATTCCTCACATGTTGTATAGAATTGCCCAGTGAAGACATTTACACCTGATGCTTTCTTTATGTCATGGTTTTTGATAAATAATTTCTTTAATTCATACTTTCTAATTTATCTTGTATAAATTCTGGTGAGTTGTGTTTTTCCAGAAATATAAACACTTTGTTGAAGTTGACTAAGTTTTTATCTTTTAAAGTTTGTAGGATCTCTAAAGTAACTCCCTCTTTCATTCCTGACATTGGCAACCCTGATGTTTCCCTTTCATTCCTAATCACTTTGTAAGGGATTTTTATTGATTTTTTTATTTTTTCAGTGAACTAAATTTGGGTTTTATTAATTTTCTTTATCTTTGTGTGTTTTTATTTCATTGATTTCTGCTCTTATATTTATTGCATTTTCTTATCTTTATTTACTTGGGCCTAATGTTTTCCATTAACTTAGATGGAAAATTATATCATTGCTTGTTTAAGCACTTATTTTCTAATATAAGCATTTAAAGTTGTAAATTTTACTCAGCACAAATTAGGCTGTATTCCATAATTTTTTACATTTTCCTTATCATTTACATCATGTCTTTTAATTTTCCTTGTGATTTTTATATTTAAACTTCATGTTATTTATGAGTATGTTGTTAATTTTAAATATTTAGGTGTTTCATATGCATTATTGTTTTAATGTATCTTATTGTTATTGACTTCTAATTTAATTCTTTTGTGTTTTGGTAATATATTCCATATGCTCTCAATACTTTTACATGTATTAAAACTTATTTTATGGTCCTTTACACGGACTATTTTTGTGAAGTTTTTGTGTGAACTTGAAAAGAATGTGAGTTCTGCTTTCTTTGACTGTAGTGATCTATAAACATCAATTAGGTCAAGCTGTTTAATAGGATTATTAAGATTTTCTATATTCTTAGTTAATATTTGTCTAATTGCTCTGTCAATTATGTAGGAACCAACTGTTCTATCAGTTACTCATGGAATAACTATTTCTATAGATTTATCTATTTTTATAGCTTTATCTGTTTTTCCCTTTTAATTCTGTACATTTTTGTTCCAGGTTTTTAAAACTGTTACTAGGTACATAAATATTTATTTATTGTAATAGGTCTTCTTGATTAAATGCTCCAATTATTATTATAAAATATCACTCTTTAAAAGTATTTCTTGTCTTGAATTCTATTGTGTTTAATTTGAATATCTCTATTCTAGCCTACTTATGGGATTTTTTTGCATAATATTTTCTCTGTCCTTTTAATTTCAGCCTATTTCTTTTTATTAAATGTGTATCTTTTGCAAATAGCATATGGTTGTGTTTTTTCTATCAATCTAGTCTGATAATCTCTCCCCTTTTATCTGACTGTTTGGTCCAGGGATCAGCAAACAGCTGTTTTCCTATAAACAGCTAGATAGTAAATATTTCATGTTCCACATTTCATATAATCTCTATATCATAATTACTCAATTCTGCCATTTTAACATGGAAGTAGTCTAGGCAATATGTAAATTAACGAGTATAGCTGTGTTCCAGTAAAACTTTAGTTGGGAATACTGAAATTTTAAAGTTTAAATTTTACATAATTTTCTTCTATCACAAAATATTATTATCTTTTGATATTTTTTGAACATTTAAAACTTTTAAATCCATTATTAACTCATGGGCCATATAAAAATAGGCCAGATTTGGCCCATGGGTAACCCCTGATTTAGTCAATTTACATTTAAGATAATTAACAATAAGTTTCAATTTATTGGGGTTTTTTTGGTCCTGTGTGTTCATCTGATCCTAATTTTAGCTTTCTTTTATGTTAATACAATATGTTCAGTTTTTAATTTCAACCTATCTATTGGCTTTTTAGCCACATGTATCATTAACTTATCATGATCAATTTAATGTAGCTTCACTTCACATAGAATGTAAGAATCTTGGTTCCACTGACCCCATGTTATGTGCTGCTGTGAATACACATACATATATGTATATACATATATATCTACATACGTTATAAACTCACAACTTCTGCTTTAAATATGCCTTTCAAATAATTAAGAAAAAAATATTTTTCTTATTTACCCACACAGTTCTCTGTTACTTCTAGTAAAGAAAATATTCCATGTGGTACCATTACTCTTCATCCTGAAACTTTCTTTAGCATTTCTCACAGTGAAAATCTGCTGGCAACAAAGTCTCTCAAACGTTTTAATTTGAAAATGTCTTTATGTCATTCTCATTTGTGAAGGATATTTTCACTGAATATAGAATTATTGGTTTATAATTTGTTTTCTTTCAGTACTTTAAAAAATGCCATCTATTTTCTTCTGACCCCCATTGTTTCTGAGGGAGAGTAAATATCATTTCAATCACTGTTTCCCACCCATAACATGATATTGTTCTTGGCAGCTTTCAAGATTTTCTCTTTATTATTGGTTTTCAGCAGTTTGACTACGAAGTGCATAGGTGGGATTTGTTTTGATTTTTCCTGCTTTCATTTTGCTGAGTTTTTTGGCACTGTATCTTTTTACCATATTCGGTCATTTTTAAAATTATTATTTCTTCAAATACTTTTCTGTTCCACTCTCTATCTCCTCCTCCACAATTTTAATTGTATGTATGTATGATAGACTACTTAGTACTGTCTTATATTTTTTCAATCTTTTTTCTTTATTCTTCATAGTAAATACTTTCTATTCATCTATCATCAAATTCACTGACCCTTCTTTATGCCTTATTCAAGGTGACAGAATAACTATGGCCAGTTGACATCAGCCAGTCTCTATGGAATGACGGTGTCAGGATTAGAGTAAGCATAGTATCAGGGATAAAGACAAGGCATAGATCCAAGACGTTCACTTGCCAAGGCTGATCTTGCAACTAACCCTTTCAAACATCCAAACCACTATCAACCAACTAATGCTGAATCCCCAATATGGCTACATGTCTCAAGGAGACTGACCACTCTGTCACAAATTTATTATACTGGGCTCCTTCTAAACTGAACTAAGCAGAAATTCACTATAACTAGAGTCAAAACATATGAGGGGTTTATACCCCTAGAGTGTCTCAGCCAGTACTCCTATTCAAGGGCTCACATGTAATATGTAAGTGATCTAACAACAACAGGATTTTGCATAACATCACATCATACTAAGGATTCACTTTACATCAAAAGAGCCATGGTAGAGAACTCCACTGAGTTCCAATGGATCCACTGGTTCCATCATATGCCATATACCCTGAAGCTGTCTGCCTGGCCAAGCAAGATAACAGCCTTTTGAAGATGCGGTTAAAGTCACGGCTTTGAAATAATGGGACTCTATCCTTTAGGATGCAGAATATGCCCTAAACCAATATTTATTATACAGTGCTATATCCTTAATAAGTAGAATATATAGGTCTAGGAGCCAAAAGATGGGATCAGAAGAGGTCATTCCTAGTAATCTATTGGTAAATGTATACTGATCATTCCTGCACTTCTAGTTTCTGTGTATCTATACGTCCTGGTTCCAAGAGGAAAATTCACCTCATTAAACTTTATCTATAGCTACCACCCAGTCACGTTGGACTCAGGAATCAAGAAAGGGAAACTACCATCCTGGAAGGGATAATTAACACTGATATTCAGAAGGAAGTAATTCTGCTGTTAAACAATGTAGGAGAAAATAATACATTGGACACCCAAGTGATCAAGTGAAATTCCTCTTTGTAGTCTTCTGCCCAATTTTGTTAGCTCATCAACAAGTGAAGAAGCCATAATCTGAATAAGACATGATAATCAGGAGCTCAAAATCCCTCAGAGATGAAGATCTGGGAGATATCATCAGCAGAAACGCTAACTGAAGGGTAAGGAAATCTAGAATGATAGTCATGGGGAAAAAATGAAAAATGATGAATATCAGTTGTAGCCTGAAGAGTATCTGCAGCAGCAGGGGCTATATTTCATTCCACCAACCTTCCTCTAGTAAGGACTTTGGGTACCCCAGGAAGTGACCAAACAGAATCTAGAAAAAGCTGTTTCTAGATGGTGTAAGCTTATTACAGGAAGCAAATGGATGCAAGTGGTGCAAGGGGTAGAAATATTCAGAACCAAGGCATTCACCCCCTGCCTACCAAACATGTCTGCCTACAGCTCACAGCTGAGTCCTTCCCTAGAAATTACACTTGTGTCAAGGGAGCGGCCTTACCCAGAGTTACACCCTCAAAGGCAGTCCAGATCCAGTGACCTGCTGATGCAGTTGAACAAAGACTCAGATCTCTTGTTCCAATGTGAGACACCACTGAAATGCCATCTTTGTGTGACAGCATTTCCTGGGATCAGCTGAGGCCTCTGTTGCAACTACGCTGCAGATCAGTCTCTTGCTCTGACCAATCCTGCTTCTCTTATGCCTCTACAGGTGGTACACCTAAGACCACTCCCCAGTAAGCCACTTGCACTCAAAGTTCCATCTTAGATTTTGTTTCTAGGACAGTTCTATGTTTCTATAGATGTGTTTAATAATTGCTTTTCAGATGAACAAAAAATACTGAACTATAAATTCATATCAATGGCTATTACTGCAAATAGTTAAAGGAAGAAAAGAAGAATATCTAACTTCTCTCTTAGCCCAATCCGACTTCCCTTACTCCACTGTAGCTATTTTCCCCAAAAATATTCCCCAATAAATGACCTGAATATAAATCTCTATCCCAGAGATTTTTTTCCTGGGGAACCTTACCTAAAGCAAGCCTGAAATATACATTATTGCCATTTTACTCATTAGTGAATTGAGACTCAGAGAGGTGAAGGAATTTTCTCAATGAACATACAGCAGTAAGTGACAGGGCCACTAACTCAAAACCAGGTCTGTTTGATTCCAAAGCACTATGCCTTGGACTATAACATACTCTCTACCCTCTCTTCTCCAACTGAATATTACTTTTTCAATAAAAGAATCTGCAGCCCTTTCTGTTTGCTTTAAAGTAAACCATCTCAAACTGACAGGTCTATCAGAACTTGTCACTTACAATTTAATGCCATGCAGCCTGTTTGGGGTTTGTCAGACTGACAGTAAAGCCCGAATGGGTACTGTGCCATTATGCATTTAATGATCTGCCCTCATGGAGCCAAGCACCACATTAAATACTTAATGCCAGTCAAATTTATTTACAGATCAACTCTCTCACCTTCAGATATTGCCTTTTATCCTTTAGGCTAAAGCCTCTGGAACTCTTTGGGAGGTGCCTGGCACCTCGTCTACCTGGGAGAATCCATAGCCAACGGTGACATTTTCCAGCCTAGGGTGAAAACTATTTTTGAAGAGAAACAGACCCCAAGGAACTTCAGGTTGAGAGAAAAGAGATGAAATACCAGAAAAGATATTGCTATAATGTAGAGCTTGTAGAAATAGATAAAAGAGCTGTTTTGTTCTGTCTCTTTTGTCCTACATCAAAAGGCTATTTATGTTGGCCAAAGTCATTTGAAGACTGATTCTAAATCCATCAGCCTTGCTCCTTTATCACCTTTTAAAATATTATTGATATGAGGAGGGGAAGTAGAGAAGCTTAGGCGATAGCACCTGTCTCACCAGCCCAGCAGAATTTCTGGGGTTACTCCAATATATCTTGGCTAGCCTGATACTTTTTGTAGGATTTCAGCTGTACCTTCCTCCATCCTCAGTTTGGGATTCACAGGCATTGATTTTTCTCCTGACACACTTACATGACTTCTTTGCTGCTATGTTGTTAGGAACACATGGAAAGGAGACAAAGACAAGCTGGAGCATGGCCAAAGGGGAACAGAAAGAGGAGTGAGAATTCTGGAGTTCATGTCATGTGAGAAATGGCTCAAGGACCCAACGATGTGTAAACCAAGAAGATTTAAGCGAGGGTAGCAGTGCACCGTCGTGGGGCAGGGTGATTATCCTAGCCCTAATCTTGCCCTCATCTTGCCCAGTTCAAACTCTTCTCACACATCATTCCCTGTCCAGAAGACCTCTTCATTATCACTACTCCTACCTCTCTCTTCGTTAAGAACAATTCACTCTTCACTTCCCAATTTAAATATCATTTCTTCCGGAAGTGTCGTGTCCACCTGCACCACCTCAATGACTACTACTAACGCCAGAATTGGTCAGTTTGCTCTATTATATGATCTCTTAAAACCCCTGTTGTTGACACCTGGTGGGGGGAGACCTTCAAGATGGTGGAGGAGTAAGATGTGGATATCACCTACCTCCCCACAAATGCATCAAAATTACATGTGGAACAACTCCTACAGAACACCTACTGAACGCTGGCAGAAGACCTCAGACCCTCCCAAAAGGCAAGAAACTCCCCACATACCTGGGTAGGCAAAAGAAAAAAGAAAAAACAGAGACAAAAGGATAGGGACGGTACCTGCACCAGTGGGAGGGAGCTGTGAAGGAGGAAAGGTTTCCACACACTAGAAGCCCCTTCGCGGGCGGAGACTGTGGGTGGTGGAGGAGGGAAGCTTCAGAGCCGCAGAGGAGAGCACAGCAACAGGGGTGCAGAGGGCAAAGCGGAGAGATTCCCGCACAGAGGATCGGTGCCGCCTGAGAGGTTTGTCTGCTCACCCGCCGGGGCGGGCGGGGCTGGGAGCTGAGGCTCGGGCTTCGGTCGGATCCCAGGGAGAGGACTGGGGTTGGCGGCGTGAATACAGCCTGCAGGGGTTTAGTGCACCACGGCTAGCCGGGAGGGAGCCTGGGAAAAAGTCTGGAACTGCCTAAGAGGCAAAAGACCATTGTTTTGGGGTGTGTGAGGAGAGGGGATTAAGAGCACCACCTAAACAAGCTCCAGAGACGGGCGCGAGCCGCGGCTATCAGCACGGACCCCAGAGACGGGCATGAGACGCTAAGGCTGCTGCTGCCACCACCAAGGAGCCTGTGTGTGAGCGCAGATCACTCTCCACACCTCCCCTCCCGGAGCCTGTGCAGCCCGCCACAGCCAGGGTCCCATGACCCAGGGACAACTTCCCCGGGAGAACACGCGGCAAGCCTCAGGCTGCTGCAACGTCCCGCTGGCCTCTGCCGCCTCAGGCTTGCCCCGCCCTCCGTACCCCTCCATCCCCCCGGCCTGAGTGAGCCAGAGCCCCCATATCAGCTGCTCCTTTAACCCCGTCCTGTCTGGGCGAAGAACACATGCTCTCAGGCGACCTACACGCAGAGGTGGGGCCAAATCCAAAGCTGAATCCCAGGAACTGTACAAACAAAGAAGAGAAAGGGAAATCTCTCCCAGCAGCCTCAGGAGCAGAGGATTAAATCTCCACAGTCAAGTTGATGTACCCTGCATCTGTGGAGTACCTGAATAGACAATGAATCATCCCAAAATTGAGACGGTGGACTTTGGGGGCAACTGTAGACTTGGGGTTTGCTTTCTGCATCTAATTTGTTCCTGGCTTTATGTTTATCTTAGTTTAGTATTTAGAGTTTATTATCATTGGTAGATTTGTTTATTGATTTGGTTGCTCTCTTCCTCCTTTTTATTAATACATATATATATATATTTTTTTTTTCCTATTTCTCTTTTTGTGAGTGTGTATGTGTATGGTCCTTTCTGTGATTTTGTCTGTATAGCTTTGTTTTTACCATTTGTCCTAGGGTTCTGTCTGTCCATTCTGTTTTTTTTTTTTTTAGTATAGTTTTTAGCACTTGTTATCATTGGTGGATTTGTTTTTTGGTTTGGTTGCTCTCTTCTTTCTATTTTTTTTTTTTACTACTTTTTAACTGTTTTTATTTTTAATAATTACTTTTTATTTTATTTTATTTTTTCTTTCTTTCTTTTTTTCTCCTTTTTTTCTGAGCAATGTGACAGGGTCTCAGTGCTCTGGCCAGGTGTCAGGCCTGTGCCTCTGAGGTGGGAGAGCTGAGTTCAGGATATTGGTCCACCAGAGACCTCCCGGCTCCACATAATATAAAACAGAGAAAGTGCTCCAAGACATCTCCATTTCAACTCTAAGACACAGATCCACTCAACGACAAGCAAACTACAGTGTTGGACACCCTATGCCAAACAACTAGCATGACAGGAACACAACCCCACCCATTAACAGAGAGGCTGACTAAAATCATACTAAGCTCACAGACACCCCAAAACACACCACCGGATGCAGCTCTGCCCACCAGAAAGACAAGGTCCAGCCCCACCCACCAGAACACAGGCTCCAGTCCCCTCCACCAGGAAGCCTACACAAACCACTGAACCAACATTATATACTGCGGGCAGATATCAAAACAATGGGAACTACAAACGTTCAGCCTGCAAAAGGGAGACCCCAATTACAGTAACTTAAGCAAAATGAGAAGACAGAGAAACACACAGCAGATGAAGGAGCAAGGCAAAAACCCACCAGACCAAACAAATGAAGAGGAAATAGGCAGTCTACCTGAAAAAGAATTCAGAGTAATGATAGTAAAGATGATCCAAAATCTTGGAAATACAATGGAGAAAATACAAGAAACGTTTAACAAGGACCTAGAAGAACCAAAGAGCAAACAAACAACGATGAACAACACAATAAATGAAATTAAAAATTCTCCAAAAGGAATCAATAGCAGAATAACTGAGGCAGAAGAACGGATAAGTGACCAGGAAGATAAAATAGAGGAAATAACTACTACAGAGCAGAATAAAGAAAACAGAATGAAAAGAATTGAGGACAGTCTCAGAGACCTCTAGGACAACATTCAATGCACCAACATTTGAATTATAGGGGTCCCAGAAGAAGAAGAGAAAAAGAAAGGGACTGAGAAAATATTTGAAGAGATTGTAGTTGAAAACTTTCCTAATATGGGAAAGGAAATAATCAGTCCAGAAGGCACAGAGAGTCCCATACAGAATGAATCCAAGGAGATACACGCCAAGACACATATTAATCAAACTATCAAAAATTAAAACCAAAGAAAAAATATTAAAAGCAGCAAGGGAAAAACAACAAAAAACATACAAGGGAAACCCCATAGGGTTAACAGCTGATCTTTCAGGAGAAACTCTGCAAGCCAGAAGGGAGTCGCAGGACATATTTAAAGTGATGTAAGGGAAGAAACTACAACGAAGATTACTCTACCCAGCAAGGATCTCATTCAGACTCAATAGATAAATTAAAACCTTTACAAACAGGCAGAAGCTAAGAGAATTCAGCACCACCAAATCAGCTTTACGACAAATGCTAAAGGAACTTCTCTAGGCAAGAAACACAAGAGAAGAAAAAGACCTATGATAACAAACCCAAAACAATTAAGAGAATGGTAACAGAAACATACATATCAATAATTACCTTAAATGTAAACAGTTCAGAGGTCCTCTGGAGGCGTAGTTGTTGAGAGTCCACCTGCCGATGCAGGGGACATGGGTTCGTACCCTGGTCCACGAAGATCCCACAAGCCGCAAGCGGCTGGGCCCATGAGCCATGGCCACTGAGCCTGCACGTCCGGAGCCTATGCTCCACAACGGGAGAGGTCACAACAGTGACAGGCCCACATACCGCAAAAAAAAAATAATAATAATAATGTAAACAGTTTAAATGCTCCAACCAAAAGACATACACTGGCTGAATGGATACAAAAATAAGACCCATATATATGCTGTCTACAAGAGACCAACTTCAAACCTAGGGACACATACAGACTGAAAGTGAGGGAATGGAAAAAGATATACCATGCAAATGGAAATCAAAAGAAAGCTGGAGTAGCAATTCTCATATCAGACAAAATAGACTTTAAAACAAAGAATAGGGCTTCCCTGGTGGCGCAGTGGTTGAGAATTCACCTGCCGTTGCAGGGGACATGGGTTCGTGCCCCGGTACGGGGAGATCCCACATGCCGCGGAGCGACTGGGCCCGTGAGCCACGGCCGCTGGGCCTGGGCATCTGGAGCCTGTGCTCCGCAACGGGAGAGGCCACAACAGTGAGAGGCCCGCGCACAGCAAATAAATAAATAAATAAATAAATAAATAAAACAAAGAATATTGCAAGAGACAAGGAAGGACATTACATAATGATCAAGGGATCAATCCAAGAAGAAGATATAACAATTGTAAATATTTAGGCACCCAACACAGGAGCACCTCAATACATAAGGTATATGTTAACAGCCATAAAAGGGGAAATCGACAGTAACAAAATCCTAGTAGGGGGCTTTAACACCCAACTTTCACCAAAGGACAGATCAACCAAAATGAAAATAAATAAGGAAATACAAGCTTTAAATGACACATTATATAAGATGGACTTATTTGATATTTATAAGACATTCCATCCAAAAACAACAGAATACACTTTCTTCTCAAGTGCTCATGGAACATTTTTCAGTATAGATCACATCTTGGTTCACAAATCAAGCCTTGTTAAATTTCAGAAAACTGAAATCGGATCCAGTATCATTTCTGACCACAATGCTATGAGACTAGATATCAAGTACAGGAAAAAGTCTGTAAAAAATACAAACACATGGAGGCTAAACAATACACTACTTAATAACAAAGAGACTGCTTAAAAGTCAAAGAGGAAATTGAAAAATACCTAGAAAAAAATGACAATGAAAACACGATGACCCAAAACCTATGGGATGTAGCAAAAGCAGTTCTAAGAGGGAAGTTTATAGCAATACAATCCTACCTCAAGAAACAAGAAACATCTCACATAAACAACCTAACCTTACACCTACTGCAATTAGAGAAAGAAGAAGAACAACAACAACACAAAAAAAACCCAAATTAGCAGAAGGAAAGAAATCATAAAGATCAGATCAGAAATAAATGAAAGAAATGAAGGAACAAATAGCAAAGATCAATAAAACTGAAAGCTGGTTCTTTGAGAAGATAAACACAATTGATAAACCATTAGCCAGACTCATAAAGAAAAAAAGGGAGAAGACTCAAATCAATAGACTTAGAAATGAAAAAGGAGTAGTAAAAACTGATACTGCAGAGATACAGAGGATCACGAGATATTACTACAAGCAACTATATGCTAATAAAATGGACAACCTGGAAGAAATGGACAAATTGTTAGAAATACACAACCTTCCAAGACTGAACCAGGAAGAAATAGAAATATAAACAGACCAATCACAAGCTCTGAAATTGAAACTGATTAAAAATCTTCCAACAAACAAAAGCCCAGGATCAGATGGCTTCACAGGCGAATTCTATCAAACATTTAGAGAAGAGCTAACACCTATCCTTCTCACACTCTTCCAAAATGTAGTAGAGGGAGAACACTCCCAAACTCATTCTACGAGGCCACCATCACCCTGATACCAAAACCAGACAAAGATGTCACAAAAAAGGCCAATATCACTGGTGAACCTAGATGCAAAAATCCTCAACAAAATACTAACACAAAGAATCCAATAGCACATTAAAGGGAACATACACCATGATTAAGTGGGGTTTATCCCAGGATGCAAGGATTCTACAATATACGAAAATCAATCAATGTGATAAACCATATTAACAAATTAAAGTAGAAAAACCATATTATCATCTCAATAGATGCAGAAAAACCTTTTGACAATTTTCAACACCCATTTATGATAAAAAAAAAAGAACCTCCAGAAAGTAGGCATAGAGGGAACTTACCTGGACATATTAAAGGCCATATATGACAAACCCACAGCCAACATCATCCTCAATGGTGAAAAACTGAAACCATTTCCACTAAGATCAGGAACAAGACAAGGTTGCTCACTCTCACCACTATTATTCAACATAGTTTTGGAAGTTTTAGCCACAGCAATCAGAGAAGAAAAAGAAATAAAAGAAATCCAAATTGGAAAAGAAGTAACGTTGTCACTGTTTGCACATGACATGATACTATACATAAAGAATCCTAAAAATGCTACCAGAAAACTATTAGAGCTAATTAATGAATTTGGTAGAGTAGCAGGATACAGAGTTAAAGCACAGAAATCTCTTGCATTCCTATACACTAATGATGAAAATCTGAAAGGGAAATTAAGAAAACCCTCCAATTTCCCATGCAACAAAAAGAATAAAATACCTAGGAATAAACCTACCTAAGGAGACAAAAGACCTGTATGCAGAAAACTTTAAGACACTGATGGAAGAAATTAAACATGATACAAACAGATGGAGAAATACACCATGTGCTTCGATTGGAAGAATCAACATTGTGAACAGGACTATGCTACCCAAAGCAATGTACAGATTCAGTGTAATCCCTATCAAACTACCAAAGGCATTTTTCACAGAACTAGAACAAAAAATTTTACAATTTGTATGGAAACACAAAAGACCCCGAAGAGCCAAAGCAATATTGAGAAAGAAAAAGGAAGCTGGAGGAATCAGGCTCCCTGACTTCAGACTATACTATAAACCTACGGTAATCAAGACAGTATGGTACTGGCATAAAAACAGAAATATAGATCAGTGGAACAGGATAGAAAGCCCAGAGATAAACCCACGCACATATGGTCACCTAATCTTTGGTAAAGGAGACAAAAGTATACAATGGACAAAAGACAGCCTCTTCAATAAGTGGTCCTGAGAAATCTGGACAGTTACATGTAAAAGGTTGAAATTAGAACACTTCCTAACACCACACACAAAAATAAACTCAAAATGGATTAAAGACCTAAATGTAAGGCCAGACACTAGAACTCTTAGAGGAAAACATTAGCAGAACACTCTATGACA
Source organism: Mesoplodon bidens (assembly GCF_964165515.1). Classification (NCBI taxonomy): domain Eukaryota; kingdom Metazoa; phylum Chordata; class Mammalia; order Artiodactyla; family Ziphiidae; genus Mesoplodon; species Mesoplodon bidens. Next base: position 68,445,904 of record NC_138164.1, read on the forward strand.
TAAATCACAGCAAGATCCTTTTGGCCCACTTCCTAAAGAAATGGAAATAAAAACAGAAATAAACAAATAGGACCTAATGAAACTTCAAAGCTTTTGCACAGCAGAGGAGACCATAAACAAGACAAAGAGACAACCCTCAGAATGGGAGAAAATATTTGCAAATGAAGCAACTGATAGAGGATTAACCTCCAAAATATACAAGCAGCTCACACAGCTCAAAGTCACAAAAACAAAAAACCCAGTCCAAAAATGGGCAGAAGACCTAGACATTTCTCCAAAGAAGATATACAGATTGCCAACAAACACATGAAAGAATGCTCAACATCACTAATCATTGAAGACATGCAAATCAAACCTTCCATAAGGTATCAGCTCACACCAGTCATAATGGCCATCATCAAAATTTTACAAACAATAAATGCTGGAGAGGGTGTGGAGGAAAGGGAACCCTCTTGCCATGTTGGTCTGAATGTAAATTGCTACAGCCACTATGGAGAACAGTATGGAGGTTCCTTAAATAACTAAAAATAGAACTATCATACGACCCATCAATCCCACTACTGGGCATATACCCTGAGAAAACCATAATTCAAAAAGAGGCATGTACCACAATGTTCACTGCAGCTCTATTTACAATAGTCAGGATATGGAAGCAACCTAAGTGTCCATCAACAGATGAATGGATAAAGAAGATGTGGCACATATATACAATGGAATATTACTCAGCCATAAAAAGAAATGAAATTGAGTTATCTGTAGTGAGGTGGATGGACCTAGAGTCTTTCATAAAGAGTGAAGTAAGTCAGAAAGAGAAAAACAAATACCATATGCTAACACATATATAGAATCTAAAAAAAAAAAAAAAAAAAAAGGTTCTGACGAACCTAGGGGTAGGACAGGAATAAAGACGCAGACGTAGAGAATGGACTTGAGGACATGGGAAGGGGGAAGTTTAAGCTGGGACGAAGTGAAGGAGTCACATGGACTTATATATGCTACTAAATGTAAAATAGATAACTAGTGGGACACAGCCGCATAGCACAGGGAGATCAGCTCAGCTCGGTGCTTTGTGACCAAATAGAGGGGTGGGATAGGGAGGGTGGGAGGGAGATGCAACAGGGATGAGATATGGGGATACATGTATATGTATAGCTGATTCACTTTGTTATAAAGCAGAAACTAACAACATTGTAAAGCAATTATACTACAATAGTTGTTTTAAATAAAAAAAAACCCTGTTGTTTTACTTATTAGCACTTATTACAATTTGAAACTTTATACCTATTAGGTGATTTTGCCATCACTATTAATTTCACCCGATATATTCTAAGCCGTATCTCAGCATAAACCACTATTACATTGTTTACTATTGCATCCTTAGGGCTTAGGAGGGTCTTTGGACAGAACAGGATCTTTACAAATACTTTGTTCAAGGAAAAAAATACATAATGCATGAATGAATGAATATGTTCGTATAAAGAAATAGATCTAAAAACTAGAAAGCAGAGAGAGATACATGACATTTCAACAAAAGATAAACTTTAGTGTAATGGGAGTTATTCAGCAGTGAATCTACTTACATATGTGAGATTAGTTCCCTGCCAGGGAAAGTATCCAAGAGCAGAGACCAAAACTTGTTTTTAAAGCTTATGTATATATAAATTAAACTTGGACCCCAATAACTGATACCTAATGTAATATTCTAGAGTTTTAAGATTCTATTAATGTTATGCTCCTTCCTTTTGCTACTCTATAAGATCATCCATTTGTATTAGATTTTGATTGACAAGTTATAACAAATCCCTCAGCTCTCATAGTTGTGGCAATACAAACTTGCCAGATCCCATCAGGAATCAGCAGAGAAGGTGGTTTGCTCGTTTGAAGTCTAATCTTTGGGGATTCATTTATGAAAGCGTAATTCCCTATGTCCTATCCATCAATCCTGTCTCTTCTGGGAATAGCAAATGGCTTTGTATACTGAATATTTAAAATGTAGGTTTTGGTGATTTTTTCCCACTCCCCTGAGAATGGTTCACATAGTTATTAAAGTGAAAAATACAAATAGCAAACTCAACAGGCAATCAAGAATGATTTCTGGTGGGAACTCTATTTCCAAGCTAGGTTTGCATACTGCACATATAATGAACAAAAAGAAGTAAAAAACTAGATGGAAATGAGTTTTTAAAATAAACTAATAAAAACAATATAAATAAAAATAAGAAAAAATTTACAATCAGGGAGGTAGATTTTGACTCAATATGAAAATATACTTTCCAAATTGCAAGCAATGAGTTTCCTGATGATGGGAGTGTTTCCATGAAAGCTGACAGACATTTGGTAGAGATGCTGAAGCTAGGAGTCATATAATGAATTGCTTTTGAATTGCAATATTGTTTAAAGGTCTTTCCAATTCTGACATCTAGGATTGTTACTTTAGTTTGAAAAAGAGATATGTAAACAATTGGGAAATAAGACTGGACCTATATGGTACCAAACAACCCATAAACTCAATTATTTTATCCAGTGAAGGATATGGTCATTCAGTGAAAATGATCTGCCAGCTGGTCTAGTCTAGAAATATTATTTTTCCACTTAACAGTTGAGGAAGTTGCTACTCAGATAAGACAAAAAATTCTTCCAAGGATATATAAAATAAAATTCTAGAATTTTAACTCAGGTATTTCTGACTACAAAGAATAATGCTCTTTGCATTACATCTAATTAACTGATTATACAAAGAAAATCAGAACTGATGACAGAGCAAATGGGTAACAGTGTCTTGTTTATAGGGTATCAGACATTCATAACACAGACTGGGATTGAAAGGAAATGATTTGAGAGCAGAGTCCAAGGTCCTGAAATAGGGAGATCTCATGAGGTAGACAGGCATCCTTGACTCTGGGGCTCGGTAGAGAGGGATGCTGTATGGCTGCTCTTCATTTCTGTGAACCAGGGAGTGAGGCTCCATAGACCTGGCCAGCTGGTAATTAGGTCAGGGCACTGCCCTCAGCAGCAAAGCAGAGTCAAGAGACGATCATTACTTCTAAGGGTAACAAATTGCATCATCATCCCAAATAGGGCAAGCAAACACTTTGAGGACCCAAAGCCACATGAGAGGAGCTTCAAAGTAGATGGTGGGGAGAAAACCAGGGTTGATTCTGAAGCACAGGCAGCTCCAGCTCTGGGGTTCAGCTCTAATTTCCATAGCCATAGCCATGCCTATGAGGGGAAGGCAGGGGACACTCCCAAGGAGTGCTAGGCAGAGCAGACAAGGCAGAAGGTAACGTGCTGGGGGTGGCAGGATGAGGACTCAACCAACTTTCTTGTCACTCTGACCTTGTCCCTTGAAACTTCTGTTACCAAAACTCTGGGTAATACCATAACTGCATATTCTATCATAAGAAAGGCCTGAGGCTGCTGAGCAACTAAAAAGCTACCTCCACACTGATCAGGACCAGTTCAAGAACAAGATAAGCTGGATTTGCAGGGGGGATTATCAATGATTCCAGATGGGGACCACTGGGAAATTCAGCAGCCATTTCCTAACATGGCATAAAGGTAGATTTATATATATTTAAATTATAATTGCTATTATCAGTCTCAACAATTAAGACATATTTATTACATTATTATAATACTAGGAAATATCATTGTAAAGTTGTGGGTTTTCATTTTTGGTTTTTTGGTGCTATTGTTTTTTTAACAGAGTAATACAAGAGAGGGCAATGCCAGTTCACTCCAGCCCGGGAGAGAAACATTTTCTTCAAATCCTGGTACATGTATAGCAGCGTTTTTGTTTGTTTGTCTATCTGTTTGGATTTATTTTGTGAATCTGAATGTAAATTTTCTACTTGATTAACTGCTTTGATTCTCCTGCAGCTGGAATGGGGGTTGTAATGCCATGTAACATGCCAAATTCAGAGAAGAAGCAAACAATGAACAAGCAAACAAACTCTGCTCAGAATTTGAAAGGAGGCATTATTAGTCACTAAAGATTGCCTGCTACATTTGTGCTCATTTGTATGAGCAAAGACTGTGTGTCCAGATAGAGATCCCGAACTACTGTCTCCAAATCAGTACTGGTTTGGCTTCACTACCAGAATGCAAATTATGATATTTGCTGCCATTTTACATCAGTTAAAGATAAAATGTCAATTCCTATTGCAATATGCTCTTACTGGCATAACATCTGGGTTTACCTAAAATTCGTGGACCAGATTCCAAAGATTTTGCATGCTTGGATGCAGGAGGTAGGAAGTGTTGGCCTCTCAGCAAAGCTGTGGAACATCTCTGGCAGCAGTAGAATCATGGCTCCTGATGTGTGTCCCAAACATGCTTTCTAAAAGAGAACTTATCTTTACTTTCTCCCTGTTCTTCCTGTTGAATCTATGCTAATACCACTACTATCTCCCTAATCACCAAGATTCATAGGTTAACACAGAGTATGCTATTTATCCCACTCCCTCTCATGTCACTCTACAGTCTGATGTCAAATCCCAGATTCCATTTTGCTATATCTGTTACCTAAGCTTACTTCACCATTCCCACAGATCCTGCCTGGATTCATATCCCCCATTCCCATTGCCCTAAAATATCTCAGTAACCTCCAATTGGTTCCCCTTGCTCTGGCTTATCCGGTGATCAGTTTTCCATAATATATCTGTATTGCCTCTGTAAACGACCTTCCCCCATGAGGGGGCCCTCGTGGCACTCTCCTTCCCCGAAACTTCCTATGGCTTCCCTAATTAAAGATGCAATGCCATGAGCAGCTTGTCTATGATTCAATGTCTCTCCTTGCTGTCTACTCTCTTTGGGATGTTCTTGTTCCTCTCCAACCTTATTTTTTCTTGTAGTTGCTACTCATTTTTCAAGACACAGCTCAAGTATTTCATCCTCTCTGAAGCATCCCCTTAAACATTCAAACAACCGTGTCTTCTATTTATTTATTTATTCACTTATTTCATTTATACTACCTACTTCCGTTATTTCATTTATCTCTTACTTTTCCACTATTTCTTTACATATTTGGTTACTAATCATTACCACAGTGTGTTTTTGAAAATAATTAGTGTTATTTATTTTAATCTCTATCCTCATGATTTAGTACATAAATAGGTGTCCCATAAATGTTTTTGTAATGAATGGTGAATCAGTCATTAGGTGTATATTTAAGGAAATATTGGGGGGCTAAAGAAAAACACTATTGTCTCTAAAATATTTAGTTGACTATAATAATTCTTACAACTCCTATTTGATATTTGATATAAGAAATTCTACTGAGCTGCCTTATCTTATTCATGTAGCTGTATCTCTCTGATAAAGAAAATAATGTGAATTTGGAATAATTCTTAAGCTTTCTTAGGTTTATGAGACTTATAAAGTCCCATTCTGCTTTAATGAGGTAGTTTTGTAGTGTTTTGACTCACTCCCTGACCAAGTGATTTTACTTGGATAAACAGAGCAACTGCTATACAAATAAGCTCTTGACCATTTAAAATACTATAGTGGAAGCCTGACCTAATAGCATTCTTTCATCAGCATTTATTAGACACCTACTATGGAGACACTGCCTAATCTCTGAAGAAGCAAAATAGCAAAGTTTTAGTTTTAATACTTGAGATTACAGTCTACTGAGGTAGACTGACCTCTAACTCAATTCCTACAATATCAGAGAATGAAAGCTCTAACAGAGAGATGAACAGCTTATTCAAGGAACACAAGGATGGTGAGATCAAGTCAACCTGATGGTTCTAGAATGAAGGCTTAGGACATAGGTTTTAGGGAATAAATAGAAGTTTGACAAACAGAACAGGGGGAATTCACATTTCAGGAACAAATTACTGTCTTTGAAGTAAAAGGCATATGCATAAGCCCTACTTGAGCTTCCAGGTAAGAGTCAACATTAATCACCAGACGAGGATTTGAGCCATCTTGGACATGGAGTCCAGTGCAGCTCACAGTTACACAACTGGAAAATAGCAAAACTAGAATTTGAATATAGGTCTTATGATTCTATAACCAGTGCTGTATCTTCTACTCCACTGCTGCCTACCAAATGGAACTAGATAATATCTAGCATAGAATTTAAGACCAGTATAACAGAGTGGTTAAGAGCTCATGTTACCAAGTCATCCAAACTTGGATTAAAGTCTCAGCTCTGCCACCCACTAGTTGTGTGAACTTAGATAAGCTATTACTACTCTAGACCTCAGTTTCTCCATTTAAAAATAGAGTTAACAACAGTCTCTACTTACCTCATAGCATTATTATGAAGGATAAATGAGTTAATGGATATAATACTCCTGGCACATAATAAATACTCAATAAATTATAAAAAGACTACTGTCTTATGATTTTTCAGCCTTTGTGACTCTGTAAACCTGTCTCTAGCTCATTTTTCACCACTATGGTCTCAAAGAACAAAAAGACCTTCACATATAAACAGACCTAAATGTTTCCTTTGTTCCTTGAACAGACCATCAGCAAGTATCGCACAGCCAAATGCATGAACTTGACTACAGTGAAATCTCCCAATGTTACACAAATTTCATGAGACTGAAAATTCATCTAGACAACACAAAACCAATGTTCATTATATCTTTAATTAAATTCCATTGTGGTGTTTTATCTACCCACTTATCTGTCTTTGAAGTCTCCTATAAGGTCAGAAACTTTATTTGGCCATAAAAACTAAATAGATTTGGACGATTCTATCAGAATACACTAAGGCCATTACCTTATCTCTGTGAAATAGATTTTTCTCTATACATACCTCTAATGACTACAGGAAGCAACTTTGGTTGTACTGTCCTCAATTTGCTCTGATTTCTTTTTTTTCCCTGCAGTTTTTCTGCTAAAAACTTAATTTTGTCCTTTTTGTATGTATATGATTTTTTAAAGCATCAGTGCAAATCTTTGTATTTCTTCATCCTTTTGGATGTTACATGAAATGTTATTTGTTGTACTGAAAATGCCTCCTCTACTTGTCATATATATTATTACCATCTGAAAACTTCTTCTGAGAACTAGGTAAAGGTTAACACTATATGTTCAGGCATACAACATATTTCATGTGCCTGAGGAAAACACCACAAAACAATGATCTTTCCATCCATGACTTGTTTAAGTCAAGACTAGCTGCAAAGCATCAAATTTTCCATAACTGGAACCTTGAAACATAAGATCCACTTCATATTTGACTAAACTGACACTCCCACCCAGAGGCTGTACCTCCCCTTTTCATATATCCAAATCCTGTCCTTTCTCCAAGGTCCAGCTAGAGACCTACCATTGCCGAAATCCTTCCCTTTCTCTTTGAGCTACAACAGCACTGCTTAAATGCAGCACTCCCTGCCATTTGCTGTGTTGGACAGTACTTGGCCAGATTTTTGCCAAAAATCAAACTCCTTTAAGAAGATTCCACAATGCTATATGTATACAAGGAGATTGTTCCTTAGAATTGTTAGAATGGATTTATTTGAAGAGCGGGAGGTACCATGTCATGGTGAAAAGAATATGAACTTTGCCATTGCCTACAACTTCAACTCAAACCTAGCATTAAAAATGTGTGAATCTGGAGCTTCCCTGGTGGAGCAGTGGTTGAGAGTCTGCCTGCTGATGCAGGGGACACGGGTTCGTGCCCCGGTCCGGGAAGATCCCACATGCCGCGGAGTGGCTGGGCCCGTGAGCCATGGCCGCTGAGCCTGTGCATCCGGAGCCTGTGCTCTGCAACGGGAGAGGCCACAACAGTGAGAGGCCTGCGTACCACACACACACAAAAAAAGTGTGAATCTAAGAACCAATTAACCGATAAGAAAGTGAGTGTGATTTGCCTATGTTCATCCTAGTAATGAGTGATAGGTCTGGGGTCTAGGGTCAAGTCTATCTAATTGCAAAGGCGCCTCACCTTCTACATATTACTATGGAATCAGAAGACAATAATATAATAATAACTGAGATTTTCATATCCATATTCCTAGATTTAATACTTTTCCTAAAATCCAGCTACCTCCTCCATAGTTTACCTGCAAGTCTTGTCGTCAATCTAAGCATCTCCAACATTAATTTTCATTGATCCTTCAAACTCTTTTTTCTCTTGGGTGTATCATACATCCCAAGACTAATATCTGCCCAGCCACTCCAATTCAGAACATATTTGATATCTCCATTTCCCTTACCACCTTCCACCCAAACCAATCAGTCATCAATTTAACTCTCACACTTACTGCTAAAACGATGCAAAACTATCACAATCTTGTGACTGTTCAGTTCAGCCCTCATCACATGGAGTCCTGACTATGGTGACAGCCTTCTAACTACCTTTTGGCCTCCATCCAATCCATCCTCCACATGGTGGTCAGTGATACATTTCTAAAATAATAATAGGGTCACATCTCTTTTCATGTTGCAATTACTCTCTCTATACTGCCTTCAATATAAAATTCAATTTATGCAGAATTCAAGCTTATTCACAAACCTCTTCTCTAATGTCTTTTTCCCTCACACATATATTCACACACCCACATTGAACAACCAGCCTTTTCCTGAAGATGCCTTATAGTTTCACATATTTGTGCCTTTGCATATGCTATTCCTTCTACCTAGAAGCCCCTGATACTTCATGAAAGCCACATAATTATCCTTCAGAATTCATCTCCTATGCCACTTATCTCAGAAGCTTTGCAGAACTCTTCTCTTCTGGACAGAAAAAAAAATTCATTTATTCTATTTACCCAATGCATATTTTTCAAACCATATACAAAAATAAACTCAAGATGGATTCAAGACCTAAATTTAAGACTGGAAACTATAAAGTTCCTAGAAGAAAACATAGGCAGCATACTTTTTGACAAAAGTCATAGCAATAATCTTTTTGGATCTGTCTCCTGACACAAAAGAAACAAAAGCAAAAATTTTTAAAAATGGGACCTAATTGAATTTAAAAGTTTGCAAAGCAAAGGAAACTATTGACAAAATGAAGAGACAGCCTACTGAATGGGAGAAAATATTTGCAAATGATGTTACCAATAAGAGTTTAATATCCAAAATACATAAATACTTCATACAACTCAATATTAAAAAAACAAGCTAAGTAAAAAATGAGAAGAGTTTATTTCTGTATATCATGTGAGAAAATGTTCTAATTTCATTTTTACATGTAGCTGTCCAGTTTTCCCAGCACCACTTATTGAAGAGACTCTCTTTTTTCCAGTGTATATTCTTGCCTCCTTTGTCATAGATTAATTGAACATAGATGCATGGGTTTATTTCTGGGCTCTCTATCCTGTTCAATGGATCTATATTTCCATTTTTGTGCCAGTACCATACTCTTTTGATGACTGTAGCTTTGTAGTATAGTCTGAAGTCAGGGAGTGTGATTCCTCCAGCTCTGTTCTTCTTTCTCAATACTACTTTGGCTATCTGGGGTCTTTTGTGTTTCCATACAACTTTTAGAATTATTTGTTCTACTTTAAGTCCCCTACATACGAACCTTCAAGTTGCGAACTTTCAAAGATGTGAGCATGCATCACTGGATCATTTTTTCAAGAAGGTAGATAGAATTGAATCCAGTAAGGAACCAGAACATGTGCCATCAATGTCAGGCATGAGTGAAATTGCAGCTTGTCCTCTATCTCCTATTGCTGATTATCCTTCAGCTCTACCATCTCCCACCTCAACTCCCTCCTCCAGTAACTCTTCTTGCCTGTTCATTTGATGGCAGCCCCTGTATGCTAGCAGTTGTACTGTACTACTGTACTTTTCAAGGTTACATACTGTAAGATTAAAAATATTTTCTTTATTTTTTGTGTTTGTTTTTTATGTATTATTTGTGTGAAAAGTATTATAAACCTATTACAGTACAGAACTATATAGTCAATTGTGTTAGCTGGGTACCTAGGCTAAATTTGTTGGACTTACAAACAAATTGGACTTATGAATGTGCTCTCTGAACAGAACTCGTCTCTATGTAAGGGACTTACTGTACTTCTGTAAAAAAGGTCATTGGTATTTTCCTAGGGATTGCATTGAATCTGTAGATTGCCTTGGGTAGTAAGTCATTTTAACAATATTAGTTCTTCCAATACAAGAACATGGTATATCTTTCCATCTGTTTGTATCATCTTCAGTTTCTTTCATCAGTGTCATAGTTTTCCAAGTGAAAGACAAGTCTTTCACTTCCCTAGGTAAGTTTATTCCTAGATATTTTATTCTTTTCAGTGCAATGGTTAATGGGATTGTTTCCTTAATTTCTCTTTCTGGAACATTCTCTAACACCATATACAAAAACAAACTCAAAATGGATTAAAGACCTAAATGTAGGACCAAAAGCCATAAAACTCCTAGAGGAAAACATAGGCAGAGCACTCTGACATAAATCATAGCAATATTTTTTTAGATCTGTCTTATAAAACAGGAAATAAGAGCAAAAATAAACAAATGAGACCTAATTAAACTTAAAAGCTTTTGCATAGCAAAGGAAACCATAAACAAAATGAAAAGACAATCTACTGAATGGGAGAAAATATTTGCAAGTGATATGACCGATAAGGGGTTAATATCCAAAATATATAAGCAGTTCATACAACTCAACATCAAAAAAACAACCCAATTAAAAAGTGTACAGAATAACTGAATAGACATTTTCCCAAAGAGGAAATGCAGATGGCCGACAGGCTCATGAAAAGATGATCAACATTGCTAATCATCAGGGAAATGCAAATCGAAACCATGATGAGATATCACCTCACACCTGTCAGAGTGGCTACCATGAAAAAAACACAAATAACAAATTTTAGTGAGAATGTGGAGAAAAGGGAACCTTCCTATACTGTTGGTGGAAATGTAAATTGGTACAGCCACTGTGGAAAACAGTGGAGGTTTCTCAGAAAGCTGAAGATAGAACTACCATATGAGGCAGGACTTCTATTCCTGAGCATATAACTGAAAAAATACAAAAACACTAATTTAAAAAGATACATGTAACCCAATGTTCATAGCCACATCATTTAGAATTGCCAAGATATGGAAGCACCCTAAGTGTCCATCAACAGATGAATGGATAAAGATGTGGTATACACACACACACCCATATATAATAGAGTATTACTCAGCCATAAAAAAGAATAAAATTTTGCCATTTTCAACAACATAGATGGACCTGGAGCATACTGTGCTTAGTGAAATAAGTCAGACAAAGACAAATACTGTATGTTATCTCTTACATATGGAATCTAAAAAAATAAAACAAATAAATAAAACAAAATGGAAACAGACTCACAGATATAGAGCACAAACTTGTGATTACCAGAAGGGAGAAGGAAAGGGGAAGGGGTGAGATGAAGGTAGGGGATTAAGAGATACCAACTACTATGTAAAAAATAAATAAGCTACAAGGATATATTGTACAGCATAGGGAATAGAGCCAATATTTTATAACTTTAAATGGAGTATAATTTATAAAAATTTTGAATCACTATGTTCTACACCTGAAACTAATATGATGTTGTAAATCAACTTAGCTCAACTAAATAACAAATAAATAAATAAAATCTATGTTGAATTTAGTTAAAATGAGAGGAAGATGTTTGTGTATCCATGCACACAATCAGCATATTTTTGAGCATCTACTAAGTGCTATGCAGTCTATCAGGTGCTGGAGATCCATCACTAAGCAAAAGAAACCAAGGGTAGATAGAGAGAGGGATAGATAAAGTGCTCTGGGAGTTAATGGAAATAAAAATATATCAATTTTATTTACTTAATAATTTTACTTTGAGTTACTTTCCTATTGTTGTCATAACAAATTAACATAAACTTAGTTACATAAAACAACACACATTCATTATTTTATGGCTCTGGAAGCATGAAGTCCAAAATGGGTCCCACTGGGCTAAAATCAATATGTTGACAAGACTGAATTCCTTCTTGAGGCCCAAGGGGAGAATCCATTTCATTGTCTTTTTCAGCTTTTAAGGGTGGCCCCTTTGCACATCCAGCAGTATAGCATCTTCCACTTTAAAGGATGCCTGTGATGACACTGGGCACAACTAACTTATCCAGGCTAATCACTTTAGTTTAAGGTCAGCTGATTAGCAACCCTAATCCCCACTTGCCATGTAATGTAATATATTCTAAGTTTCAAGGATTAGGGTATAGGTATCTTTAGGGAAGGGGCATTATTTTGCCTACTACTGAAACTCAAAGAATAGGAATTACACTTTGTCCCTTCTTTTCAGGTGTTGGGAAATGTAGAAATGCAGACAGTTAGCCATTGATCAGCTCTCCTTTGATGGTGCATATTAAGATTATCTAAGATATTGCCAGAACAAGCAGGAAAAAATTTCCAAAAAAATGTCTATTCTCTTGTTTTCAAATATACAGAGCTAGATACTAGGTGGATGAGGAACACAGATTTCTGCAATATGGAGAGATAGATAAAAATGTAAAATAAACTGTAACCTCTATACAGCCTATACTCTTCACCCACTCCAGCTTTCCTTCTTGTGATCTGCTGCACCCAATCATGAAAATAATTTAAATTTACAGTAACTGTGCAACTGACAAATCTCTTTCATCAGTTATATATTTGATGCTCAAAAAAGCCTGAAAAGAAAGAAATTTTATATGAATCTTACATTAACCATAGAACTTTAAGTAGTACAATCAAAAAGCCAGGGCCTGTGTTTTCTGCATGATGGTGTGCTCCCTAGGTAAGCACTGTCATCTTCCTTCCATCTTCTCATGTGTTCTTTAAAGTGTGAAATTGAATTTCTACTTGTACGAGGATGAAATAGGCTTTTGTATAAATCTCCAGCCTTATCTAAAAATTAACTCAAAATGTAGCATCACCATAAATGGAAAACATAAAAATAAAACTTATAGAAAAAAATACAAGAAAATATTCAAGATTTAGTGCTAGGTACGAAGTGCTAGGCAAAGAATTCTTATGCCTTGACACCAAAAGTACAATCTACAAAAGGAAATGAAAAACTGAACATCATTAAAATTAAACTCTTTTGCTCTGTGAGAGAGTCTGTTAAGAGGCTTAAAATACAAGTTACTGACTGGGAGAAAATATTTGCAAACCACATATTTAAAAAGGATAAAATCTAGAATATATAAAGAACACTCAAAACTCAGCAGTGAAAAAAAAAAGATTAGAAAATGGGCAAATGACATGTACAGACATTTCAAAAAAGAGAACATGCAGATAGCAAATAAGCACATGAAAGATGTTCAACGTGATTAGCCATTAAAAAATGCAAAGTAAAACCAAAATGAAATGGCACTATGTAATATCAGGAGAGCTAAAACAAAAAATAGTGACAACAACAGACGCTTGTGGGGATGCAGAGAAACTGGATTATTGAGACACTGCTGATGAGAATATGAAATAGTTTAGCCATCCTAGAATACAGTTTGACAGTTTCTTAAAAACCTAAATATGCAAGTACCATATAAACCAGAAATTACACCCTTGGGAATCTATCCCATAGGCATTAAGAATTATCTTCACACAAAAACCTGTCCATAAATGTTTAAAGTAGCTTTATTTATAATAGCCCCCAAATGGAAATAACTCAGGTGTCCTTCAATGGGTGACTGATTAAACAGTGGTATATCCATACCGTGGAACATTACTCAACAGTGAAAAGAAATTAACTATTGATATAAACAACCTGGAAGAATTTCCAGTGAATTATGCTGAGTGAAAAAGCCAATCCCAAAAGGTTACATACTGTATTAATCCATTTTTGAAATCCATTCTTGAAATGACAAAGTTATAGAAATGATGAAAGTGGTTACCAGTATTTAAAGGGATGGAGGGCTCAAGAGAAGTAAATCTGGCTATAAAACAGCAACATGAGGAATTCTTGTAGTGATGAAAGTATTCTCTCTCTTGACCATACCAATGCTAATATACTGGTTGTGATATGATAGTACAGTTTTGCAAGTTGTTACCATTGGGGGAAACTGAGTAAAGGGTACATAGGAACTCTCTATATTATTGCATACAACTGTGAATTTATAATTATCTTAAAATAAAATGTTACATTTTTTAAAAGCCTGAAAAATATTGTAGTTCTATTTTTAATGTTTTGAGGAACCTCCTTACTGTTTTCCACCACAACTGGACAATTTTGCTTTTCTACCAGCAATGTACAAGGGTTACGATTTCTCCAAAACCTCACCAATACTTGTTGTATTTTTTTTTGGTTGATAATAGCCATCCTAACAGGTATGAGGTTATATCACATTGTGGTCTTGATTTGCATTTCCCTGGTGATTAGTGATGTTGAGCATCTTTCCATAAACCTGTTGACAATACATCTTCTGTGGGTAAATATATATTCAAGCATTTGGCCCATTTTTAAATCAGGTTTTTTTTTTTTTGGATTGAGTTGTAATAGTTCCCTATTTTTTTGGAAATTAATCCCTTATCTTATATATGGTTTGCTAATATTTTCTCCCATTCCATAGGCTGCCCTTTCACTCTATTAATTGTTTTCTTTGCTGTGAAGAAGCTTTTCAGTTTGAAGTAGTCCCACTTCTCTATTTTGGATTTTGTTGCCTATGCTTTTGGTGTTATACCGAATGAAATCATTGCTAAGGCCAGTGTCATGGGGGGAAGGGAGAAATGAGGAGTTGCTAAACAAAAGCATGAAGTCTCATTTATGGAAGATGAGTACGTTCTAGAAATCTTCTGTACTACATTGTACCTATAATTAACAATATTGTATTATACACTTAAAGATTTGTTAAGATGATAGATCTCATGTTAAGCGTTCTGACCAATAATTTTTTTAAGACTGAAAGCACATGTCACTTTGCTTTCTCTCAATGTCCCCAACTTATACAACATAACACATGTCCTATTACAATTGAAATCCTTCCCTGATGAAACTGAAAACCTATTATTTTGTGGTGAGAAGCTTTCTGGAAAATGAAAAAGTCATAATGAAAATTGTTACAAATGACTGTTCCATGGATACATCATCTTAAAAAGTAGGAAGATTTTACTGTCTGAAACTTAATAAGACTGTATTTTCCCATTACAAAGTAATATATTTGAATCAAATTATATTTCATAATAATTATATAATTAGCAACTTGGACATCTGGCTTCATGTAATTTTGATTACCTATGGAGAGTCTATTTCCCAGAATATCTTTCTACTTAACATTTCTTGGTAATAATAGAAATGTCACATCTCCTGTTAAATTGTATCAACCCCTGTTAAGGCAAGAACATTAGGAGAGAACAGAAGTTGGAAGTTTGAAACCCATAATCAGTTAAAGGCACACACACACACACACACACACACACACACACACACTGGTTCCCAGGTCCATGACTTTTGTTCCTTTAACCCAGAAAGACATATCCAAGAGAATTTGATGGAAATAACCCTCCTTATTATTATCTTGCCATTCATTAATTAAGTAGTCACTGATTTCTATGTGCCTAAGAAAGCCTTAGAAGCTGAAGAAATTATAAATTTCAAAAGAGAGTCCCTGTGCTGCTTGAGTGTGTACCAGACTGTAGTTTGTCACTGAAATGGCTGTTCTCTGGATATATGTATCTATTTGTACTCAATACCATTTCTGCCCTTCTAAGCTCTCTGGTCCACAGACTCTGGGAGCCTAGAAAGCTTCTCTTCCCAGATTCTAGTGCCAGGAGGATTGCATGGTTAAATTTTAACCATGCAGAAGATTCAACTTTATTTTATCTATTGTGGGCTTTTAATCTCAACTGTTTTTATTTTACTTTTTTTAAATTTATATTTTATATTGGACTATAGTTGATTTACAATGTTGTGTTAGTTTCAGGTGTACAGCAACGTGATTCAGTTATACATATACATTATGTGTTTTATATTTCATTATTTCTGCTCTTACCTTTATTATTTCCTTCTCCCTACCTATTTGGAGTTTACTTTGTCCTTTTTTTCCTAGCTTAAGGTGGAACTATAGGTCTTTTATTATAGATCTTTTTAAAGCACATAAGCATTTAAAACTATAGATTTCTCTCCAAACTGCTAACATAAGCATTTAAATTTAAAATTCCCTATAAAGCCTGATTAGTTACATACCACAGAACTTGATATATTGTATTTTTACTATCATTCAGTTCAAACTATTTTCTAATTTCCCTTGTGATTTCTTCTTTAATCCATGAGTTATTTATAAGTACACTGGTTAATATGCCAATACTTAGGGATTTTTGGAATATCTTTTTGTTACTGATGTAATTTATTTTGTGGTATTTATATATTTTTAAACGTATTGAGACATTTTATGACCTGTCATAAGGTCCATTTTGGTGTATGGACCACTGATTATTTTGGTATAATTATTCCATCAACTGCTGAGGACAGGGTGTTACAATATCTAATAATGATTGTGAAAATTGTCTGTTTTCCTTTTTAATTCTGAAAATGTTTGCTTCATGAATTTCAAAGTTCTGTTGTAAGGTTCATACACTTTTAAAACTGTTACATCTTCCTGACATGAATTCTCTTTTATCATTATGATATACCTCCCTTGATCTCTGGTAATATACTTTATTTCGAGTCTACTGGATGTGATAGTAATATAGCCACTTTAGCCTTCTTAAGCTTACTGTTTTCAAAATATATATCTTTTTCCTTCCACTTACTTTAACCTATTGTATGTATCTCTGTGTTTAAAGTGTATTTCTTGTGGATAGCATATAGTTAGGTCTTGCTTTTTACCTACTCTGATAATCTCTGCCATTTTATTGGCATGTTTAGCCCATTGTTGCACTTAACGTATTTTGGTATGGTTTGATTTACTCATGATTTTCTATTTATTTTCTCTGTTTTCTTTGTTGCTGTTATTTTCCCACTTTTATTGCTTTGCTGCCTTATTTAATTTTTTTAAGAATTTTAACTTACCTGTTGACTTTAGCTATACTTATTTGCATTATCCTGTAATGGTTGCTCTAGAGATTATTTGTCCTTAACTTTTCACATTTTATTTAGAGTTAATTTTGTGTCATTTTACATCAAATTTAGAAAACTTCTAAATATAGTTTTATTTACAACCTCCTCATCCTTTATGTTATAGCTTCTGTATATATTACATTTATATATTTTATAGGCCGACAGTTCAGCATAATTCTCCTTTCATAATTCTCCTGAAGACATTCCTTTAACATTTCTTTTAGCGCTGGACTAATGACAACAAATTCTCTTAGTCTTTTTATTTATCTGAAAATGTATTTATTTGCTTTTGTTCATGAAGAATATTATCAATGATATAGTCTAGGTTGACCTTTATTATTTTGCTTTCTCCCAGTCAGTTAAAGATAGTCTCCTACTGTCTTATGGCATCCACTGTTTCTGATGAGAAGTCAGTCATCATTTGATTCATTGTTCCCCTGCAGGTAACATGTAATTTTTCTTCTCCAGTTGTTTTTGAAATGTTTTCTTTACATTTTATTTTCATCAGTTTTTTATTTATCATGACAGATTCATTGAGCTGCTCCTATGCCTTTCATCAAATATAAGAAATTATCAACTGTTGTTTCTTCAGATATTGTTTCTGTCCCATCCTCTCTCTCCTCTCTTTCTGGAACTCCTATTTTGAAATCTTTGCTAATCACAATATCTATGTCATCTCAGAGTATTGACTAGTTATTTTTTTTCTCTTCAGAATAGATCATGTCTTACTACCTTTTAAAATGTCAGGTGATTTCAGATTGTATTCTGGAATTATGAATAATATGTTGTAAGACTTTTCTGTTATAGTCTCTGAAGAGTGTTTTTGCGTGTGTGTGTGTGTGCACACGTGTGTGTGTGTTTGTGTCTTAGCAGCCAACTAACTTGGCTGGACTCAAACTGCAAACTTTGTCTCCTTTTTTTTGTAGGCCATTGTGCTTTTAGAGTTAACTAGGTTTTTTGGAGTCTGCTTTACACGTATCTGCTTCAGGGGTCAGATAGAGATTTGTGCAGTGTCTATACACCAAACTGTGGTCTCCGCTCTCTGGTTCTCTCCTTTCCAGGATTATCCCTCACTTCCTAGTAACTGTGATGACCCTTAACTCTGCCTTCTGGTTCCTGAAGCAAGTAAGACTAGGTTTTTGTTGTTCCCACATGACACACAATGAGGCATGCTCTCAGGAAAATAGCCATAAAAAATGTGAAATTCATCCAAGGCTGTCCCTTTCTTCCAAGGGAAGACACTGCTCTGGTATGTGTCTGCTTTGGGTTGTTCTCAAGTTCCTTCATATCTTTTTCTTTTTCTTGTTTTAATTTTTTTCCAGAGTTAGTACTTGTTATTTGCAGAAGGGTTGATCTAACGGTACTGGCTTTACCAGAACTTATGTAATATGTGAATAGCAGAATCAGAGCAAGAGTTAATAATTGTACTAAAAATTTATTTCAATTTATTATTGCCTTGTAACAATATCCTCAAAAATTCAATGAATACTATCAGAAGGTACCTGTACCCACTTCTTTGGCTAAATATCCAAATAGCTGGCAAAACTCAGAAAAGAAATCATCAGGCAATGTAGTATATTTTAGGCCAATACTGCCTGGACACACTCAAGAGTAAAATCCATCAACTTCATTAACGTTTTTCTACTGTGATCTCATGGGTGACTTGTTTTTAGAAGATAAAAAAGAATGGCTGTTTATTTGCCTTTCTTACAGTAGACCCTGGACACTGTCTTGGGAGTCATCATACTTATACCCTGGAACATTTGTGAACTCCTAAATTTATAAATGGATTATTTTTCAGGTTCTCTTCTTTACCTCAAATTATATTTCTGTTGAGAGTAATGAGTTCCCTGGCATAGCTTCAAATTTTAACTACAGTTTTCTACATTTACTAAAGTTTTATCTCTCCCTTGTCAGCAATATTTCATAAATAAAACATTTTTACAACCTTAGGAGAATTTATAAGTATATAAGGAGAAGGAGAGAACAACCCAGTTGCATTGGGATGTGATAGACTGACATCATTCACTATCTTAGTAATTCACAGCTCAGCATTCAGATTTGTGCTTCAGCAAGGGAACAAATTGTCATGGTAGCACTTATCAAGCACTGTAATTACATGATTTCTTTTCCGTATCTTCTACTAGATCATAAACTAAATTGTCATTGCATCTCTAGTACCTACCATAGTAGGTCTTCATTAACATTTGTTGAATAATTATTGAAAAGATAAAACTAAGAATATTAAAGCTCCACTGAATTTACATGTTAAAATAAAACCTCTGTTTTTCAACAGTAATGACTGTTATGAGAATGTGTGTGCGTGTGTGTGTGTGTGGATAAATGGAGGTGTGTGGGTGTGAGTGTGTGGGTATAGATATGATAATTATAAATATACAGGCATATCTCAGAGATATTGGGTGTTCAGTTCCAGACCACTGCAATAAAGTGAGTATCGCAATAAGTAGAGTCACATGAATTTTTTGATTTCCCAGGGCATATAAAATCATGTTTACACTATACTGAAATCTATTAAGTGTGCAATTGCATTATGTCTAAAAAAACAATGTCTATATCTTAATTAAAACATAAGAATTGCTAAAAAATGCTAACCCTCTTCTGAGCCTTCAGTGTATTATAATTTTTTGCAATAGTTAACATCAACGATCACTGATCACAGATCACCATAAAAAATATAGTAATAATTTAAAAGTTAGAAATATGTGAGAATTACCAAAATGTGGTACAGAGACACACAGCGAGCCAATGCTTTTGGAAAAAATGGCTCCAATAAGCTTGTTCGACGCAAGATTGTAGCAGAATTTCAATATGTAAAAAACGCACTATCTGTGAAATGCAATAAAGCAAAGCACAATAAAATGAAGTATGCCTGAATAACATTTTACATGAATAATTTTACAAACATCAGTGTCTTGGATGACTACATTTTCTGAGACATGAGTTGCTTGTACCTTAAAAAACACTCCTGCCGGGGCTTCCCTGGTGGCGCAGTGGTTGAGAGTCCGCCTGCCGATGCAAGGGACACGGGTTCGTGCCCCGGTCTGGGAGGATCCCACGTGCCGTGGAGCGGCTGGGCCCATGAGCCATGGCCGCTGAGCCTGCGCGTCTGGAGCCTGTGCTCCGCAATGGGAGAGGCCACAGCAGTGAGAGGCCCGCGTACCACAAAAAAAAAAACAACAACACTCCTGCCTATGTGATAATCCACAACATTTTCCTGCTATGCCCACCCTCTAGCTTTTCTTTTGATAAAACCTAGGCAAAGGGAGATACTCCAAGGCTGGGTTTTACAGAGAACTCACTGAACTCTAAAATACTCTGAGGTTTAACCTCAGACATCTGATGAAAGCTATTCCACTGACCAAAGATACATCATCCATCAATCAGGAATACTTTTCTTCAAGTGTAGCTCCCATCATATCACTTTCTTGCTTAGAACATTCATTTGTGCCCCACTGTCTAATGTACATAATCCAAACTTCTTAGATATCCATTCTCCTTTGTCTTGGTCTTCTGCTTTAAACCATTCACTAGCTAAGTGACCTTGGAAAAGGTACTTCTCCAAACTTCAGTCTCCACTTTTATAAGAGTAATACCTATGAGTATCAAATATAAGCAATATGAAACACAGTAGGTATTTAATCAATGATAGCTATTAATTTAATTATTATAATTTATCTTATTTTCTTTCTCACTAAGCTAACTGAATTATGAGCCATTCCTCCAAAATGCACCCTCTTCCCCTAGCACAATTATTAAAATTTAGTGCCGACAGAATTTCTGTGGTGTTAGAAATGCTCTATATGTACATTGTTCAATATGATAGCCATGTAGATATGGAGCATTTAGAAAGTGGCTTGTGTAACCGAGAAAGTAATTTTTAAATTTAATTTAACATTAATTCATTTAAATTTAAATAACCACATGTGCTTATTGGCCACCATATTGGATAGCACAGATCTATACTTTCCTTGAAAACCTCTGTGATTCCCTCTAGAGAAACGTGATTCCTTCCTGAGATGTCCTATTTCTTTAACCCTAGTGAACTACTATTTGATCACTTCCACTAAGAAGCCTTAGTTTTGTTTGTTTGTATGTGGGTTTTTTGGTGAGGGATGTTGTTGATCTCTCTCCTTCTCAGATGGATTGAATTATTTTCTCATCCTCAGACATTCTGTACATATCTTTGTCAAAATTTATGAGCTATGTTGAAATTGTTCATTTACTTAAGTGAAAGGCCTACGTATAATAGAAACTCAACAAAGATAGGTGAAAAGGAGGAATAAAGTACAGGAGGGAGGAAGGAAGGAAGAAAAGGGGAGAGTATAAGGTAGGCAGGCATAGAAAATGTGTCATGGAAAGTACATTCACTCACGACTACACTGAGTCAACAATGCTACTTAGTTCCCAATTTTGAACAACCACTACATAATATATTCCCTGAAGGTCTCATCTAAACAATAATAATCAATCAGCAACTGAACATAATGGCACCTTGGTTTGAGTTGTTTGGTGGAATGCTTGATTATAAGGAAACAGAAAATAGGAAACACTTATAATTGCTCTTTCAAAGCTTCTGCTCATATCACAGATAACATTTCATAATTCTCAGGAGGCCCTTAGTCACCTCTGGCTGTCACCAGAAGAATCGCTGAAACAGTAGACCCAGCCTGTGTGGCACTTTACAATTTCACTTTTTTACATGTACTTTCTGGAACTAAATTTCTGAGCCATCTCATTCCACCACAGAAAGACCAATCTACAAAGCAGCTCTTCCACCAAAGGAAATGCTAGGGTTAATGGACTTTCTCTTGAAATCCGATCAGTAATAGTCATATAACATGTAACTGTCATGTTACTCACTGTTGTTACTCACTGAACCCTAATCCCAAATAATAGCTATAAAGCTTTTCCAGAAATCCCCATAGCAATGAGCTCACTTAATGAAGTTTAGGTATAGGTATGAGAAGAGCATCAGTATGCAAAATGAATGAAGGATTTACTGCTTGGCCAATAACTCATTAGATACTTGCGCAGAAGACTGGTAGAGTGGTACACTTATTTTTAAAATATCTGTGCTCATCACCTACTATGTTCAGGCTGAGACTGGACATGGGACACCAAAAGGAGAACAAGACACAGTTCTTGACCTTAAAGAGCTCACAGATTAATATGGAAAATAAAGTGAACCATTTAAAAACAATACGATAAATACAACCATGTGGAGTGAGAGGTGGAGGCAGCCATAGGGCATTTTTGAAAGTAGGTAAAAGCTGAAATCTAAAGAATATTTAGGGGTTACCCAGAGAAGTATGTGTGTTTGTATTGATACTGGAATAGGGTAGGAGGTGGCACTGGTAGAGGGTTTTGAGTAGAGTGTTCTATTCAGAGGGAAAAATGTGTGCAAAATTTTAGAAAATGATACTCAACCAGGCATAAGGAAAAAAAATGAGTAAGAAACAAAACTATTGTCCTGAGGGAGCTCTCAGTCTGTGTCTTCCCTATAAATGGATACATTAAACCATGACAAGTTGAGTTCTATAAGAGGGAATGAATCAAGTTCTAGGGGTCTAACATTCCTTGGAAAGTCAAGAAAATTTCTTAAAAGAAGATAATATTTGATCTTGATCTTCAACCTTCAGATATCCTGTTCCCAAGTGAATTATTTTAGAAGCTTGACAAACCCCTTAATGTTTCCAGCACAAGTATCCTAAAAAGGTTCCAGAGTAATATGAAAATGAGCATGTGTTTTAAATGTAGGCTGAAAACAGGAAAAAAGAAGGTTACCGTTGAACCAACAGAGTGAGGGTGAAGTATTTCTGTTGATGTCTGGATCAAAAAAGAGAATTTGTGGAACCATGGAAATATTAAATATCATAGGATCAGAAGTCAAATAAGGACTCAGTCCATTTTCTGGGTCATCCAACTGATATTTAATGATATTTAATTCCTCCATCATAGGAATTTTGGACATAGGGATATAGACATAGGTTAAAAAGGCAACACCTTCTCTCAAGGCTAGCAGAGGGAGAGCCATGGAAACATATGAAGTACATGGATGCATAAGTGCCCTGATAAGGTATGCCAAGAGATGCAAAGGCACTAACCAAGTTTTCTGGAGGGGAGAGGAGCAGAGATGGGTAATTAGGTCAGAGAAGGTTTTCTGTAGGGGATATTACTATAAAGGAACTTGCAGTCCTGCAGATAATAGGTTGCCAAATCTGAAGCTGTAAAATAAAGAAATTCATTCCTCACCACAGTCAACATTCTGAGCTGGTGTGAATATGGAGTTAGGAAGTCAGTGATTAAGGCCCAGGTATGTATTAATATAATCAAGGGGCTGCCTGAAGCACATGTTTTTTGATGTTCCCTCTCTTGAAGATGATGATGGACAAGTATATTCTGATAGTCAGTGATAGACGGTGAAAGCAAAGCCTGCGGCAATGGAAATCAGGTCATATTTATGTGCCTGAACAACCCCCTCCATGTACTGTTTCTAGGGAATCTTGGAGAAATGACAGTTCAAAGACATTTCAA
Organism: Mesoplodon bidens; assembly: GCF_964165515.1. Lineage (NCBI taxonomy): Eukaryota > Metazoa > Chordata > Mammalia > Artiodactyla > Ziphiidae > Mesoplodon > Mesoplodon bidens. The sequence continues at coordinate 68,469,426 of NC_138164.1, forward strand.
TTTCTGGTGTTCAGTGTTTTTGGTAGACAAACTGCGAAAGAAGAGACTGCTTAATTGGAGGTGCCTAAGGTATTCATGTAACTGTAATTGGAAATACAAAATTTTATCTGTGGTATTCCCCTAGAGACCATGTACAAAATGAGAAGATGACCATAAGTTGGTATTTGCCCAAGACAAGTGTTTCACTACAGGACTGCCCTGGGCTAATGTAAGAATATGAAAAGACTTTGATTCCTCTAGAACCACAGGCTGAACCTTACCTTTCTAACCTACAGAAAATTAATCCGTTCAAAAGGCATCTCATTTGAACTGAACATAATTAAATAAACTTACACTACAACAAACAAAGTAATATTTTCAGTTGTAAACTTATGTTCACATATATCTTCAAAAGCATTCGATGACATAGATATTAGACGCCTTTTTATAGATGTACAAATGAGAAAAGTAAGCCTCTGATAGATTAAATGCGATGTCCAAGAACATGCAAATGTGAAATGACAGAACTGAGATTTAAACTGAGACTTTTCTCTATCCAAAATCCAAATTTCTTCCCTAGTTCAAAAGTCATCCTCCTAGAAAACAAAATCACCACCAATAATGGTTTCTGGAGTAGGGATGGGGAATAGAATGATAATATAAACAGCACCAGCTTATCTTCTTAAGAAGTGGTTGGTATTGATATTATAGAAAATTAAAGTAGCAAAAATACATTACAACAATTAAGAATATAGGGTAATGTTATCAGAGCAACTCCACACCAAAAATATTGTTGTCTGGGTCTTGGAAAAATAGGTTGTTTCAATAAAAATAAAAAGAAAATCAAAGCAAAGTCATGGGTCTCATAAAAAAGATAACCCAAAATAATACCCTCAAAATGGATATGACAATATTCAATATAAAGGACCTTTAAAAAATGAATTTACCCAATCCTTTTACAGCATTTGATTCTGTTCAATACTTTCTCTTACTTGAGACTCTCTCGTCCCTCTTTGTCTGTGATAACACATTCTTATTCTCCTCTTATGTCCTGAACCATTCTTTTCTAATCTCCTTACTTTGATGCCCTCTCCCTCTTCCTGATCCTAAAGTGCCGGTATTCCCCTTAATTCCCCCTTGGCCTATTGCTCATTTTACTACCTAAGATTTTGTTAGCTAACCTTTTCTACTGTCAATGTTTTAACATAAAATGACATGCTACTGTAATCCAAATTCCTATCTCCGACTCAAGGCTAGAATTTCAGTGCTTCTAACTCATTGGTCTGTACTCTTTCCAGTACAACATTATGGTCTTAGGTAAAATACAGCAGGTTGAGAATTCCAAGTGGGGTTCCTAAAACCACATTGGATTATTGATAGGTGACTGAAAAGTCAAGAAACCAGATAAGACCAAGTATGAGTGCCTGAGATGAGGGCCACCATCATTAATTCAATGAGTCTAGACAGACTTGGTAGAGTTTGAATGTGCTTCTTTCAACTACCCTCTTCTTAGGCATTTATCCATCCTCAGGTGTGGCTTGTCTACTTTAAAAGAAGAGCAATGGTTCTATTCTAAGTGATCCCTTAACTCCCCTTAGATCTGTAAAGACCAAAGCAAAATACAGCTGTAGAACAAATTTCCCTTTGCTTAGCCTATGTCTCTAATTCCCCATTCTCATTTTTCAGCAAACCAATTTTCTCTTTACCGTCTGTCTCCTACAAATACATTCGAGAAATCTTTTCTTGCTGATTGAATTAGGCCCTGCAAATTAATACTCTGTTTTTTACTTTCTTTCACTTCCACTTGTCTCTTAAAAATTTGTTCAGCCCACTTGCCTTTGAATCTTCCCAATTCTTCCCATTACTGAAGAGCTGCATTTTTCTTTTAAGGCATCCTATTTTCTAAGGTTTCTTTGTGAGGAGTGGTGGAGAGAAAATCGCCTCTTTAACAGCAAACATTAATATATTTTTAACTAAAGCTGATGAATTTTGCACTTTAGATTCAGTGTCTTCAGCCTTACCATAGTCTAATACATATCTTACTAATACTTGGTCATTTATTCATTCAAAAACCATTTATTGAACCTATAATGTTCTAGAGACTATATTAGATCTTAGAGATGTTAAAATGAACTGTGCATGAAAGCTTCCTCAAGAGGCTTAGAATCTTGAGAAAAAATATGTACATAGGTACTGTATAATAAATAATAAATATATTTACTAATAATAAAATTTTGTAGGTGATCACATGAGTATAACTATGAGAAATAGTTGGACAGAGATGATATCCTAGAAGTAATGATTGATGGGAGCCTTCTGTGCAAATCAAAGGTAAAAGTGAATTTAAGGTAAAGGAAGCAGCATTCTAAGACCACATACATTTACAGTGGACCCTTTATTGGTGCCTGGAAAGCTCAAAACAATACACCCTTACTTAGGAAAGGCCTCCCTAATCTATGACACTGACACAGGTGTGGACCCCTAGAGACAAGTTTGGACTTCATGACCCACACCACACTCCCGGCCATAGCTTCTTGGACCAAAAGTGCACATTTAAACTAAGTTAGGCAATACAATTTCTTTTCCAAATAAATTGATGTGGGGCCTTAAGAAATGCATATCACTCTCCTTATGTAACTGTAACTTAAACACATGAAGTCAGTAGCTCTGTAGTAGCAGCTATGTCCCACCATGTGGTCTGAGGTTGCAAAGGGTGAAAAAAATGAATTAGACACAGTGAATAAAGTAGAAGAGGTCCTGACTGCCTTCTAAATATCCATTTCTGTCTTTCAGAGACCTAGGTGTATTCTAGCTCAAAGGTTCTGGGGATGCTCCTATGCCTAACAAATTTCTTTTTTGGCTTAGGCAGGCCTGAGCTGGTTTCATTACTGGTAAAACACCAGTCTTTACTAATCCAGCTATTCGAAAGTCTGAGCCAATGATTTCAAGCTCCCAGAGGCCAAAGCTGGAACATACTGAGCAACAAAATAAATAATGTAGGGCTTCCCTGGTGGCGCAGTGGTTGAGAGTCCGCCTGCCGAGGCAGGGGACACGGGTTCGTGCCCCGGTCTGGGAAGATCCCACATGCTGCAGAGCGGCTGGGCCCGTGAGCCATGGCTGCTGAGCCTGTGGGTCCGGGGCCTGTGCTCTGCAACGGGAGAGGCCGCAGCGGTGAGAGGCCCGCGTACCGCAAAAAAAAAATAAAATAAATAAATAAATAAATAATGTAGTATTGGATTATAATCCAAAGTAGAAGCTGAATATTCATAAGATCATGCTGATATAAATACTTTATTGACTAAGCCAGTAAATAAATAAACGAACAAATAAATAAATAAATAAGGGAAAGGAGATAAATTGCCTTTACAGAGGAATTCCAAATAATAAATTGTATACTGTTCCCTCCAGGGGGTGGAGCTTAATCTTTCCCTCACCCTTGAGTGTAGGCTGACTTAGTGACTCACTTGCAAAGAATAGAGTATAGAAAGAGGACATTAGTAACTTTACAGTGAAGAAACCTGACAAACACTACCTTAAGCAAGAGGTCCAGGTTAACATCACAGTGATAAGTTATGTTGATAGTATGTTCCCCTTGATATGATGTGATGAGCAGGGCTTGTCACCTCTGTGGTATTCTTTGCAAAACCCTATAACTCCAGTCTAACCATGAGGAAAAACATCAAACAAACCCAAACTGACAGACATTCTACAGAATACCAGTACTCCTCAAAATTCTCAAGGTCATAAAAAAAAAGAAAAATCTGAGAAATGGTTACATACCAGAGGAGATTAAATGCAATGTGGTATCCTTGATGGGACCCTAGAAGAGAAAAAGGACATTAATGGAGAAGCTGCTGCAAATCTATACATGAAGCATAAAGTTTATGAGTAATGTAACAATATTTGTGTCTTGGTTTTGACAGATATACCACGGTAGTGTAAGATGCTAAGTATAGGAAAAGCTGGTGGGGGTATATTTAAATTCTACTCCATCTTCGCAAAGTTTCTGTAAATCTAATTTTATTCCAAAGTAAAAAGTAAAAACAAAATATATTCTAAAGTAAAAAAGATGTATGCATGGCTAGAATGCAGGATTCATGTAAGGGAACAGCAGCAAACATTGAGATCAAAGAAGTGAGTGAAAACCAAATTGTAAAGAATTGTCTTTGGTATACAAGATGATGAAAGCTCAGCAAAGGAGTGAAACTACCAAACCTGTTTTGGAAAAAACAGCATTCTGCATCTTTGAAGAAGCTATACTTTTAGGGAGGCAAGGCTTGGAGAAGAAGCATAGTTACAGGGCCATTACAAAGTCTAGCAAAAAGTTTCAAAGACATATATTAGGATATCTTTGTTGATATGGTACTACCCACTGAGACCAAGACCCTAATAAAAGCCCATTCACTCAACCAGACATGTAAAGTCATAAAAAGCAACTTTTCAGAGTATTGAGCAGAGTTCCCTGTGCTATACAGTAGGTTCTTTTTTTTAACATGTTTATTAGAGTATGATTGCCTTAAAATATTGTGTTAGTTTCTGCTGTATAACAAAATGAATCACCTATATGTATAAATATATCCCCATATCTCCTCCCTCTTGCATCTCCCTCCCACCTCCCTATCCCACCCCTCTAGTTGGTCACAAAGCACCGAGCTGATCTCCCTGTGCTATGTAGCTGCTTCTACTAGCTATCTATTTTACATTTGGTAGTGTATATATATCAATGATACTCTCTCACTTCGTTCCAGCTTACACGTTCCCCACCCAGTGTCCTCAAGTCCATTCTACACATCTGCATCTTTATTCCTGTCCTGCCACTAGGTTCATCAGCACCTCTTTTTTTTAGATTGAATATATATGTGTTAGCATATGGTATTTGTTTTTCTCTTTCTGAATTACTTCACTCTGTATGACAGACTATAGGTCTATCCACCTCATTACAAATAACTCAATTTTGTTTCTCTTTATGGCTGAGTAATATTCCGTTGTATATATGTGCCACATCTTCTTTATCCATTCATCTGTCAGTGGACACCTAGGTTGCTCCCATGTCCTGGCTATTGTAAATAGAGCTGCAATGAACATAGTGGTACATGACTTTTTTTGAATTATGGTTTTTTCAGGGTGTATGCCCAATGGTGGGATTGCTGGGTTGTACGGTAGTTCTATTTTAGTTTTTTAAGGAACCTCCATACTGTTCTCCATAGTGGCTGTATCAGTTTACATTCCCACCAACAGTGCAAGAGGGTTCCCTTATCGCCACACCCTCTCCAGCATTAATTGTTTGTAGATTTTTTGATAAGGGCCATTCTGACTGGTGTGAGGTGATACCTCATTGTAGTTTTGAGTTACAATTCTCTAATGATTAGTGATGTTGAGGATCCTTTCATGTGTTTGTTGGCAATCTGTATATCTTCTTTGGAGATATGTCTAATTATATCTTCTGCCCATTTTTGGATTGGGTTGTTTAGTTTTTTGATATTGAGTTGTATGAACTGCTTGTATAGTTTGGAGATTAATCCTTTGTCAGGTGTTTCATTTTGCAAATATTTTCTCCCATTCTGAGGGTTGTTTTTTAGTCTTGTTTATGGTTTCCATGACTGTGCAAAAGCTTTTAAGTTTCATTAGGTCCCATTTGTTTATTTTTGTTTTTATTTCCATGTCTCTAGCAGGTGGGTCAAAAAGGATCTTGCTGTGATTTACTTCATAGAATGTTCTGCCTGTTTTCCTCTAAGAGTTTTATAGCTTCAGGCCTTACATTTGGGTCTTTAATCCATTTTGAGTTTATTTTTGTGTATGGTGTTAGGAAGTGTTCTAATTTCATTCTTCTACAGGTAGCTGTCCAGTTTTCCCATCACCACTTATTGAGGAGGCTGTCTTTTCTCCACTGTATATTCTTGCCTCCTTTATCAAAGATAAGGTGACCATATGTGTTTGGGTTTATCTCTGGGCTTTCTATCCTGTACCATTGATCTATATTTTGTTTTGTTTTGTTTGCCAGTACCATACTGCCTTGATTACTGTAGCTTTGTAGTGTAGTCTGAAGTCAGGGATCCTGAGTCCTCCAGCCCCGTTTTTCTTTCTCAAGATTGCTTCGGCTATTCAGGGTCTTTTGTGTTTCCATACCAATTGTGAAATTTTTTTCTATTTCTGTATAAAATACCAGTGGTAGTTGATAGGGATTGCATTGAATCTGTGTATTGCTTTGGGTAGTATAGTCATTTTTACAATGTTGATTCTTCCAATCCAAGTACATGGTATATCTCTCCATCTGTTTGTATTATCGTTAATTTTTTCATCAGTGTCTTATAATTTTCTGCATACAGGTCTTTTGTCTCCTTAGGTAGGTTTATTCCTAGGTATTTTATTCTTTTTGTTGCAGTGGTAAATGGGTGTATTTCCTTAATTTCTCTTTCAGATATTTCATCATTAGTGTATAGGAATGCAAGGGATTTCTGAGCATTAATTTTGTATCCTGGTATTTTACCAAATTGATTGATTAGCTCTAGTAGTTTTCTGGTAGCATCTTTAGGATTCTCTATGTATAGTATCACATCATCTGCAAACAGTGACAGTTTTACTTATTCTTTTCCAATTTGGATTCCTTTTATTGCTTTTTCTTCTATTGCTGAGGCTAAAACTTCCAAAACTATGTTGAATAATAGTGGTGAGAGTGGGCATCCTTTTCTTGTTCCTGATTTTAGAGGAAATGGTTTCAGTTTTTCACCATTGAGGAAGATGTTGGCTGTGGATTTGTCATATATGGCCTTTATTATGCTGAGGTAAGTCCCCTCTGTGCCTACTTTCTGGAGAGTTTTTATCATAAATGGGTGTTGAATTTTTCAAAGGCTTTTTCTGCATCTATAGAGATTATCATATGGTTTTAATCCTTCTGTTTGTTAATATGGTGTATCACATTGATTGATTTACATATATTGAAGAATCCTTGCATTCCTGAGATAAACCCCATATGATCATGGTGAATGATCCTTTTAATGTGCTGTTGGATTCTGTTTGCTAGTATTTGCTGAGGATATTTGCATCAATGTTCATCAGTGATACTGGCCTTTCTCTGTGACATCTCTGTCTGGTTTTGGTATCACAGTGATGGTGGACTCGTAGAATGAGTTTGGGAGTGTTCCTCCCTCTGTTATATTTTGGAAGAATTTGAGAAGGATAGGTGTTAGCTCTTCTCTAAATGTTTGATAGAATTCGCCTGTGAAGCCATCTGGTCCGGGGCTTTTATTTGCTGAAAGATTTTTAATCACAGTTTCAATTTCAGTGCTTGTGACTGGTCTGTTTATATTTTCTACTTCTTTCTGGTTCCGTCTCAGAAGGTTGTGCTTTTTTAAGAATTGGTCCACTTCTTCCAGGTTGTCCACTTAATTGGCATATAGTTGCTTGTAGTAAACCCTCATGGTTCTTTGTATTTCTGCAAGGTCAGTTGTTCTTCTTTTTCATTTCTAATTCTATTGATTTGAGTCTTCTCCCTTTTTCCTTGATGAGTCTGTCTAGTGGTTTATCAATTTTGCTTCTCTTCTCAAAAAACCAGCTTTTAGTTTTATTGATCTTTGTTACTGTTTCCTTCATTTCCTTTTCATTTATTTCTGATCTGATCTTTATGATTTCTTTCCTTCTGCTAACTTTGGGGGTTTTTTTTGTTCTTCTTTCTCTAATTGCTTTAGGTGTAAGGTTAGGTTAGGTGTAAGGGAAGCTGTCCCTGGACCATGGGACACTGGCAGTGGCGGGCTACAGACTCCCAGGAAGGGAGGTGTGGATAGTGACCTGTGCTTGCACACAGGCTTCTTGGTGGCTGCAGCAGTAGCCTTAGCATCTCATGCCCATCTCTGGTGTCCGTGCTGATAGCCACAGCTCGCACCCATCTCTGGAGCTCGTTTAGGTGGTGCTCTGAATTCCCTGTCCTTGCGCACCCTGAAACAATGGTTTCTTGCCTCTTAGACAGGTCCAGACATTTTTCTGGACTCCTTACCAGCTAGCTGTGGCACACTAGCCCCCTTCAGGCTGTGTTCACGCAGCCAACCCCAGTCCTCTCCCTCGGATCTGACCTCCGAAGCCAGAGCCTCAGCTCCCAGCCACCACCTGTCCGGGCGGGTGAGCAGACAAGCCTCTCAGGCTGGTGAGTGCTGGTCGGCACCAATCCTCTGTGTGGGAATCTGTCCGCTTTGCCCTCTGCACCCCTGTTGCTGCACTCTCCTCCATGGCTCTGAAGATTCCCACCCCCCGCCCACACCCCGTCTCCGCCAGTGAAGGGTCTTCCTAGTGTATGGAAACTTTTCCTCCTTCACAGCTCCCTCCCAGAGGTGCAGGTCCCATCCCTATTCTTTTGTCTCTGCTTTTTCTCTTTTCTTTTGCCCTACCCAGGTACGTGGGGAGTTTCTTGCCTTTTGGGAATTCTGAGGTCTTCTGTCAGCATTCAGTAGGTGTTCTCTAGGACTTGTTCCACATGTAGATGTAATTTTGATGCATTTGTGGGGAGGTAGGTGATATCCACATCTTACTCCTCCACCATCTTGAAGGTCCCTCTGATGAAAATCTTAAACTTCTCTCTTTCAGTGAATTTGAAAGGAAGTTATATGCCAACTGTTTCTTAACAACAGATATAACTCAGGGAACAGCCAGATGGGAGAGATGCACAAATAAAGGCACATGGTGAAAGGGCTGGAAGCTTCCATCTCTCTCTGAGGGCATCACTCTTGCAGCACCTGCCTGTGTTCACTCTCTCAGAAGTTCTATCTACAGTAGGTTCTTATTAGTTATCTATTTTATATATAGTAATCTGTATATGTCAATGATCTATATGGGGGAAAAAATCTTAAAAAAGAGTGGATATATGTATAACTGATTCACTTTGCTATACAGCAGAAACTAACACAACACTATAAAGCAACTATACTCTAATAAAAATTTTTAAAAAGAAAACTAAAAAAAAAAAAAAGCAATTTCTCAAAGGCCAGAGAGATACATGATATACTTGGGCAGGTCCTGGCTCTGAGACTGTTTTACAGGTCTAAGATCATTAAAGAGTTATAATTTTCTTTATTGATTTTAAAGAAGCACTTCAATTCACCTTTAAATATTCTTCCCCTCTTCCCCTTTACATTATAAATTTTCCATCAAAAATCCTTAGAGCTTTACACACATTCCTACAAAATCAACTTCCTTTAATGCTTCTTTCACTTAACATTTAAAGTCTAATAATACTGTGGTCATTGCCATTCCCCAATGTCTAATCCATTATCATAGTTGGCTCTTTTCCTAGGATGTACTTAGAATAGCAACTGACCCGATCCCAGGAAGAGCAGCCAGGTCCCCCAGCTTGCATCCAAGAAATCCAGCCCTGTTCTCAAACTCTCCCTTCTGTAATTGGTTTCTAGGTATTCTGATCAATATCTAAGTAATTAAAATTTCTCATGATCAAAGTTCTGACCTTCACACTGGCCCTGATTATCAGTAAAAACATGTCTTGATCTCCTTGTTGGTACCGGCCTGGAGGTTCGTACAGAATATCTCTAAGCCCATGCCTTTCTCCCCTGTCCTTGACTTTGGTTCATGCTGTGTCTGCTGTGTCAGCCAAAATCATGCCCTTCACTGCCTCAGCTAATCCTCAACCAACACCACTTCCCTTCCCTCTTCTGTAACGCTCCTCACATACTTTCTCAACTGCCATTTTAAATCGTCTGATATTTTGCTGATTCAGCTCTGTATCTGGTTAGTTTTCTTTTTATGAAATCTTAAAAACAGTAAATTCAAATCCAATAATCCAATTTTGTGTGCTCTGGGTATTTGTAAAGAAAATGTAATCTCTGCTTTGCCAACTGAGACAGTGACAATCCTCCCTTTTTCAGGAAGCACCATCACTACTCTAAGCCTCCACTTTCCCACACATAAATAAATAAAGGCTCCCTTCAAAGCTGAAGCCTCTTTGACCCCTGAGTAGGGTTATTGAATATTCTTATTTTACATTTACCCACCAATTGACTACTGAGTGACTGCTATCATCAGGTATTGTGGAAGGTGCCAGGAATAAAGCAAAAAATCAGAGAGATATGGTCTCTGCCATCATGGGTCATAAATAAGTAAATGGGCAATTGTGAAAAAAGTTGCCGTTAAACAGAGGCTTGTCCACAGCTATGTACTGATATGTAAGAACTGTCTACCCAAGACAGAAATTTAGAGCCTAGAGAAAGGCATAGATTGATCTGAATTCCCATCTATAATGAAGATCAGGAAAGCCACTGCTCTCTTGGGGCCAAACAAACATAGCCAGTCACTCAGCAAGTGTCTGAGGGTCCCCCTCTCCAGATCTCAGGGACATTGAGATCATCTCTACCTTCTAGTTTACTTTCTACATTGGATTTTTGTGCTCAAAATCCAAAACCACTTCTCTGGCCACTTTCTCAATCCAAGGCATAAAAGAAATATGAAACCTTTCAGCAGATTAAAACTTTCTTAGAGAACTAAAATCACCATGTGGACTGGATTCCATCAACATTATTCACTTCCAAGTGTCAAGTGCTAAGGTAGTGTAACCATAAGATTTCAACCCAAGTTATCCTGATAGATTGGCAAGAGTTGCTCCAGGCAACACTGGTCTGCCCCAATCATCAACTCACTTGGTCTTCCAAAATACTCCTACTGACCATCTATTGAATAGTAAGAGCAATGAGAATATTAAATTTCAGGATCTGTCCATATAAAATGGTCAACTTGCAGATTCAGTGCAATCCAAAAATTTTAGTCAAAAAAGAGAACTAATGGATATAGTTTTAAGTAACTGTGGTCCACATCAGAATGTTATAGAAAGAGCAGACCTTAGAGTTTACCAATCCTCCATCTAACCTAGAGGAGAGAAAGCTGAGACCAAAGAATTTAACCAACATGCTCAATGCTGCATAATTGCTAAGAAAGCCGAGACTGGAATCATTATATCCTTGAATCTGCGTTTTTAAAGGACAATAAATAATCTTACAAGACTAGCCCATAGTAAACATTAACGGAACGTTTTCTAGGTTCAAGATACTCTCCGAAGGCTGCCCCTCCTTATTTCATTGCACTGTGATAGATATTAAATGTAATAATGGATGTGAAGAGTAGTTTAAACTGTTCAGCACTTAACAATTATAATAGTAATTGTAATATTTGCATCATTACACCCTCTCCCATTTCCATCAAGGTGAGATAACACAAAGTTCCCTGAAAATATTTATTAACTGAAGGAACTAGTAAAACAATAAAAATAACACAAAACTTTACCATAGAAATAATTTTCTGAGCTGTTTATTTATATCTCCTAATTCTGTTTGCCTTTTTACTTCAGTGTAATTGCGCAGGCATTTTATTCACCTCTACTTTTCATCCAGCACGAAGCAGCATACTGGAGCATAATAAATAATATATAGCAATATAATCATATCAAAGTAGAGTATGCATCAAAGCCTAAAGAAAGAACTGTTCAGAACTGTGCATAATCAGATGCATCAGAGGAAAAGAATATGGGATAACTATGTTGGGAAAGAAACTATGTTTGCTCATATAATGTTATATTCTATTTGCTAGTTATGTATTTCATGTGGAATAAACTCACAGCATATGAGATTTAGAAATATGATGAGAAATCATATAAACCCATCCCATCACTTTTTAAGATGAGTTTTTGGAGAAGTTAAGTTTATTTCTTATTTTCAAACATATACCAAGTCAGTTATCCAAAAGTAAACTCAAGTCAGACAGACTGGCTCCAAAAGCAGTGCTCAAGGTTACTACCAGTTTATGGTTGTGTTCATATCTTCACAGTTCTGTATAAGTCAAGAGTGTCCTTGCTATGACATCCAGAAGTGTAAAGGTTAGATTGGGAAATCCATCATAAAAATGCAAAAATAAATATGCACTTAAAATTGTAACACCTAATAACAATGGCAAACATTTATTGTGCTTCCTCTGTGCAAACACTGCTCCAAGTGTTTTACACTGTAATAACTCAGCTAATATTCACATTAACTCAATAAAATGCGTTAATTAATATTGGCATGCTTTATTTGATGAAGCTAAATGACACAGTGGTTAAATAACTTGCCTAAAACCAAACCTGCTAGAAACTGGCTAGAGAGCACACGTTTACTGTATGAATTGCAGTAACTTTAATGCCAGCTTCCTGGTTCCAGAGCCATTCTTAGACTAATAAGGCCTACTGTCTATTGGTAATTAGTCCATACCATAATTGTCTTATTTCCTCCTTCTACAATTGAACAGCAGAGCCTCTTCATGAAGAAGACGAGCATCTGCTCCTATGCCAAATTCCAACCTCCTCTGCAAATGTTAGTCTACTCATTCTCTTCTCCCTTTCCTGCCTTAATGTTCCCTCTCATAATGGTCTTTTAAATCAACATTTACACATACTCAGTACATTCCCCAAACCCTCCTTCAACTCACATCCTTTTCCAAACATTCTCCCAAATACAGAATCTCCCTGTCTCCTTCAGAGCTCATTTTTTAAAGCAGTTCTGTTTATGCAGGCTGTTTTCTCCTTATTAATTACGCATTGATGCTGTAACCCACGAAAATCCATCTTAGTTATATTTATATATTGATCACCCCCCACACTGTAAATCTATACCTAGAATCTCTTTCTTAAGCTCTAAACTTATAGATCTAATCAATTCAACTAGCTACTCCACTAGGGTGACCTCAGGATTCTCCGACTCAGCACATGTAAAACTAAACTTCTCTTCTCCCTCTTAAGTGACCAATCACAGTGAATGATACCACCATCAAGGCAATCTAGGCCTTTCTTAAATGCATCTCAAAACGCTTCCAGCCTTTACCCATTACCCAGTTCCAAAGCCACTGTCACATTTTTTGGTATTTGTTACAGTAGCACCCCACTATGAGAAAAATCTTTGAGTACTCTTACCCATTCTGCCCTCTCTCTACCTCTCACACATTTTCCACCTATCACCAAGTCTTGTAAATTCCACCTCCTAAATATTTTTCCAATCAGCCATTTGAGTGCTAGTAGCCTTGGTTAGGTTGCCCTCAATTTATACCTATGAATTAGTTTCCTATGGCTGCCATGACAAATTACCACACACTTAGTAGCTTAAAATAACGCCAATTTTTTTTCTTACAATTCTATAGGTCAGAAGTCTGACATGGGTCCCACTGGGCTCAAATCAAGGGATCAGCAGAACTGTGTTCCTTTCAGTAGGCTCTAGGAGAGAATCCATTTATTTTCCTCTTTCACTTTCTAGCGACCATTCATATTCTTAGGCTTGTTGTCCCCTTCTTCTATCTTCAAAGCCAGTAATCTAGCATCTCTCTGACCCAGCTGCTCTCCTCCAATATCTTTCTCTAACAATAAGCTGGGAAAAAGCTCTCTATGTTTAAGGACCCATGTGATTAGATTGAGCCATTTGGATAGTCCAGGTTAATCTCCACATTCCAAGGTCCTTAATCACTTCTGCAAAGTCTCTTTTTCCATATAAGGTAACATTCATAGGTTTTGGGTGTTAGGACTTGGATATCTTTGGGGCCATTATTCTGACTACCACTGTCCAGATTACTCCAATAGCCTCCTAACCGATGTTTCCACATTTACCCTTTCTCCCTCCAAAGCATCGCCTATGTGCCACCAAAATAGCCTCCTACAGTACAAATGCCTTTCTTAAAATCTTTCAATAGCTCCCACTAATCTCCAGATAGAGCACCCAGTTATGTTAGGTGAGCCAGACACAACAAGAGGGAGCCCAGGCAAGAGAGCTATTTGGTCCAGCCAAGGTGCACTTTCATATAAGTCCTCAGATTGTTTTTAATCACCAAATGAGATCATTCCCAGTTGTATTTTTATAAGATTATTACTTTATCAGTACAAATATTTTAAATAGAATATAAATTTAAATATAAATGGCCTGAAATCAACACAGCTCCAAATCTTGAAGTGAGCACCATGGTGCTAAGAGAGCTCCAGAGAAACCACTCTAGCTCTAGGAGGAAGAACTGGAGTGGGGATCTTTAATACAGAGAAAGAGTGCAGAAATCCCACATTTTTTTCTTTTCACTCCATTTCCTTGTACCCCAACCCCCAAGAAATCTTGTGAGGGTGGCGATAGAGATAGAGAACAAGCAGTCTAAAGTGGAAACTCATAGGAGCCAAAATTTTAAAGGAAGATAATTTCCCTTTCCCTTCAGTAGTGCTGTAGTTCCAACAGGATGGGATCCACCTGTAAAGGAGGGCTCAGGGGAACCACAAAGTACTGGGGACGTTACAGAAACAGAGGAGCTTGGAGAATTGATCCCATGAACTTATTTATGAACTCTGGGCTCAAATCCATGCCACAGATGCATGAATCTGATACATATTAACAGCATACCTAAGACTTTGAGAACTGAACTAACGACAGACCACTGTTAAGGTCCCACACTGTCCACTGGGTGGTGCACATTGGAAACAGATTGCAGAGCTCTCTACAATGGTTTTGAAACCTACACTGACTGAAATCTCAGCCCATAGAAGGAGATTTGGAAGTTGCAGCATGACCCTAATCAGGTAAACTGCTTACTAAAACAAAAACATCAAGATTTTCCATTGGGTTTAAATAAGACTCAGAGTCTCAAAACATATATTTAAATGTCCAAAATTCAATTGAAAATAATTCAGCATTGGAAGACCCTTGAATGGTTGAATTCTCATGAGTAAAGACAATCTACTCATACCCATGTTAAGATGACACAAACATTGTAATTATCATTCAAAGATTTTAAATCATCTACTAGAAAAATAATCAAATGACTAACTGCACATATATATATTTTTTAATACAATTTTTTTTTTTTGGCTGTGTTGGCTCTTCATTACTGTGCGGGGGCTTTCTCTAGTTGCGGCCAGTGGGGGCTACTCTTTGTTGCAGCATGTGGGTTTCTCATTGCAGTGGCTTCTCTTGTTGCAGAGCACGGGCTCAGTAGTTGTGGCTCATGGGCTTAGTTGCTCTGTGGCATGTGGGATCTCCCCAGATCAGGACTCGAACCAGTGTCCCTGCATTGGCAGGCAGATTCCTAACTGCTGTGCCACCAGGGAAGCCTTGCAAACATTCTTGAAACAAATTTTAAAGTAGAAAAATTTATCAAAGAAAAATATACAAAGAAAACCAAAATGGCAATTTGAGAACTGAAAAATGTAATAACTGAAATTAAAGGAAAAAAACCCACTGTATGGACTCAACAGCAAAATGACAATAATAGTAAAAAGAGTAGGTGAACTTAAATTAATAGATATGATCAATCTAAACAACAGATTAAAAAAAGATTTTTAAAAACATGAACAGAGTATCAGGAACTTGAGAGACAATAACAAAGATCTAATATCTGTGTCACTGAAGTTATGGAAAAAGAGAAAGAGTATAGTATAGAAAAACTATATGAAGAAATAATGACTAAAAACCTCTGGAAAACTTGAATAAGGTAGAAATCCATGTATCTATACTGATGAAAGAAAAAGGGAGACAGAGAGAGAGTCAGACAGACACAAGGAGAGAGAATATGAGAAAGTCGTTCTTTACTGTAGAAGGCAAAATATTATACGTAGAAGGAATGATGGTTTTCAAAAATCAAGTGCTAAAACCAGTAGGAAAGAACTTAACAAGGAATCATTACTTACAAAACTTCCTTACAAAATACCTTTTAATTACAAAGAAAATAATGCCAACCTTATAGTGGAGAAATTTGATAGAAGACATTTTAAACAAGTGATTAATGTAACATCACCATAACTGGCATAATTATGAAAAAGAGAGAGAAAAATGAAGAAAGAAAAACATCATTATCTATGGCAAGTGTATAGCAGATAATTGCAAGACAGTAACCCAAACAGGACAACTAGATTTTCTTCTCTTTCACTGCTCTTCATTTGGCAAAAACAAAAACAAAACACTCTTATAGAGATAGAAAATGTGTTCCTTTAGGGAACAGCAGAAGTGCCTCTTGACAACAGCTCTTAGATAAAATGCAAAATGAAGCTGAATGGAAAGAATTAGAATCAGGGAGACCAGGTTTATGTTTTAACTCAGCTATATGGTAGCTTTGTGGTTTGGGGAAAGAAATGTAACTTCTCAGAACTTCACCGTTTACATTATGAAATGACTTATAGTGTTATTTTTGAGAAACAAATGAAGTAAAATATGTATAAATGCCAAGCACATTACCTGCCATGAAGTTGATAAGTAATACACTTAATTGAATTAGTTGGAGATGGACACTGTGAACTATTTCCTCTGTAGGGATGAGCAGAAACTGTCATTTTGTAGGACTTGGGAAAGTTTCCATCAGTTATGAAGGAGGTCTTCTCTTGCCTTGGGCAGGATAATTTATTAACTAATTAAAGAGCAAACGTATGGGGGAAAAGTTAAGATTTCTAGGACTTCAAATGAAGTCATTTCTAAAGATTGCAGGTTTAAAGACTGCAGTAAACTCTGTTCCCCCCTAAAACTCTACTAAAATAAGCATAAAGAATGTTTTTGAAGCCATCCAACCATGAGAAAAAAGAAGATGTGAGGGGACACAAGAGCAATAAAACTATGGAATCTGAAAAACAAATGAACCAGGTAATATTGACAGCAAACTTGAGAAAGCTAGATCCTGAGTTGAAAGTAGGCCAAACTTAGAAGGAACCTAATTTTCCTTTCAAGACTCCCAGAAAGCTAAAAAATTGGTGGCCTTATTGTCTCTAAAATGGAGACAAAAAGGGCTGAAATCAGCCAAACTGTCTGAAAATATATTTTAAAAGTTCAACCCCAAACCCCATCTTTTTTTCTCCACAGCTAGAAAATGATTTATTCCCATCCCCCCAAAACTCCTGGAGGTTTTTCTGAAAATGTAATACAAAAGGTTTACAAACTGGGGAAAACCAAGCACAATTTATGCTTGATTTCAGTAAACTGGGGTACCAAGTGAAAATTCCCACACTAGATTTTGATACCCATGCCTTCATCCCTCATTCAGCTTCCACAATTCTAGCAGCCAAGATTATGTTCTATAGGTAAGAACGAGCCTAACTAGTCCATGGAACATCACCAGGAGATATATTAACATCAGGGTTCTCCCAACTAATCAGAATACACAGGTCACTTTAATATGGAGCCCAGAGTAGCCAAGCCTCATTCATTCAAATAGAGCTTTTTAATCACTTCTTTTGGTGTTCCAATTATTCCAAGAAACAACATGGAGCAGACAAAGAATTAAGTTTAACTATGATTGGTATTTTACCAGGTGGACTGAAAAGACAAGTTAAGGGAGTCAAGAATATTTGTAAGAGAGCACTTACTGTGTTGGACTGTGAAAACGAAATTGCTCAAAATGGAAGTTAGAAAGTGAGAGGGTGGTACATAAGGAGATGGGATAGACTCAATAAGGTCTCTAAGCAGCAAAAGCTTATTAGAGTGAGTGTATTGGAAGAATGGAGCTTCAAAGATAGGATACAGTAAAGAATAAGATCCTTAAAATTTTGGTTTGAGAAGTATTATTGAAGGTGCTGGCACATGATATGTTCATGGCTGTGGCAAAGTAGGATTAGAGGGGAAGGAGGAAACTATGGTTGCAGTTGATGAGGTCATGTTGCAAGTGATAGGCATATAACTATCTTAAGCACACCCAAACTATTTTAAACAAAATATAGGCGATATTGCCTCATAACTGAAAAGCCCATGAATATAACTAATATCTGGGAATTGTACAATAAATATCTTTAAACTCAGACACTCTCTCTTGGCTCCTCTTTCCTCTGTGCTGGATTCATTCTCAGGCAGCTGACTCCAAGTTAATATTCATTGATTCAATGGATAAACTATAAATTATATCAAACCTCTTCTGTTTACTACAAAATTTCTTTTCCTTACTGTCCATTGCTTTCTCTATTTATCAAAGAAAAGGTGGCATCCCTTTTTCTTTCTAAGCTTAAGTTCTACATGTTTTGTTTTCTTTAGAGCTTAAGTTCTACATATATATTCTCATTTCTTCCCAGAATCTCTAAAACTACTTTCTATAAATTACCCTCCTACAATTTAAGCATCATGCTCTCTACTTGATCCTCCCTTGATTGAACTGCACAAATGTCCATATTTTCCTATCCTGAGAACGAAAACAATTTTAAAAGGCTTCTCTCAAGATTGCTACCCCTTCACACACCCGTTCTCTTTTACTTCTTCCTTGCCAAATTTCTGTTAAAATGCAGCCTGTATTTTCTGCTTTTCCCTACTTTATAATCAAACTTTCCCAAAAACCTCTTACAATCCAATTCTTCCTCCCAACATAGTCATAAAATTGCTGTTTGAAAAGTAAATTATGATTTTCCATACATATTCCATGGTCCAGGTCTGACTTCAGCTTCCATCTCATGACCCCAACCAGCCTTATTAAGCCCATTTCAATTTTTTATTCTTAACATCCTATCAAATCTACTTCCATTTTAACTCACCTATTTCTGTCAATGGTCTCCCAATTTCCCAAGAACACAGATGGAAAACACAGAGTCAAATGGCAAGAATCCTTTGTCTACCTCCCTCTTCACTACTAACCAATCACTAAGTAGTCTCACTTTTGCCTATGGCAACTGTCCCTTCTTTTACTTCCTCACTCCCAAATTGTACTTAAAACTCCCTGTGTAGCAACCAGACTATTACACCTACTACAATTTCACAAATCTAGTTGTCTTTTCAATTCATCCTTCTCAGTGTCACTGGTGTATATTCTTAAGGACAATCAATACCATACTTCTCTTCTCTTTAAAAATGTTCCTGGGCTTCCCTGGTGGTGCAGTGGTTGCGAGTCCGCCTGCTGATGCAGGGGACACAGGTTCGTGCCCCGGTCCGGGAAGATCCCACATGCTGCGGAGCGGCTGGGCCCGTGAGCCATGGCCGCTGAGGCTGTGCGTCCGGAGCCTGTGCTCTGTAACGGGAGAGGCCACAACAGTGAGAGGCCACCGTACCGCAAAAAAAAAAAAAAAAAAAAAATGTTCCTTAGCTCCTCACTTCCTACAAACAAACATTTCCAAACTCTGGAGAACAGTATTTATTTTGTCATGATTTTCCTCAGCTGCTACAGTGAAATGAAACAATTATAGAAAGTGAAGTCCAGAGACCCAGTCTAAAATCCAGCTCTACCACCTTCTTTTAAATAATAATTTTAACATTGTATACATAGAATATAATATGTATAAAATATGCAGAAGGTTTCAAGAAAAACAAGAGATAAGGGTTAACTTGTCCAAGACTGATCACTTAAATGCCCACTTGCCAGCAAAAGAGTTTGTCTCCTGCAAAGTCCCAGAGAAAGTGACATGACCAGGAGCTTAAAATAACCCTTCTTGGTCAATAACAAGCCTTGTCTGCAACTGCACCACTCATCATGTGAGGCGAGGTGCTAACGCTTTCCCAA
The DNA here is from genome assembly GCF_964165515.1 of Mesoplodon bidens. NCBI lineage: Eukaryota > Metazoa > Chordata > Mammalia > Artiodactyla > Ziphiidae > Mesoplodon > Mesoplodon bidens. Next base: position 68,488,845 of record NC_138164.1, read on the forward strand.
ACATGAATACTTAGATGAGAGGATAAGGCTGGAGACAAGGTTCCACAGCATCACATTACTATTATATCTCAGCTTATGTTCACACCAGGGAAAGGATCAAAACTTTCCCAACAATGCAGGTTCAAAGCACCATAGCCAAGGGTCAGGGTCCCTCTTCTGCAATCTGACGTCGGGTCCTGCCAGATGGCTCTGCACTCCCTAAAATGTAATGGAAAACATGTGACTTGCACATTTTCCACTATTCTGTCAGCATGACTGTTACCCAAAAAAACTACATTAGCAAGACTGGTATACACTGCTTAAGCATCTTCCCCTGTTGCTTGATAGCCATGCCATAAACACTTATATACTCCCATTCTGTTCTAACGCTTTACAGCTGGGATAGATCTGAAAGTCACATAACATTTTTGAACTTCAACTTCCTTACCACAATAGAAAAAAAATACATTTTTTTGGAGATAGCCTCATCCAAGAGAGGGCAGACAACAGAAGCAAGAAGAATTATAATCCTGCAGCCTGTGGAACAAAAACCACATTCACAGAAAGACAAGATGAAAAGTCAGAGGGCTATGTACCAGATGAAGGAATAAAATAAAACCCCAGAAAAACAACTAAATGAAGTGGAGATAGTCAACCTTCCAGAAAAAGAATTAGAATAATGATAGTGAAGATGATCCAAGACCTCAGAAAAAGCATGGAAGCAAAGACTGAGAAGATGCAAGAAATGTTTAACAAAGACCTAGAAGAAATAAGAACAAAAAACCAGAGATGAACAATACAATAACTAAAATGAAAACTACACTAGAAGGAATCAATAGCAAAATAACTGAGGCAGAAGAACGAATAAGTGACCTGGAAGACAGAATGGTGGAATTCACTGCCATGGAACAGAATACAGGAAAAAGAATGAAAAGAAATGAAGACTGCCTACGAGACCTCTGGGACAACATTAAATGCAAAAATATTTGCACTATAGGGCTCCCAGAAGGAGAAGAGAGAGAGAATGGACCCAAGAAAACATTTGAAGAGATTACAGTCGAAAACTTCCCTAACATGGAAAAGGAAATAGCCACCCAAATCCAGGAAGTTAAGACAGTCCCATACAGGATAAACCCAAGGAGAAACACATCGAGACACACAGAAAACAAATTGGCAAAAATTGAAGAAAAAGAAAAATTATTGAAAGCAGCAAGGGAAAAACAACAAATAACATACAAGGGAACTCCCATAAGGTTAACAGCTGATTTCTCAGCAGAAGCTCTACAAGCCAGAAGGGAGCGGCATGATATACTTAAAGTGATGAAAGGGAAGAACCAACAACCAAGATTACTCTACCCAGCAAGGATGTCATTCAGATTTGATGGAGAAATCAAAAGCTTTACAGACAAGCAAAAGCTAAGATAATTTAGCACCACCAAACCAGCTTTACAACAAATGCTAAAGAAACTTCTCTAAGTGAGAAACACAAGAGAAGAAAAGGACCTACAAAACCAAACCCAAAACAATTAAGAAAATGGACATAGGAACATACATATCGATAATTACCTTAAACGTCAATGGATTAAATGCTCCAACTGAAAGACACAGGCTCGCTGAAAGCATATAAAAACAAGACCAATAAATATGTTGTCTACAAGAGACCCACTTCAGACCTAGGGACACATACAGACTGAAAGTGAGGGAATGGAAAAATATATTCCATGCAAATGGAAATCAAAAGAAAGCTGAAGTAGCAATACTCATATCAGATGAAATAAACTTTAAAATAAAGAATGTTACAAGAGACAAAGAAGGACACTACATAATGATCAAGGGATCAAGCCAAGAAGAAGATATAACAATTATAACTATACATGCACCCAACACAGGAGCACCACAATACATAAGGCAACTGCTAACAGCTATAAAAGAGGAAATTAACAGTAACAGAATAATAGTGGGGGACTTTAATGCCTCACTTACACCAATGGACAGATAATCCAAAATGAAAATAAAAAAGGAAACAGAAGCTTTAAATGACACAATAGGCCAGATAGATTTAATTGATATTTATATGACATCCCATCCAAAAAACAGCAGATTACACTCTCTTCTCAAGTGCACATGGAACATTCTCCTGGATAGATCACATGTTCGGCCACAAATCAAGCTGCAGTAAACTTAAGAAAATTGAAATCATATCAAGCATCTTTTCTGATGGCAACGCTATGAGATTAGAAATCAATTACAGGGAAAAAAACGTAAAAAAACACACAAACATGGAGGCTACACATTACATCACTAAATAACCAAGAGTTCACTGAAGAAATCAAAGAGGAAATCAAAAAATACCTAGAGACAAATGACAATGAAAACACGACGATCCAAAATCTATGGGATGCAGCAAAAGCAGTTCTAAGAAGGAAGCTTATAGCTATAAAAGCCTACCTCAAGAAACAAAAAAAATATCAAATAAACAATCTAACATTACACCTGAAGGAACTACAGAAAGAAGAACAAACAAAACCCAAAGTTAGCAGAAGGAAAGAAATCATAAAGATCAGAGCAGAAAGAAATGAAATAGAAACAAAGAAAACAATAGCAAAGATCAATAAAACTAAAAGCTGGTTCTTTGAGAAGATAAACAAAATTGATAAACCATTAGCCAGACTCATCAAGAAAGAGGGGGAGAGGACTCAAATCAATAAAATTAGAAATTAAACAGGAGAAGTTACAACAGACACCACAGAAATACAAAACATCCTAAGAGACTACTACAAGCAACTCTATGCCAATAAAATGGACAACCTGGAAGAAATGGACAAGTTCTTAGAAAGGTATAATCTTATAAGACTGAACCAGGAAGAAACAGAAAATACAAACAGAAAAATCACAAGTAATGAAATTGAAACTGTGATTTAAAACCTTCCAAGAAACAAAAGTCCAGGACCAGATGGCTTCACAGGTGAATTCTATCAAACATTTAGAGAAGAGCTAACACCCATCCTTCTCTAACTCTTGCAAAAAATTGGAGAGGAAGAAACACTCCCAAACTCATTCTACGAGGACACCATCACCTTGATACCAAAACCAGACAAAGATACTACAAAAAAGGAAAATTACAGACCAATATCACTGATGAATATACATGCAAAGATCCTCAACAAAATACTAGCAAACAGAATCCAACAGCACATTAAAAGGATCATACACCATGATCAACTGGGATTTATCCCAGGGATGCAAGGATTCTTCAGTATATGCAAATCAATCAATGTGATACACCATATTAACAAATTGAAGAAGAAAAACCATATGATCATTTCAATAGATGCAGAAAAGCTTTTGACAAACTTCAACACACATTTATGATAAAAACTCTCCAGAAAGTGGGCCTAGAGGGAACCTACCTCAACATCATAAAGGCCATATATGACAAACCCACAGCAAACATCATTCTCAATGGTGAAAAACTGAAAGCATTTCCTCTAAGATCAGGAACAAGACAAGGATGTCCACTCTCACCACTATTATTCAACATAGTTTTGGAAGTCTGAGCCATAGCAATCAGAGAAGAAAAAGAAATAAAAGGAATACAAATTTGAAAAGAGAAGTAAAACTATCACTGTTTGCAGAGGACATGATACTATACACAGAGAATCCTAAAGATGCCACCAGAAAAGCACTAGAGCCCCTCATTGAATTTGGTAAAGTTGCATGATACAAAATTAATGCACAGAAATCTCTTGCATTCCTATACACTAATGATGAAAAATCTGAAAGAGAAATTATGGAAACACTCCATTTACCAATGCAACAAAAAGAATAAAATACCCAGGGAGACAAAAGACTTTTACACAGGAGAGTATAAGATACTGATGAAAGAAGTTAATGATGACACCAACAGATGGAGAGATATACTATGTTCTTGGATTGGAAGAATCAATATTGTGAAAATGACTATACTACCCAAAGCAATCTACGGATTCAATGCAATCCCTATTAAATTACCAATGGCAGTCTTTACAGAACTAGAACAAAAAATCTTAAAATTCGTATGGAGACACAAAAGACCCCGAATAGCCAAAGCAGTCTTGAGGGAAAAAAACCAGAGCTGAGGGAATCAAACTCCCTGACTTCAGACTATACTACAAAGCTACAGTAATCAAGACAATATGGTACTGACACAAAAACAGAAACATAGATCAATGGAACAAGATAGAAAGCCCAGAGGTAAACCCACGCACCTTTGGTCAACTAATCTATGACAAAGGAGGCAAGGATATACAATGGAGAAAAGACAGTCTCTTCAATAAGTGGTGCTGGGAAAACTGGACAGCTACATGTAAAAGAATGAAATTAGAACACTCCCCAACACCATGCACAAAAATTAATTCAAAATGGATTAGAGACCTAACGTAAGACTGGACACTATAAAACTCTTGGAGGAAAACATAGGAAGAACACTCTTTGATATAAATCACAGCAAGATACTTTTTGATCCACCTCCTAGGGTAATGGAAATAAAAACAAAAATAAACAAATGGGACCTAATGAAACTTAAAAGCTTTTGCACAGCAAAGGAAACCATAAACAAGACCAAAAGACAACCCTCAGAATGAGAGAAAATATTTGCAAATGAATCAACGGACAAAGGTTTAATCCTGGAAATAGATAAACAGCTCATGCAGCTCAATATTAAAAAAAACAAACGACCTAATCCAAAATTGGACAGAAGACCTAAATAGACATTTCTCCAAAGAAGACATACAGATGGCCAAGAAGCACATGAAAATCTGCTCAACATCACTAATTATTAGAGAAGTGCAAATCAAAACTACAATGAGGAATCACCTCACACCAGTCAGAATGGGCATCATCAGAAGATCTACAAACAACAAATGGTGGAGAAGGTGTGGAGAAAAGGGAACCCTCCTGCACTGTTGGTGGGAATGTAAATTGATACAGCCACTATGGAGAACAGTATGGAGGCTCCTAAAAAACTAAAAATAGAATTACCATATGATCCAGCAATCCCACTACTGGGCATATACCCTGAGAAAACCATCATTCAAAAAGACACATGCACCCCAATGTTCATTGCAGCACTATTTACAATAGCCAGGTCATGGAAGCAACCTAAATGCCCATTGACAGCTGAATGGATAAAGAAGATGTGGTACATATATACAATGGAATATTACTCACCCATAAAATGGAACGAAATTGGGTCACTTGTAGAGACGTGGATGGATCCTGAGACTGTCATACAGAATGAAGTAAGTCAGAAAGAGAAAAACAAATATCATATATTAACGCATACATGTGGAACCTAGAAAAATGGTACAGATGAACCGGTTTGCAGGGCAGAAATTGAGACACCGATGTAGAGCAGAAATGTATGGACACCAAGGGGGGGAAAGCAGTGGGGGCATGGGGGTGGTGTTGTGATGAATTGGGATTGACATGTATACACTGATGTGTATAAAATTGATGATTAATAAGAACTTGTTGTATAAAAAATAAAATAAAGGTCAAAAAATACATTTTTTTCTTTTTTTATTAAAGTATAGTTGATTTACAATGTTTGTGTTAGTTTCAGGTGTACATTATAGTGATTCAGTTATTTTTTTCTGATTATATCCCATTATAGGTTATTATAAGATACTGAATATAATTCTCCATGTCACACAGTAAATCCATGTTGCTTATCTATTTTACATACAGTAGTTTGTATCTGTTAATCCCATACTCCTAATTTATCCCTCCCTCTCTCTCTCTCCTCTTTTGTAACCGTGAGTTTGTTTTCTATGTCTCTAGTATATTTCTGTTTTGTAAATAAGTTCATTTGCATCAGTTTTTCAGATTCCACATATAAGTGATATTGTATGATATTTGCCTTCTCTCTCTGACTTTCTTCACTTAATATGGCAATCTCTAGGTCCATCCATGTTGCTGCAAATGACAATATTTCATTCTTCTCTATGGCTGAATAATATTCCATTGTGTGTGTGTATATAAATATACATCACACCACATACACCACATCTTCTTAAGCCAATCATCTGTTGATGGGCATTTGGGTTATTTTCATGTCTTGGCTAATGTAAATACTGCTGCTATGAACACTGGGATGCATGTATCTTTTCTAATTCGAGTTTTCATTTTTTCTGGATATATATCCAGGAGTGGGGTTGATGGATCATATGGTATCTCTATTTTTAGTTTTTAAAAGAAGCCCCATACTTTTCCATAGTGTGTGCACCAATTTACATTCCCAACAACAGTATATGAGAGTTCCCTATTCTCCACACCTTCTCCAGCATCTATTTTTTGTAGACTTTTTGATGATAGCCTTTCTGTCACAATGAGGTATCACCTTACACCAGTGTGAGGTGATACCTCATTGTGGTTTTTGACTTGCATTTCTCTAATAATTAGTGGTTTTGAGCATCTTTTCATGTGCCTGTTGGCCATCTGGATGTCTTGTTTGAAAAAATGTCTCTTTAGATCTTCTGCCCATTTTTTTATTGGGTTGTTGGTTTTCTCAATATTGAGTTGTAAAAATAAAGTATTGTTGTGACTAAAAATTATAATATTATGAAAATGCCAAATCAGTACTTATTACAAAATTAAATTCAAAATGATTGGTGAACTGAATAAAATACCATTCTATAAAATATTTCAGGTTATTGATAAGGAAAATAGAGTTTAATCAAGAAAATTAATGGATTTCTTAAATACAGGAGGTCAGAACACAGCAAATTAATCAAAGGCAAAGAACAGTATTTATCAAGGTACTTACTTTCACTGTCATTAGTATAATATAAAAAAATTATGTGCATTTATGCACAAGAGACATAATGAAAAGCATACTTTAAAACATACTAGAGGGTCATAACTAGGCATCTATGTTATACTTATTGCTACATGTTCAGAGTTCTTATCTCTTCTAAGCAGTATTCAACCAAAGTGTCAAAATCACATACTACTTGAATTAAAGAGCTATTTTTTTGACATAAACAATTTTTTCATTAAGAACCTACTGTCTGCATTGCCTGGGCAAAGGGTTATAAGGAATACAGATATATAAGAAATGTAAGATGAATCATGCTTATGAAAAAATAGCATGGCTTTCCGACTTGATCAATAGATTCAACATAATCCTAATCAAAATCTCAGCGAGTTATTTTGTGAATATTGACGAGCTGCTTCTAAAGCTTGTATGGAGAAGCAAAAGACCCAGAATAGCCAACACAATAATGAAGGAGAAGAACAAAGTTGGAGGACAAACGTTACCTTATTTCAAGTCCTACTATAAAGCCATAGTAATCAAGACAGTGTGATATTGACCAAAGAATAAACAAATAGATCAATGGAAGAGAATAGGGAGCCCAGAAATAGAGCCCATAAATATAGCCAACAGATATTTTACAAGGAAGCAAAGGCAATACAATGGAGCAAAGGTAGTATTTTCAACAAATGGTGCTAGAAGAACTGGACATCCACATGCCAAAAAAAAATATATATATATATAGGCAGAGAATTTATACCCTCATGAAAATTAAGTGAAAATGAATCACAGACCTAAATGTAAAATGAAAAACTATAAAACTAAAAGATAAGCACAAGAGAAAACTAGATGACTGTGGACATTGCAAGGCCTTTTTAGATACAACACAAAAGGCACGAGCCATGAAAAAAAATTTTTTTAAAGAAGAACTTAATTAAAATTTTAAAATTCTGGGAAAGACAAGGTCAAGAGAACAAGAAAAGCCACATACTGGAAGAAAATATTTACAAAAGACATGTCTGATAAATGACTATTATCCAAAATATATAAAGAACACTTAAAACTCAACACTAAGAAAAAAATTCAACTAAAAAATGAGCCAAAGACCTTAACATACATCTCACCAAAAAGTTATATAGATGGCAAATAAGCACATGAGAAGATGTTCCACACCCTATGTCATTTGGGAAATACAAATTAAAACAATGATGAGACATCACTATGCACCTATTAGAATAGCCAAAATCCAGAACACTAACACCACCAAAGCTGACCCAAGATTCAGGGAAAAGGGTGTGGTCTATTTTTTGATTCCTCTTTCATTCTTTCTTACTGCCCATAATGTCATGGGTGAAAGAGTTTCTGTTTTTGTTGATTATTTCTTGTTTCTTCTTCCCTGCTTCACTCACCTCACTAGTTCACACTAACTGGCCATCAGTACCTGGTGTGTGATAGGTATTCAAGTTCACATTCTCTCATAGTCATTATGTGGATTCTTTGCAGGGTCTTTGAGGACCTCTGACATAGGTATCTATTTTTCAACAGACTATTCTGTCTCTCATCTGGATTATTTGGAAGGGCACATTCAGGATGTCTCTAGCCTAACTAGCTTTCATGGTATCCACTTGTCCTATGGAAAATGTCCCTCTGTTTACCATTCTGAACTGAACTGTAGTGGTACAGACAGACCCACTATTGCTTACAATTAAGGGCTACTTCCAGTAGTCTCTACCCACAGAATTCTCTAAATTGAATTCTCTAGTTATTTTTTTGTGTCTCTTAATCCAAAGAGCATGTATCAATCTCTTCCTAGACAATTTTCCAAAAATGTCACACAGAGAAGATCTACAGGGCTCTACTCATTATAATCAAGCTGTGTAGTGAGACCAATCATCCACTTTGCAGCTATTCCCAATTTTTCTGAGTAGTAATCTTGAAAGACTCCTTACTTAGCTTTGGAAGAATGTAAATATATATTAATATATCCATTAATTTCTTCAAGTTCCTAATCTCCTCATATATAGCCTAATTGGGATACTGAGTATAAAAGTTATAAAACTCTTATGCTACATACTAGTAAATTATGGAAGATGTATCTGAAAAAGATTGTATTATATTTATAATGTGGAGGTACACTAATATTATCTTGTGTTTTGAATTTGAAGTTTCACCTAAAAATCTGAAATCTCAAGAAAATTTCCATTCTATAGTTTGTATTTTGGTTGAGGGATAAGAATATCAAGGAATGGGGGCTTCCCTGGTGGCGCAGTGGTTGAGAGTCCGCCTGCCGATGCAGGGGACATGGGTTCGTGCCCCGGTCCGGGAAGATCCCACATGCCGCAGAGGGCCTGGGCCCGTGAGCCGTGGCCACTGAGCCTGCTCGTCCGGAGCCTGCGCTCCACAACAGGAGAGGCCACAACAGTGAGAGGCCCGCGTACCGCAAAAAAAAAAAAAAAAAAAAAAAAAAAAAGAATATCAAGGATTAGGTTTAAGGATTGAAACTGTAATGTAGAATGAAAAATGTATACTTTATGATAAGGTTAACTTAAGTAAAATTTCAAAATATACATAGTGTACTCCTGGTATTAACTTCGAACTCTTTCACACTGAGAACTAGTACAAGCATTTCCAAGTAAAGGAAATGTCTCAATCCAGGTCTTTATCTTCTTTGGTAGCTACTATTCTATATTCTAAATTGTCACACAATGCACTCTATTCCATCAAAAGAATTGTTTTTACTTAGTAACCAATGATAATAATAATAATAAATTATCAGATATATTTATTCTGGAATCAAGCTGTCTCCATATCAAACATAGCTGAAATTATATTGTTTTTCTCTAGTGCACCTAATATATTCCAGATTCAAGTTTTCAACAAAAAGGACAAACCACTGCCAATTTGTCTGGCTTTCTTCTTTACCCTGGTCTGAGAGTGCTATATTCTTTCTTGTGTGATTCTTTCATTTTTTCCCCAAAATAATTACTACAGATCTTCTCAGCAGTACATCTTTCTGCACTGTCTGGGATTGAGGCATTGTCTTAGTCCATTTATGCTGCTATAAGAAAAATACCATAGACTGGGTGGTTTATAAACAACAGAAATTTAATTCTCAAAATTCTGAAAGCTGAGAAGTCCAAGATCAAGGCACCAGCAGATTCAGTGTCTGGTGAGAGCATGCTTCCTGATTTACAGATGGTTATCTTCTCATTTTTTTCCTCACATGACAGAAAGGGTAAGGGAGCTATCCAGTATCTCTTTTATAAGGGCACTAATCCCATTCATGAGGGCTCTACCCTCATGACCTAATCACCTACCAAAGGCCCCCCACATCCAAATACCATCACACTGAAGGGTTAGGATTTCAACATATGAATTTTATGGAGACACAAACATCCAGTCTATGGAAGGTATCTCACTCTGGTTTATTTACAGAGAAACGATTTCCATTTAGACCTTACATGAAAAAGCTTCCCCCTCTCTGGCAGAAATTATTTCCTTTCTGACACTCTCTAAGGATTTCTTTTCAATACATCCTCCTCATTTCATTCATTTGAGCTTTCCTACTTAGTAAATCCATGCTTGTTGGGTTTTTTTATTACTCAAGAGTTTTATAATTCAGTTTATAAGATATGAGAACATGTGGAATCTGTAACAGAGTCCATAAATTGTAATAATTTGCCACTCCTTCCTACCTACACAATCTTTCGCAATATGACTTTGAAGTTCCTTTCATCAAAAGATGGTATCCGGGCTTCCCTGGTGGCACAGTGGTTGAGAGTCCGCCTGCCGATGAAGGGGACACGGGTTCGTGCCCCGGTCCGGGAAGATCCCACATGCCATGGGGCGGCTGGGCCCGTAAGCCATGGCCGCTGAGCCTGCGCGTCCAGAGCCTGTGCTCCGCAACGGGAGAGGCCACAACAGTGAGAGGCCCGCGTACCACAAAAAAAAAAAAAAAAAAGGTATCCATTTCTTCAATCCTTGAATCTGGTTAGGTTTGCACTTGTTCTGGCCATTAGAATTCTGCAGAAATGCTGTGCCAGTTCTGAGTCTAGGAACCGTGAGGCTGTGCATACATCCACCCTCTCTCTTAAAAACCTGCTGTCCCGGTCAGCCTGCTTTGTGATAAGATACGGTAGTCCAGTCAACCCCATATCCCCAGACAACAGCAAGCAATCATCAGAGTGGAAATGAGGTCATCTTAGACCAACAAGCCCAGCAGTAGTCTGGCAGTTGACTATTAATGAATGATTGAGCCTTGCTGAGACCAGAAGTGCATAAAGCTCAAACTGCCAAATCATAAATCCAGATCTCAAAATCCTCTTTGCACTCTAACCCAGTGCAAATAATTATAATATTTTTAGACGGGATAAATGTAGACCTGATTTTCTACCTAGAAATCAAAGTTAATAAGCTCAAACTAAAATCTTTTAAAAATCTGACTTATTTATGAATTATCCATGCCCAAGAACCCCATCACACTGTCTTAACTCCACATTTCCCTTAGAATAGTTCAAGGAAATATCAACAATTATTGATCAAATATCCAGCAAGTAATTATTAAGTACCACCAGGAAGTAGAACTACAAGCAAAAAGAAAATGATCAAATTAATTTAGTTCAATTTGATTACTTACTTTACTAAATGAGTAGGAAATAGAAAAATTTAAATATAGATATTTGTGATAACTGTCCAAATGTAGAAATAAATGGGCATGTCAGAAATGTAAATGCATAGTCATAATTGAATGGCCTTTGATTGTAAACTACATTCAATTGTGAAACAAAAGAATTTAAAGCATATACCAAATGTTATAAATTAATTTCTGAAGAATTTTTCTAAAAGGAGCAATGTGGGCAAGAGGAAATATACAGTGTGATTTGCTCCATGTACTCATGATAGAAACATGGCAAACCTGGTCCAGGAGGCGGGGGTCTTTGGTTGTTTTGTCCAGTGTGTATTCCCAGGGTCCATAATAGTTTCTTCAATGTAGTGGGAATTCAAGAAATAATTGTTGAATAAATGAATTAATTAATATGCTCCTATCTCTTTTATTTTCCAAATTAATTACTAATTTATCCCTGGCCTAGTGTCAGAAATTCCAGTAATTCACTCCCGAAGTCATGTTCCTATAAACTGCCCAGGAACTCAAGAAGGCAGGCCTGATTCCAAAGGCCAAGTGGAGAAAGAACAGGATGGTTGGTCCTCCTAGTCACTGCCTCTTGTGACATGCAGTGCACCAGTGAAGTACTCAAATCAATCCTCTACAACTGGCAAACCTTTGCTAAGCCAACTCTCTGTCCATAAATGGGCTCACAAATCACACTCTCCCTTCATATTCTGACTTTTTTAGCTCTTGCTCTGTAAGCACAGCCACTTGCCACTTTCTAATTGCAACAGTGGCCTATATGGGAGCCACTAAAAATAGCAGCAGCAGGATGTGCAGAAACCAGACCTACCCAATAGACCCTTAGACTCTTGGAGTAAGCCCAGTTCACCTGCTCAGGCTCCCTCTGAATTCATTACAATTTATTATACCAGGTTTATTCACCTTCCTTGCCACTGGGTCTTAAAGGTACTCTCTTGATTCACATTAAGTGACTTTTGTCTCAGAAAATTGGGGTATTAGTAGCTGGGTCTTACTCTCTTCTTGCTCAAGAAAGCATTTTATAAGAAAATCTACTTTTTTTTTTTTTTTTTTTTTTTTTTTTTTTTTGCGGTACGCGGGACTCTCACTGTTGTGGCCTCTCCCGTTGCGGAGCACAGGCTCCGGACGCGCAGGCTCAGCGGCCATGGCTCACAGGCCCAGCCACTCCGCGGCATGTGGGATCTTCCCGGACCGGGGCACGAACCCGTGTGCCCTGCATCGGCAGGCGGACTCTCAACCACTGCGCCACCAGGGAAGCCCAAAAATCTACTTTTTAACCTAGTGACTGTCTCTGTGCACCAAGGGATGCTTAAGTTTCTGTTCAGCAAATAAAGAGTTTGTTCCCCTTATTTCTCCAGGTTAATGGGTGCCTCTTAAACCTACCTAATTAAAAGTGATCATTCAAGAGATTCTCTGCAGGATGAATAATATCAGGTGTAATCTGATGAATCTGAGTGTTCACCCTAATGTATAAGCATAAATGACAGGGGTTGGGGTGATAGGATGCTGCTAAAACTTTAACAAGCACCTCTCAAAAAAAAAATATATATATATATATATATGTTCCTGATTTGTGGTATTGACTGATTTCTGCAATGCAAATACTTCCATCATGGCCTGCCAACATGACATCACAGAAAGAGAGTTGATAAGAGACGTGGACAATCAGCTTTCTCTCCAGTACAAGCCAACTTCTGCACACCTGTTTGGAGGAATGAGAAATGTAGAGAGAAGGAATGCCAGCAGCTTCTCTAAGAAAAATTACCAATGGTACTTGAAATTATAATTTGAGGGTAGGCATGTTAAAAGCATCCCAATTATTTACATGCACATGAAGTTCATATCTTCCTAGAGTAGAACATCTTTCTTTATAAAAAGAAGAAGGCTGGTGGTTCATGTTACCTTTACAAATTTTTTCCAAAGTTGCAAAATACCTTGGAAAATGATGAATAGCATGGCCTTGCTTCCAACATTAAAATCAGAATTTTTCATTGCCTTTTCAAATAAGCTGAGCAAGACAATTTGAAGAAAGAAAAAATTTTAAATTATTTTTCTTGCTTATGTTTAATGTTTTAACATGTGTTTTAAATACTTACATATACATTGTATTATACTTTAGCAGTAAAATATAATACTTAAATCATAATTAGGGGAATACCTACCTATATAATGTCTTAGAATGGAAGTTCTATTTAAATCTATTGCTCTACTTCCTTTTGCATCTGTACCTTTCACACAACTTTCCAGGAGTACATTATTTATGATAGCAAGAGACTTCCTACATTGGAGTACAAAGGCAGGCTAGTTAGTGGAGGCAGCCTTGATAACATGAAGATCTGTAAGAACACAGCAAAGTTGATATGTAAACTGGAGTTTAGGAGAAGGCTCTAGTTTCTAAGTTGGATGGACAAGAGAAAAGGGAAAGAAAATGGAAAGAAATCAATATTTTTTAACTAAAAATGTTGGGCACTAGGTAAGGTTTTTTAATCTCATTTAATCTTCATTATAGCTCTTTGAGTTAGGTGCAATTGATCTTATTTTACAGATTAGATAACTCAATTTTATAAGAGATTATCTATGATCACATAGCAGGCAATGATGGATGGAGTAAGGGTGTGTTTGCAAAGCCAATGCTCTTTCCAATCCACGGTGCTGCTTCTAGAGAGAAGATGAAACCTTATACACAGAGAATGGAGTAACAGAAAGCTAGCAAGGAGGTAAACGAGGAAAGACCCTACAATGTGGGAACTTGGTTTGGTTATAAGACAGAAACCCAGAGTATCAAAAATGTAGCACTATTTCAGAAACAAGAGTTCTTAATGCTAGGTCACCTGACTTTTAAATGTGATAGAATTCTCTGAAACGCCTCCTTACCTAGAACCAAAACTGCCCCCAGAACCTTGGCAGAACTTTGAAAAGAGATGTAGATAGTGGTCAAAACGTTGTGGGAGTGTAGAGAAGCAAAGTGCTGCATCAGAGCACAGGCAGGTTGTTTGTTGCCTCACATCTTCTTCCAATTCGGTTATTCCAATTTTTTAAATTATTCCTGATTCCACAGGCATTGGGAAAGTGGCCTGCGATATAGCCAGCACTATGTCAAGTGGTGCTGAGGAAATATACATAGAATAAAAACGTAAGACATTCATAGAATAAAATATAGCCTCTGTTCCAAGGAATGCTTAAACCCAATACGAGAAAGAGACTCATGCATACAAAATGATCAGACTTGAAAAATATACTTCCATAATCATATTTTATAATTAGAAAAAAATTTTAAGGTAAACAATAAAATACCATGTATAGCTAACTGAAGTGGAAATAATAAGGTACCAAAGCTTACAGAACAGACTCTAAGTCTCTGGGGAGCCAGATCAACAACCAACCAGATCGTTCTAGGGCTGGATACATTGAAAGGTTTTAAATGAATGACTGAGAAAATCATATTAATATTCCAAATAATTAAAACCAAATCTAGGGGCTTCCCTGGTGGCACAGTGGTTAAGAATCCTCCTGCAAATGCAGGGGACATGGGTTCGAGCCCTGGTCTGGGAAGATCCCACATGCCACAGAGCAACTAAGCCCATGGGTCACAACTACTGAAGCCCACGTGCCACAGCTACTGAAGCCCGTGCATCTAGATCCCATGCATCGCAAGAGAAGCCACCGCAATGAGAAGCCCGTGCACCACAATGAGGAGTAGCCCTCGCTCGCTGCAGCTAGAGAAAGCCTGTGCACAGCAATGAAGACCCAACACAGTCAAAAGTAAATTAATTAACTTAAAAAAAATCAAATCTAATAAAAAGTTATGTAGCTTGTTTAAAGCTGAGTTAAAATATTATGATCACATTTTTGGCTTTGGTGTATAATGCCATTTTAAACTAGAAAAAGGGTATAAACCTTTGAAATAAAATTCAAAATTTCTCATTTTTACTACTAAATTTTAGGTGCACCACTGTTCACTTATTTTCTTTGCAATCATTAGCATCTAACATTGCTCATATAATTTGCTCTTTATTTTTTTATAAAAATGATGTTAATGCTTAATTAGTTTTCAAAATCCTTTCACACATTAACTTGATGCTTTTTACTAAAAGCCAGAACTTGGGAAAGGTACCCAACCCCTCAGGCTTATGTCCCCTACCCTACTATGAACAAAAGGGGTGACAACAAAAGGCAGAGACTACTGTGGAGATTAACTACGTCATATAGATTAAAGTTCTCACCTTTCACACAGTAGGTAATTAATAAACAGTAGTTGACTCTAAATCTGAATTATCAGGACTCCACTGTTGGAGCTGAGGCCTTAATTGGCTCAGTTTCCCAGCTTCTTTTCCAAAGCCCCTTTCTCTACAGCACACTTGTCTGACACTCATGTACCAAGAAAGCACTGCTCCTCAAATAGCAGCTCAGTATAAGGTAGGATCCCCAAATGCAAATCTGAAGAGGGGACAGGCAAATAATGCTTAAAAATCTTCTCTAATTTTCAAACTAAAGTGGAATATTAAATTGTTTTAATTTGCATTTATTTGATTTCTAAGATAGTTGGTCATTTTTTAAGAATTCACTAATCATTTGTACTTCCTACTTGGGGAATTATCAGGGTTAGCTTTTTAATTGTGAAGGAAGTACAATAATATATATATATATATATATATATTTTTTTTTTTTTTTTTTTTTTTTTTTTTCAGTACGCGGGCCTCTCACTGTTGTGGCCTCTCCCGTTGCGGAGCACAGGCTCCAGACGCGCAGGCTCAGCGGCCGAGGCTCACGGGCCCAGCCGCTCTGCGGCATGTGGGATCCTCGCGGACCGGGGCACGAACCCGTGTCCCCTGCATCGGCAGGCGGACTCTCAACCACCGCGCCACCAGGGAAGCCCAGGAAGTACAATAATTTAATA
Organism: Mesoplodon bidens; assembly: GCF_964165515.1. Taxonomy (NCBI): domain Eukaryota; kingdom Metazoa; phylum Chordata; class Mammalia; order Artiodactyla; family Ziphiidae; genus Mesoplodon; species Mesoplodon bidens. Next base: position 68,505,162 of record NC_138164.1, read on the forward strand.
ACAGTACTGAACAGAAGTACTTCAAGCAAAGTCATAAGAACAGATTCTTGAAGGAAGCTTGGGATTCGAATGTGCAGAGAAGATAGTGGAAAATATAGGTTTTTTTTTTTTTCCTTTCCTGTTCTTTGTTTTCATGGTATCTGCCTTGGTAAGTTTCCTTATTTCCACTTCTCTTTTCTTCCATAGGTAACTAGCCTTTCTTCTATTTGTAGGCTAATATTTTGGGGACTTTATTAAGATGCATTGTAATTGCAATCTCCTTAATTGCTTCCTAATTGGTTCCTTCCTCCCTTTGGTGTATTTTTCATGCATTATTAAATTCCAGCTAGCTTTCTGGAACTCATTTTGCATTCCTTCCAGACAGCTCTTCCCAAGTTAAGCTGTGTGTCTCCTGGTCCCTTGGTCACCCAGGAAAGAGAGAGCAGTGGGGGAACTGAGAGGATCACTGGAACCTATGTGCTTCCTGCTATAACAAACAATGACAGCAACAATATCAAGCATTCCAATCCTTCACTGTCATTCACAAGTACCTTAAACCAGGAGCAACTCATTCAGTAAGTTTCTTAAAGCAGGTGTGATTATTCCCATTCATCAGGAGAGGCATCTAAGGATCAAGGAGGTTAAATTTCTTTCCCAGAGTTGAAAAGTTGCTTTGGGACTCACACTTGTCTCCTGACTCTTAAGTCCTGTGATCCCATCATCACTCACTGCTTGTGTATAAAACCAAATGGCAGTCTTATACCCAATTAACCTCATTAGCTCTTCTACAAATTGCTCAAGAAATTATTTTTCTTTTCCATCCATGAAGTCCTTTAATAGGGAAAATGGATCATGGAACGATTAAGTCATCTGAAGTCAGAAGGTCTGATTTTGAGTCCAACCCCAGCTGGGGAAATTTCTTAACCCATCTGATCTTCAGTTTCCCCATCTGTAAAGCTAATTCTCAGATTTATTAAGTCTCCAACGTATGTGAGTTATTTTTATAAGAATGGTACTGCTAAGAGGTAAGAGGTCATCGGGCTATACGACTTTTAAGGTTCAATGCCCATCAAAGATTTTATTAACCTCCACATATCTTAAAATGGCACGCCAGCAGATGCTTTAATGACTTAATGCCTGAGATACTTTCTGAAAAAAAAGTAGAGTTAAAAAACTAATAAGAATCTCAAGCCAGCCAACAAAGCAATCAAGATCCATTCTGGAGCTCTGGGGAATTTCAAATTCTTAGTCCACTTATTTATTGTATTCAAATATATATTAGTATATATTACTATTAATCAGTCAAAAATGCCATTAAACCCTTGTAGCCTAGAATTAACAATAGAATTCTAAGACTAATCCAAAACAACGGCGAATCTATTAGTAATTCTTAATTTTGCCAAGTCATGAATTTGAATTACACATATGCTCACCCTATTGTCAGAGCAAGGTACTTAGGTAGTAAGTGTGTTTAATCCCATCCTCATCTAAAATCAACTTCGGGTTTTTTTTTTTCATATGTAGATAAGTAGCTTCTTTATAAGGCAAACAATATTCTAAACTGGTATTGAAAAATTTACAATACTCTAAGAAGATATCTAGTGCAAATGTGAATAGTTCTTTCTGTGTATTGAGTAAATTTTACCACTGCCTTTTGCATTATAAGGAATAGAAAAGAAATGGGAAGCCATGCCTAGACTAACAAATATGGAGGATCTATCTAGAAATGCTACAATGTTTCTTATCAGGAAGGAGGTTAGTGATAATGATCTATCCCCCTAGAGGAAAGATAAATGTACTGGAAGTTCAACTGTAAATCTGCCTCTTAATCTTGAAATTCACTCAATAGTCTCCTACCTTCCATGCTTCTCCGTGTCTCTAGTTGAAAGATTCTCTCTCTCTACAATTTTCACTTGTTACTCTTAAAACCATTTCTCCACTGTTTAAAAAAAATGCTCTGAGTTCATCCTTCTTTACAGGCATTATACACCTATCTCAACCTTTATTAGAAGGCTATGCCTCACCTGAGGACTTAAACTTTGTGTTCCCTAGAGGAAACGACTGAATCACTTCTTATCAAACACACACAGGTTTAGGAGGGGCTTGGTACTCTAGTGATTTGCCATTGGCATTTCCAGATCATTGTTATTCCACCTTTCAGTCAAAACTCATCCTCCTTTGAAACTAAAGATATCTCACCTCTTCCTTTACTCACTACTATCAACTTCCACCATCTTAAGAATTCTCCTTTACTCAATGAAGTCTCTAGATTCTGTGCTACATTTTCCTTTCTATACCAGCTCTTGCTTTCATCCCTGGAGACAAAATGCATGTAACTGGATCATAAAAACTACAGCCTTAACCTTAAGCCTCCTTCACTCCTATGTCTTCACCTCCTTTGAACTTCAGCCCCTAATGCAGAGGGACATGCAAAAAATAACATAATCTGCAGATCTGTTCCATCTTAGAAGGCAACCTGCTTTGATACTCTATGGTGAGCATGACTTCCTAGCCTCCTACCTCTCCAATGTCCTTACTTTTCCTTTCCCTATACTTTCAATTCAGAGAGACGTCCAGTCTATTGACTCTGCCCTTTTCTACCCATTGGTCTCCTCCCAGACATCTTTCCTTTCCTGTTGATCCTGGACCCCATAAGATTTATTTCAACTATCTTTACATGCACCTACATTTTCTTAAACCTCTAACTTTCTGTTATTCAAAAACCTTCAACCTGGATCCCAATTACAACTTATCTTTGTGCTGCCATTTGTTTTTTAAAAGTAAATGGATCATTTGTCCTGTATAATATCCCATATTCTTGATTTAGCTAATTGCTTTCCCATGGTTTTTAACTTTTTCCTTTATCTCTCACATTCCACTAGTAGATAGACCTACAAAGTTGGTTGGATTCAGTTTGTTGGCAAGAATACCTCATACCTTATAAATATATTGTACACTTTCTATTATGTAATGTTAGGAAGCACATTATGTTCTTTTATTTTAGAGGTGTTAAAATTGATTATTAGGCTCAGGCATTGTCAGTATGATCTATCCATTTTAAAGTTTCCTTCACATATTAGTTTTAATACTCATTGATAATCTTCGCACAGAATTGTTTTTTCCCATTGGGGATTTCAAATGGTAATTTTCTAAATTCAACATTCCTTATACATTTATTAGCAACAGTTCTTCTGAAAATAAGAATATTCCATCCTCACCTTTTCATTGCCCTAAAATAACACTCACACAGGTGAACAAGACAAATACTTGCTTTTTTTTTTTTTTTACTAATTTTCAGACTAATTTAAGTTGGTGTCAAAATAACCTCTAAATATAAACAATTGTTTTCTTTTGTGAATTTTATTATAGACTCAGAGATTTTTCTAGGATTGATATGTTTTAATACTTTACCATCATTATTCTTTCTGATGTTTAAATTCCCATCTTTAGCCTGTGGGAGCCCCTTTAAATAAATCCTGGATACCTTTCAAACATCCCTAGGGTATTCTGAGGGCTTCTTTATATTCTGGAACAATAAGAGGTTACAGGCTCATTGTGTAGATTTCCTGCCCCAGACCCAAATCCTCATTCCTGGTTTCTTGCATGGAATATAGTGTTTAGAGAGTGCAAACAGGCACTATAGGTGATCTTTGCTAGCTGAGATTTCTATTAATTGTAAGCCTTTTTTTCTGCAGAAAAAGCTAAGAAATAAGCATTTAATAGAAAATAAACAATGAATTTATGCTGATATTTCCAACTCAGGTGTAAAATTATAGAAACTTTTCTTGAATTATTTTTTATGTTTGTATTTTTTAAAAAATCTTACGTTGGAGGTGGAGTCAAGATGGCAGTGTGGGAAAATGCTGAGTGAGCATCTCTCCACAATTAGGGTGCCTGCTGGCAGCTGGCAGAGGACCCTGATGCCAATGAGATGGAGGGAACACCCAAGTGAACTGCCACCCCACGCAGCTTGCAGAACCTTGGTTCACAAGCTGGGGATCAGGCCAAAGCTCCTGTCGTGAGAGCTCCAAGTCCAAACCACTGGACTAATAGAGAACCTCAGACCCCAGGGAGTATTCATCGGAGTGAGGTCACACAGAGGTCCTCATCTCAGCACCAAGACCCAGCTCTACCCAACAGCCTATAAACTCCAGTGTTGGAAGCCTCAGGCCAAACAACCAGTAAGACAGGAACACAATCCCACTCATAAAAAAATTTTTTTTCATTAAAAAATGAGACAGTACGGGCTTCCCTGGTGGCGCAGTGGTTGAGAGTCCATCTGCCGATGCAGGGGACGCTGGTTCGTGCCCCGGTCCGGGAAGATCGCACATGCAGCGGAGCAGCTGGGCCCGTGAGCTATGGCCGCTGAGCCTGCGCGTCCAGAGCCTGTGCTCCGCAACGGGAGAGGCCACAACAATGAGAGGCCCACGTACCACAAAAACAAACAAACAAAAGGCCCCGAAATGCAGAGGCTGCCATTGCAGACTCCCTTTTTCTTTTTTTTAATAGTCTGATTTTTTAAATGAATATATCATAGTATATATTCACAAAATTTACATATCTATGCCCTATCATAACAAACTGGTACATCACACACATCTGACTGTCTTTTTCTAGGAGAAAAGGTATAGTCATTTCTCTCTTGGTTACATCAACCAGTATTCTCTAAGTCTTCTCTGGTGGCTGCTTCCTCCCTATCTCAGGTATCCAAGCCTCCTCCCGGTCTTACTCCAGGGATTCAGAGAGAATCATGCCTGGGATTATAGACCAAGGAATGACCCTACCATGCTGTGCACTCCAGAGAGTTTAAAAATAAATAAACAAACAAACCACGAGTTTATCTGTTCAAACGAATGAAGCACTGGGTACAGAAGACAACTGAAGTTGTTCTGTATTCCATCAGAAATAGTTCCTACTACTATTGGATAGGGACCTGCTAAATATAGCTAGGACTGATACCTGGGAAGTACTTGGACTACTTACATGATTGTCCTTCTTAATCTCTCAATTCAAAGAGTAGTACTTATGCTGAAAGGTGAAAATTACAATCAAAGGAACTTCACTGCATTATAAAACTATAACTCCCAGTCCCCTCTCTGTGTTTTTACTCATTCTGGGACCCCTTCCACTGATTTCTGTGTCCAGGTGTTAATCCTATCAAAATGTGAATATGTTCCCTCAGAGGGGGAGGAAGCTAATCTGTTATGATTATCAGTGATTAATATTTTCTCATTCATTGGCAAGTAAATAGCAAGGCCTAGCTGGCTGAAGCATACAAGATGGTCAAGTTTTGACCAGGAGGAGAGAGACTGTTCTGAATAATTACGGTTATAGTCAGAGTAATCAACGTAATAATAACCTTAAGATAACATTTACTGAACTATGCCTTTGTTCTAGATTTTGGTATAAGCACTTTATATACACCCATTTATTTAATCACAAAGATCCTATGAAGTAAGTTTGATTACAATCCACAATGAAGGATGAAGAAACAAGCTCCCAGAGCAAGTGATGGAGCTGAAAATGTGCAGACAATGTGGAGCTCTGAGCCTCCAGGCACAGCATAGGGACCTGGAAGCAGGAAAGATGAAAGTAACTTTTCTCTCAGCAAAATTTAACTTTCTACCAACTTAAAAAACCTGCCACCAAAGACCTGACTCTCAGCTAAAAGAAGTCTTGGCAGTTTTTCTCAAAAGCCCTCATTTAAACTGGGGCTCAGGGAGGGGAGATCGTTTGTCACTGACAACTGGGTCAATGACAGAACCAGGACCAGAACACAGCTGTAGTGACTCCCCAGGCTTTGTACTTTGTACCTTCTACATTCCTGTACCCACTCTCCCACATTTTAGTGTGCATTTTCCTGTCATCCTTCTGCATTTCTCTTAATTAAGATTTATAATTCCAATGACTGGTGTCGATGGTAGGAAGAATATGCCATTCAGGGCTAAGCAAACTCACAGTTGTATGCCATACACTCAACCCTTCTGGATGTCCCTTTTCTCATCCAGACATAACTAGTTCCACAGGATGGTTATGAGATATTATCCAATGTATGCAACTACTATATGACTAGCATCTAGTTGGAACTGATTTATGCTTTATTCCTTATCCCTTCAAAACTCAAGTTGTTCAACAAAATGAAATTTTTAACAATGTATCCTCCTGATAATTCCTAGAGAGAAAGCGAGAGACCTGGAACATGATATTTATACTCTCCTGATCCCTGCTTAATATCTTTTGCATCTGGGAAGACATATGTTCCTGTCATTACCTGTATCTTATTATCCAAACTCATTCTTTGAAACATCTTGGTGTTTATCTACCAGGAGAATTCCTTAACATGTGATACATTAATTGATGCCAGGCCTGTCGTCCTAGTTTTCATTTCTAAATCATTCTGTTGTTTTCTTTGGAAGAGTTCAAGAACAGGAAAAAAAATATTCCTCCTCAATCTGATTTTGTCATGAAACAAAGTTCCTTGCAAAATTCTAACTTGCCCAGGAAGATGATTTGACTTAGGAAAAGGAACCAAACTAGCTTTCTTTCTGCCCAGTCCTTAGATCTTAAGCAGCCCCCCAACCCTGTGCCAGGCATTCAAAACAGGCACCGCATCACAGGCTCACTTGTGAGCCAGTTCATCAGTTTGTTCTAGTCCCTTCTGCCTGTTCTGTTTCTCTAACTTTGGGTTTGTTTGCCTTCCTTACACTCAGCACTATTTCCCCCACTACATACAGCCTTGCTTTCCTCTTGCCCGTGTTTCATGTTCTGCCTTGAATGGCAGTAGGGACCAACTATTTTAGTGCGTTTGCATGGGACACTTCAACTGAAGCAGGAAAAATAATGTTGAACTTATGTAAAATGAAACATTATGGAACTGAATCTCTTGGAGATCCTTGCCCATGACACCTAGTTTCAGACCTCAATTATTTCATTTATGCTCCTCTCTCAATTTGGAATTCCCCTGCTTTGTTTTTCTTTACCTAACCAAGCCTATTCATCACTGAAGATTAGAATGAGGTGTAACATCTTCTACAAAGCTTTCCCAAAATTCCCCTACCCCTATGGACTGTATCAGGTATCCCACCTTTATACTTCATTAACATCTTGTGCATATCTCTATACTGCTAACATAATCATTATCACATTTCTTACACTAGATTGTGAACTCATTCAGGATAGACACTTGCTCTTTTTCATAGCCATATCATTTCTACCACATTACCCAGCACAAAGCAAATACTCAATTTATCAAACTTGACTCAACTCTAATAAAAGGTCAATATGGAGAATTGGGACAGCAGGAAGGAAAAGGTCCACAAACATACCAAATGGAAACAAAGATTTCCAAATCATGCAAAAACCTCCTTCTTGATTGAAAAGTAGAATTAAGAGAATGCTTAACAAGTCTCATTTTCTTCATCTGTAAAATAGGCATAGTGATAAATATCTTATACCCATGTAAATGAGATTAAATGAAACATAAGAAAGCAGAGTACTTGGCACAGAGTAGGTGCTTTATAGTAGAAAATAATTGTGAACTGTTGTTCTAGCTAGAATTTCTCCTCTAATTTTTATTAAAACTGAAAAAAAATATGGGAAAAAAAGTTGATATTTTTAAACACGTAAAAGCTTTATTAGGCCATTTTATTTCCTTTTTCTGGCTTTACTGAGATATAATTGAGGTATAACATTATATAAATTTAAGATGCACATGATGATTTGATACATGTCTATATTGCAAAATGATTACCACATTAAAGTTACTTAACACCTCTATTACTTCACATAGTCACCAATTTTTGGTGTGTGTGTGGTGAGAACACTAAAGATCTACTCTCTTCTTATGGCTGAATAATATTCTATTGTGTGTGTGTGTGTGTGTGTCACATTTTCTTTATCCATTCATCCATCAATAGACACAGGTTGTTTCCAACTCTTGACTATTGTGAATAATGCTGCAATGAACATGGGTGTGCAGATATCTCTTCAAGATCCTGATTTCATGTCCTTTGGATATTTACCCAGAAGTGGAATTGCTAGATTATATGGAAGTTCTATTTTTAGCTTCTGAGAAACCCCCATACTGTTTGAAAGTCGATATTTCTTGACCACTAATTTAATTAACATTTTGATCACCTATTTTGTGTCAACCATTTCTATGCATGAAACTATTTCCCAAATCACATGGTCTAATCTATATCACTTCTGTGAATTCCTATCCTGAGCTCCAGAAACATTCAGTTATTTCCTTCTGGATATCTAAAGGTAACTTAAGCCCATGACCAAAATATTTTCCTTCTCTAGTAGTCATCTCAGTGGTAACATCAATAAATCACCTAAACCCAAACTCTTCCTCCTCACGTATATCCTTTGTGTCCAGTTATACCTCAGATCTTACCTTTTTAATATTCATTAACTCCAACAAATAATAAATTCTTGTGCAAAGAACTATTCTAGGCATTAAGTCTACAGCAGTGGTCAAAATAAACAAATCTTACTCTAATGGATTTTACTTTCTGGAATCTAGATACTGTCAGGGGGATGAATGGCAATGAAGAAAAATAAATTAAGGTTAAAGGATGGAGAAAACTACAGAAAGTTGCTGTTTTAGCAAAGTGGCCAGAAAAGGGCCCTCTGATAAAATAACATTTGAGCAGAGACCTAAATGAATTGAGATCGAAAGTCACCATGGCTAGAGCAAGTGGGTTAAAGGGGAATGACATGCAATGAAATCAGACAGTTAATGGGGAACTAGAATATGGGAGCCTTATGAGCCAGGGTAAAGACTCAGAAGCTTTTGTGAAGTTGTTGGAAAGGAGTATCGTGAACTGACTTAAATTTTAGAAGAATCACTCCTGTTCTAACCTCTTTGTTGAGGTTAACTTCTATATGAAATATCCAACCTGAGAGTTAGCATCTTCACTTGAATATATAATGGGAATAACACAGTTAACTCTTGATTTCCTATGCTCTAACCTGTTTCCTCCCTCATTATTTTCTATTTCATTTAAAAGCATTCAGTTGCTCAACACTCAACACAGAAGTCATCCTTAATGTCTATATTTTTCTCCCCACTGCCCCCAGTATCAGAAAATCCTGTTATTGCCACCTCCAAAATAAATCACAAATCTGAACATTTCTACTGCTTCCCTAGGTTAAAAGCCACCATGACTTCTTGCCAAAACTACTGCCTTTACTAATACAACCTCTTGTCTTATCTCCCTGCTCTCTTGTCCACTTACAATTCATTCTCCACACAAGAAGACTGACCTTTATAAAATGAATATCATATCACATCATTTCCTTGCTTAGAACAGTCTGGTGAGGTTTTTTGTTGAACTTAAAATAAAACCTGAACTCCTTCTCTTAGACTAACCAGGTCCTATATGACTTAATTTCAAAAACACCTCCGTCTCTGCTCCAACCTCACTGGCTTTTTTCTATTCCTTGAACATAACAAGCTCCCACCTTGGGGCGTTGCACTTGCTGTTCTGTTTGTCAGAATACTCCACCCCCAGTTTTTGGCGTGGCTGACTTCCTCATACCAATCAGGTCAACTTACATACATTCTCCTCAGAGAAGTTTTTTCCAATCACTTAATCTAAAGTAACTGTCTATTATTGCACTCAGTTGCACTGTCCTCACATAACATCCTATGATAGACTGAAAAATGGTACCATAAAGATGTCCACATCCTAATCTCAAACCTGTAAATATGTTTTCTTATGGGGTAAAAGAGACTTTGAAGATATTATTAAATTAGGGATCTTGAGATGGGAAGATTATCCTGTTTAATCTGGGTGGGCCCAATATAATCATGCAGGTCCTTAGAAGAGAATAGCAGAAGGATAGGAGTTAAAGGGAAAGACTGGAAGATGCTATGCTGCTAACTCTGAAGATGGAGGATGGGGACAGGAGCCAAAGAATACAGGTGGTCTCTGGAAGCCAGAAAAGAAAAGGAAAGATAATATCCCCTAGATCCTCCAGAAGAAATGTAGCCCTGCTAACCCTCTGATTAGAGGATTTCCAACATTCAGAACAGTAAGATAATAAATTCGTGTGCTTGTAAGCCACTAAGTTTGTACAGAAGTAGCAATAAAAAACAATACAGATTTTGGTAGCTGAAAATAGTGTGCTGCTATAACAAATACCAAACAATTCGGTAGCAGCTTTGGAATTGAGCAATGGGCAGATGGTGGAAGAATTTTGAGGAGCATGACAGTATAAGCCTAGATTGCCTTGAACAGACTGTTGGTAGAAATACAGATTTTAAAGACTATGCTAGTGAGGACTCAGAAGGAAATGAGGATAGAATATAAAACCTGTACAGTCTTACAGAATAACTAAGTAGTCATAAATATGAACATTAAAGAAGATACTGCTAAGGACCCAGAAGGAAATCAGGAACATGTTATTGGAAACTGGAGGAATGGGATCCTTTTTATAAATTGACAAAAAAAATAGCAGAATTATGTCCTACAGTTATGTGGAAAGCAGAACTTATAAGCAACCAAACTGATATTTAGCTGAGGAGATTTCTAAGCAAAGTGATGAAGGTGCAGCAGGAAGTTGCAGCCTGGTTTCTTGCTGCCCAAAGTAAAATGTGAAGTAAAAGATATAAACTGAGAGAAAGAGTGCTGAACAAAAAGAACCAGCTCCTGATGAATTGAAAAATTCTCAGCCTATCCAGATTGCAAGAGATGCCAAAACCAGTAGATTCATTGTCAGGGAAACATGCTCTGGGAGAAAAACGAGGATGTGTCTGGACATTTTGGTAGGGCCTTGGAAGGCTCAAAATCAGAGTATTCAATCACACAGAGGGCTCCTTAAAGAGATTAGGCATGTGACTCCTGGATCTCCTCAGTATCTATTAAGAAGCTATGAAAAAATATAGGACTATTCAGGAAATATTTATGGAGGAGACTCTTGTCTAATGAAGTGAATCCCTGAGGCATACATGAGAGACCTACAAGGCTTTTGAGAGTATTATACCAGCAGAAATACTACCACCTTAGACTAAACAGAAAGAGAAGAATGAAATAAAAGAAGGTTGTTAGACTCCCAAAATTCTACAAGCATGAAGCAAGCTGATGAAACTATTCAAGTGTAAACATTTGCTACCCTTTGTGAAAAAAGAAGGATTACTTAGAGGGCAGAGCCACCAGCCCAGAGGGCAAAACCACCAAGTCCAGAGAGTAGAGCTATGGGCCAAGAGTTTGTGGTAATTTATTACAGCAGCAACAGTAATCTAATACCAAATCAAGAACTGAAATTATTTTATTCATTCATTTGTTTAGTGTCAGATTCCTTCTTCTAGAAAGTACGTTCCATGAGAATCAAAGACCTTGCTTGTCTTGTTCATTGTTATATCTCCAGCACCTAGAACAATAATCAATATACTGTATACACTCAATAATATTTGTCAAATAAATGAATTATATATTAATGAGCAAGATGTATATTAATAGTATAACTATATAAAAGGATAACATAGCCTAAAGTTCCATGCAATTCCCAGATCTAATTCTACACATATCTCTTCATCTCTATAAAGTATAGAAAAACGTACCACCAATATAGAAATACATATGAAACTATTCTAAATAAATTATTTTAGAAGTAAGTCATGCTCAGGTGTTAATATTTAACCATGATAAAGGACAAGTTTATTTGTGCTTTACCTCACAATGACCTGACACAGCAGTGTGTCACAAAACCAAATTTTAATGACCTTACATCTAGGATGCTGTCAAAAGTCATGGGCTTTCTGTAATCATTATCCATCTTTGAACCACTTCTTCCAACAGAAATAAAATGGTATTTGGCAGAACTCTTTGGGTTTGCTCAAAAATCCTGAGGCCACTTACTACTGAGCGGCTGCCTTCCTTGCAGATTTTATGTGTCCCATTGTAAGGAACTCGGAGATAATGTGGAAGTTGGATCATTTTAAAACTGTGCATAACTTCCAAAAATGCAATTAAAATGGGGTTTCCTAAGCCCAATTTGATTTTCCAAACCCAGTAGCTTCATCTGTGGACCATTGTTGAAATCTGCTGATACTGTTTGTGCATTTAAATCATAGGAGCTGATGCCAAAATCAGGCCCAAGAGCCACGTATATTTTCCATAAATTTTGTTCATATAAATGGGCTCAAAGTACACCTGAGACAAGGCTAGAGTCTCGAATGGCACTTTCACCCCTTCATCTGGTTGTGAAAAGTAACCTAACTGAATAACCTCGAATTAATTTATGGCATGCATGGGAGAATTTACTAAGTATGTTGAGAAAAGCTGAATTTTAATAAGGATTTCAAATTGCATTTTAGATCACTGAGATTGCTTTAATGGAAACAGAAAAAATGAATAGAAATAAGCATGAGTAGGTATTTAGAACTGTTATTTACTAGCATTCTTAAGTACTTTCATACTAATTCTTGTGGTTCTTGCTTCTACTCTTTAAAAAGTGCTGCATACCTATCAAGTGTCTTGGATTTAGCAACTCCTGATTTCAACTCAACAAGGCAAGACATTCTTTATCCTCTGTCTCTCAATGGCATCTCTATATCCAGCAACAAATCCTCACTAAAAACCCAATGGAAAGAAAGAGGAATCCATCTCAGCCATATGTCTAAATTACAGGCAAGACTCTAATGGCTCCTGTATTAGCTGTCTATATCTATGTGACAAATTACCCCAAAATTTAAAACAATAAACATTTATTATCTCATTTCTGCTGTGGTTCAGGGATCCAGATGTGGCTTAAATGAGTGACTCAGTGTTTCTCATAAGATTGCAATCAACTTGTTCACCACAAGGCCTGTCTGGAATGAGCACAAGCTCACTCATATGGTAGGTATAAGGTCCTCGATGGCTGTGGACGTGGAGACATCAATTCTGCCCAAAAAACCTCTCCATTAGACAGCTCACAACACAGAAGCTGGCTTCCCTCGGAGTAAACATGCAAGAAAAAAAGAGAAGACACCCAAGATGGAAACCACAATTTTTTGTAACTTAATATCTGAGGTGGCATCCTATCACTTTCACATTATTCTACTTGTTAGAAGTGAATCACTAAATCCAGCCCACACTCAAAGGGAGAGTATTACACAGGTCATGAATAATAAGAGGCAGAAATCATTGGAGAACACTGTAGAGACAGCTTACCACACATTCTTACTCAGAGATTTGAGATTCTCATATTGTGATGGTTAATTTTATGTGTCAACTTGATTAGGGTACAGTGACCAGTTGTCAAACACTAGTCTAGATGCTGCTGTAAAGGTACTTTTAAAATGTGATTAACATTTACAATCTGTTGACTCTAAGTAAAGCAGATTACCCTCCATAAGGTAGGTGGGCTTCATCCAATCTGTTGAAGGCCTTGACAGCAATGATTGAGGAAAAAAAGGAATTCTTCTAACAGAGTGCAAAGGAATTCAGGAATTCTGCCTGAATTTCCAGCTTTCAGACTCGAGACTGAAGTATCAGCTCTCTCCTGAATCATCAACTTGTTGCTTGCCCTACAGATTTCAGACTTAACAACATCCACGATCATGTCACCTGATTTATTAAAAATATATTCCTCTTTCTCTCCCTTTCCCTTTCCCCCCCAATAAGTAGGTACAAAGGTGATACATACATACATACATACATGCATACATGCATATATATACACATACATATATATCCTATTGGTTTTGTTTCTCTAGAGAGCAATGACTCATACATATATGTAGTATAAAAATAATAATACCTGATTCAATTATCACTCAGGATTATTGGGAGGCTAAAATATAGTAGCATATTAAAAGAACATTGATTTTGGAGTCAGCCACACAGACCTATGTTCAAAACCCAGCTCTCTCCCAAAAACATAAAAGTTTTTTGGCCTTGAGCAAACTACTTAATCTTCCTGAATTTGTATACATGCCCTAAAATAAAGATAATGAGGTAATGGTTTTACACTGTAGAATCAAAATGAGATCATGCAAGAAAAAGGTGGCTTGAATATAATAGTCACTTGATCAAAATTAGTTATGAATATTTTGTTACCAAATACAAACTACATAATTATTATTTTTAATATGGCTATTGTTACTACTATCATCACAGTTTGCCATATTCAAATAGTAAAGACTCCATGTGGATAAAGGAAGTTAACACCAGTTCTCTTTTCACTGTTTATGAGTTTCCTACCAATTGGAAACACAAAACTTATCAGCAAACATGGCATTTACAGGTGGAAGGAATAAATCACAGTTAAAAACAGTAAATTCATCAGCTCATTTTCCTTGAAATCAATATGTTCTCACATTTGCTAGTATGTTAATTTTTGTGGCAGGGTTTTTCAAAGTTGCTTAGTAAATTTAGCCACATTTCAGTGCAGATGTGTGTTTGCCATAATATGTTTTATATGTAAATATTGACAATATTTATTTGGGGAGCTTTTGGCTGTGTTATGTTTCTGTTCAGTTTAATGGAGTATTTGTTCACTTTTCCCCAGTTTACACAGTGGATGTAAGCATTAACTTGTAAATCATGACATGGTGTGATAAAAACCATAGACTGGGCAGAGAAGTGAGACTGTGAAAAGTTCTTCACTTAGTCTATTTAATAGGGGTGAACATCCTACTTGGAGAAGATATTTATGATTCTGCCTTAATGAGCATAGGCTACAAGTCTTCTTTTTGGTGTCTGTTGTTCATTAATATACATGACGCATTAAAAACTGTCCTCAGCATTTCTAGTAGTGTACATGCATGGAAGATCAATGCAGTATTGCATGGTGCAAATTGCAGTGTGCTGAGACTCAAACAAGGATTGTAATGGTTTTCTGCTTATAATCATTTGATTTTGAAGAAGTCATTTAACCTCTCTGAGTCTTAGTCTTCTTATCTATAGAGTGAATCAGTCAGAATACCATCCTTCTATGAGCCTATCTAAGGGTAATATAAAATGTCAAACTCTTCCCTTGGGGAAAAAATAGGTCATATTATGTTCCAAAACAAATTATACTACTCCTTTATTTATCTGTAAGTCATTGATGACTATAAGTTGAACAATGAATGGTTAATTTTTTTTAACAACTCTCAAGTTGTACTCTTGCAAACCTCCAAGGAAATAAAAAACTAGCCAGTTAAATGTAAATCTAAAGGATGCATCAGGAAAAGGCCAGGGCCAAATAAATTGTCAAATAATACAATTTAATCATAAAGTATACATTTCTCAAAAATTATTTTATTATGATCGCTAATAGTTTGTTCATCTCAAGACTAAAGTAATATCCATCAGGTCTCTTCATCTGCCCTCCCATCTCCCCTTATGGTAGTGAGGTTTTTGTTTGTTTTTTTCCATTGAGGTATAGTTGATGTACAGTATTATATATGCTTCAGGTATACAACATAGTGATTCACCATTTTTAAAGGCTATACTCCATTTACTGTTATTATAAATATTGGCTACATTCCCTGTGCTGTAGAATATATTCCTTGTAGTTTATTTATTTTATACATAGTAGTATGTATCTCTTAATCCCAGACCCCTATATTGCACCTACCCCCTTTCCTCTCCCCACTGGATATACGAAATGACTGGATGAAAACAAATAAGAGAAGAGAGTATTCAGTCCCAAACTCAAGAGCTGGAACTAATCGGAACCCTGTTTTGGGATTGCCTTTCTTCTCCATCAGCTGTCATAGAGATGAGGGCACAGCTAGAATACAGCTGTTGCAGCAACATCAGATGTGCAGGAGACTAAGGGACCTAGCACAAGCATACAGTCTTGAAATGCAAATCTGACAATGTGAAGCACTGGGTAAAAATCTATATGAATCTGTTAACAAAAATGTTATTTTGGAATGATTTCCAAAACATGTTTCTCAACAAATAACTCTAGTTTTAAGAACTAAAGAAGGATAAAATGTATTAGAATGTCTCAGTCCTATTGAGTCTCTCAGGGAATCTTCTCATTTTAGCAATTGGACATAGTCCACAGCAGCTTAAGATAAAAGACCCTGCATCACTGGGATTTTCCCCACTTTCTTACACACTACCCCCTGATATACCATATCTGTCTTCTTTCCCTAGAGAAAGAATTCCCACTTTCTTACACACTACCCCCTAAAATACCATAGCTGTCTTCTTTCCCTAGAGAAAGAAACCATCCTCAGTATTCTGATACACAGTAGTCATCATGAAAAAAGAATAAAGCATCACTTGCTGGGCCACTGCAGGGTTAATGTGCACCTTGAAGATTGCCAAAGGGAAGGAGGGAAGGAAATGGAAGGGAAAGGGAGGAGAGTGGAGGGGAGAAGAGAAGAGAGGAGGTAAGGGGAGGGAAGGGAAGGAGGAAGAAAGGGAAAGAGGGAAGGGGGAAAAAGGAAGAAAATGCAAGTTGTATTTCCTGTGTTTCTTGACTCCCATACAGTAAGCACATCTGGGCAGTAAGCCCATAGGACCTTGAATATTCATTCTCTCTGTTTTATTCATTCTCTCTGTTTTAGACACCAGACTGTGTCACTAAGTCAGGTCAGTTCTACTGTTGGCATTCAAACTCATAAATGATGGATGACAAAACAAGAGGAGAGAGCCTTAGACGTCTCCTGGCTTAGAGGTATTCTCTAATAGAATTCACCAGAGAATCCTGATTTGGGATTGCACTTGTACAGTCATTAATAAAGTGAAACTGTTCTCTATTTGGCTCTAGGTTTTCTGGTATATACTCATTTGGCAGGAAACAAAAATGGGAGGATGTAAGAAGCATAGAATTCAGGAGCCAAATCTTTATCCTGTGTCTTTAAAATATCCCTTCCTCAAACGTCCATAGTACTGTCAAGGGACATTTCTTATACCGCTTTTTTATCTTGTATTATAAATATTTATAAAGGATACTTTATGTAAATAGTAACATTGTTTCTTGTTACTACTGCATTTCAATGAGCCCTACAACTAGATATTGGTATTTAAAAATGAGTTGAGGGCTTCCCTGGTGGCACAGTGGTTGACAGTCCGCCTGCCGATGCAGGGGACATGGGTTCGTGCCCCGGTCCGGGAAGATCCCACATGCCATGGAGCGGCTGGGCCCGTGAGCCATGGCCACTGAGCCTGCGCGTCTGGAGCCTGTGCTCCGCAACAGGAGAGGCCACAACAGTGAGAGGCCCGTGTAACGCAAAAAAAAAAAAAAAAAAAAAATGAGTTGATTACAATTAAATATATTTATTCTTCCTGAATATGCCCAATTCTCTGTGCAACTCATTTACATTATTTATAGTCAACAGTGTCTCTAGGATAATTTATTCAACCTTGTAGGCAGAATGGTTGATGCCTCTGACTCAATCATTTTGCTTACATTCTTCAAGATAATAGGTAAATTATTTGTCTCTTAATTTTAAATGTAAAATATTATCAATAATAATTGTACCATAAATTTGTTTGTTTTAGAGAAGTCATTCCCAATCATCAGGCAAAAGACTAATGACTGTCTTTATCAAATTTTCAAACTGAAAATTGAATTTTCAAATATTTAATTTATTAAACTAAAGGAGAAAAAATAAAAACAGAACAAGGAGTTTTCCATTTTGGGTTAGTATATAGAAGATTAAGAGACCTTTTCTCACATCATAATAAAATATAAGAAAACAGTGAATAAGTTAGAAAAAAACAGTGTTTATTTTTAATACTGTCTGAGAGATGATGATGTTAAAAAGTATAAATGAACTAAATTCCAGAAAAGTACAATCCTTGCTGATATAAGGAGAAACAAACAAAATTTTTAATGGCAATGCATGGGTCAGCATGTTATATATGAATTCTAAGGATTTCCAGATTCAGAAAATCTATACATGCTTACCAATTATTTCCCAAGGGGCCATGACAAAATGTATGGTGGCATATCAAAGACTAAGAAAGATAAGAAGGGAGGGAGAGAGAAGTCTCCCAAGGCTTAGAAAACCATGAGCAAAATTATAGAGCAGAGAGACCTCTTTAGCAGCCCACAGAGCTGGCAGGTGAAAACATAACCATAATGTTACTGAGGTTTACATCACAATCCCTGCTAAAATGGGAATCCTGAAAATGCCTCCAAAACATTTATAATCAGTAATGAATGAACTGAAGTTTATTAAAATTGGAACCCAGCCCAGACTCAGCTCAATATTAGATTAGATCAAAGAAATTAACCCCTTAACCTAGCAGCCTCAGAGAGAAAGGAGAATTCCCTTTTGTGGAGGTAAATATTAGTTACTTCCATCTCTATCATTTATTTTTTTAAAATGTCTGGCATACAATTAAAAATAATGAGACATGAAAAGAAGTAGGAAAATGTGACCCAAAATCAACATGAAATACTATCAGTAGAAGCAGAACCACAGATGAACCATATATTGAAATTAGCAGGAAAGGACTTTAAAATCAGTATTAAAAATATTAACTGACTTACTGGAAGAGGTGGACCAAAATACATGGATACATAAGGAATTTCACCATAGAAATACCAACTTTAAAATAAAACAAATAAAAATTTTGATAAATGCAAGAAAACTAGAATCTGAAGCACCTGGGACCTACAGCTACAGCAAACATTAAACACAGCCCAAGTCCTAGCCAGATTAACGTGAAATCCCACACTAAGGGCCTATTTACCTCAGTTCATATTACACAATACATCATGTCTAGCTACCAACAAAATATTACAAAGCATGCATAAAGACAAGAAAAAACACAGTCTGAAGACACAAAGGAAACATCAGAGCTAGATTCAAATAGGACACACATGTTGGGATAATCAGTCAAGGAATTTTAAATAACTATGATAAATATATTTGGAGGTCAAACGTAAAAAAGCAGAAAACATACACGTCTAGATGGGTGATGTAATTAGAGAAATGAGAATTATAATAAAGAATCAAGAGGAAATTCAACAAATCAAAACCACTGTAACAGAAGTGAAGAATACCTTTCGTGGGCTCATCAGTATACTGGATATGGCAGAAGAAAGAGTTAGTGAGCTTGAAGATAGGTCAATGGAAACTTCTCAAACTGACAGGCAAAGAGAATGGATAAAAAAATAAAAGACATTCAAAACCCATGAGACAATTTCAACTAGCTTAACTTATATATAATTGGAATACCAGAAGGGCAAGAAAGAGATAAAGGAGAAGTACTTTTTGTAGTAAAAATGACTGATAATTTGTAATGACAAGCATTGAGACCTTCAGTGACAGATTCAGGAAGCTCAGGAAACACTAAGCATAAAAAATACCAACAGGGCTTCCCTGGTGGCGCAGTGGTTGAGAGTCCGCCTGCCGATGCAGGGGACACGGGTTCGTGCCCCGGTCTGGGAAGATCCCACATGCCGCGGAGCGGCTGGGCTCGTGAGCCATGGCCGTTGAGCCTGCGCGTCCGGAGCCTGTGCTCCGCAACGGGAGAGGCCACAACAGTGAGAGGCCCACATACCGCAAAAAAAAAAAAAAAAAAAAAAAAAAAAAAAAAAAAAAAAAAAAAAAAATACCAACAAAAACTACACCTAGACGTATCATATTCCAACTGCAGAAAACCAAAAACAATGAGAAAATGTTGAAAGAAAGTAGAGAGAGGACAAAAAAAAAAAGTTACTTTAGAGGAATAAGAATTACAGCAGACTTCTCACCAGGAACCATCCTAGCAAGAAGAGAGGAGTGAAACATTGAAAGTGCCATAAGAAAGAAAAATCAACTTAGAATTCAATATCTAACAAAATTAAACTTCAAAAGTGAAAGACAATTAATAGCTTTCTCAAAGAAAAACGGTAAATTCATCACCAGCATGCCTGTCATATAAGAAATGTTAAACAGAGTACTTCAGAGAAAAGGAAAATAAAATAGATCATAATTTTAGGTCTACATAAAGAAAGGAAAAGAATGAGGGAATAAATAAATGTAACATATTTTATTTTCCCTTTCTTCACTAGTTTTAAAGATAACAAAGCTAATAATAGTAACAATGAATTGGGTAATTATAACACATAAATAAGTGAATAGAATGACAGCAATGTCATAAAGAATGGGAAGGAGGAATTTAGAATTCATTGCTACAAAGTACCTTCACTACTATCCACATGATGTGGTATGATGTTATTTAAAGGTAAACTTAAATTAGTTAAAAACGTATATTGCAAACTCTATGGAAAACACTAAGAAAATGTTTTTTAAAGGGATAATTTATATACTAAGAGAGGAGAGAAAATGAAATTATATAAAATGTCCAATTAAAACCAGAGAAGGAAGGAAAAGAAACGGAAAAAGATTTTTTAAAAAGAATAAGTGTAATGAATATAAAACAGCCATACACTTGGTAGATAGTAATTCAACTATATCAGTAATCAAATTAAATTTGAATGGTCTAAATACACCAATTAAAAGACAGAGACTGTCAGAATGGAAAAAAATAGAACAAGACCTACCTGGATTCTGTCTACAAAAACCCTGCTTTAGATAATAAGATTCAGATAGATTCAGGAGATACACTATGCTAAAACTGATTAAAAGAAAGCTGGAATAACCATATTAATTTTGGATAAAGTAGGATTGAAAGCAAAGAAAATTATTAAGAATAAAGGGACACACTATAGGGCTTCCCTGGTGGTGCAGTGGTTGAGAGTCTGCCTGCCAATGCAGGGGACATGGGTTCGAGCCCTGGTCTGGGAAGATCCCACATGCCGCGGAGCAGCTAGCCCCGTGAGCCACGATTACTGAGCCTGCGCGTCTGGAGCCTGTGCTCCGCAACAAGAGAGGCCGCGATAATGAGAGGCCCGCGCACCGCGATGAGGAGTGGCCCCCACTTGCTGCAACTAGAGAAAGCCCTCGCACAGAAACGAAGACCCAACACAGCCATAAATAAATAAATAAAATTAAAGGGACACACTATGTAATGATAAAAAGATTAATTCACCCAAAAGACATTAGAGTCTAACCTAACAAGAGAGCATCAAAAATGTGAGACATAGAACTGAAAGGAAAAATAGACAAATCCACTATTATATTTGGATACTTCAATATCCTTATCTCTGTAACTGATATATCAAACAGGCAGAAAAGCAGTAAGAATATAGTTGACTTGAACAACAACATCAATTTGATCTAATTTACATTCACGGAATACTCCATACAACTACAGCAGAATACACATTCTTCTCAAGCTCACAACAAACATTCACACCAAGACAGCCCACATTCTGGACCATGAAATACACCTTAGATTTAAGGAAATACAAATCATACAAATTATTTTTTTTGGATCACAATGGAATTAAAACAGAAATCAATAACTTAAAAATAGTTGGCAGGGCTTCCCTGGTGGCGCAGTGGTTGAGAATCTCTGCCTGCCAATGCAGGGGACACAGGTTCGAGCCCTGGTCTGGGAAGATCCCACATGCCGTGGAGCAACTGGGTCCGTGAGCCACAACTACTGAGCCTGTGTGTCTGGAGCCTGTGCTCCACAACAAGAGAGGCCGCAACAGTGAGAGGCCCGTGCACCGTGATGAAGAGTGGCCCCCGCTCGCCGCAACTAGAGAAAGCCCTCGCACAGAAACGAATAACCAACACAGCCAAAACTAAAATAAATTAATTAATTTAAAAAATAGCTGGAAAATATGAAATATATAGAAATAAAACACATTTTTGATAACCCGGTCAAAAAGAAGTCTGAAGAGAAATTATTAATATTTTTAAGTAAATTAAAATTAAAAGATAACATCAAAATTTGTGTTTAAAGAGCAATTCATAGATTTATATAGACATATTAGAAAATAAGAGAAATCTAAAATCAATTATCTAAGCTTCAACTTGAGAAAAATAGAGAACAAAAAAAATTAAGCCTAAAAAGTAAATAAATAGATAAAATTGAAAATAGGAAAAAAAAAAAAAAAACGAAGAGAAGCCAAAGCTAGTTCTTTGAAAGATCATGAAAATTGATAAACCTCTAGCTATGCTAACCAGACAGAGAGAGAGAGGGGACACAAATCACCAATATCAGAAATAAAAGATAGGTATCACTACTAATTCTATAGACATTAAAAGGATTATAAAGTAAGGAATACTAAGTACAAATCTATGACCACAAATTTGATAACTTGGATGAAATGGACAAATTACTTGAAAGACACAAACTACTGAAAATCATTCATGCAGAAATAATCTGAGTAGTCTATATTTCTCAAATAAATTGTTGTATATAATGCTCCAAAAAGAAAATGCTAAACCCCCCCCACCCCAGAGGTTCACTGATGAATTCTGCCAGACATTTAAGGAAAAAGATGACATCAATTCTCTACAATATATTCCAGAAAATAGAAGCAGAGAGAATATTTTCTAACTCATTCTTTGAAGTCAGCATTACTCTAATGCTAAATCAAGGAAAGATACTGAAAAAAAAAAGGCTACAGACTAATATCTCTCACGGATATAGATGTGAAAACCCTCAACAAAATATTAGCAAATCAATTACAACAAAATATAAAAGGGATTATACACTATTAACAAGTGGGATTTTTTTCCATGTATGCAAGGCTGATTCAAAATTCAAAAACTGATCAATTGTAACTATTCCTTCAACAGACTAAAGGCAATACGTATATATATATATATATATATATATATATATATATATATATATTCATATCAATTAATGCAAAATTTCAATATGTATTGTTGATAACATCTCTCAAACTAAAAACAGAAGGAAACTTCTTTATTCAATAAAGAATATCTACAAAAATCCTACAGCTAATCTTTAGTGGTGAGCAACAGGATCTTTTCTCACTAAAAATGGAAAAAAGACAAGGTTGAACTCTCTCACCATTCTTATTTGACACTGTACTGGAAGTCCTAACTAGTGCAATAAAATAAGAAGACAAAAAGGGAATTAAATATATACAAAATTGAGAAGGAAGAAATGAAACCATCTTTGTTCACAGATGATACCATTACCTGTGTAGAAAATCCCAAAGAATTGACCAAAAAAATTCTTGGAACTAAGCAAGTATAGCAAGTTTGCAGGATATAAGATAAATACACGTAAGTCATTTGCCTGTCTATAAAACAGTAATGAACAAATGGAATTTTAAATTTAAAAAAGGATACTACTTAAAATATCACCAAAAAAGAGAAATACTTAGATATAAGTCTAATAAAATATGTACATATCTATGTGTGAAAAACTAAAAAACACTGATGAAAGAAATCAAAGATCTACGTAAATGGAGAAATACTCCATGTTCATGGATTGGAACTCAATATTGTTAAATGTTAGATCTTCCCAAAATGATCTGTAGAAGCAATGCAATCCCAATCAAACTTCCAGAAAGCTATTTCTGTACGTATCTACAAACAAATTCTAAAGTGAATATATAAAAGCAAGAGACCTAGAATAGCCAAAACATTGCTAAAGAACACAAAATTTGGAGGACTCACACTTCCTATTTTTAAGACCATTATAAAGCTACTGTAATCAAGACAGTGTGATATTGGCCAAAGAACAGACACATGGGTCAGTGGTACAGGATACAGAGACCAGAAGTAGATCTACACAACTGTAATTATCAGATCTTTGACAGAGGAGCAAAGGTAATTCAATGTAGGTAATCTTTAACAAATTGTTCTGAAACAATTGGAGGTCCAACAAACAAACAAAATCCTACAAGAACAACAACAAAACTATACACACCTAGACACAAAACTTTCACCTTCCACCTAACTCAAAATGGATCACAAGCCTATATGTAAAACTCAAAACTATAAAACTTATAGATGAAAACACAGGAGAAAATCTAGATAATCTCAGGTTTGGCGATGAGTCTTCAGGTATAACACTAAATGCACAACCCATGAAAAAAAATTATTAAGCTGCAATTTATTAAAATTTAAGAATTCTCTGCAAAATAAACTTAAAATCAAAAGACAAGCCACAGATAAGAAGAAAATATTTGCAAAATGTATATCTCATAAAGAACTGGCATCCAAAATATACAAAGAACTTTTAAAACTAAACAATAAGTGAGCAAGCAACCCATTTAAAATTGACAAATGACCTGAAAATTTACCTCAACAAAGAATATATAGATGGAAAATAAACACATAAAAAGTGTTCAGCATCAGTTGTGATTAGGGAATTGCAAATTAAAGCAACAATTAGATATCACTACACACCTATTAAAAGGGGTAAAATTTTTTTTACAAACTGACAGTAACAATGGCTGGTAAGTATGCAGAGGAGTCAGAGCTCTCAGTCATCTTAGTGGGAATATGAAATTGTTCAGCCACTTTGGAAGACATTTTTCTAGTTTCTTTACAAAACTAGACATAGTCTTACCTATGATCCATCATTCTCCTAGATATTTACCTGATTCAAAAACTATGTTCACAAAAAACCAGCATGCAAATCTTTATAGCTGTTTTATCTATAATAAATAAAAAATGGAAACAATCAAGAGGTCCTTCAATAGATAAATCGATAATCAAACTATAGTATATCTATACAATTGAGTTTTATTCAGCAACAAAAAGAAGTGAACTGCCAAGTCACAAGACGTGGAGAAAGCTTAAGTGTATATTGCTAAATAAAAGAAGCCAATATGAAAAAGCTATATACTAGACTACCCCATTTATATGGTATTACAGAAAAGGCAAAACTCAAAAGATGCTAAAAAGATCGGTGTTTGCCAGGGATTCTGGAAGAGGGTAGGGAGGATTGAACTGGAGATGCACAATGGAGTTTTTACAGTGGTGAACATATTCTGTGTGATACTGTAATATAGCATACATGACACTATGCATTTATGCATTTACATTTATTGTACAATGCAGAACAAAGAGGGAAACTTAATGTATGCAAATTTTTAAAAAATCATTTAAGAGGTTAGGGGATCCTAACAAAATGTGCAAAAATGTGATAAAATAGTCTCACTATATGTATGAAATGTAAGAAATAATATCGTTGAAGAGGTTGGAGTAAAAATGCTGACCAGGCTTCCCTGGGGGCGCAGCGGTTGAGAACCTGCCTGCTAATGCAGGGGACACGGGTTCGAGCCCTGGTCTGGGAGGATCCCACATGCCGCCAAGCAACTAAGCCCGTGAGCCACAACTACTGAGCCTGCGCATCTGGAGCCTGTGCTCCGCAACAAGAGAGGCCGCGATAGTGAGAGGCCTGCGCACCGCGATGAAGAGTGACCCCCGCTTGCCACAACTAGAGAAAGCCCTCGCACAAAAACGAAGAGCCAACACAGCAAAATTAAATAATTAATAAACTCCTACCCCCAACATCTTCTTAAAAAAAAAAAAAAAGGTGCTGACCTATGTAACTCTAGAAATGAGTTTATAAGACAACAGTTTAAAAAACGACAAAACCCTGTACATCAGCATTATACTCTGATAA
Source organism: Mesoplodon bidens (assembly GCF_964165515.1). Classification (NCBI taxonomy): domain Eukaryota; kingdom Metazoa; phylum Chordata; class Mammalia; order Artiodactyla; family Ziphiidae; genus Mesoplodon; species Mesoplodon bidens. The sequence goes on from NC_138164.1 coordinate 68,530,544, forward strand.
AGTATTTTTCCCACAGGAGTATGGATCAACAATTCTAATACCACTACACGTGAATACTGAATTGCACAATCAAGTGAATGGATGGTAGATGGTAATAGCCAGGTTCCTTACTGTTGCAGTGGGAATTTACAGATAAGCAAAAGAAAAGGCTAGAATGATCCACGTGGTAATAGATTAGAATTGGAGACATGAGTATGAACTCAGGCTTAGCTTCCTGTAGATACACATGATTCTGTGTATAAAATATTTATAGATACAGTGTTAAAGTGTTATATACATATACATAAATGAGTATGTTACTATACGCATTTCCTTTCTATGTCAACTAACTATTTATAGATACATGTATAAGGTTATATACATATAGATGTTTGTTATTATACACATATATTTCCTTCCTATGTCAGCTAAGAGAACTAGAAGCAACGACACTCCAGTAGCAGAAGCACATCTAGCAGTCAGCTCTTGGATTGTAATACCATTCTCCAGTAAAATGTACCAAGGGCCTTAGAGAAACTGTTGATTCCAGAACATGAGCAGAAAACACACAAGATGAACCTGGAGCATCTTGTAGTGCCAGGAAGTTAGTAAGTGCTCAAACACACACACACACACACACACACACAAAGTCACCTGCATGAGTATGTGGATATGCCAAAGGGACACAGGAATCAATTGAAAGAGCTGCTCAGTCTAATCATGAAAAAAAATCAGACAAATTACAATTGATGGATATTCTACAAAATAACAATTACACCTCAAAACTTTCAATGTCATCAAAAGCAAGGAAAGTCTGAGAAACTATCACAGTCAAGAGGAGCATGAGAGACATGATGACAAAATGTAATACGGTATCCTGGATGGAATCCAGGATCATAAAAAGGACATTTAAAAACTAAGGAAATCTGAATAAAGTATAGATTAATTAGTTACAACATATCAGTATTGGTTCATTAACTATAACAAATGTGTCATTCTAATGTAAGGTATTAATAATAGAGGAAATTGATTGTGGAGTACCATGGGAATTTTCTGTACTAATTCACAATTATTCTATAAATCTAAAACTGTTATAAAATTTAAAGTATTTTAAGCGGTAAATAAATAAACCATTAACACCATGTAGTTTCCTTATCTTTTTCTGACCTATTATATAACCAAACCTGGGATTTCTATTTGAGACCATTTGAAGACTTCATCCAAGCATTAACAACTTTGATGCTTATTATAATTCTCTGGGATACCTAAAATAGCTATTATTATTCTCATTTTACAGGCTAGGAAAATAAAGTCAAGAGATATATGAATTTCTTATGGACATTAGCAAGGAAGTCATAAGGATAGATTTCTGACTCTATCCATTCTTCCTTCAATTACACCATTCTGTTACACACTTACCCTCACACCAAATTACTGACATTTTCCTATGCATATCATCAGTACCTTACACAGGGTCTGATTAATAACAGACTCAGTAAAGAATGTGTACAATAATCAATGCTTCATGTTTAGATTTAAAGAAATTAATAACTGGAAGAAGATTCAAGGATAATCTTTCCAGCTCAAGTGCTTTCATTTTTAGATGAGGAAAATGAAACTCAAAATGTGAACTAATTTGCTCAAGTTCATTGCACAGCTAGTTAGTATCTGCACCAGAGCTGAAATCCAGTTCTACCTGATTCTAGATCATTGGTTATTACTTCAACAGTATGCTAATTAATAGACTGTGGTACTGGAAAAGTTTTTTCATCTATGGCAGAACACTTAGGAAGCAAATTGCCATAAGAATTGTAATGTTCTTAAAAGTTCAAGGAAACCTCTAAGCAGATGTTGCCTAAAGAGCAAGAAAATAAAAATTAATATAAACCAAGAGAGAACAACTGTAGACAAATACTCCAGGGCATTAAGTTGAGCTATATGAAGTTGTTAATTTTAAACCTTTTGATCTGCAAAAATATCAGTTTCACATGGTTTTAGTGAAGAGTACCTTGCAACTGGATTAACATAGAATAATTTAATAAAGCCCAAAGGTAAATCTGCCTATCATATTGGTCTACATATTAAAATGGTACCAAATAATGAACCTTTATGTATGTATTTAAAATAGCATTTATTCATCCATTCATTTAGTAAATATTTATTGAGCCTATGTGAAGCATTGAGCTTCATGTTTATAGGAATTAAAAGCTATACAAGATAAACTCTAAGCTGAAAAATAATGTTATTCTAGTCTTAGGACTAAAACATGGACATCACTATCATAAAACAATAGCTCCTCTTCATTAATCAAAATGTAAGAGGAACTATATATGTCCTTATGCAGATACCTCATTTTAATTTTCTAATAATCTTCAGGTCAGACAAATATTATTTCATTTTCCAAGTAAGGAAACTGAGGCTTAGAAAGATAAAGACTCAAGTAAATCACAGAGCTTATAAATGCTAGAGCCAGTATCTGGACTTAGGTCTACCTGCCTTCAAAACCAACGTTAATTCTAGTAAATCGCATTGAGTTTGTTGATAAGATGTTGTAGAAGGTGAGGCTGTTGACAAATAAAATGCTTCCACACTACAGAGAAGGATGTAAATTAGAAAAATATTGGTCAATATCTACTTAATCTGAGCATATTCATATTTTATGACCCCAAAGTCCCATGATACATTTTTCATAACCAAATTTACCATAGGTTCATCAAATTTTTTAAAAACCTTTTCAAAGAACCAATTTATGGCTTTGCTTATCCTCGTTGATTTATCTTTTTTTATTATATTAACTTCTACTTTTGTTTTTATTACTTTTCTTTTTGGGGGATTAAATTGCTATGCTTTTATAAATGTCTTCATTTGAATGCTTGCTAAAAATTTTCAGTTTTTCTTCCTAGTTAATATAAATATTTATGGATAAAAATTTTCCTCGAAGTAACATTTTTATTGTGCCCACAAGTACTATTTTTGTTAGTATTCAGTTCTAAGTATTTTCTAATTTATTTAGGATTTCTTCTTTGACTTCAGATTAATGTAGAAATGTGTTTTTAAACCTCCAACTGTTTAGGGATGTATTTTTATTTAAATTGTTATTGATTTTTAATTTAATTTCTTTGTGGTCAAAGAATACAGTCTAAATGGAAAAGTCTGATACTGAAGCAATACATAAATTCATGTCAGTGACCACCTTTGGCTGGTTGGTATCATGAGGAAAGAATGGCCATCTCAAAATAAAACCAAAAAAAAGAGGTGTTAAGCTAGGGAGAAACAACCTAAGTGTCCACTGACAGATGAATGGATAAAGAAAATGTAATAGATGATAGATAGATGTAGATATATAAATGAATACTATTCATCCTTTGAAAATAAGGACATCCTGCCATTTGTGACAACATGAGTGAACCTGGAGGACATTATGCTAAGTGAAATAAGCCAAACACAAAAACAAATATGATATGATATAATTTATATGTGGAATCTAAAATGTTGAACTCATTGAACCAGAGAGTAGAATGGTAGTTGCCAACGGCTGGGGGTGGGGGAAATGGGGAGTTGTAGGTCAAAGAGTACAAATTTTCAGTTACAAGATGAATAAATTCTGGAGATCTAATGTAGAGATCAGTGATTATTTTTAATACTATATTGTATACTTGAAATTTGCTAAGAGAGTAGATCTAAGTGTTCTCAACATACACCCACACACACACACAAAGTAACTATGTGAGTTGATAGAGGTGTTAATTAACTTGATTGTAGTGACCATTGTGATACATTATATCACAATGTATACACACATTAAACCATATTGTACACCTTTAAAAATTACATTGCATGACATAAACATACAGAATTTTTATTTGTCAATCATACCTCAGTAAAGCTGAAACAAAACAAATACATAAAAAAACAAACAAAAAAGAATCCTTCCTTAGAAAATTGTTTCAGAGTTGTCTGAATTGTCTGTCCCAGCAGACTAATGGGGAAGCATTTATCTATTGCCTATACCCACCTTGGTCAAGGTCAGCCCCAGTGGCATTAGCTTCCCATATTTCCAGTTTGCATGTACATAGATGCAAAAGAGACCCTAGGCTCTCAAAGAAGGAAGTGAAATACACAGGTTCAGCCCTGAGCCAAGGCACTGACTGGTCCGTTGCACCTGCAAAAGTCTGGTCAAAAAACCTCAAGATACCAGGGTAAGAGGTATGGCTGAGAGGATGCTTAAGCGCCATAAAACAGATGCCTAATATGCTCCTAACACTAACTAAATTCCACTTTGTTTTCCTTGTCTCTTTTGTGCTTATGATTTCCATGGTTTCTCCTGAGGAAAAAAGACTGGTTAGGCCAAGGGATTTAAGGATTCCTAGGTCCTCTTGCTAGCTATCTCTTAGAAATTCAGATGTAATCATGTCATCTCCCCCACTTTAAACTATTTAATGGTTTTCCATTTCTCTTGGAGTAAAGACCAGAATCATTTAGAGCCTTCCTATCTCAGCCAAGCCTCATTTTGTGTCAGTCTTCCTGTCTCTCTGTGTTCCAGTGACACTGGTCTTTCTTCTCACCCTCAAGAACCATACTTCTTTCTCCTCAGGGCCTTGATACATGATGTTTTGTCTGCCCCTTCTCCTGGTTAACTTTATTCATCTTTCAAGTCTTATCTCAAATGTCTAAGAATCTTCCTCCAAGAATTCATTTCTGTTTGCACAGACTTTCCTAGGTCCTCCTGTTGTTACATGCCTTCATGATAGTCAACACCATTTAAAACAATGTGTTTATTTGCATGCTTATGTGACCCATGGCTGTCTCATCCATTAAACTGTAAACACCATGAGGGAAGGAAGTGGGTTTATAATCCATCATAATATACCAAGTGCCTGGAACTTACTTGTATGCACATCAAAGAAACAGAAATATTCATAGAATCAAAGATTTTTTAGAAAATAAAGTCTTTCACATCCCTACTGGATATTAGCTAAAGTTCTTGGCCCTTATCATTCAGTAATCCTTTCTAGGAAATTTCATGTATTTAGATTGCTTTCATTTTGGATCCCTGGAACACACTTTGTTAATTGTTTCTACCTTAAAACCTTTCTGTGTTTTCTCCAGAGTTGGAATGTCCCTCTTTTGTCTTCCACATTTTGTGACCCAGCCCATGTTGCTCCTCTCAGACTCATAGTAGTAAATCTTCCCACAGAACTCCTAAAGTTACTTTTCTCTCTGTTTTTTGTTGCACCTCTGGATCATCAGTTCTCAAGTCTATTGGGCACATTTAATTTAGGACCTAAGCCAGAGGTCTATAGCCCTCAGCCTGCAGATTGGAGCAAGTCCATATTGTCTTTTCTTGGACCCAGCACAACCACTCTATTGACAAATGCCAATAATGAATAAGAATTGGCAGAAATACCTAATTATAGAAAAATGAAGGTAAATCAAACATGATTTATTTATCTGAATTATATAAAATAAAATCAGCATAGTTAGGGGACCCAGCAGAAATATAGGGCAGAGTCTCTGACACACAGAGGCATATGTAGATTCCCAAAGCCTCGCAGTTGCAGATGACAACATCTGTATGAGCAAGAATCACATACGAACTCTTGGAAGCATAGCAGTCACCTTTGGCACATAAACCAATCTGCATGTGTACCCAGGACAACCTCCTCTTGGCCTGGAGCACCCATTAATCTCAAAGCTTTACCATTCATAATATAAACATGAGCTATACAATATAGAGCCAATCTCTCAAACACCAAGCTCATACTCTCCAGGTTAAATCAAGACTGATCTGGGGCTTCCCTGGTGGCGCAGTGGTTGAGAGTATGCCTGCTGATGCAGGGGACGCGGGTTCGTGCCCCGGTCTGGGAAGATCCCACATGACGCGGAGCGGCTGAGCCCGTGAGCCATGGCCGCTGGGCCTGCGCGTCCGGAGCCTGTACTCCGCAGCGGGAGAGGCCACAACAGTGAGAGGCCTGCGTACCCCCCCCCCAAAAAAAAAAAGACTGATCTGATAACATTCCAAAACTCAGTGCTGCAGAACAAGAAAAGGAATCAGTTTGCCAGACATCTCTGGGGAATGAAAACAAGCTCTACTCATTCTATATATGTCCATATATTACTCTTTGTTATTATTATTGTCTTTTTAGTTTCCAATATCTAGAGGTAAGAGATAACATATAAAAATTTAGATTTTCTGTTTCTCTTAGTTTTGAAGACAAGAGTGGAGACAGATCCCCCCATGGCTACAAAGTAGCAACAGTACTTTTTAAAAGAAAAATGCATAGTCCAGTTGATCTTATTTCCAATCATCCACTATTACTTTTCCATGAACAACTGCATTCATTTCCATTATCTATAGGCCTTTGCTTTTTTAAAATCCTGGTCTAAATTGTAAGCTCTCTGTAGGCAGGGGCCTTGCCTTACTTAGTTCAGTTTTTTCCACATCACTTAACACATGGTGTTACCTGTAAGCCCTGGAAAAAGTAGACTTGAGGTAAGAGCAGTGGACATGGAGTTCAAATCCCAATTCTTCCCCTTGGTAGTTTAAGGTCAGGGGACTGTTTCTTCATTTGTCCGGTAGAAATATCTGTAACACCCATTTGATAGGGTTACTGTGAATTAGATAACATTATGCAAAAAATCAGAAATATAATAAGTGCTCAGTAGATGCTCATTTATCATTTTTATTTTTGACTTAATTGATCGTGGAAAACATGCAAAGAAAAATGAAAACTAGATCATCAGACCAGCAAGAGACACATTAAACAGATGGCATGGCAACAAGGAGACGAGGCACAAGAGAGCAATTTGAAGAAGTCACGAATGGTGAGGTTTAATCAATATGGAAATGCAAGCACAAAAGGGCCTGGATGATGCTGAATACATTTTCTTCTCCAATAATGAGGACACAAGCCACCCCAGCAGGCTGTGCAGATTTCCCAGTTTATTATACCAGGGCTCGTCTTGCCCTGTACTATTCTGTAATTTACATGGCAAATGAAAGTAGGGTCTGAGATAGGGACACAGAGACTGCTAAGGCTGGCGCAAGTTCACAGGTCAGGAAGGCTGACCCATCTGCAACATAAAGTAATAATAGACTCACACCCTTTATATCTGGTGCTTATGAGGACAATAAGTGAAAACACAATAATTATTATTATATTTCTTTAGTTATTATCACTCATTATGTATTGCTTATGCTAAATTATACTGAGCACTTGCTATGAGTTAGGCTTTAATGCTAAATGCTTTACATATTTTGCAACAAATAATTCTCAGTACGACTCTATAGAATAAGTTGGAATATGTACTATTATTAGCCCCCATTTATAAATAAGGAATCTCAGGTTCATAGGAATTAAATAACGAAAATTCTCCTATGGCTGGTAAGTGTTGGAGCCATGATTTGAACCACCATCTGTCTGGTTTTAGATCCCTTGCCCTTAACTTACCAAAAAAAAAAAAAAAAAAGAAGAAGAAAGAAAAAGAAAAAGAAAGATAAAAGAAAATAAATTCTTTACTGCATGGGAGAAAGATCCAGGGCACCAAAGGCTAATTCTCGCTATCTATGGGTCATTTAATTTAATTTACATTTTCCAGTTTTCAAGACTAGACATTAATTGTGTATTCATAATTTTTGAAAACAAATAAAAATAATTTTTTAAAAAACCTGTCATCATTGATACCATAGCCTTGGTGTCACAACCATCATTATTGCTCACTTATCAAATTTAGTCACTAAACTGGTTTGTGATCTACTAACAGAGAAAAAGCATGAATATAAATAAATAGCTATATGACTATACTGTCTTCCATCAATGTTAATGGGTGTATTGTTTTTGGTATCTTTTCGATACCCCTTCCTCTAAAAAGGCTGGTAAAAGGATCAGTTAAAATAAGGCTATCTAAAATAAAAATTCAGTGCTTTTGTCCCACTCTGCAACTCTCCCACCAATGTTCCTCCAACGGTAACATTAACACTGACAGAGAATATACCACCTGCTAAGGCTAGCTATCCCTGGGAAGCTCTGACTTCTAGAAAGGGTTTTATAAAGTTGAGACAGAACCTTTTCTCCATGCACTGATCCCTGTTCTGTTTTCTAGGGTCCCACAGATCAAATTTCACTCTACTGAAATGGAAAGAAGATAAAATAAATAAGCAGAATAAACAAAAGGGAAAAAGAAACATGTGGGTGCAGAAACTAGAACAATCCCTACAAAAATAATACCTTTGGCAAATCAACTAAGAGTACTGCATTATCAGTAACCTTCTGTAGATATTCTGTAGGAGCAAGCAAATAGTTATTTGGATAACCATTTTGATAGTTATTTGGATAACCATTTTGAGTTGTTCAATTTTGAAGACTTATTTAACCTATCAAAACTGTGTTTACAATTCAACGTCATTCCCTGAGTTTTGCATTTTGTCCCAAGCACAAGCACGAATGCCCTCAGTATACCATTATGTCCCTTTCCTGAGTCAATCTTGTAGTAAGCACAGCAGTAGACATTAATTCAGTTATCAGCAAGTATTTATTGAGCACTGACCTTGTGCCAGGTACTATGATAAGGGCCGACAATGAAGCAGTTAAATTAAATAAAATTCCTGCCAATGTTGGAGTTTACATTCTAGAGGGGCAGACTACAATTAATAAGTATTTAATTTGAAAAATGCTACAAAGAAAAATAAAGTGTGAAAGGAGATTGAGAGTGCCTGGAACGGGAATGCCATTTTACATGGTGTAATCATGAACTTCCCTTTTGTGAGACAATATTTGAGCAAAGACTTATAGAAAGTAAGAGAGGAAGGTTCTGTAAGGCAGAGAGATGATTGGTGAAGTACTCAAGAAACAGGAAGGAGAAAGGAGGAAGCCATGAAGAAAGTGGTGAAAGATAATGAAAGATACTGAGGGGGGCGGAAGGGAGTGAAAACAAATCATGTAAGGCCTTATAATCCAGAGTAAGTATGTTTTATTTTATTCTGGGAAGCCATGAGAAGGTTTTGGTGAACCACTCTGGCTGCTGAATAGCAATAATTTAAAAGGGAAAGAAAGAAAATAGCGTTTTCAGTTGAGAAAGTATTAGACTAGCCAAATAAAAGTTGTGGTGACTTGGACCATGAGAGGAACACAGGAGGTGCTGGAAAATGATCAGATTTGGGAGATATGTTTTCAGTTGGAAACAAGAGAATTTGCTGATGGATTCGATGTTGTATTAGCTTTCTAGGGCTACCACAACAAAATACCACAGACTGGGTGGCTTAAACAACAGAAATTTATTTTCTCACAGTTCTGGAGGCTGGAAGTCCAAGAACAAGGTGTTAGCAGGATTCATTTCTCCTGAGGTCTCTCTTCTTGGCTTGTGGATGGCCATCTTCTCCCTGTGTCTTCACACGGTCTTTCCTATGTGAGTGTCTGTGTCCTAATCTCTCCTTATAAGGATCCCAATCATACTGAATTAGGGCCCACCCACATGACCTCATTTTACCTTAATTACCTCTTTAAAGAAGGTCCTATCTCCAAATACAGTCACATTTCAAGGTACTGAGGGGTTAAGGCTTCAACAAATGAATTTTGCAGGGACACAGTTCAGCCCATAACAGATGTACAATGTCAGTGAAAAAGAGGATGCCAGAATGACCTTACATTTTTTTCTACTCTGAGCACTAAAGTTACCATTTACTGAAAAAAGGAGATCAGGGGAATAGCAGGTTTGAAGGTAAACATCATCCAGGTAGCATGTTGAGCAGGCAGTTGGATGTTATACTAGAATTCAAGGAAAGGTCAAGGATAAAGATACATTGGGATGTTTGTCAGCGAATATACAGTATTTAAAAACATGGGATGGCTAGAAAATACGTTTGGTTAGAGAATAAAATAAGTATGCAGATGGAGACCTATGCCATTCCCATTTTTTTTCCAGAAAAAAAAAATCCTATATAAGCCACTCCAAAACAGTAAAAGAGACAGAGAAGGAATGGCCATTGAGATAGAAGGAGGACCCTGAAAATGTGTACCAGAAAAGCATAGTGAACAAAATATTTCAAGGAGGGAAGGATCAAATGTATCAAAATATGAAAATAAGATAGTAACATGAGGACTGAGAGAAGATCACTGGTTTCTTCCACCCAAAGGTTATGAATGGCCTTGAAAAAGCACTATTGGTGACATGGTAGAGATGAAATCTTAATTCCCCACATATAATAAGTGGCTTCTGCAATTACTTCTGCTACTTCACTCCTGGTATCTAGAGTATGTAGAGTGGACAACAATTACCTGCATGTCTACCTGGACCTAATTGTCTTCTGACTCCTCTGTGATTGGGCACTCCAGTCCCTTCACTCGACCAAGGACCTTGTAGCTCACCTACCTCTTGCCACCTTATTCTTGCCATGAAATGAAGCCAATTGCTGCTTGGGGTTCTGCTCCAAATCAAATGAACCACCCCAAACCACAATTCGTCCACCCACGTGGAGCAAGAATCCCAGCTGCTTACCTAGAAACACCTATTGCCATTGTAAACACTCTCTGTCAGCCAGTATGTCTCATTATCAAAGCTGATACTTCTGGAGAATTACCTAGAAAATGACTCTAAATACAAAAGAAGATTACATATCTAGGGGGCTACCCACTGGAATATTTCAAACTGTAAATTCTTCTAAAAGATATTATTTTCACAATCATCCATTTTATTAACTAAGTCATTTTTAAAAATTAAATCATTATTTGCTGTACTGTATGGTATATAAAAATAGGTAGATCTACCAGGCTGTGAATAACCCATTGGTGATGGCATGGTGGTTACCAATTACATGGATATGATAGTGTGTTTCATAAGAGATCATAGCAATGCTTTCATACTGATAACACACTACTGGTAGCTATGGTTAGTCATTTTGTGTTTTGGCCAGTAAACTCTATTTTAGAAAATAAATTGCCCTCTTTTACTATACACAATATAATTATACTCAAATGACATGAATTTTGAACAAGATGGGCTTAACGGAATGCAGTCAGGAGGAAAACAATAAGTGTTATCCTTTTCTTCCCCACTGCCCATTCAGATATCCTCTGCCAGCCTATTTCATAACTGCTCCTTATATGCTGTTTCTAAATCACAAAGCAGTCATCACTCAGTAGTTCTATACCCAAAGGTATAAGAATAAAATAAATAAAATCTAGGCTTCATTTAGAGTTAAAATTTCTGCCCTCTCCCAGCTCAGACCTGCTTTAAAGGTATGTGTTTGGTTTATTTTCTACTTTGTGCTTTTATTCTTCTTTCCCTATTTACCAGGTTGCTTCTGCCATCTCCAGGGTTGAAGATGGGGGAGGTATAAGAGGTTTGGAGGCAGAAAGGTCTTAGTTGACTGGCATGCCATATGCTCATGTCTGGGCTCTCTGAACTTAGATTTTTAAGCGGATCTTTTTCTCATGGAATGCTTTCATGGGTTCTGTGGAGAAGCCCCTTCATTCAAGTGTTGCAGTCTTTTCCTACATTCCCTAACATGGGTAATACACCCTCATTCAACCTCTGGCTGTACATGAAAATTTCCACGTATAATCTCTTTTATTGATTGTTGGTGTTCCAGCATCCCTCCAGGCAAACCCCTGGACAATGTCCCTTTAACATGACCTCAGGTGTTCTCTTTCTCTCTCTTTCTTTCTTTCTTTCTCTCTCCCTCCCTTCTCCCTCCTCACACTACCCCCACCCCACAGCTGATATCACAGATACACACACTTTTGGCCCTCAGAAAGCATACCTTGCCTCACCATTGGTAAGAGCACAGCACAGGTACTTCTAAAATTTCTAAAATGCAGCTACCACCTAGGCCAGTCCAGCCACACCCTTCACTTTTAGACCTCCTGGGCATAGGTCCAGTACCAGATTTTGCATCTTGACAGACTCCAGGGGCAAAGGATCAAGTTTTCCAAGTGGCCTCCTTGAAGTTTCATTTGGCATGAAGAGAAGGGAGAATTACTGACTCCACTGCTCCACGAGTCCATAGGACTACCTAACCCACTCTTGAAAAAGCTGCAGCTCGAATTCCCAACTACTGTCTTAGTCTCTCTAATGCCTTTTGGATAACTGAGGTGGCAACTGAGGTGGAACTAAAAGCCGAAAAATCAGTTCTTGACTGCCTGCTTTGTAAGTTCAATTCAGGTTTGTACCTCACTTTGGAATGTGAGAGTATTTGCCACCTATTTTCTTGAGATTTTAGCCAACAATGACCAAACAATGTATTTTAATATCTTGCTACATTAGCATATAAATATATTGCATAATAAAAATATTTCATTTGCCGAATTAATATATTAAAACTGTATTCAAAAAATGTTCAGCCCAAGTGGATCAGGTCAATGACATTCTAGGTAAAGAAACTTCTACTGGGCTTTAAAATGTGGCCTAGTTATACAATGGAATACTAGTCAGCAAAAAAATGAACATACTGGAGATAAACACAGCAACATGGATGAGCCTCAGAAGCTATATGTTGACCAAAGGTAGCCAGACACAAAACAGTGCATATTTATTATTCCATTTACATGAAACTCTAACAGAAACAAATCTAAATCTTTAGAGATGGAAAGCATATCAGTGGTGGCTTAGACAGGGTGAGGGAGTCTCACTAGGATAGGACACAGGAATTTGGGAGGTGACAGAAATGCTTGTGGTGAATATATGGATATAGGAGTGTATAAAGATGTCAAAACTCATCAAAATGTACACTTTAAGTAGCTATTTTAAAATTTTTTGTAAATTTAAATTTATCGGGTTGGCCAAAAAGTTTGCTCAGGCTTTTCCGTAAGATGCTATGAAAAACCTGAACAAACTTTTTAGCCAACCCAATATATATACATATATGTATATATAGGTGTTTATATATATACACACACACATATATACACATACATATACACACACACACTCCTATATTAGACGTGGGAGCTACACAACTGGACTGCATTGTATTTGCCCTTATAGAATTGTTTTCATTGAAATGTGCTATATTTTTTTGTTTTGTCATAAAGCCCCCGAAGGGTACAGTAAAAAAGTAGCCTCATTAACACAAGCTGTTGTTTCTTGAGGGATGCTTTTGAGTGTGTTGTTCACCATGTTATACAATATTCTTTCTATGAGGAAAAACGAGAAATTTCAGTAATATGTGAGTTACTTGCAAACCATGTTTTTTACCCTGTGGACACTAAATTGCATAAAGGATCATTTCTTTCCTCTCTCAGGTTACTTCTAACAAACTCAGAGCTGTGAAACCTCTGGTTTTCATGGCCTGCATTCTGTATAGTAACACAACTTTTTAGTTCTCTATGTTTTCTCATTAATATTCAAGTCTCCTGAATTGGCATTGATTTATTACTGCAGAAGGGCATAAAGAAAGTAAGTAAAAAGCAAATTCTTGAAAACATCTGTCAACCAAAGAGAAAGGCTATAACAGACCATAAAAGCAACCAGACCAATAATTAAACTCCAAACGCTAACGATCTGCCCAATCCCTCTTGATACATGTAAGACATAAAAATTCATCATAGAATCCAGGCTTATGAAAGGTGGAATCTGTTTTATGCCATTATTGCTGAGAAATCTGAGCTGTGGGTCAAAAGGAGACAATCTAAGGAAATAATGCTACTGGGAAGACTCTGAACCTTGTCTTAAAATCAAAGAAAATAATTTTAAGAAAGTAAGTTCAATTCTATTAACTGGAAAAAAAGGAGGATTAAAAAGTACTCATTTCACTGTGTTGTTTTAAGTATTAATTAAAACAATGTGTGTAAGAGAGCCTGCTAGTGTTGTTTTTTTAAAAAGTTAATAAAAGTTAAATTATACTAACAGCATCTAGGAAAACAATGGTTGATGGCTTATCAATGAGGCAAGAGTGAGGCAAGTAGAGTGTGTGTACCACATACAGCTGCTTCTCACACAATAGGGGCTTGAGATGAAAAACAATATACAAATATTTCAGTATTTTCTCCTCTGGCAATTGATGATTGTTATTGTTCTGTGTTCATTCCTTTCACAGCTATTCTCAAGTTCACTAGTCATCTCGTGTTTTATCCTGTCAGCACGTTTCTTACATCCTCTTCCATTTACCCTTCTCAAGCATTCTCAGTAGAATCCCATATACACAAGCAACATTCTCTTCACATTTTCCTTTTGTCTCTAGTTTGCTCCCAGCATGTTTCCACAGGGCGGGGGACAGCATTGCTAAGACTCTCTCCAGTGAGGGAGGAAAACTGCAAAACATCCTGTAATTTTTGTCTCTAGGTCCACAGGAGGTAAAGCCTTTCTGTTCATCTACTAGCTCATTTGACAAGGAATAACTGAACACCTTCTACATGCTAACGGCTATGTAACCAATGGTTGCAAAGTAAGTTTACAAACACTGCCTCAACAATCCTCAGCATCATCTTGGTGCCTTATTCATGTCTCCATTTCACAAAGGGAAAACTGAGACTAAATGCAGAGGGGTGACATCCCCAGCCTAGAGATTAGGCTCATATCAGCGACTCTATGCAGTAGGATAGTTTCAAAGGAACCTCCCATGACAATATAGCTAATTCCTAGATGCACTGAAAGAAACTTTATAATAAACTGAAAACACATAAGGAAGTAAGGGGAAAAAAGAAAGGAAAGAATAAAAGAAGGAAGAAAGGGAGAACAACAACAGCAACAGAGAGCTAAAACAAGATTTGAGAGTGATGGACTGTAAGAGAACATGAAAATCAGGTTATCTCAGGATAAATGCCTAAATCAAGGCTGTGTTAACTTGAGCCCACATGAAGTTGGACAAGATGAATCTGGGAGTCCCCTACTTTAAGCCCAGACCCTCAAAGAGGACTAATGCGATACTAAATCAGCAATGCCCAGCAGTTCCCAACAGAAACAAATGAAACCCTCTGAAGGAAAGCATCATTAATTCATGCCCTCACGGTGCATTCAGATTCCACTGAACCAATAAAATATTAAGAAACACAAAAGGAAACAAACCACCACACGATTTGGCACAAACGACAAAGAATAAATTTCTTTAAATGACCCAAGATCTCAGTTATGATATTTAACCATATTCAATGTTTAAACAAAAAAAGTTAAGGTGGGATAAAGAACCTAGGAAGTAAAACTAAGCTATTCCAAAGAAAGAAGTAGCAGAACAGATGGTACTGGAAGGTTATGAAGGTGATGGGTTAGGACATACCCACAGAGGCAGTGGCATGTCCATGGCTCAGGCAGCTGAGCAGGTGGCAGTGAGGTGGCCAGGCAGTGGTTACCACAGATACCTCAGCAAGCCCATTAGCCTTTAGCATGTACTGTAGTACAGGTATCCCACTGACAAATTTTTCCAACTTTTTTATATTTGAAAAATCTATAACTCACTTCAATTTTACAAAAAACTTTTTTCTTATATATAGAATTTATGTGACCGGTTTTTTCAGCATTGTAATAATGTCATTCTTCTGTCTTTTTTCATTCAGTTTTTCTTATGACAATTCAATTTTGCTTTTCCTTGCAGGTAAAGTATTTTTCCCTCTCTGGCTATCTTTGAGTTATGTTCTTTATCTTTTATTTTAAACTAGTTAGTTATTATATGGTTTTATTTGCAATTACCCTGCTTATTTTTCACTGATTTTGTTAGAGCTCTGTTTGCTTTTGTTTTTGATCAAATTTGGAAAATGCTTGGTGAATGATTTTTCAAGTAAATTGCCCTAGTAACTCTGCTTTTAGGTAATAATACAAGTGAAATAATAACATAGCTCCACCAAGAGAAATTTAACAAGAAGCATTATAATAGCAAAGATGTGGAAATAACCCAGATGTCCATTACCAGGTAAAGGGATAAAGATATTGTTGCACATGCAAACAATGAAATGCTACTCAAAACAAAAGGGAATGAAGTACCAACAAACACAATAATATGCATGAATCTTAGTGTAAGTAGCCAGATATAAAATAATATATACAATTTATATAAAACATATAAATTTTATAATACCATTTATATACAATACCATTTATATAAAGTTTGAGAGCAGAAGAGACAAAACTAAACTTTGGTTGTCAATATTAGAACAGTGTGGCCTTGTGATGGGATCACTGAATGGAAAGAGGCACAACAGAATTTAGGATTTACTGGGGTATGGAAAACGTTTTAGATCCTAATTGCAGTGGTGATTTCACAAGAGTGTACATCTGTCAAAACTCATCCAACCATACTTAACATCTTTGGTTTATATGCTAAGGTACTTATATGCATCCCCCCCAAATCAATGGGAAAGTTGAACAACTATTTAAACATATCTAACAACAGACGTTGAGAAATGGAAACTAGATCAGAAATTACACTACACAGAGCAAGAGAAGGAAACTATAAAAGAAAGCTAAGAGACAGAAAACATTTTCTCTTTCTGTTAATTTGATATGTCACATATTTTTATCAACCTTCTGCTAACAAATATTTAAAGATTCAGGTTAAAATATTCTATGAATCTTCCTAAAATAATATAGAGCTGACAAGAGACTTAGGAATCACTGTGCCAAAATCTAAGCAAAGGCAGGACTCCAACCACTTTAGTTCTAAGAGATTTTGCCAAACCTGTGAAACACTTAGACTTTGAGAGTCTCCCAGAGCTTAGAGTAGAGTGATAAAAGCTCACGAGCAATAAATCTGTGCCTCAAAGGGCAATTCATTCAGGCAGGAATAACCTAAATAAACCCATAAATCCTGTCCCAACCCCAGTCAAATGCAAGGAAACTTGCCTTGACTCTGATGTCGAGGAAGGTGGATGTTGTGTGGAAAAGATTCTACAAGAACTTTAGGCCTATGGGTAAATATCAAGCTTATTTATGGCTAAAATTCATATCATCTTTGCAGTTCGAAATCTCAAGTACAGTCAAGGTAAAAGTGGTCCTTGATAAGAAGGGCCCCTTGGTACCTGGAATTAGCAAATTCAAAGGCTCAGGAGATAAAAACAACTCATCCTAAGCCTCAAAGAATGCTCACAAATACTTTTCTATGAATACTAAGCATTTCATAGCCAAAAATGAGCACAGGAGGAAACAAGGCACTATGAGGAGAATCATCCCAAAAAAAAGATAAAAATAAACCAGCAGAAACAAATTCACACAAACTTCAAAGTTTTTTTGATACTTTCACAATTATCAAATGCAAATTATTTTAAACATGTTTTATATTGTTTAAGAAAATAAAAGGAAAGCTTTATAATAACTAATAGGGGAAAAAATAAACTGACTAGAAATTCCAAAAAATGAAATTTACATATCCCAAAGAAAAAATTCAATGTACAGGGTTTATAACATATTAGTCACAACTAAAAACAGAAATAGTTCAAAAGAAATTATTCAGAGTGCACAACAAAGATTAAAGAAGTGATGGAAAATACAAGAGAGTAAATAAGAAACACGGAGGAGAGGAAGCGAAAGTCTAATGGGTATCTATTCCAAGTTACATAATGAAAACATAGAATGGAACACAGGAAATATATGAAGAGACAGTATCTGAGAATTTTCCAAAACAGATAAAAATACAATTGCTCAGATTCAAGAAGCCCATGGAGTATGAAAGAAGAACTACACAAATCCATTCTTATATGACATAATGACATTGAAACACTAAAGATGAAGAAAAGATATTGAGAGCATCTTGAGGAAGGGGGGAAATAGACTGCCTTCAAAGAAGCATCTATTAGTCTGATAGCTGACTTATCAAGAGCCACTTCAGAAGCCAGAAGACAGACTGCTTATATCTTCAACATGCTGGAAGGCTACATTTGCAACCTAGAATTCTATACTCAACAAAAATATCTACCAAAAGGTTAGAAGAATTAAAGATATTTCAAACAAACAGGTATATTTTTAAAGTTTGCCACTATATGACCCTCAAAAAGGAAGTTTTTTGGCATGTGATCCAGATGAAAGGTCTGAGTTACAAGAAAGAATGAAAAGCAAAATAAGTTGTAAATATATATAGATAAATCTAAAAGAAGATTGACTAATAAAATAATTTTATAGTGTTTTATAGAATAAAATAATTGAATTAAATACACAATTATACAAGCTAGAAGAAGAGAAATGAAGCTAAAGTGTTCTAAGGCCCTATGTTGTACAAAAGGATGGTAGGGTTTTTGATTAACTTTAGATTTTTTAAGTGAAGGACACATGTTGTAACTTTCATGGGAACCAGTGGAAAACAGGAACAGATTGTATAAATTGTGCACTAGTACAGTTCTAAATAAATGGCCCCCAAATATACATCTTAATCCCTGGAATATGTGAATGTTACCTCATTTGGCAAAAGGGATTTTGCAGATATGGTTAATTTTAGCATCATGAGGTGGGGAGATTATTCTGGATTATGCAGTTGGGCTCTAAATATAATAATAAATTTCTTTATAAAATGTCAGATTCAGAGACTTGACTGCAGAAAAGGAGAATATTATGTGATAACACAAGAAGAAACTGGAATGATGTGCTTTGAAGATGGAGTAGGGGTCAAATGCAAGGAATACAGGTGAACACTAAAAAGTGAAAAAAGGCAAGAAAACAGATTATACCCTCATTACCTCCAAAAGTAATTAGTCCTACTGACATCTTTACTTTAGCCCAATGAAAGTGATTTCAGATATCTGGCTTCCAGAAATGTGAGAGGATAAATTTATTCCTTACTTAAGTCACTAAATTTACAGTAATTTCTTTCAGCAGCAAAGGGAAATAATACATATACAAAACAGGAAATGATACAAGTTATTCATCCAAAAAAGAAGCAGAATAACAGGAAAGAGAGAACCATACAAATGGTGGAACAAAGAGAAAGAACAAAAAAATGTAGATATAATCCCACAGATACCTGTTATTATATTAAATATTAATGATCTGTGCTCCTATAGATAAAAGACAAAGAATGTCAGATAATTTTTTAAAATATCCACAACTAAATACAAGAATAGAAAAAGATTGAAAATTAAAGCATCAAGGAAGATATAGCATGCAAATATGAACCAAAGCAAATACTTAGCTATAGACCAAATAGCAGAAAAGCTTACCAGAGATGAAGATGACCACTCCACAATGATAAAATACTCAGTTCATCAGAAAGTTGCACATGAAAAGATACCCAACATTGTTATTCAGGAATATACAAGTCAAAACCCAAAATAAGATACCACTTCACACCCAACAGAATGACTATAACAATAATAATAAAATAAATAAAACTGTTGGTAAAGATGTAGAGAAATTAGAACCCTCACACATTGCTAGCAGGAATGTAAAATGGTTAAGCTGCAGTAGAAAAGTTTGGTGGCTCTTCAATAAATTAAACATAGAATTACCAGATGACCCAGTAATTCTACCTCTAGGTATACCCAAAAGAATTGAAAACAAGGACTCAGATACTTGAATGCCAATGTTCACTGTAATATATTGATAAAATCCAAGGGAGGTGGAGACTAGTTCAACATGGCAGAGTAGAAGGATGTGAGCTCACTCCCTCTTGTGAGAACACCAGAATCACCACTAACTGCTGAACAATCATCAACACTGGAACTCACCAAAAAAATACCCCACATCCAAAGACAAAGGAGAAGCTGCAGTGAGATGGTAGGAGGGGTGCAATCACAATAAAATCAAATCCCATAACCACTGGGTGGGCAATTCACAAACTGGAGAACAATTATACCACTGAAGTCCACCAATTGCAGTGAAGGTTTTGAGCCCCACATCAGGCTTCCCAACCTGGGGATCCAGCAACAGGAGGAGGAATTCCCAGAGAATCAGATTTTGAAGGCTAGTGAGATTTGATTGCAGGACTTTGACAGCACTGGGGGAAACAGAGACTCCATTCTTGGAGGGCACACACAAAGTAGTGTATGCACCAGGGCCCAGGGGTAAGGAACAGTGACCCCATAGGAGACTGAACCAGACGTACCTGCTACTGTTGGAGGGTCTCCTGAAGAGGCAGGGGGGCAGCTGTGGCTCACCATGGGGACAAGGACACTGGCAGCAGAAGTTCTGGGAAGTACTCCTCGGCATGAGCCTTCCCAGATCCACCATTAGCACCACCAAAGAGCTTGTAGGCTACAGTGCTGGGTCACCTCAGGCCAAACAACCAACAGGAAAGGAACTCAGACCCACCTATCACAAGACAGGTGGATTAAAGTTTTACTGAGCCCTGCCCACCAGAGCAACACCCAGCTGGACCTACCACCAGTCCCTCCCATCATGAAGCTTGCAGAAGCCTATTAGATAGCCTCATCCACCAGAGGGCAGACAGTAGAAGCAAAAAAGACAACAATCCTGCAGCCTGTGAAATGAAAATCATATTCACAGAAAGATAGACAAAATGAAAAGGCAGAGGGCTATGTACTAGATGAAGTAACAAGATAAAACCCCAGGAAAACAACTAAATGAAGTGGAGATAGGCAACCTTCCAGAAAAAGAATTCAGAATAATGATAGTGAAGATGATCCAGGACCTCAGGAAAAAAATGGGAGCAAAGATTGAGAAGATGCAAAAAATGTTTAACAAACACGTAGAAGAATTAAAGAACAAACAGAGATGAACAATAAAATAACTGAAATGAAAAATACACTGGAAGAAATCAACAGCAGAATAACTGAGGCAGAAGAACAGATAAGTGACCTGGAAGACAAAATGGTGGAATTCACTGCCACGGAACAGAATAAAGAAAAAAGAATGAAAAGAAATAAAGATAGCCTAAGAGACCTCTGGGACAACATTAAATGAATGAACATTCACATTACAGGGGTCCCAGAAGGAGAAAAGAGAGAAAAGGAACTCGAGAAAATATTTGAAGAGATTATAGTTGAAAACTTCCCTAACATGGGAAAGGAAATAGCCACCCAAGTCCAGGAAGTGCAGAGAGTACTAGGCAGGATAAATCCAAGAAAAAACATGCCAAGACACATAATAATCAAATTGACAATAATTAAAAACAAAGAAAAATTATTGAAAGCAACAAGGGAAAAAAGACAAATAATATACAAGGGAACTCCCATAAGGTTAACAGCTGATTTCTCAGCAGGAAATCTACAAGCAAGAAGGGAGTGGCACGATATATTTAAAGTGATGAAAGGGAAGAACCTACAACCAAGATTACTCTACCCAGCAAAGAACTAATTCACATTCGATGGAGAAATCAAAAGCTTTACAGACAAACAAAAGCTAAGAGAACTCAGCACCACCAAACCAGCTCTACAACAAATGCTAAAGGAATTTTTCTAAGTAGGAAACACAAGAGAAGAAAAGGAACTACAAAAACAAACCCAAAACAATTAAGAAAATGGTAATAGGAACAAAATATCAAAAATTACCCTATATGTGAATGGATTAAATGCTCTAACCAAAAGACACAGGCTCAGAGAATGGATACAAAAACAAGACCTGTATATATGCTGTCTACAAGAGACCAACTTGAGACCTAGGGACATGTACAGACTGAAAATGAGGGGATGGGAAAAGATATTCCATGTAAATGGAAGTCAAAAGAAAGCTGGAGTAGCAATACTCATCTCACATAAAATAGACTTTAAAACAAAGAATATTGCAAGAAACAAGGAAGGATATTACATAATGATCAAGGGATCAATCCAAGAAGAAGATATAACAATTCTAAATATATATGCACCAAACATAGGAGCACCTAAATACATAAGGCAAATGCTAACAGCTATAAAAGAGGAAATCGACAGTAACACAATAATAGTGGCAGACTTTAACACCTCACTTACACCGATGGACAGATCATCCAGACAGAAAATCAATAAGGAAACACAAGCTTTAAATGACAAAATAGACCTGATAGATTTAATTGATATTATAGGGCATTCCATCCAAAAACAACAGAATACCCTTTTTCTCAAGGGCACACAGAACATTCTCCAGGATAGATCACATCTTGGGTCACAAATCAAGCCTCGGTAAATTTAAGAAAACTCAAATCATTTCAATCATCTTTTCCAACCACAACGCTATAAGATTAGAAATCAATTACAGGGGGAGGACCTTCAAGATGGTGGAGCAATAAGACATGGAGATAACCTTCCTACCCACAAATACATCAAAAATATATCTACATGTGGAACAACTTCTACAGAACACTTACTGAACACTGGCAGAAGACCTCACACTTCCCAGAGGCAAGAAACTCCCCCACGTACCTGGGTAGGGCAAAAGGAAAAAGGAAAAACAGAGACAAAAGAATAGGGACGCGACCTGCACCTCTGGGTGGGAGCTGTGAAGGAGGAAAAGTTTCCACGCACTAGGAGGCCCCTTCACTGGTGGAGACGAGGGGTGGGGGGCGGGGAAGCTTCAGAGCCACTGAGGAGAGCACAGCAACAGGGATGCGGAGAGCAAAGTGGAGAGATTCCTGCACAGAGGATCGATGCCGACCAGCACTCACCAGCCTGAGAAGCTTGTCTGCTCACACACTGGGGCAGGTGGAGGCTGGGAGCTGAGGCTCGGGTTTCAGAGGTTAGATGACAGGGAGAGGACTGGGGTTGGTGGCGTGAACCCAGACTGAAGGGGGCTAGTGCACCACAGCTAGCCAGGAGGGAGTCCAGGAAAATGTTTGGAACTGCCTAAGAGTCAAGAGACCATTGTTTCGGAGTGCGCAAGGACAGGGGATTCAGAACACCGCCTAAATGAGCTCCAGAGATGGGCGCAAGCCATGGCTATCAGCTCAGACACAAGAGATGGAAATGCTAAGGTTGCTGCTGCAGTCACCAAGAAGCCTGTGTGCAAGCACAGGTCACTATCCACACCTCCCCTCCAGGGAGCATGTACAGCCTGCCACTGTCAGGGTCCCATGATCCAGGGACAACTTCCCCGGGAGAACACACGGCATGCCTCAGGCTGTTGCAACATCACTCCAGCCTCTGCTGCTGCAGGCTCACCCCACATGCCGTACCCCTCCCTCTCCCTGGCCTCAGTGAGCCAGAGCCCCCGAATCAGCTGCTCCTTTAACCCCGTCCTGTCTGGGTGAAGAACAGATGCCAGAGGGAGACATGCTTATATGCAGAGGCAGGGTCAAATCCAAAGCTGAACCCCAGGAGCTGTGCGAATAAAGAAGAGAAAGGGCAATCTCTCCCAGCAGCCTCAGGAGAAGTGGATTAAATCTTCACAATCAATTTGATGTATGCTGCATCTGTGGAATACCTGAATCAACAATGAATCATCCCAAAATTCAGGGAGTGGACTTTGGGAGCAATTGTAGACTTGGGGTTTGCTTTCTGGGTCGAATTTCTTTCTTGTTTTATGTTTATCTTAGTTTAGTATTTAGAGCTTATTATCATTGGTATATTTGTTTATTGATTTGGTTGCTCTCTTCTTTTATATATATATATATATATACTTTTTTATTTCCTTTTTCTCTTTTTGTGAGTGTGTATGTGTATGCTTCTTTACATGATTTTGTGTCTATAGGTTTGCTTTTACCATTTGTCCTAAGGTTCTGTCTGTCCATTATTTTAGCATAGTTTTTAGCCTTCTTATCATTTGTGGATTTCTTTATTGGTTTCCTTCTTCTCTTCTTTTTTTTCCTTTTTTTCAGATTACTTTCATATTGTAATAATTTTTTATTTTAATAACTTTATTTTTTTTCTTTCTTTCTATTTTTTTTTATTTTCTCCCTTTTCTTCTAACATGGGGGCTGATAGGGTCTTGGTACTCCACCCAGGTATCAGACCTGAGCCTCTGACATGGGAGAGCCGAGTTTAGGATATTGTTCCACCAGACACCTCCCGGACCCTCGTAATATCAGTTGGTGAAAACTCTCCAAGAGATCTCTGTCTCCATGCTAAGACCCAGCTCCACTCAAAGACCAGAAAGCTGCAGTGCTGGACACCCTATTCCAAACAACTAGCAAGACAGGAACACAACCCTGCCCATTAGCAGAGAGGCTGCCTAAAATTATAATAAGTTCAAAGACACCCCAAAAAACATAGCCAGATGCAGGCCTGCCCACAAGAAAGACAAGATCCAGCCTCATCCATCAGAACACAGGCACCAGTACCCTCCACCAGGAAGCCTACAAAACCCACTGAACCAAACTTAGCCATGGGGGGCAGCCACCAAAAACAACGGGAACTACGAACCTGCAGACTGTGAAAAGGAGACCGCAAACACAGTAAGTTAAGCAAAATGAGAACACAGAGAAACACACAGCAAATGAAGGAGCAAGGTAAAAACCCACCAGACCAAAAAAAAAAAAGAAGAGGAAATAGGCAGTCTATCTAAAAAATAATTCAGAGTAATGATAGTGAAGATGATCCAAAATCTTGGAAATACAATGGAGAAAATATAAGAAACGTTTAATAAGGACCTAGAAGAACTAAAGAGCAAACAAATGATGATGAACAACACAATAAATGAAATAAAAAATTCTCTAGAAGGAATCAATAGCAGAGTAACTGAGGCAGAAGAATGAATACGTGACCTGGAAGATAAAATAGTGCAAATAACTACCACAGAGCAGAATAAAGAAAAAAGAATGAAAAGAATTGAGGACAGTCTCAGAGACCTCTGGGACAACATTAAATGCATCAACATTCGAATTATAGGGGTCCCAGAAAAAGAAGAGAAAAAGAAAGGGACTGAGAAAATATTTGAAGAGATTATAGTTGAAAAGTTCCCTAATATGAAAAAGGAAATAGTCAATCAAGTCCAGGAAGTGCAGAGAGTACCAGGCAGGATAAATACAAGGAGAAACATGCCAACACACATATTAATCAAACTATCAAAAAATAAATACAAAGAAAAAATATTAAAAGCAGCAAGGGAAAAGCAACAAATAACATATGAGTGTATCCCCATAAGGTTAACAGCTGAAATTTCAGCAGAAATTCTGCAAGCCAGAAGAATGTGGCAGGACATATTTAAAATGATGAAACGGAAAAACCTATAACTAAGATTACTCTACCAAGCAAAGATCTCATTCATATTCGATGGAGAAATTAAAAGCTTTACAGACAAATAAAAGCTAAGAGAATTCATCACCACGAAACCAGCTTTACAACTAATGTTAATGGAACTACTCTAGGCATGAAACACAAGAGAAGGAAAAGACCCACAATAACAAACCCAGAAAACTAAGAAAATGGTAATAAGAATATACATATCGATAATTACCTTAAATATAAAAGGATTAAATGCTCCAGCCAAACAACACAGACTGGCTGAATGGATACAAAACCAAGACCCACAAATATTATGTCTACAAGAGACTCACTTGTAACCTAGGGACACATACAGACCAAAAGTGAGGGGATGGAAAAAGATATTCCATGCAAATGGGAATCAAAAGAAAGCTGGAGTAGAAATTCCCATACCAGACAAAATAGACTTTAAAATAAAGACTATTACAAGAGACAAAGAAGGACACTATAAAATGATCAAGGGTTCAATCCAAGAAGAAGAAATAACAGTTGTAAATATTTATGCACCTAACATAGGAGCTCCTCAATATATAAGGCAAGTGCTAACAACCATAAAGGAGGAAATTGACAGTAACACAATAATAGTAGGGGATTTTGACACCCCATTTTCACCAATGGATAGACCATCAAAACTGAAAATAAATAAGCAAACACAAGCTTTAAATGACACACTGAACAAGATGGACTTAATTCATACTTATAGGACATTCCATCCAAAAACAACAGAATACACTATCTTCTGAAGTGCACATGGAACAATTCCCAGGATAGATCATATCTTGGGTCACAAATCAAGCCTTGGTAAATTTAAGAAAATTGAAATAGTATCAAGTACCTTTTCCCACCACAATACTATAAGACTAGATATCAAATATAGGAAAAAACTATTAAAAATACAAACACATGTAAGCTAAACAATACGCTACTAAATAACCAAGAGATCACTGAAGAAATAAAAGAGGAAATAAAAAAATATCTAGAAACAAATGACAATGAAAACATGATGACCACAAACCTATGGGATGCAGCAAAAGCAGTTCTAACAGGGAAGATTATAACAATACAATCTTACCTTAGAAACAAGAAACATCTCAAATAAACAACCTAAACTTACACCTAAAGCACTTCGAGAAAGAAAAAAAAAAAAAACCCAAAGTTAGCAGAAGGAAAAAAATCATAAAGATCATATCAGAAATAAATGAAAAAGAAATGAAGGAAACAACAGCTAAGATCAATAAAACTAAAAGCTGGTTCTTTGAGAAGATAAACAAAATTGATAAAACATTATCCAGACTCATCAAGGAAAAAGGGGAAAAGACTCAAATCAATAGAATAACAAATGAAAAAGGAGAAGTAACAACTGACACTGCAGAAATACAAAGGTTTATGAGAGATTACTACAAGCAACACTATGCCAATAAAATGGACAACCTGGAAGAAATGGATAAATTCTTAGAAAAGCACAACCTCCCAAGATTGAACGAGGAAGAAACAGAAAATATAAACAGACCAATTACAAGCACTGAAATTGAGACTGCGATTAAAAATCTTCCAACAAACAAAAGCCCAGGACAAGATGGCTTCACCGGCGAATTCTATCAAACATTTAGAGAAAAGCTAACACCGATCCTTCTCACACTCTTCCAAAAATTGCGGAGGAAGGAACACTCCCAAACTCATTCTATGAGGCCACCATCACCCTGATACCAAAAACAGACAAAGATACTACAAAAAAAGAAAATTAGAGATCAATATCACTGATGAATATAGATGCAAAAATCCTCAACAGAATACTAGCAAACAGAATCCAACAACGCATTAAAAGGATCATACACCATGATCAATTGGGATTTATCCCAGGGATGCAAGAATTCTTCAATATATGCAAATCAAACAATGTGATTCACCATATTAACAAATTGAAGAATAAAAAACATATGATCATCTCAATCGATGCAAAAAAGATTTTGACAAAATCCAACACCCATTTATGATAAAACTCTCCAGAAAGTGGGAATAGAGGGAACCTATCTCAATATGGTAAAGGCCATATACAACAAACCCACAGCAAACATCACTCTCAGTGGTGAAAAACTGCAAGCGTTTCCTATAAGATCAGGGAGAAGACAAGGATGGCACTCTTGCCACTATTATTCAACACAGTTTTGGAAGTACTAGCCAATGGCAATCAGAGAAGAAAAAGAAATAAAAGGAATACAAATTGTAAAAGAAGAAGTAAAACTGTCATTGTTTGCAGATGACATGATACTATACATAGAGAATCCTAAAGATTCCACCAGAAAACTACAGAGCTAATCAATGAATTTGGTAAAGTAGCAGGATACAAAATTAATGCACAGAAATCTCTTGCATTCTGATACACAAACAATTAAAGATCAGAAAGAGAAATTAAGGAAACAATCCCATTCACCATTGCAAAAAAAAAAAAAAAAGAATATAATACCTAGGAATAAACCTACCTAAGGAGGAAAAAGACCTGTACTCAGAAAACTATAAGACACTGATGAAAGAAATCAAAGATGACACAAACAGATGGAGAGATAGACCATGTTCTTGGATTGGAAGAATCAATACTGTGAAAATGACTATACTACACAAAGCTATCTACAGATTCAATGCAATCCACAGATTAAATGCAATCCCTATCAAATCACCAGTGGCACTTTTTACAGAACTAGAACAAAAAATCTTAAAATTTTATGGAGACACAAAAGATGCCAAATAGCCGAAGCAATCTTAAGGGGAAAAAAAACGGAGCTGGAGGAATCAGGCTACCTGACTTCAGACTATACTACAAAGCTACAATAATCAAGACAATATGCTACAGGCACAAAAACAGAAATATAGAACAATGAAATAGGATAGAAAGCCCAGAGATAAACCCATGCACCTATGGCCAACTAATTTATAACAAAGGAGGCAAGGATATACAATGGGGAAAAGACAGCCTCTTTAATAAGTGGTGCTGCAAAAACTGGGCAGCTACATGTAAAAGAATGAAATTAGAACACTCCCTAAGACCATACACAAACATAAACTCAAAATGGATTAGAGACCTAAATGTAAGACCAGACACTGTAAAACTCTTAGAGGAAAACATAGGAAGGACACACTTTGACATAAATCACAGCAAGATCCTTTTTGATCCACCTCCTAGAGTAATGGAAATAAAAACAAAAATAAACAAATGGGACCTAATGAAACTTAAAAGCTTTTTCACAGCAAAGGAAACCATAAACAATACAAAAAGACAACCCTCAGAATGGGAGAAAATATTTGCAAACAGATCAATGGACAAAGGATTAATCTCCAAAATATACAAACAGCTCATGCAGCTCAATACTAAAAGAACAAACAACCCAATCCAAAAATGGGCAGAAGACCTAAATAAGCATTTCTCCAAAAAAGACATACAGATTGTCAAGAGGCACATGAAAATCTGCCCTACATCACTAATTATTAGAGAAATGCAAATCAAAACTATAGTGAGGTATCCCCTCACACCAGTTGGTATGGGCTTCATCAGAAAGTCTACAAACAACAAATGCTGGAGTGGGTGTGGAGAAAAGGGAACCCTCTTGCACTGTTGGTGGGAATGTAAATTGATATAGCCACTATGGAGAACAGTATGGAGGTTCCTTAAAAAACTAAAAGTAGAATTACCATATGACCCAGCAATCCCACCTCTGGGCATATACCCGGATAAAAACCATAATTCAAAAACACACATGCACCCCAATGTTCATTGCAGGACTGTTTACAACAGCCAGGTCATGGAAGCAACCTAAATACCCATCGACAGACGAATGGATAAATAAGGTGTGGTACATATATACAATGGAATTTGACTCAGCCATAAAAAGGAATGAAATTGGCTCATTTGTAGAGATGTGGATGGACCTAGAGACTGTCAGACAGAGTGAAGTACGTCAGAAAGAAAAAAACAAATATCGTATATTAACGCGTATGTGGAATCTAGAAAAATGGTACAGATGAATCAGTTTACGAGGCAGAAATAGAGACACAGATGTAGAGAACAAATGTATGGACACCAAGGGTGGAAAGTGGTGGTGGTGTGGGGGTGAATTGGGAGATTGGGATTGACATATATACACTAATATATATCAAATAACTAATAAAAAATTATTTTTGAAAAGAAAAAAGAATCCAAGGGAGGCAAGAACATACAATGGGGAAAAGACATAAATGGCTCTGGGAAAACTGGACAGCTACATGTAAAAGAATGAAATTAGAACACTCCCTCACACCATACACAAAAATAAACTCAAAATGGATTAAAGACCTAAATGTAAGGCCAGATACTATAAAACTCTTAGAGGAAAACATAGGCAGAACACTCTTTGACATAAATCGGAGCAAGATCTTTTTTGATCCACCTCCTAGAGTAATGAAAATAAAAACAAACAAATAGGACCTAATTAAACTTAAACGCTTTTGCACAGTAAGGGAAACCATAAACAACAGAAAAAGACAACCCTCAAAATGGGAGAAGATATTTGCAAATGAAGCAACGGACAAGGGATTAATCTCCAAAATATACAAACAGCTCATGGAGCTCAATATCAAAATAAGAAACAACCCAATTAAAATATGGGTAGAAGATATAAATAGACATTTCTTCAAAGAAGACATACAGATCACCAATAAGCATATGAAAAGATGCTCAACATAGCTAATTATGAGAAAAAAGCAAATCAAAACTACGATGAGGCACCACCTCACACTGGTCAGAATTGCCATCTTTAAAAAGTCTACAAATAATAAATGCTGGAGTGGGTGTGGAGAAAAAGGAACCCCCCTGCACTGTTGGTGGGAATGTAAGTTGTTACAGACACTATGGAGAACAGTATAGAGGTTCCTTAAAAAACTAAAAATAGAGATACCATATGATCCTGAAATCCAACTCCTGGGCATATACCTGGTGAAAATCATAATTTGAAAAGATACATGCACTATTTACTGCAACACTGTTTACAATAGCCAGGACATGGAAGCAACCTAAATGTTCATCAACAGAGGAATGGATAAAGAAGATGTAGTACATACATACAATGGAATATTACTCAGCCATAAAGAAGAAATAAATAATGTCATTTGCAGCAACATGGATGAACATAGAGACTGTCATACTAAGTGAAGTGAGACAGAGAAAGACAAATATCATATGATATTGCTTATATGTGGAATCTAAAAAAAGGGTACAAATGAACTATCTACAAAACAGAAATAGAGTTACAGATATAGGAAACAAATTTATGGTTACCAGGGTGTAAGGGGGGGATGGTTAAATTGGGAGATTGGGATTGACATATACACACTACTATATATAAAATAGATAACTAATAAGGACCTACTGTATAGCACAGGGAACTCTACTCAATACTCTGTAATGGCCTGTAAGGAAAATAATAAAAAAGAATAGATATATGTATATGTATAACTGATTCACTTTGCTATACACCTGAAACTAACACAACATTTTAATCAACTACACACCTACAAAAATTTTTTTTTAAAAAAGCTGGAAACCCAAGTGTCCATAACAGATGAATGAATAAACAAAATGTGTTATATGCATGGAATGGAGTATTATACAGTCATAGAAAGGGATGGAGTTTTGACACCTGCCATAACATGTAATAACCTTGAAAATATTATGCTACGTGAAATAAGCCAGACACAGAGGACAAATATTATATGATTTTACTATTATACGAAATACCTAGCATAGGCAAATTCATAGTGACAGAATGTAGATTAGGGCTTAGCAGAGGCTGGGGTTGAACAGGGAATGGGAAAGTATTGCTTAATGGATACTGAGTTTCTATTTGTAGTGATGAAAAAGTTTTAAAGATAGTGGTGATGGTTGCACAACATTGTGAATGTAACTAGTGGCCATTGAAATATATATTTTAAATTGTTAAAGTAGCAAATATTATGCTATATATATATATATATATATATATATATATATATATATATATATATATATATATATATATATTAAACACTATAATGTAAAAGCAATTCTGAGGAAAAGGCCAGGAAAGACAATCAAGAAAGTATAGAGTCATAGAAACCACAGGCATTATGAAGGGTTTCCAGAAGAAAGATGTGGCAAATACTGTTAAGATTGACAGGGATTTAAACTAATACACTCTCAAGTAACATGTTGGGATATGAAGAGAAAATCATGGTGCTTGCCACCGTTGGCTCATGAAGAGATGAAGTATAGCTCCCCCAAAATACTACAGTCACAGTTACAGCTGTGCTAGTCTAGAGCTGTGGAAAATCCTGTCTTGCCTGCTTGACCAATTCTTCTTTCTTCAAAGTCCACTCCAGCCTACCAAGCTACCATATGTACAGGATATCCTTATCCTCCATGATATCCCAGTGATTGATATGTGACAGTCAAAATAAACACTTTTAATTCAGAAAGATCTAGGATTCAATCCTAGATCCACCACATTTTAGGTTTGGGTTACTGACCCAATCAACTAATTTCTCTTAGGTTCAGTTTTCCAGTCTGTTAAACTGGATAATGATAATATCTACCTTGAAGGAATTAGTGATAATTAGGGATAATATACATGCCAGACATCTTCAAAAGCTCTAAGGACCAAGCATAATATGGTATAGGCACTGAATAATTTATAACATCGAATATATTTTATTTGCTTATATGTCTGTTTTTCTTGGAGATTATAGAGTGTCTCTATAATTCTATTTCCAGTTTCTAACACAGTATCTGGAATATATTAGGTTTAACTGTAAGTCTGTAACTATCAATAGGGATCTTAATAGTTAAACAAAAATTCTGACTCACAAGTCTACCACAGGCTGTCTTTTGGCATCATCAGGATAGAGAACAGAAACCACCACTTGCCCACTTGCCAGAAAAGCAACATCAAGCATTGTTCTTCAGCAGGAATACTTATAGTGGTCCAGCACATCAGTGTACAAAGTTCTCTGGGAGATACCTACTTCTCAGGTGACTGCTCAGATGCAAGAAGATGAAACTCACGTAAGACAGGTTTATTAGTTATCTATTGATATATAACAAATTGCCTCCAAAATTTGCTGGCTTAAAACAACAGACATTTTTTTTAATGTGGTCTCTCT
Organism: Mesoplodon bidens; assembly: GCF_964165515.1. Classification (NCBI taxonomy): domain Eukaryota; kingdom Metazoa; phylum Chordata; class Mammalia; order Artiodactyla; family Ziphiidae; genus Mesoplodon; species Mesoplodon bidens. The sequence goes on from NC_138164.1 coordinate 68,562,667, forward strand.
CTCAAAATATCTTATTGTACAAATTTAATGCCTTTTCCACCTTTTTTTTTTTTTTAGATGTTGGGGGTAGGAGTTTATTAATTAATTTATTTATTTTTGCTGTGTTGGGTCTTCGTTTCTGTGCAAGGGCTTTCTCTAGTTGTGGCAAGCGGGGGCCACTCTTCATCGTGGTGCGCGGGCCTCTCGCTATCGTGGCCTCTCTTGTTGCAGAGCACAGGCTCCAGACGCGCAGGCTCAGTAGTTGTGGCTCACAGGCCTAGTTGCTCCATGGCATGTGGGATCCTCCCAGACCAGGGCTTGAACCTGTGTCCCCTGAATTAGCAGGCAGATTCTCAACCACTGCGCCACCAGGGAAGCCCAACAGACTTATTTTTTAACCTCACAGTTTCTGTAGGTCAGGAATCTGGGTGCAGCTCAGCTGGGTCTTCTGGCTTCAAGGCTGTAATGCACTGATCTCAAAACTTGACTTGAGGAGGATTAATTTATAAGCTCACTGACTCCTAGAACTCAGTAACAGCAACAAAAATAGCCTATTTTTTTAAATGGGCAAAAGACCTGAATAAAAATTTTTCCAAAGAAGATATATAAATGTTCAACAGGTGTGTGAAGAGATGCTCAAAATGACTAATTATAGGGAAATGCAAATCAAAACCACGATGAGATATCACCTCACACCTATTAGAATGGCTATTATCCAAAAACCAAAGAACAACAAGTGTTGCCAAAGATATGGAAAAAAGAGAACACTTTTACACTATCGGTGGGAATATAAATTGGTGCAGGCACCATGGAAATCAATATGAAGTTTCCTCAGAGAATTAAAACAGAATTACCATTTGATCCAGAAATCCCACTTCTGGGTATATATCCAAAGGAACTAAAATCTGGGTTTAAAAGAGATATCTGATTTCAAGTGTATCCCATACTTTCACACCTATTCCATATCTTGTTTATTTATTTGGATAATAGAAAAGAGTCTAGTTTATTAAATTGGGATTCATATACCTCCCTCCCTAATGCTCATCTGGAAGTAATAATAAATAAAATACATAATAAGAAGTCATTTAATTTGAAGGAATAATAGAAGCATGGGTTTACATAACATTCCCAGAATAATGCAAACCACAATGAATCCTGACTTTTCTTTAATATGCCAGCTCTTATATTTAATTTGAAGCTTTTTAATGTCAGCAAAAGGCATATGGAATTTTCAACTCAAATATATCTTGCTGAATTTCTTTAGTCAATAGAATTTATCAAAATATAGGTCTTTTCAGTTGGCGGGGGAAACCTAGGCATTCATCATTACTCACTCTGCACTTATTTGATAAGCTATTCAGTTCTAATTGTGGTAACAACTGACCATTTGCAATGTAAGTGCATAGAGATCTAACTGGAATTTAACTGTAACCAAAAAATAAGAACTAAATAATTTTACTGTTAAAAAAAGAGAGAGATTTGTATCCCCGTGTTTATTGCAGTATTATTCACAATAACCAAGTTATGGGAACATCTAAATGTCTATCAATGGTCAAATGGATAAAGAAAATGTGGTATATACATGCAGTAGAATATAATTCCTCCTTAAAAAAGAAGGAAAGCCTGCCGTTTGCAACAACGTGGTATGCCATGGACCTAGAGGACATTATGCTAAATGAAATAAGCCAGACACAGAAAGACAAATACTGCATGATCTCACTTATATGTAGAATCTAAAATAGTTCCTTTAGGCACCTCCCTGGTGGTAGAGAGGTTAAGACTCCATGCTTCCACTGCAGGGGGTGCGGTTTCGATCCCTGGTTGGGGACCTAAGATACTGCATGTTGTGCGGTGTGGCCAAAAAAAAAAAAACCAATTCCCTCAATCTTAATTGCAGTGCCTAAACATTTTTATCACAAGCAATGTTACTTAGTAATATCACTGACATTCTACCCTTATCAAATTACCAGGAACAGAAATAGAAATTTGAAGACCAAATTCTCCTTACTCACCATGTGAAGTTACCATGTTTGTAAGTTGAGTGGTCAAATATTGGAAAATTTATATGATTCAATCTAATATTGTGTGCTTAATGAATCCATGGCTATCAAATCTGATTAAACTGAATTGAACTCATAGGTTCAAGACTGGGATAGTTAAATATAAAACAAACAATGTAAATCTAGGAAACAGAATAGGATACAAATGTTGACTTTACTGGAGAGGGGGGAAGGAAGATCAGGCCTAAGGATGGTATATCAATGAGCAGAGTGAACTTGTCATACAACAAAGATGTTTGGAGGAAATATGTCAAAATGGAGGACAGGTATCACATTCAGAAAATAAATAAATAAATATCAAATACGTATTGCTGTGGAAGGTCCCATTTCAGTTCAGGTAACTTACACAAAATTGTTTAAACACTATCAAGATACTAAGTATGGTAAGAGCTAGAAATAGACATGTGTAAGGCATGTTCCCTAACCTCTATCAACCAATGTGCTCTCATTTATTGAGCTTCTATTATCTGCCAGACATTATGTCTGTAGTTAAGGAGAAAAAGATAAATGAGAAATGGTCTCTGTACACAAGGTATTTATGAACATGTGGAAACAGACTTAAAAATCATAATTTAATATACAAGGCTGAGAGTGGCAGAGATGACGTTGAAGAGGCAAAAAGGGACAAAATAATAGAGAGCTTTGTAAATCATGCTAAGGAACTGATGGAAAGCCCTTGAAGGTTTTCATCAGGGCAGTGATATTAGAAATATAATACTTGCTGCTGTGTGCAAGATGGTACAAGAGAAGTGAAGATGGAGACAGAAACATAAGTCTTTGCAGAGAGGAAGAGGATCTGAATTAAAGCAAGGGCAGAAGAATGAATATGTTTTTTCCTTCAGCCTCTGCTCACAGAGATATCCAAATCAATCCACCCCCACCTCCAATCACTCACTATAAACAAGCATCACTGCCTTAGCCCTCCCCATGCCGTCCCCTTCTCTACTTCCCTGTCAACGGTGAAGTCCCATCACATGATTCATTTAGGTAGACTTTTTGCCCAGTGCCGGGTAAACCATAGATAACCAAGAGATTTGTTTTTGCTTGACTGCATGAATCAAGGAAGCTGTTACAGATTGGACACATGCTTTGCCTCCTGTTTTGTTGGCTTCCTCCTAACTTGGATCAAGTCTATGGCCTTAACAAGAAGGGACTTGGGCTCAGAAACACTGAGGAGCATCTGTGCTCTGTGTACACAGCACTGTTTTGAAATCTCCTGTCCCTGCTTCAAGAGCCTGATAGCAGCCAGAACCAACTCTCTGGTTAATGAAACCACAAAAGCTAAAGAAAAAAGAAACCAAACAGCCTATAACTTCCTTTCAGAATATTCACAGTGTTCAGAGCAAAATTCATTGCTCAGAAATCCTTTCATTATTCTGTTATTTAAGTACCTACTATGTACCAGGTACTTTAAGACCGAAAAAAAAAAAAAGAATATAATCAAGGTCCTACCTTACGTGAGCTCATATTTTAATAAGTAAGAAGGATATGATAAATAGATGATAGATGATGATGATGATAGATATCGATAGATAGACAGATAGACAGGCTAGATGGATGAGAATGAAAGAGAGAGAGAGGGAGAGAGAGAGGGAATGAGAGATAAATTGGTCAACAAAGCAGGTTCTAAAACAAGAATAAAAAGAATTTTGTCAGAGTAGAGGGAGGGGTTAGATCATCACCCTCTTCTTGGGGCACAAGGATGGCCTTCATAGAAAAGGGGCTGTCAGAGCTCGGTATTCAAAGATGAAGAGGAGTGTAACAGAAAAGAGAATGAGAGGAAATCCCAATTTTGTTCACTAAAAGGCCATGTAGCATAAAAATATACAAGAACACAATTGGAATTAAGGAAACTGTGGGCCAGATAGTGTAAAATGATGTATTAACCAAGGCAATGCCCTCCTGCCCCCAAATCCAGAGGCCTATCCATGTGCTTTTATGAGGAAGAGATTAGTTTGGATGTGCACCTTTCATTTATAATCAGCCAGTATCTAAATTGTGAAGTACAATGGCCTTTGTCTTGATTGTTCCTGTACTTTCATCCCATTTCTGGATGTTCATACTATTTATTGGCTACTCATAGTTCCCAAGAGAGAAGAAGAAAAAAGTTTTACCCTCTCTATGAACGGTGACTGAGAAACACGACATCTTTTTCAGAGAAAATAGTCTGTTGTTCTACGTGAATAGTGCATTCAATGGGGAGGTAACACGGAAGTTTTCATCATAAACTCAAAAAAAAACTTTTGTTTTTCCTGCATGCCATGGTCAACATTTCTTGATCCCTGACTTTGAAGTTGTAATAAAATCCATGGCACAAACTTGGCAAACACAGCAAGGCCCCTACTGCGTGGGCAGTTCGGGATCTGCAACATAAGCCTCCAAATAGGTCTTTGAGTCAAGCCACAGATGGTGTGACAGCTCCAGCGCCGCCAACTGACCAGCTTTGTGCCCAATGTAAAATGTAAATAACCGTCTCTGTGATGACCAGAGAGTCCTTCTTTGGAATTCAAATGTACTGTGGCCCACGTAGCAACATGATCATCAGTGCTTTGTGAATATAATGGAAAAATTTTGTAATTGAAAAGTTCCAAATCAGTAGTCATTATTTTACTACTGTGAAAACAACTGAAAATTGTTCCAGACACTTGGAAAGTAGAAAAAAATTCAAGTGTGCCAAGCACCCTACACTCTAAAGTCAGGTGATAGAACACACTGAGATATTATAAAATCAGTCTGACAGCATTTGCCCCGTGTGTCTGCCACATACCAGATACACGAGGGAAAGTGAAGGGAATTATCCTGGAGACTCTGAAGTTCATCTGTCCCTTGGGCATTTTCTCCAGTGGTAACTGTGGGAAATGTTCCTGGGCTGGTTGGCAGAAGATACCCTGCACTGCCATTGAGCATGTTCTCTGATGTATCTGGGGTTATCACCCACTGGGAGGATCAAATGGGTGATGATTGATTCCTTCAAAGGAAAGTGTAAGAAAAAAGAAAAAAACTGAGCTTGTGGTATCATAAGTTAAAAAACAGACAAGACAGAATCACTCCTAAAAACATGAGGGATATGTGTGGGTATTAGAATTTGTAAAGCAATGGGCCCCATGTGGAGATTTGTGAGAAGAAAATAAAAATTGGGGCTTTCGACTACAGCGACATGAAGGTGAGAACTGTGACAATGGGAGCATGTGGAAATGATATCGTTTCATCAAGTTATTCAAATGTGACTTTTCCTTCATCCCATTATTGCTTAAGACCTCAAAGGTAGAGAAAACTTCAAGGTCAAGTGCCTGCACACACCTTTAGGGAGATGGTAGGTCCCACATGCAGGCCGTGCTGTGAGATTAGGAAATCGGTTTTCATCTGTCATGCACATCCAAGCTGCACCATGGGAAGATTGATGAGAATGACAGCCAGTAAATAACTGTTTAGAGAACACTGTTAGGGTGCTGCATGAAGTGGGGGTGGCAGTGGAGGGTGGTTGGGGAGACCCTACAAGGATGGAAAGGAGGATGCTTCTCTAAAATGGAGGGGGGGCTTCAGGACAGAGGGCTTGACAGTTCTGAAGTTTTAAGGACCTGACTCCATCCTGGAAAGTCTGAACGTGAGAGGTGGTAGCTAAAAGACGATTTTCCCTGAAATGTAGAGTCAGGGATTCCCCTGAAAGTAGGGTCGAGGATCTATATTTCCTCTGAAAGTGGGGCAAAGGTATTAGATGAGAGTCAGGCTTGAGCATCCCTACTGAAGCCGGAGGAGAGAAGGCACACAGCAGAGTGGTAAAATGCTGAAAGGCAGAGGGCCCATGGGCAAGTCATGAACAACCAGCACGAAGAGACAAGAGACAGCAGGCAGCACTCTCCAAAGGATACACAAAACATATCATGACAAAAAAGAAAATCAGCATTTGGCATCGTCTACATCTCATGATCACTGCACCAGTTATCAATTCATTGCCGCTCAGCCCCAAATGCACCCTTCTATATACGCTCTGTGATGAACAATGAAATCCTTTAAGCATTTCTCCTTCAAAATGAGAATAATGTTAACCTTTTTCGGTACAGGGTGCTGGAGGGACATTGCAGGAGGAATAGGCTGTCCTGCAGTTTCCACCAAGGGTTGAGGTGGGAGGTGTGGGTGTGAGGTCATCTAGTAGCACACTGGCCCCAGCCATGGGCCCTGAATGCTGTACCTCTTCAGCCTTGCAGCCTTACCAGGAGATAATCTTTCTGCAGCCCTCCAGACCTGCAAACCAGAGCTCTACTCAGCCCACACACTCCAAAGGCCTCCTGCTTATATCTGCACCAGGACTCCCACTACAAGCCCACACCCCTGCTGCGGATCTCCTGCCATCCTGCCTGCACTGCACAACGTTGCCTATTTCTTGCCAGCAACTCCCACTCCAGGTCTAAACTGGACAAACAGGAAGATTTTTGCCATCTGATGAGCTGAACCAGTCCTTCTCCTGCAGGAAGGTCTGAAGCATTCCAAGGTTTTCCATCCTTGGGTACTCTCCCTCAGCCTTAGGGTACCATATAATTTCCTTTTATCTTATACTCTTTCATCATATTCAAAAATTCTTTCTGTTGAATTTCCTCTGTTTAACCTACTGTATAGTTTCTATCTCCCAGACCCAGATTGCTACTGTCAACAATACAATGCTATAATTCTACAAATCAGGTAAAACCTTCTGCCTTTTACCTCTGTCTTCATCTTAATCCCTTCCCAACTCTGGAGGGTCAAATGAGCCCAATGAGGGGAAGTGGGGAGGATGGTGGAAAACAGAAGGAAAGCTGATGAAATAAAAAACACATGCACTCTGCCCCACTTCAGGCTTCTGGAATCACTGCAGGCCTGATTCAATTCAATATACCATCAAATTATCTTATTCTGAGATGAGGATTTCACAGAACTGTTAGAATTGTACTCTGCTAACCTGTAGGCTACCTTAAATGTGTCATTTTCACCACTACGTCTTTTCAACTGTTAGCAAAGAAGATTGTCAATTCTCAGTAACACATATTTTAGTATTTTTGAGAGAACTATTATGGTTAAGGACCAAAGAAAGTAGAAAGAAAAGATAACCAATATTTAGTCAGAAAAAAGCAAACATATCCAGAAGTAGGAGTCTTAAAATGAACCAAATTCAAGTGAATTTTTAAAATTCAATCCCGAAGTGAAATTATAATAAATATATATTTTTCAGAGTACAAAATTTATTAAGCAGAGGGTATCCCCCGACAAAGTGTTATTAGACTTAGGCTATCCTGTGGTCCCGAACCCTTTTCCTGAAATTTCAATTTCCTTTGCAGCATCCCTGAAGCTTTTTTTTTTTTTTTAAACAATCAGGAACAAGGAGCCCATTCCCTCCCAAAGGGAGCTCAGCCCGGTTTCAGAGAGCATAAATGTTCAGAAAAAGCTTCCTTTAACTGAATCAAGAGAAGCACAAAAAGGTAAAGTCCCTTTTCCTTGGCTTAATTTAGTGTTTTCCCACTGTCCTAGTCACTCTCCTCTAAATTCCCAGCAGTTATAATGTCTTTTTCTTATTTTCTTTATATATCTTCCTCTATATGTAATGAGAAACTTATACTATGGTTGGCACACTATATGGGCTACACGGCAGAACAGAGCCAGACTGTCATGTACCAGGCTCAATAAATCTACTTCAATGAGAAAAACTGAATTACTGCTCACACTCTACTCATGTTCCCTGGGCAAACCCATTAGCTTTGGATGGTTTCAACTACCACAGATATGATCCCCTAGTGCCTGGTCCCTATCACCAGCTCAGGCCTCTTCCCAAGCTCCTGATGCAATTGCCCTATTACCTGCTCATCGTCACTCCTGGGTATCCCAGAAATGCCTCAAACTTGATAGGCTAAACAGGAAAATCTCCATTTTTTCCTAGAAATGTGCTCCTGCTATATTCTCCATCTCCATTAAGAGATCTACCACTGACCCAGACACACTAGCTTGAATGCACCATACAAAGGCAAACGTTAATCATATGTTTTCTCTTTGTCACTCTCTAAATATCTCTAATAAGTATTCTTTTCCCCCTCCCACACCGTTTCATGATACTCTTCATATTGTTTCCTTTGTCTCTCCTATTAACCCCCCATCTCATTATTTCCTGCTCCTCATTCAATAATTAACCCAGGCATCATCTCTTCCAGGAAGCTCAGAGGAGCACAAGGTCAAGATACTATCAAAGCACAAAATACAAATATGGATAACTTGATGGTTTGTCTACCATATCCCCTTCCAAACCGTCCTTCCCTGAAATAAATTTACAACACCCACTTCTCTCACCTCACCCTAAAATGCATTTGATTTCTTCTTTGATCTTGGACTTATTCTTTTTGTCTTTTCTTTTCCAAGCATTTCCTAAGACTGGCATTATTGGCTGAGTAATATTCCACTGTGTATGTGTATGTATGCATATGTGTGTGTGTATATATATGCATATATATATACACACACACATATGCATACATACACACAAATATATACATACACACACACCAAATCTTCTTTATCCATTCATCTGTTGATGGACATTTAGGTTGCTTCCATGTCTTGGCTATTGTAAATAGTGCTTCTATGAACATTGGGGTGCATGTATCTTTTCTTTTTCTAAATTAATTTTTATTGGAGTATAGTTGATTTACAATGTTGTGTCCATCTCTGCTGTGCAGCAAAGTGAATCAGTTATACATATACATATATCCACTCTTGAAGAGACCAATAGGGATTAATCTCCAAAATATACAAACAGCTCATGCAGCTCAATATCAAAAAACACAAACAGCCCAATCAAAAAATGGGAGAAAGATCTAAATAGACATTTATCCAAAGAAGACATACAGATGGCCAAGCAGCACATGAAAAGATGCTCCACATCACTAATTATTAGAGAAATGCATTTTTTTTTCGAATTAGAGTTTTCTCTGGATATATGCCCAGGAGTGGGATGGCTGGATCATATGGTAACTCTATTTTTAATTTTTTTAAGGAACCTCCATACTGTTTTCCACACTGGCTGCACCAATTTACATTCCCACCAACAATATAGGAGGGCTCCCTTTTCTCCATATCCTCTCCAGCATTTATTATTTGTAGACTTTTTGATGATGGCCATTCTGACCAGTGTGAGGTGGTACCTCATCATAGTTTTGATTTGCATTTCTCTAATAATTAGTGAAGTTGGGCATCTGTTCATGTGCCTAGTGGGCATCTGTATGTCTTCTTTGGAGAAAAGTGTATTTAGGTCTTCTGCCCAGTTTTTGATTGGGTTGTTTGTGTTTTTTGTTATTGACTTGTGTGAGCTGTTTGTATATTTTGGAGATTAATCCCTTTCAGTCTTATCATTTGCAAATATTTTCTCCCAGTCCGTAGGTGGTCTTTTTTTTTTTTTTTCCAGTACACGGGCCTCTCACTGTTGTGGCCTCTCCCGTTGCGGAGCACAGGCTCTGGACACACAGGCTCAGCGGCCATGGCTCATGGGCCCAGCCGCTCCACGGCACGTGGGATCTTCCCGGACCGGGGCACGAACCTGTGTCCCCTGCACCGGTAGGGGGACTCTCAACCACTGTGCCACCAGGGAAGCCCTGTAGGTGGTCTTTTTGTTTTGTTTATGGTTTCCTTTGCTATGCAAAAGCTTGATTAGGTTCCCTTTGTTTATTTTTGCTTTTATTTCTATTGCCTTGAGAGGCTAACCTCAGAAAACATTGGTACAATATATGTCAGAGAATGTATTGTCTATGTTCTTTTCTAGGAGTTTTATAGTGTTATATCTTATATTGAAGTTTTTACACCATTTTGAGTTTTTCTGTGTGTGTATAGTGTGAGGGAGTGTTGTAACTTCATTGATTTACATGCAGGTGTCCAACTTTCCCAACACCACTTACTGAAGAGACTGTCTTTTCTCCATTGTATATTCTTGCCTCCTTTGTTGAAGATTAATTGATGGTAGATGTGTGGGTTTATTTCTGGGCTCTCTATTCTGTTCAATTGATCCATATGTCTGTTTTTGTGCTAATACCACGCTGTTTTGATTATGTTAGATTTGTAGTTTTGTCTGAATTCTGGGAGGGTTATGCCTCCAGATTTGTTCTTTTACCTCAGGATTACTTTGGCAATTCTGGGTCTTTTATGGTTCCATATAACTTTTAGGATTATTTGCCCTAGTTCTATGAAAAATGTCATGGGTAATTTGATAGGGATCACATTAAATCTGTAGATTGCTTTGGGTAGTATTAGCCCTGCATTTCTTGAACTTCTCTGACCTTTTCAACATTTTTATTTTTTTACAGTTTGAGTTTATGAAACATTTATTTAACACCTAGAATATGCTAGGCACCATCCTAGGTAATGGTTCATGTATATCCTGACCAAACACTAAAATAAAATATTACACTCTGAAACAGACTACTGTACCATAGTTTTAGTTTAAAAACTGTATACAATTTTTTAAATTTTTATTGGAATGTAGTTGCTTTACAATATTGTGGTAGTTTTTGCTGTACAGCAAAGTGAATCAGTTATATGTATACATATATTCCTCTTTTTTGGATTTCCTTCCCATTTAGGCTAAAAGTTGGTATACAACTTTTAAAATGTGCCATCTGATTTATTTCAATTCCACAAACATTTGAATCCCCCATTATGTGCAAGGTACCATGCTAGGCCCTGCACTTCTTCCTTGAGCCTCCATATTTTTTGGTACAAAGACAGGCTGAAAGTATTTCTGTTGATATGATTAACACATAGTAAACCCAAACATAGGTTTAAATAACATGAAAAAGATTCACAGTTTTCACTCAAAATTTTTTCAATCTGATGATGGAGATGAAGACACAAATAACAGCTAAATAAGACAAACTTATACAGGTGCTATATTATGACATATAGAAGTAGCTATGGAAAGGAAACAGATGAATTTTATTTAAATAATCAAGAAAGTCTTCCTAAAGCAAGTGATATTTGAAATGGGCCTCCAAGGTTGAAAAGGATAAGTTGGTAGAAGTAAAAGCTTCCAGGCAAAAGGAATGAAATAAATACAAGCTCATGATCTTGAAAGTATTTGGGACAAGTGGATAGACTAGGAGGAAGAGACACCCTTATAGTCACCCAAACTCCAGCACTTCATATCATAAATCTATATTTTATTCATCTTTGGGTACCTGAAACCTCTCACATATCTAGCACCCTCCCCACAGTAAATGGTGAAGGGAAGTAAGCAAGGGGGGAGGGGGAGGGAAGGAAGTAGAGAGAGAGGGTAAGCATCGATCAGAACAGATATCTTAGAAATGAGGATCTTGTTTGACTCCTGGTTCAAACAAATCACCTTGCAAAAGAAAAAAAGAAAAGAAAAGGAGTACCTAAGAAATATGAACACTAACTATATACAATGATTTTTTTAATTCTTAATTTTTATGTGTGATAATACTATTGTGGTTATGTTTTAAAAGTCCTTATCTTAAAGAGGTTCATGTTGAAGTATCTGTAGATGAAATAATACAATGTTGGGTAGTACTTCAAAATAATCCAGTGGTGGAGGGCAAAAGGGGACTGAGAGAATAAATGAAACTCTCTTGGTCATGTATCAGTGACTGTTGAAAATAGTTGATGAATACATGGAGGTTCACAATCTATTTTCTTTACTTATGTATAAGTTTGAAATTTTATACACAAATGTCAACAAAAATAATAAATGTCTTTAGAAGACCTTTGATTTTAAACGTTCTACAGTAAGTTCTATAGTAAAATAAGAATTTCACTATGAAAAAAATTTTTTTTTTTTTTTTTTTTTTTTGCCATACGCGGGCCTCTCACTGTTGTGGCCTCTCTCGTTGCGGAGCACAGGCTCCGGATGCGCAGGCTCAGTGGCCATGGCTCACGGGTCCAGCCACTCCACGGCATGTGGGATACTCCCGGACCGGGGCACAAACCCACGTCCCCTGCATCGGCAGGTGGACTCTCAACCACTGTGTCACCAGGGAAGCCCAGAAAAACTATTTCTTATATAAATGATACCAGCAGACTTTACCCTTACCTGCACTATTTTATGAGAATATTTTCATGTATTTTTTACATAATAAACATTTAATTTTAGAAAATAAAATACCCAATCTGAAGCTGATTATCATATCACCTTTTCTCCAAAATATTCCTCTACCTTCTTTACATATATTTTAAATTCATAACCAAATTATATTTTGGCCATAGTCAATAACATTTACTTAATAAATATTTATTCAACACCTTCTACTTGCCAAGTACCTGCACCACGTATGAATAAGACATAGCTCCTATCGTTAAAGAATCCATCACGCAATGGAAGAGCTTAGTGTCTATTGGTCAATTATAGATATACTTATTTTAAGGGCTGGATTGAGCATGCCCTTAGACTCTTACCACTGTAACCTGAAAAGATGGTTAATAGAGGTTAGTTATCAGAATCAAATCAATGTCATCTTTTAGTGAAACTCATTGGTAGCGGTCAATCAGTTATCTAGAGAAACTTCTGAAAGCATATACAAGGTAATTTCAACCTATAAAGTATAGTTTAATGACCATTAAAGATATATTTTAGAAACATTTAGGATATTTCTTAGTTTGCTTTTGTGTAAAAGGTGATATTTTAGGTCCAACTAACTCAAGTAGACATCTATACAAGGACCAAAAATCAAATAGTGAAGAATGTTACTTTCCTAATTTAATTTTAATGGCTTTGGAAAAGTTCATGGTTTTAGTTCAAGTACAATTGAGGGGAAATTTTTCCACAGTCTTTCTAAAAGAACGAATAAAAATAAAGCCTATTAAAACTCTATTGTGCTAGTTATTCCAAATTCTATATACAGAATTTAACAGTATGTCCCTGGCTCCCTGTCTGCCTTTCCCCTCCTTAGGAAAAAATAGCCAGGGGTGTTTTAGGTTAAAAAGCATGTCCTACAGCTTGTTAATCTGCAGGCACCACAATTCAGAGTGATTCATTGCAGCCATGAATAAGGAATGTCACTGAAATAGTGATATGGCCTGAACCACTTTAGAAATTAATGGACTGACTGTAATATACTGATGCCTCTTTCATGCATCTATAATTGGAGTGCCAATTTATTTCCAATCATTTCAAGCACTGTAATTAGAGAGCATCATCTTTGCCTGTTTAACATTCATACGGGAAGCTGTCACATGAATGCTGGCCAGGGACCAATATTTTGTAACTGAGGTACATGAACAAAATATAAGGAAATATAAAAAGGTCTGGTTTGTTTTTTAGGCCTGAGCTTTGGCCAAGGTGGGCAGAATTCCATGAGGCAGAAAAGCTGCTGATGGATTTTTAAATCACAAAAGTTTCTTTTAAAAGTATCATCATTCAACATGTGGTGAGAAGAAAAACAAAGAATGACAACAGGCGATTGTTGTTGCACAGATTCAATGATGACATTTCAATAGGCATCCCTTGAGCATGTGCTATGCGCCAGGCATTCTGCTAGACATGTGAGATATTGAGATTAAAATGAAACAACGCCCAAAAACACACATTCAGAAAGATGTTAAAAGAGTGAGGGGTGGTTATACACTGCACATCAGGAGGGTACTTTTAAAATGGTATCTGCTGGATACTATTGTTTTCATTTCAAGCCTGCTGATGCAAAGGTGTATTCTGCATAAAATTTTACTAAAATTTTCTCATACTTCCGGAAACCAAAAATAGTTTGTATTTCCGGTTCAAACAAAGTTTTAACAAAAGAAATACTTAGACCTACATATGAGCACTGCTGCCAGCTTAAGTGTCCCCTCATCTGCTCCCATAATCACATCCTGTCTTAACCTCTGTTAAAACACTTATATCATCATATTATCTCCACTTCACATAAAGCAAGGCAAGGAACATGGCTTAATATCAGTGCCAATCAGAGGACTAGGCTCATACGAGGAACTCAATAATTATTTTTCCAAAAACGGAATTAACAAGTGCATGGATGAAATTCCCTTTCATAACACCAGTCACATTTATCAGCTCCTTTCCATCCCATTTCTACCACTTAGGCAAGATATTCAGCCTAAATGACCTCCAATCTCTACCTAGACCATAGTGAAAGATTAAGTCTTCCCAAAACACCTTTATGTGTGCCACAAAACTTTCTCCATATCTTTTGATTACTCTCCATTGCATGAAAAATAAAATATCTCCTTAGCCTTTTATTCTGAGCCCTCCACCACCTTGTAAATCCACCTCTGTAAACTTATTCCTGATATTATAGAATAAATGTTCTGAAAAAAGAAATGAACGTGTTATTTTTTTTTTTTTTTTTTTTTTTTTTTTTTTTTTTTTTTTGCGGTAGGCGGGCCTCTCACTGTTGTGGCCTCTCCCCTTGCAGAGCACAGGCTCCGGATGCGCAGGCTCAGCAGCCATGGCTCACGGGCCTAGCCGCTCTGCGGCATGTGGGATCTTCCCAGACCGGGGCACGAACCCGTGTCCCCTGCATCGGCAGGCGGACTCTCAACCACTGCGCCACCAGGGAAGCCCTGAACGTGTTATTTTTTGAGTTATTTGCAAAACTTAAACTTCAATTCATCAAATATTTAGTACAAATTTAAGTGCCAGTTTTTATACTCATTATGAAATTATAATTATGGGAATTTTATGGGTACATAAAAATTATAATAATGATAGCTACTTGAACAGTGAGTTAGAAAATAATTATATGCTATTAAATCAATAAGGAAAGAGAAAGCTTATAGGAGAGGGTATGAAATAGAAGAGTTTGCCAGAGGATAGGAAGAATGGGGAAAAACAAAATTTTAACCATACTGCATAACCAAAGCTCTCATTTCTCCCTAGGAACAGTAAAATTGACGAAGCACTCTGGGCCCAATCACGGCTACTGAAAAGACAGTACAACCTTTCTTTTGAACTTGGCTGGTAATCATCAATTGTGTGAGCCATTAACATTGACTAGGTAGTGGTAGATTTATATGGGTAATTGAAACAGTGATTGTTGACATCAATGTATATGAGGAATTTTATTATTACTATTAATAAAGCACAATGGTAATTATGAAGTATGATTAATATGAGTACATCTATTATTGAACTAATACTGATGGTCTAATTAGAAAAGCAAGTCTGAAGTTTTACATTTGCTATTTGAAGGGAAGAGAAAGTAAAATAACAGTTATTTAGCCCACAGTGTGGGTCCCCAACTCTGTTACATACTTTGTATACATTATTTCACTTTATCTCACAAAAACCCTGAAGTCAGTATTATTATCAGAGATGAATAAGAGAGCTCAGTAAAGTTAAATAATTTGCCCAAGGTCAATCTGCTAGTAGATTCAAAGCTGGGATTTGAACTTAAGTCTCTCAGAAGCCAAAGTTACATGTCTCTCATCTCACTAAAATTGGGAGAAAATGAAAAGCAACTGAGGAAAGAATTATAAAATAGAATATGAACACTTCACATCTCATGCAATAGTAAGTTTTAGGAGGTAAATATTTTATAGAGAGTAACCTTCATGTGGACCATGTATCCACTGACACCACCACTGAAGTGTTTGACTGTTCTACTGAAAACAGCTGGCCACTCTAAATGAATGCTGGTAAAGAAGAACTATCAATGAAGAAAGGGCAATCGTTGATTAGATGTGGATGTGAGTGTGAATGTTCCTGTGGATAAAAGCAAGTAAAAACAAACAAACAAGCAAACAGTTGTTAAAAATCGAATTCTAAATACTAAGCCCTCTTCTTCAAGGTTTTGCATTCCTTTTAAAAAATAGATTTTTTACTTTTCTTACTTGACATGTACACATTAGATATTTTAATTTTCCAAAACAGAGATGAATAGAGCACAGAGCATCTTTGACACGAAGACACCATGTGAAAAAAGAAAAAGTTAATAATTACTTGTATTTTGAAAAAGTATTTAAAAGTGGTAGCTCTTGTGTTCACTAGAAAAAAAATTTACTTGAAACAATCTTTATTTTGAAAGTACCATGGACTGGGAGACATGGAATACCCTTAACTGATATCCCACCAAGATGCCTATTATGTCTCTCATGCCATGTTGTTAACATGACATGGTAATATCAGCGAATGAATAAATAAAGACCACATTTAGAGTATTAATTAACATATTTATACCCAAGTGGACTACAAATACGTCTGTTTCGTTCTTTGCTGGTCAATTTTTTTTTAATCAATCACTGGAAAAAAAAATCCGGAAGACAAGATTATCAAATCAAATTAGGAGAATGCTACTGAGGACAATAGAATTAAACATCTCAGCAGCCTTGTAAAATGGGCCAAATTACCATGATGAAATTTAATGAAGATAAACAATCCACTGAGACTCTAAAAATCAAATACACAAGTACATGATGATTAAAATATTAAGTAATTGCCATTTATGTACAAAAGGCCTAGACAGAAGTTCAGTATGAATCAATATTGTGATATCAAAACACATAATTTAATCTCAGACTTTAATACTGGAAGTGTAATATCCAAATAAGAAATGAAAATCCCCCTATGCTTTGTGCTGATCACATATTAAGTATTGTTTCAGTTACAGACAAAAAAATTAAGTGAGGCACACTGAAAACAACACCTAGAAATATGGTCGAAGGACAAATAATTGAAAATGCCCAAGAAAAATACTAAAACTGTTCTCACATATTAGAAATACTATAACATAGATGCTACATTCCCCAATAGTAGAAAGCAGACCTAAGACTAAAGAAGATATGAAGTGAAATTTGGACACCTCACATTCTCATGCAATAGTAAATTTGAGGAGTAAAATATTTTATAGACAGGAACTTTGAAAGGAACAACTCCATGTGGACCATGTATCAACTGACACTAGCAAGACAAAGGAACACATTTCACCAGACCGTATCCAAAGAAGTGAATTCCCAGGCATCAGCACAGCAGGACAACCCCAGGTTTCCCTCACATGGGCAACACCTGCTGTAGTAAGCTGACCCCATAGTGGAGAGCAGCCCTGAGTAAACTATTTCTGCAGGTAGGCAGGAGGTCTGTGCATTCTACAGCTTCCTTACCCCATTCTCAGGCCTGTTCTAACATCCCAGCTTCTCAGTACTGCTTCTAATACTATTTTACCAGACCTTAAACTATTTGAGTTTTATCAAAGCCTAACTGATATGAAGAAAGAGAAATACCCAACTCCAGCCAACTCCAGCCATTCTGATCCAACGAAGTGGAGGAAAACAGAAGTTTACAACGCAAGAGCACAGGTTCATTAAAAGACTGAGACTTAGGGCTTCCCTGGTGGTGCAGTGGTTGAGAGTCTGCCTGCCGATGCAGGGGACATGGGTTCGTGACCTGGTCCAGGAGGATCCCACAGGCCGCGGAGCAGCTAGGCCCATGAGCGGCTAGGCCCGTGAGCCATGGTTGCTGAGCCTACACATCCAGAGCCTGTGCTCCACAATGGGAGAGGCCACAGCAGTGAGAGGCTTGCATACCACACACACAAAAAAAGACTGAAACTTAATCATAGTACTATAGATTGCTTCTTCTCACCCACATCTTACCACAATATTATTAAAGGCCAATTTTCTACAGGTCCTTTCACCCAGTACATTATGCTTGGCTTTCAACAAAAAATTACAAAGCCTACTAAAAGGCAAAAAGGCACAGTTTGAAGAGAAAGAGCAAGCATCAGAACCAGATACAGACATGGCAGGGATGCTGGAATTATTAGACCAGGAATTAAAAATAACTATAATTAATATACTAATGGCTTTAATGGATAAAGTAGACCAAGTGCAATGGCAGAAAGGCAATATAAGCAGAGAAATGGAATTTCTAAAATGAATTAAAAAATGCTGGAGATCAACAACACTGTAACAGAAATAAAGAATAACTTTGATGGGCTCATTAGTAGACTGAGTATGGCAGAGAAAGAATTTCTACCTTGAGAATATGTCAATAGAAAACTTCCAAAACAGAAAAGCAAAGAAAAAAGACTGAGAAAAAAAGAACAGAATATTCCAAAACTGTGGGACAAACATAAAATGTGTAACATACACATAATGGGAAAGAAAGACATAAAATAAATATTTGAAGAAATGATGACTGAGAATTTCCCCCAATCAATGTCAGACACCAAACTAAAGATCAAGAACATTACAGAACACCAAGTAAGGTAAATGCAAAAACAAACAAACAAACAAACAAAAAACACTACAACTAAGCATATCATATTCAAACTGCAGAAAATCTAAGATAAAGAAGAAATCTTGGGAGAAGCCAAAGGGGAAAAACATCTTATCCATAGAGGAGCAAAGATAATAATCATATCCAATTTCTCCTCAGAAACCATGCAACCAAGAAAAGCAAAGTGAAATATTTAAAGTTTTGAGAGAAAAAACAGCCTAGAATTACGTATCCTGTGAAATTATCCTTTCAAAGTGAAAGATAAATGAAGTCTTTCTCAGATAAACAAAATTTGGAGGAATTTGTTGCCAGTGGACCTGCCTTGCAGAAAAAGTCAAAAGAAGTCCTTTAGAGAGGAGAAAAATAATATAGTTCAGAAATTTGGATATACATAAAGAAAGGAAGACCACTGAAGAAAGAATAAGTGAAGATAAAATAAGAACTTTTCTTTTTTATTCTTAATTGATGTAATGTGTAACAGTTTGTTCAAAATAATAATGGCAATACATTAGAAAATATATACAAATATATGTTATGTATAAGTGAAATGAATGACGGCAATGACACAAGGAAAAGGAGGAATGGATTAGAAATATTTTGTTATTATAATGTACTACTTGTGAAGCAGTATAGTATTAGTTATTAAAAGTGAACTTGGATTACTTGTAAATGTGTTTTGCAAACTCTAGAGCAACCATTAAAAAAAAGAAAAGTATAATTGGTGTGAAAAGAAAAGAGAAAATAAAAGTATATAAACTACTCAATTAAAACCTGAAAAGGAACAAAAAGAGTGGAAAACAAAATAGGAACAAAAAACAAGAGCAATGAATAGAGAATAGTAACAAATATGGTTGTAATTAATTCAACTATATCAGTCATCACTTCAAATATCAATGTTCCTAATACACCAATGAAAAAATAAAGATTGTCACAGTGGGTCAAAAAACAAGACCCAACTATATGTTGTCTACAGGAAATCCTCTTTAAACATAAAGAAACATAGAGGTTAAAAGGAGAGATAGAGAAAGATATACCATGTGAACACTAATCAAAGGAAACCTAGAGGGCTTCCCTGGTGGTGCAGTGGTTGAGAGTCTGCCTGCTGATGCAGGGGACACGGGTTCATGCCCCGGTCCGGGAAGATCCCACATGCTGTGGAGTGGCTGGGCTCGTGAGCCATGGCCACTGAGGCTGCGCATCCAGAGCCTGTGCTCCGCAACGGGAGAGGCCACAACAGTGAGAGGCCCGTGTACCGAAAAAAAAAAAAAAAACTTCAGAGAAAAGAAAGCTATCAGGGATTAAAAAAATGGTATTACTTAATGATAAAAGGGGTCAATTCTCCAAAAAAGTATAACAATTCTTTATATGTATGTGCCTAACAACAAAGCGTCAAAATACATGAGGCAAAAACTAATAGAACTGCAAGGAGAAATAGATGAATTCACTACTATAGCTGGAAATTCACCCTATATCAGAAATGTACCAATCCATTAGTCAGAAAATAAGTAAAGATATAGTTGAACTCAACAGCATCCTCGATCAACTAGATATCATTGACATCTACAGACTATTTCATTTAACAATAGCAAAGTACACATTCTTCTCAAGCTTATATGGAACATCACCAAGATAGACCACATTCTGAGTCATAAAAAGCACTTGGAGATTAAACAACACACTTCTAAACAACATGAGTGAAAGATGAAAAAAAGATGAAAAAAAAAAGAAAAATTAAGAAATATTTTGAACTAAGTGAAAATGAGAATACAATGTGTCAGAATTAGTGAGATGCAGTGCAAACAGGGCTTAGAGGGAAACTTACAGTATTGAATGTATATATTAGAAAAGAAGAAAGATTTAAAATTAACCATCCAAGCTTCTACACTAGGAAACTAGAAAAGAACAAATTAAATCCAAAATAAGCAAAAGAAAAGAAATAATGTAAATTAAATCAGAAATCAATGAATTTGAAAACAGGAAATAAATAGAAAAAAGTCAACAAATCCAAATGCTTGGTCTTTGAAAAGATCAATAACATTGATAAGCTTCTAGACAGACTAAGAAAAAAAAGGAGAAAGAAAATACAAATTACTAATATCAGAAATGAAAGAAGTAACATCACTACAGATCTCATGGACATTAAAAGAACAATCAATAAATACTATGAACAACTCTTGGCCCACAAAATTGATAACATAGATAAAATGGACCAGCTTCTGAAAAAACACCATCTGTCAAATTCACACAAGAAGAAATAGACAATCTGAATATGTCTATATCCATTAAAGAAACTGTACCAATAATTAACAACCTTCAAAAACAGAAAGCACCCTACGTGTTCACTGGTGAATTCTACCAAATATTTAAGGAAGAAACTACATCAATTTTCTATAATCTCTCTCAGAAGATAGAGGGAGAGGAAATATTTCCTAACTCTTTCTATGAAGCCAGAATTATCCTAAATCAAACCCAAAAAAAGATATTACAAAAAAAAATTACACATCAATATTTCTCATAAATATAGATGTAAAAATCCTCATCAAAATATTATCAAATAAAATCCAACAGTGTATAAAAAGAATTATACAACACGACTAAGTAGGATTTATCCCAGTTATGCTAGGTGGGTTCAACATTTGAAAATCAATGTAATCATCACATCAAAAGGCTACAGAAGAAAAATCATTTGGTCATATCAACAGATACAGAAAAATCATCTGACAAAATCCAGCACCCATCCAAGATAAAAACTGTCAATATCTTCCTCGATTTGATAAAGGATATCTACAAAAATCCTACACCTAATAACATACTTAATGTGAGAAACTTGATGATCAGGAATAAGGCAAGGATATCCCCTCATCACTGCTTTTCAACATCATACTGGAAATTCTAGTTAATGTAATTATGCACTGTGCAATTATGGATGGGAAATAAAAGATGTACATACTGGGAAGGATAAAACTATATTTATTCACAGATGATGTAACCATGTATATATAGAAAGCTCGAAAGAATCAACAAGAACATTCCTACAACCAATATGCAATTATCACAAGGTTGAAGGATTCAAGGTTAATATACCAAAATCAATCACTTCCCAATAAGCTATCAAAGAAAAAGTGGAATTTGAAATTTAAAACAGAATTTGAAATTTAAAATAGAAAGGTAAAAAACTCTACTGAAAAAAGTCCAAGAACTAAATACAGTCAACCCTCCATATCCATATGTTCCACATCCACAGATTCTACCAACTATGGTTCAAAAATATCCAAAAAAAATTCCAGAAAGTTCCAAAAAGCAAAACTTGAATATGCTACACTGGCAACTATTTACATATCATCTACATTGTATTTACAACTATTTACATAGCATTTATATTGTATTTAGTACAAGTAATCTAGAAATGATTTAAAGTAAACAAGGAGGATGTGCATAGGTTATATGCAAATACTACACCTTTTTAAGGGACTTGAGTATACCCCAAATCCACAGATTTTGGTATCCTGGAACCAATCCCCAACAGATACCATGGGACAACTGTAAATGGAGAGATATTCCATGTTCATGGATAGGAAAATTCAATATCATAAAGATGCCAGTTCTTCCCAACTTGATCTATAGATTCAATGTAATCCAAATCAAATCTCAGTAAACTATTTTGTGGATATCAACAAACTATTCCTAAAGTTTATATAGAAAGGCAAAAGACCCAAAACAGTCAACATGATATCAAAGGAGAAGAACATAGTAGAACAGGCACTACCCAACATCAAGACTTACTATAAAGCTACAGTAATCAAGAAAGTGTGGTAATAGCAAAAGAACAGACAAATAGATCAGAAGAGAGACACCCAGAAATAGACCCACATACATATAGTAGACTGACCTTTGACAAAGCAGCAAACTCAGTAAGATGCAGAACAGACGGTCTTCAACAACTGGTATTGGAACATTTGGAAATTCACATTAAAAAAAATTTAAAAAAAAAAACCTAAACTACTGGCCCTGAACCAAGATGGCAGAGTAGAAGCATGTGCTCTCACTCCCTCTTGCAATAACACCAGAATCACAACTAGCTGCTGGACAATCATCAACAGGAGGACACTGGAACTCAGCAAAAAAGATACCCCACATCCAAAGACAAAGGAGAAGCCACAATGAGATGTTAGGTGGGGCGCAAGCAGAGTAAAATCAAATCCCATAACTGTTGGGTGGGTGACTCACAGGATGGAGAACACTTATACCACAGAAGTTCACCCACTGGAGTGAAGGTTCTGAGCCCCAAGTCAGGCTTCCCAACCTGGGAGTCTGGAAACGGGAGGAGGAATTCCTAGAGAATCAGACTTTGAAGGCTACTGGGTTTTGACTGCAGGACTTTGACAGGACTGGGGGAAACAGAGACTCCCTCTGGGAGGGCACATACAAAGTAGTGTGTGCATCAGGACCCAGGGGAAGGGGCAGTGACCCCAAGGGAGATTGAACCAGACCTACCTGACAGTGTTGGAGGGTCTCCTACAGAGGCAGGGGGTGGCAGTGCCTCACTGTGGGGAAAAGGACACTGGCAGAAGAAGTTCCAGGAAGTACTCCTTGGAGTAAGCCATCCCAGAATCTGCCATTAGCCCCAGCAAAGAGCCCAGGTAGTCTCCAGTGTGGGGTTGGCTCAGGCCAAACAACCAACAGGGAGGGAACCCAGCCCCAGCCCCACCCCTAAGCAGTCAAGCAGATAAAAGTTTTACTGAGCTCTGCCCACCAGAGCAACAGTCAGCTCTACCCACCACCAGTCCCTCCCATCAGGAAACTTGCACAAGCCTCTTAGATAGCCACATCCACCAGAGGGCAGACAGCAGAAGCAAGAAGAAATACAACCCTGCAGCCTGTGGAACAAAAACCACATTCACAGAAAGATAGACAAGATGAAAAGACAGAGGGTTATGTACCAGATGAAGGAAAAAAGATAAAACCCCAGAAAAACAACTAAATGAAGTGGAGATAGGCAACCTTCCAGAAAAATAATTCAGAATAATGATAGTGAAGATGATCCAGGGCCTTGGAAAAAGAATGGAGGCAAAGATCGAGAAGATGCAAGAAATGTTTAAGAAACACCTAGAGGAATTAAAGAACAAACAAACAGAGATGAACAACACAATAACTGAAATGAAAACTACACTAGAAGGAATCAATAGCAGAATAACTGAGGCAGAAGAACGGATAAGTGACCTGGAAGACAGAATGGTGGAATTCACTGCTGCAGAACAGAATAAAGAAAAAAAAAATGAAAAGAAATGAAGACACCCTATGAGACCTCTGGGACAACATTAAATGCAAAAACATTCGCATTATAGAGGTCCCAAAAGGAGAAGAGAGAGAGAAAGGACCCAAGAAAATATGTAAAGAGATTACAGTCGAAAACTTCCTTAACATGGGAAACGAAACAGCCACCAAAGTCCAGGAAGCGCAGTGAGTCCCATACAGGATAAACCCAAGAAGAAACATACTGAGACACATAGTAATCAAATTGGCAAAAATTAAAGACAAAGAAAAATTATTGAAAGCGGCAAGGGAAAAATGACAAATAACATACAAGGGAACTCCCATAAGGTTAACAGCTGATTTATCAGCAGAAAATTTACAAGAAAGAAGGGAGTGGCATGATATATTTAAAGTGATGAAAGGGAAGAACATACAACAAAGATTAATCTACCCGGCAAGGATGTCATTCAGATTCAAAGGAGAAATCAAAAGCTTTACAGACAAGCAAAAGCTAAGAGAATACAGCACCACCAGACCAGCTCTACAACAAATGCTAAAGGAACTTCTCTAAACGGGAAACACAAGAGAAAAAAAGGACCTACAAAAACAAATCCAAAACAATTAAGAAAATGGTCATAGGAGCATACATATCAATAAATACCTTAAACATGAATGGATTAAATTCTCCAACCAAAAGACAAAGGCTCGCTGAATGGATAAAAAAACAAGACCCATATATATGCTGTCTACAAGAGACCCACTTCAGACCTAGGGGCACATACGGACTGAAAGTGAGGGGATGGAAAAAGATATTCCATGCAAATGGAAATCAAAAGAAAGCTGGAGTAGCAATACTAATACCAGATAATAGACTTTAAAATAAAGAATGTTACAAGACAAAAGGAAGGACACTACATAATGATAAAGGAATCAATCCAAGAAGAAGATATAACAATTATAACTATATATACACCCAACATAGGAGCACCTCAATACATAAGGCAACTGCTAACAGCTATAAAAGAGGAAATAGACAGTAACACAATAATAGTGAGGGACTTTAACACCTCACTTACACCAATGGACAGACTGTCCAAAATGAAAATAAATAAGGAAACAGAAGCTTTAAATGACACAATCGACCATAGATTTAATTGATATTTATAGGACATTTCATCTAAAAACAGCAGATTACACTTTCTTCTCAAGTGCACACAGAACATTCTCCAGGACAGATCACATGTTGGGTCACAAATCAAGCCTCAGTAAATTTAAGAAAACTGAAATCATATCGAGCAACTCTTCTGACCACAACACTATGAGATTAGAAATCAATTACAGGGAAAAAAACGTAAAAAACACAAACACATGGAGGCTAACCAATACATTATTAAATAACCAAGAGATCACTGAAGAAATCAAAGAGGAAATCAAAAAATACCTAGAGACAAATGACAATGAAAACACAACGATCAAAAACCTATGGGGGGCTTCCCTGGTGGCACAGTGGTTGCGAGTCTGCCTGCCAATGCAGGGGACACGGGTTCGTGCCCCGGTCTGGGAAGATCCCACATGCCACGGAGCGGCTGGGCCCGTGAGCCATGGCCACTGAGCCTGCACGTCCAGAGCCTGTGCTCTGCAATGGGAGAGGCCACAACAATGAGAGGCCACTGTACCGCAAAAAAAAAAAAAAAACCTATGGGATGCAGCAAAACAGTTGTAAGAGGAAGTTTACAGCTATACAAGCCTACCTCAAAAAACAAGAAAAATCTCAAATAAACGATCTAACCTTACACCTGAAGGAACTAGAGAAAGAAGAACAAACAAAACCCAAAATTGGCAGAAGGAAAGAAATCATAAAGATCAGAGCAGAAATAAATGAAATAGAAACAAAGAAACAAACTAAAAGCTGGTTCTTTGAGAAGATAAACAAAATTCATAAACCATTAGCCAGACTCATCAAGAAAAAGGGGGAGAGGACTGAAATCAATAAAATTAGAAATGAAAAAGGAAAAGTTATAACAGACACCGCAGAAATACAAAGCATCCTAAGAGACTACTATGAGCAACTCTATGCCAATAAAATGGACAACCTGGAAGAAACTGACAAATTCTTAGAAAGGTATAACCTTCCAAGACTGAACTAGGAAGAAATAGAGAATATGAACAGACAAATAACAAGTAATGAAACTGAAACTGTGATTAAAAATCTTCCAACAAACAAAAGTCCAGGAACAGATGGCTTCACAGGTGAAATTTATCAAATATTTAGAGAAGAGCTAACACCCATCCTTCTCAAACTCTTCCAAAAAACTGCAGGGGAAAGAACACTCCCAAACTCATTCTATGAAGCCACCATCACCCTGATACCAAAACCAGACAAAGATACTACAAAAAAAGAAAATTACAGACCAATATCACTGATGAATATAGATGCAAAAATCCTCAACAAAATACTAGCAAACAGAATCCAACAGCACATTAACAGGATCATACACCATGATCAAGTGGGATTTACTCCACGGATGCAAGGATTCTTCAATATATGCAAATCAATCAACGTGACACACTGTATTAACAAATTGAAGAAGAAAAACCATATGATTATCTCAATAGATGCAGAAAAAGCTTTTGACAAATTCAACACCCATTTATGATAAAAACTCTCCAGAAAGTGGGAACAGAGGGAACCTAACTCAACATAATAAAGGCAATATATGACAAACCCACAGCAAACATCATTCTCAATGGTGAAAAACTGAAAGCTTTTCCTCTAAGATCAGGAACAAGACAAGGATGTCCACTCTCACCACTGTTATTAAACACAGTTTTGGAAGTCCTAGCCATGGCAATCAGAGAAGAAAAAGAAATAAAAGGAATACAAATTGGAAAACAAGAAGTAAAACGGTCACTGTTTGCAGATGACATGATAGTATACACAGAGAATCCTAAAGATGCCACCTGAAAAGTACTAGAGCTAATCAATGAATTTGGTACAATTGCAGGATACAAAATTAATGCACAGAAATCTCTTGCATTCCTATACACTAATGATGAAATATCTGAAAGAGAAATTATGGAAACACTTCCATTTACCACTGCAACAGAAAGAATAAAATACCTAGGAATAAACCTACCTAGGGAGACAAAAGACCTGTATGCAGAAAACTATAAGACACTGATGAAAGAAATTAAAGATGATACCAACAGATGGAGAAATATACCATGTTCTTGGATTGGAAGAATCAATATTGTGAAAATGACTCTACTACCCAAAGCAATCTACAGATTCAATGCAATCCCTATCAAATTACCAATGGCATTTTTTTTACAGAACTAGAACAAAAAGTCTTAAAATCTGTATGGAGACATAAAAGACCCCAAATAGCCAAAGCAGTCTTGAGGGAAAAAAGCAGAGCTGGAGGAATCAGACTCCCTGAATTCAGACTATACTACAAAGCTACAGTAATCAAGACAATACGGTACTGGCACAAAAACAGAAACATAGATCCATGGAACAAGATAGCCCAGAGATAAACCCATGCACCAGTGGTCAACTAACCTATGACAAAGGAGGCAAGGATATACAATGGAGAAAAGACAGTCTCTTCAATAAGTGGTGCTGGGAAAACTGGACAGCTACATGTAAAAGAATGAAATTAGAACACTCCCTAAGACCATACACAAACATAAACTCAAAATGGATTAGAGACCTAAATGTAAGACCAGACACTATAAAACTCTTAGAGGAAAACATAGGAAGAACATTCTTTGACATAAATGACAGCAAGATCTTTTTTTTTTTTTCCGGTACGTGGGCCTCTCACTGTTGTGACCTCTCCCATTGTGGAGCACAGGCTCCGGACGCACAGGCTCAGCAGCCATGGCTCACGGGCCCAGCCACTTCACAGCATGTGGGATCTTCCCAGACCGGGGTATGAACCGGTGTCCCCTGCATCGGCAGGAGGTCTCTCAACCACTGCGCCACCAGGGAAGCCTAGCAAGATCTTTTTTGATCCACCACCTAAAGTAATGGAAATAAAAACAAAAATAAACAAATGGGACCTAATGAAACTTAAAAGCTTTTCCACAGCAAAGGAAACCCTAAACAAGACCAAAAGACAACCATCAGAATGGGAGAAAATATTTGCAAATGAATCAACGGATAAAGGATTAATCCCAGAAATATATAAACAGCCCATGAAGCTCAATATTAAAAAAACAAACAACCCAATCCAAAAATGGGCAGAAGACCTAAATAGACATTTCTCCAAAGAAGACAAACAAGTGGCCAAGAAGCACATGAAAAGCTGCTCAACATCACTAATTATTAGAGAAATGCAAATCAAAACCGCAATGAGGTACCGCCTCACACCAGTTAGAATGGGCGTCATCAGAAAATCTACAAACAACAAATGCTGGAGAGGGTGTGAAGAAAAGGGTACCCTCTTGCACTGTTGGTGGGAATGTAAATTGATACAGCCACTGTGGAGAACAGTATGGAGGTTCCTCAAAAAACTAAAAATAAAATTACCATGTGATCTGGCAATCCCACTACTGGGCATATACCCAGAGAAAGCCATAATTCAAAAAGACACATGCACCCCAATGTTCATTGCAACACTATTTACAATAGCCAGTTCATGCAAGCAACCTAAATGCCCATTGACAGATGAATGGATAAAGAAGATGTGGTACATATATACAATGGCATATTACTCAGCCATAAAAAAGAGCAAAATTGGGTCATTTTTTGAGACATGGATGGATCTACAGACTGTCATACAGAGTGAAGTAAGTCAGAAAGAGAAAAAAGATATCGTATATTAACGCATATATGTGGAACCTAGAAAAATGATACAGATGAACCAGTTTGCAGGGCGGAAATTGAGACACAGATGTAGAGAACAAACATATGGACACCAAGGGGGGAAAGCGGCAGGTGGGTCGGGTTGGTGTTGTGATGAATTGGGTGATTGGGATTGACATGTATACACTGATGTGTATAAAATTGATGACTAATAAAAATCTGCTGTATAAAAAAATAAAATTAAATTTAAAAATTAAAAAAAAACTAAACTAAAAAGGAATCCAGACACAGACCTTCCACCTTTCACAAAAATTAACTCAAAATGGATGAGACCTAAATATAAAATGCAAAATTTTAAAACTCCTAGGAGACAGCATAAGAGAAAATCTAGATGACCTTGGACAAGGCAATGACCTCTTATATACAATACCAAAGGCATTATCCCTAAAAGAAAGAATTGGTAAGCTGGGCTTCATTAAAACTAAAAACTTCTGCTCTGTGAAAGACAACGTAAAGGGAATGAGAAGACACGCCAGAGACTGGGAGAAAATATTTGCACATGACATGTGATAAAGGACTGTTATCCAAAATATACAAAAAAATCCTTAAAATTCAATAATTAGAAAAGGACAACCCACTTAAAAGTGGGCAAAAGACCTGACACCTCACAAAGATATAGAGATGTCAAGTTTTTATATGAAAAGATGCTCAACAGCATATGTCATTAGGAAGTTACAAACTAAACAACAGTGAGATACCATCCTATAAGATTAGAATGGCTAAAATCCAAAACACTGACAATACCAAATGCTGATGAGGATGTGGAGGAGCAGGAACTCTCATTTATTGCTGGTGGGAATGCAAAGTGGTATAAATCACTTTGGGAGACAGTTTGGCAGTTTCCTACAAAATTAAGCACACATTTACCATATGATACAGCAATTGTGCTTCTTGGTATTTACCCAAATGAGCTGAAAACTTATGTCAACACAAAAACCTGCACATAAAATGTTTATAACAACTTCATTCATAGTTGCCAAAACTGGGAAGCAATCAAGATATCCTTCAATAGGTGAATGGATGAAAAACTGTGGTACCTCCAGACAATGAGATATTATTCGGCACTAAAAAGAAATGAATTATCAAGCCATGAAAACACATGGAGGGAGCTTAAATGCATATTACAAAGTGAAAGAACCCAACCTGAAAAGTCTACAAACCATATGATTCCAACTACATGACATTCTGGAAAAGACTGTTAGGGACTAGGGAAGAAGGATGGGTGTGAATAGGCAGAGCACAGAGGATTTTCAGGGCAATGAAACTGTTCTGTATGATATCATAGTGATGGATATATGTCATTCATTTGTCAAGGCCCATAGAATGTACAACACCAAGGTGAACACTGAGGTAAACTATGGACTTTGTGTGATAATGATGTATCCGTGTAGGTTCACAGATTGTTAACAAATGTACCTCTGTAGTGCAGGACCTTGACAGTGTGGGAGGCTGTGCATGTAGAGGGACAAAACTCTGTACCTTCTGTTCAATTTTGCTGAGAACCTAAAACTACTCTAAAAACTAAGGTTTATTTTTAAAAATGAAGCTAAGGGTACTTTTTCTTTAGGTTGCTGTGAGAATTAGATCTACTGTACATAAAGTATCAAGTGCAGGGTCTTGCTGGCACATCACAGTTGCCCACTAAATCTGGACATGAAAGGTACTCAGTATTAAATCGGTCTTTAAACACCTTCCTTTTCCCTTCAATTCATGTTTTATAGATAAAGTCAAATTCCCTTGAGAAAATTTTCTCTAGACTCCAAATTTCCCCATAACTAAGGAATATCCAGTTGATATGTCCCCATCAAGACATGGTATTGGTTCTTTTCCATCTATATTAATGGATCACAGTGGTAGTAAAAGCCCATAGCTTGACACCTAACTGTGGAAGCTGCTCTTGTCTGTAATCTCTGCTTGAGAATTAGATAGTTTTTTTTTTAAATAATCCTGGAACTTTAGTTGTCATTGATTAAAACAACTGGATGCATTTTCCAGCAGTCACTCTAAGACCCTTGGCAGGTTATTAAACCTCTCTATATCTCTTTTCCCACCCTTTTGAAATGAGGTCATGATACTATTCTCGGGAATAAAAAAAGATAGCAGTAGGACATTAACTGCCTATAGGACTCTGGAAGAGAGACTGAGAAACTATCAGCCAGGCTTGGTAACCCTAAGCACTTAGCATATCTCTACAATGTCATAACTTTCCCTATAGTAACATTCTAAACTGCCTGTCTCCCTACAGTCTTTAGCAGTACAGTGCAGTGAAAAGACAATGTACTTTCAAATTTGACAGGTGTGTCCATTCCTTTGTGATCTTGGGTACATAAATTCTCTGAGCCTTGGTTTCCTTATGTGCAAGCTGATGATAATAATACCTATTCCATTAGGTTTCTATGAATATTAAAGAAAAATAATGTTGCTGAGTTATATTCAATATTCTTTTTCCTGGATAACTAAAATCAGAGAATCCTTAGGTATGTCGTTCTTTTTTTTTTCAGACAAATAAAAAAGGAGGGAGCTAAATGATTATCAGTAAGACTGAAGTCAAGAGAAGACAAAAAAAAAAAAAAAAAAGTGACTCTGTTGAATTCCTGAAGTCATAAGATCAGAATAAGAGGGTACAGATAAGAAATGTCCATCTGGTTAGTGACTTGCAATATGGTCTTCCAATACAGTGGTAGCAATTTAAGCAAACTTTCAATTCAAGAACTTGGTGATTCTGAGTCACTTCCTATAATAATATCTGAATAATACACTCCTAATCTCTGGAACCTGTGAATTTTATGGTATGTGGCAAGGGGGATTTTTTGGACCCTGGTGAGCCAAAAAAAAAGCAGAGACTGGAGTCATGTGCTTTGAAAATAGAGGAAGGAACCCGAAGTACTGACAAAAGAATAAAGCCTAGAAGTTTAAAAAGGCGAGGAAACACATTCTCCCTTCCAGAGCCTCCAGTTCCACCTACACCTTGATTTTTAATCCAGTGAAACTGATTTCAGACTTCTGAACTGAACTGTAAGAGAATACATTTGTGTTGTTTTAAGCCGCTAAGGATTTGTTACAGTGGCAACAGGAAACTAATATAACTTTCATTTGGGAACATAGTTCAACACAATGAAACATAAAGTCCAACAAGCAAAGCAAAGCAAGATGATTAGGGATATACACTTAGGGCTTTAAAAGATCATGAACTCTGACTTGATCATGCAGATTTCTCAGAACAGAGGGAATATTCTCAACCGGCAGTCAAGTGTGGAGTAAGAAACGCTGATAGGACCTGTATTACCTAAAGACAGGAGAGGATGCTCTGTAAAGTTAGCCTGTGATATATAATTGATTTCATTTGTTTTAGCTGGAGCTTAATTTGAATTATCTACATCAATAGAATAGCTCATACTGGTTTCTTTAAAATTTAAACAAACCTCCTGGGTACATTCCAGGTTTTTTAAAGCTGAGATGAATATTGTTATTTTATGTTTGCAATGAAAGGTATAGACAGTGAATTTGGGACTTTATAGCTTGAGGTTAAAATATGGTTTGCATGTACAAATATTAAAAGCTAGTTAAGTCTATTCACTTTTCCTCAATGGAATGCTTATCTTGTAAGTACCAGCTGCTTTGCACCAGCATGAAACATACCTCATCTCCTTTTCTTGGAATCCTACGTCCTAACATTTCCAGAAAGTTGCAGTTCCTCAAATGCACCTTACATTCCTCGCTTCCATGTCTTTGCAAATACCATGCTTCCTCCTTGAAAAGTTTTCTGTTCCTTCCCTCAACCCCCCATTATTAGGATAAAGGATGCCTACTCATTCTTTAGGCTCCAAACATAAAGCATCACCAACTCCATGAAGCTTCTGTGAACTCAAGTTCAATATACCCTCCTTTGGGTCCCACGGTATACCACACACAATGTTGACTTCTGCTTCTCCTCCACTTAGTGCTATGGATTGTCTGAACACAACTAGCCAGTAGGAAGAGGCAGAGAAAGAAGTCTAGGACAAAGGTTGCCACCTGCAGGAGTGAGACATGCATGTCTGGGGTTTTATAGAAAAATGCATTTAATGAAGAATCACACTAGTTGGCCCAACGATGCATGCTCTTGATCCCTTAATTCATGTAGTCCACTATTCTTCCAGTATCCTTGTTTGGTCTCTTACTCCACGAAGTTTTACTAACGTCTACATTTTTTTTTAGATTTACTAACTATTCATTTTATTTCTGCCAACTAACACTGACAGCTGCCTCTCCTCCTATAAAATAGAATTCCCCACTGAATTCCTCCTCTGATCAATACCATCCACTCAACATTCTTCTTTTATATATGTTTCAAAGCTTTTCACCTTCCTTGATAAAAATTCTACCTCATTACTTTCCAAATCCATGCACTCTGATCAGAACTTCTCTCATTTCTCATTTGACCATTATTTCTGATTAATAACCTGTTATGCTAAAATTCAGCTTATAGCTCACAGAATTTAGGTTGGTCCATATATGGCATGTTTATGCACAATATTGGAAAACTCATCTTTAGCTCATCTGTGTTAACTTTCCTATTTTTGCTTTATCATAAATTCATGGATAATTCTTAAGATTCAATTTAACTCTATTGACTGTAATTGTTGTTTCTTGTTTTTGTATTATTATTATTTGGCCACTAGGATCACATGGTAACTCTATATTTAGTTTTTTGAGACATCTCCATACCATTTTCCACAGTAGCTACACCAATTTACATTCCCACAAACACGAGGATTCCCTTTTCGCCACATCCTTGCCAACATTTGTTATTTGTGTTCTTTTTGATGATAGCCTTTCTGACAGGTGTGAGGTGATTGTGGTTTTGATTTGCATTTCCCTGATGACTAGCGATGTTGAGCATCTTTTCATGTGCCTGTTGGCCATCTGCATGTCCTCTTTGAAAAAATGTCTATTCAGTTCTTCTGTTCATTTTTTAATTGGGTTGTTTTTTTGAAGTTGAGTTGTATGAGCTGTTTACATATGTTGGATATTAATCCCTTATCGGTCAGGTCACATCATTTGCAAATATCTTCTCCCATTAAGTAGGCTGTCTTTTCATTTTGTCAATGGTTTCCTTTGCTGGGCCGACATTTTTAATGTGGATTCCCAACATTTTAGAGTAAATGAGAACGACAATATCTAATATCCACAATGTTGCAAAATTATAATTTCTTTGGTGGAGAGTGTAAATTGTCAGAAAAACTGAGACTACAAAACAAGGGAAATTTTTAAAATGCTGACAGTTTAGACATTAACGAAGTAGGTTAACAAAGGCTCTGACTTCATTGATTGTTTCCCAAAAGATGTTTTTTTTTAAAGCTGGTTTCAAGTCAAGATTTAACTGTTAATATTTTGTTATAAAATGTGCCTGTGTTAAGTCTCTCCTTGCAGGCAACAAGAATCCTTGCAGTTCTTATTTGCACAAACACTGGAAACTAGTTGGATTAAAAGACATTGTTTAGTGGTTTCATAGTTGAATCAAGTGGGGACATAGCATTGTCGCTGATAAGTTTTTAAACATCATCTAACTGAACTGTGTTTATAAAAGGTGCATGTGGTCACTGTGGCCTGGTTAGTGGTTGCATGTGTGACATTTTTTTAAATTAAGAGATTCATAATTTTCAAGAAAGCTCATTCTTCCCTAAAATACTAAACTGAGATGATCTTAGCACAATTTAATGAGAATATTATTATATATTATGCTTTATTTGGTATCACAGTATTTTATGTTTCAGGCACACATTTGTATTATGAATAACAAATTTGCTGAATTAGAGCTAGTAGAGAGTGGGAGTGGGTAGGCAAGAAGAAAATATACCCAGAACAATAATTACCAGTGTTCTTTTTCCCAAAACTAAAATTTTAGAAGGGAAAAAATGACCTTCAGAGTCATTTTAGAGTTTACCTGTGAAGCTGTGACTCTGTCTGCCCTGGATCCTCTTACTTTCTTCCTCACACTGAACTCTTTCATGAGGACCAGTAGTCCCAAGTCTGGGAGACAGGGCTCAATGAATATCCCAGAACATCTACCTTATGGTTTATAGATTACCTTCCTCCTCTTGTGCATGCTGCCTGGGACTCTGCCCCAGCTGGTTTTTCACCATGGTTTGATGACTATACCCTTCAGAGGAGGTCAGGATGTAACAACGGGGATATATACTTCCTGGCCATCAAAGCTTCCATAAAAATTGTAGTTATTCTCCCTTACAGGGGATGTTCCTTTCCAGTTGGTCCTCCTATGCTTTCCCTTAGATTCAGCACAAGATCCTCTTGAAACTGGTTATGTGGCTACTGGGCTTACAAAGATGCTGTCAGCAGTACAGTCATCCCTGACTTTCTTGTCTTTTTGAATCATTCTAATTATCATCTTGTCCAAACCCTGCAGACAGATCCTATTAATTTACTGCCACCACTTCCCATGCATTGGAGACTCTCCACTTGTTCTAAAGTAATTACAAATCTATTCACTGAAATAACTCCTTGCAGGTTTCTTTATGGACATGAAACCTACATGCATTTCCAAAACCAAATCTGTATTAAACCAAACATATATGGCCTGAGAGAGACTATTCCTGTGAGAATTCCAGATGGATTCATTCCTGAAGTATCTACATGCAAGTCAATTGCATCTCTGGCAGCTCCTGTTAGTTGAGCTGGGACAACAGTCTCTCTTCAGTGATCAGCTCATACCCTACTCAAACACCGTGTTACTCATGCCAAGATCTAATCATACATGCTAATCCAGATGATTTCAGGTTTCCAGGACCAAAGTAAGAGAAAAAGAGGTCAATAAAAGGCTGCTGAAATCCATGATTTCCCAAATTATATAGGAGTAACATCAAGAACTGTTCAGCCCTTCTGTACTCCCAAGTCCATTCCAGGTACCAACCCCAATGGGAAGAATAGGCAAGAACACATAAATATATATTTTCCCTGACTTACTGACTCTCCATGTAAACAAACCAGCAGGAGGAATTAAAAGGAGGCACTATTTACAGAAGCCCTCCAGTGGTCAGACAAGTTAACCTTTTAGTGAATCATTCACATCATCCACAGCCAATATTCTGTGGCAAGTTTCTCCTAAAACTTTTCTGACTTTTCACCAAAGGAGAGATTCCTTTATCACATGTCTCCACTCTCTTGTATTCTTCACTGGCACTTCATCTATCTTATTATAATATTATCATCCTAAGTTGGAGGGCACAGGGCCAGGGCAAGCAGGAATGGTTGTAATAAGGAAGAACAAACCTGACTCCGTATTAGATCTGTTTCTTTTACTTAACCTTTGTATTCTATTGCTTTTGTTTAGAGTTAAGAATGTTGCCTACAGCCTGAAATGTACAGGATAGCCCATTCTCACCGCTCTGACCTTTAAGGGTATGACACTTTTCCATTCATACCGAAATAAAAAGTTGCAGAACAGAGTGTAACACTTGTCTTGTTGGAGGTTTACAGGTACATCGTGATCTGACCCGCGTGGACAGCTGCAAGAACAAAGGATTCTGACACCAGGAAGTTTGCAACAACGAACCACACCCCTCCCTCACCTTGCTTTTAAAAATGCTTTGCTGAAACCCTTCTGAGAGTTTGGGGTTTAGTGGGGGGGGGGGGGGCATGAGCCAACGTCTCTTTTCATGGTTCTGCAATAAACCTTTCTCTGCTCCAAACTCTGACATTTCAATTGGTTTGGCCTCACTGCACATCAGGGACACGAACCTGCATTCAGTAACATGGTGTATGACAATTCAGAGATTATGGAATTCTTAACTCTAGTTAGTAAAACTTTGTGACCGTGTCCCCTTCATTCACACAGTTTAAAGAATGTAAGACATCCTGTCAGCTTTGTTTTTATCTGTCTTTCTCCCAGGTCTTATTAACCTGTTCATTTTTCTTAATTTATTACCTTAATTCATTGTATTTCTACTAGATAAATTTAATGCCTTTCTTTCCTACTACAAAAGAGATTCCCTCTCCAAATTTCCTCACTGATCAATATAGTACAGCCAAATTCTAACCCCAATTGAGCATCTGTTACAATGTGTGTGTGTGTGTTACTGGTCTAGGAACAACTTGTAAAGAAGGATCATGCCTTATTCTTTTTTATATAAATAGAATAATGTTCAAAATAGATGTTAAAAATTTTAGTGTATTAATTAATTAAATGACCAATTTTCTAGAACTTTGGGAGTGGATGTAATGGTAGCAAAAGATCCTAATGTGAAATTTATACAAGGTACAATATTTTCACAAATTCAGGGATGCAAAAAAATTATACTTTACTTTTCTACTTTTGAACTTGATTTTTATCTCAAGTCCCCATGTGACTGAAGATGAAGAATGACTTTGGTCCAGTTCTTGTTTTTCTCCCCAATGAATTCAGAATTTGAATGGCAATTCAAGATCTCCTCTACCCAATTTGCTGAGTTTCATCTAAGTTGTGGGAGGAAAAAGTGAGGGACTTTCAGAGGCAAACAGTGTCTGGACCTGAAAATATTCTGTCCACATGGATGTTCACTGAGATGTAGATAATATGATTTTTTGCCTACTGTCACCTGCTCACTCTGGCATCTCCAGAGATGCCTGCATTTGCATCTGGTCAATGGTTTTTAAGTTCACCCTAGCATTGAACTCTTCCCCTCATCCTGACCAAGAACTCTCTAAGGCCCAGCAAACCATAGCAGCCCATGTCTGCTCTACCCAGAGCTGTACAAGGTGGGGAAGGGTTGGAAGGGACATCAGTGTGCAAGTCCCTTTCATATAGGGACAGACACAAGCCCCTAATGATATTCCTCTCTTTTAGGTGTAAGAGAAAGAATTAGGGGATGACAGTGGATGTTTCAAGGGGAAAACCATCTTCTCTGTACAAATAAATTTCTCAGCTTAACCTTTAAACAAAACTAAGCGAAATTTCTTTGTTGTGACATTGTTTAGAAGCTTTCAGATGCTCGTATACATTATGAATCTCCAAGAGGGGGCGTACCAATGCAGCAAGTATCTAGTTTATCTGAGAAGCTCCCCTGGAACAAGCGGTCCCTAGAATTCTACCTGGGAAACATTGTTCCATGTGCCCTGCAATTATTGGTGTGTTTTGTTACTTAATCACCAACACAACTCACGGTAGAGATCAGGGCATGAGGTAGCAGGTAGGGCCCCTTCTCCCTGGACCCTTCCCTTTTTTTTCTTTTTGCACAAAAACAGTCCATTTATTCAAGTGTTCTCCAGCCCAAGTACATTAGAAAGGAGCTGTATTATATTCTTCTGGGCACAAAGAAAAAATGTGATGAAGGTGGAACTGACAGACTTTCTACATCTGCTGTACACACTGACCTCTTTAAAATTATTTAATAAAGCTATGCCACAAGCATCACTTAAACAGAGATATGACAGACATCAGGGCGCAGGGGTGGGGACACACGCAGGGCCCTCTCACACATGCCCTCCCAGAACCAGACTGTGAAATGTACATTATTATTGTCAATAAATAGAGAAGCAACCCTAAAAAATATATAATGGTGAAAGGATGCTGGAACCAGGAAGAAAAACAACAACAACAACAACAAAGAGTCAGAAGAGGAACTGAAGAGAAAGGAAAGAGGGCTGCGAAGGGAAGGGTCAGGAGAGGTTGGGTTTAACTTTCCATTCTAATGATACTCTGCCTAGTGACCATCGTCATCGGCTAGTGGATCTACCTTGCAGACTGTTAGATGAGAAATCACTCCTCATACTACAGCAGTAGCAGGAGGCATTAATATTGACAACTCCATGGGTTTACACTGCACTTTGCAGTTATTTACCCTCTTCACCACCATAACTTCATCTTATTCTTAGAACTGCTAATATAGAGAAGGGATTACTTACAGACAAGGAAACCAAGTTTCAGATATTTATCCAAGGTCATCCAGCTGTTAAGTGACAGAATTGAGCTTGAACTCTGACCTTCCCACTTAGAGTTCCATGAGTATTTAATGATAACGGTGTTTCCTTTCCATTCTGAAACTCCAGCAGGGAGTAATTTGTTCCACCCTCCACTGCTGCCAGACAGTCACTCTAGGGAGAGCAATACTCATTATTTTTCTGAAGGGAAAACACAGTGTTAACTCAGACAACATAATTTTATGGTCTGAACGAAAAAACAGTTTTTTGCTCCTGTCAAATTCAATTTATATCACAAGACTAAATAAAAATTTTATGTACTGGGTGAAGGAAAAATAGAGAGAAAATGTCCTCAGTGGACAAGCTTAAATTATCTCCCATTTGAATGAGTTTATTTCCCAGATAGTTTCATCAGGCTTTTTAATTAAGAGCAAATTATTCATCTAGAGTCAGTAATTTGCCAGTGGCCTCTTCTTAACACTCCGGTCTAAGGTGACAGAAATGACAATGGGATTTTCAAATTAAAAACATCAAGCTTTTGCAGATACTGGGCCCTTCAGTTCAGCAACTGGGTCAGGGAAAGGAGGTGACCTAGGTGAAACAATGATATTTTAGCCAAATTTCTCCCCTAAATTTAAGGCTCAGAGATGTTTAAAAGGTCTTAAGTTTGACAGGAAATGACACTGGAGATTGAAGACACCCAGTAACACGTATAAACAAGAATATGTATGCAAATATACCAATATATATGTGTGTATATATATGTATACATGTGTGTTTATATAACATAATATGAGCATGGAAAAAATTCAGAAAGATACTTCCTAAGTTGTTAATATGATGTTATTATATATTATGCAGTAGTTGAAAGTGGGATGGCTGAAAGGTAAGGTGGAAAAGGAGAGGAGAGCAAAAGAAAAAAAAGAATTGAACCCCAAAGGGAAAGCGTTTTATTCATTTATGTAAGCTTTTATATAAGTGTGTACAAATCAAAATTTAGGGGAAATAATACAACAGGAGATTGTTGAGATACTAAAGCATTTGAGAGCTCTGAAGAACAAACACTGTGTCAGGCGGTTGCAGAAGATGGCGCTGGAGAGCTGGGCAGAGGCCTAAGTAAGGAAGGCTAAAATGCAGAATGTAAAGAGTCGAGACTTCCTCCTGAGGTCAAGGGAAAGCCACTAGAAGGGTGACTGGTTCAAACTCAGGTTTTAGGCAGGTC
This sequence comes from Mesoplodon bidens, assembly GCF_964165515.1. Lineage (NCBI taxonomy): Eukaryota > Metazoa > Chordata > Mammalia > Artiodactyla > Ziphiidae > Mesoplodon > Mesoplodon bidens. The sequence continues at coordinate 68,602,131 of NC_138164.1, forward strand.
ATACTCTCAGTGGTGTCATAATTAGGGTAGGGGAGGAAGGAAGTAATGGCCTAAGAGGTGATGAGTTCCTACACCAGGGCAGTGGTAATGGGATTGGTTGGAAGTATAGCATTCAGAAAAAAAAAAAAAAGGTGCTACAACAATCATTATGTCCCCTACTACTACTTTACGCATTTACTACTATTACTACATTACTACCACTATAACTAAACTGTTACTCTTTAATCAGCACTTACTGTGTACCAGGCACTGTGTCAAGAACTGTAGTTTTTATTATCTTAATTAACTTTAACAATAACCCTGTAAGGCAGGCACTAGGCTGCCGATTATTATACAAAGCATCACTTGAGGCATAAGAAAATGAACCTCACAAAGAGAAGAATCAAACAGAAACCACAATTTGCAAGACAAACATGACTTGCAAACCAAGCCATGATGTGCAACAGGAACTACCTACACTCAAAGTGTTTTAACACCAACTCATTCATACCCAAATATTCCCCCAAAAGATTACCGTGTCACAGTGATTTCCCAAAGATTCATACATCCCCAAGGTAAGATCCTTAATTCTTCCAGCAAATCACCTAGTTTACAAATTCAAACCCTGCCCAGAACATACATATTAGTTCATACACTGAAACCACTCCATGACTGACTCCAGCCTCAAAAATCCTCTAAGTCCCATCCCTGATCATTAGAGAAATTCAAGTCAAAACCACTATGAGACATCACCTCACACCAATTAGGATGACTATTATTTAAAAAAAAAACAAACATGAAATAACAAGTGTTGGTGAGGATGTGGAGAACATGGAACCCCTGTGCACTGTTTGTAGGAATGGAAAATTGTGCAACCACTATGGAAAACAGTATGGTGGTTCCTCAAAAAATTAAAAATAGAATTACCATATGATCCAGAAATCCCACTTCTGGGTATATATCCAGAAAAACTGAAAGCAGGATTTTGAAGAGTTATTTGCACACACATGTTCATAGCAGTACTACTCACAATAGCCAAGAAGTAACCTAAATGCCTGTCTATAGATGAATGAATAAACAAACTGTAGACTATACATACAATGGAATATTATTCAGCCTTAAAAAGGAAGAAATCCTGTCACATGCTACCACATGAATGCACCCCAAGGACATTATGCTAAATGAAATAAGCCATTCACAAAAAGACAAATATGATTCCACTTATATGAGCTATCCAGAATAGTCAAATCCATACAAACAGAAATTAGAATGGTGGTTACCACAGTCTGGGGGAGAAAAAGGATAGAAAGTTATTGTTTAAGATGTATAGTTTCAACTTGCAAGATGAAGTTCTGGAGATCTATTGCACAATGTGAGTGTACTTAACACCACTGAACTGTACACTTAAAAATAGGTAAAATGGTACACTTTACGTGTTCTTTACCACAATTAAATATTCAAAACAAAACAAAACAAAACAAAAAACACTCTAAGCCCCTTTCTGTAACCTCCCTCTTTGGAGACTACTGAGACTGTCAAGATGCTGCTCTTCCATTCAAAACAAGTTCAAGGGCTTCCCTGGTGGTGCAGTGGTTGAGAGTCTGCCTGCCAATGCAGGGGACACGGGTTCGAGCCCTGGTCTGGGAGGATCCCACATGCCGCGGAGCAGCTAGCCCCGTGCGCCACAATTACTGAGCCTGCGCATCTGGAGCCTGTGCTCCGCAACAAGAGAGGCCGCGATAGTGAGAGGCCCGCGCACCGCGATGAAGAGTGGCCCCCGCTTGCCACAACTAGAGAAAGCCCTCGCACAGAAACGAAGACCCAACACAGCCATAAATAAATAAATAAAAATTAAAAAAAAAAAAAAAAAACAAGTTCAAAAACCCAGCTCTTTATGACCAGCAGCCTTCCCTAATAGCCTTGGAGGGGCTGTGACAGTATGCGAGTACACCCTGTAGGTCCCAAGTTCTCGAATGCAGGGGTCAAGAACATGGGCTTTGCAGCCCTAGCTTGCTACTCACTAACTATGAAATTTGGGAAAGTTTATGAAACGTCTCTGATCCTCATTTTTTCACCTAGGGACTGGGAATAAGAGTGTTTATTGCATAGGGCCATAAAGAGTATTAAATAGGGTAAATGAAAGTGTCTGGCATGGTGCCGAGCACCCAATAAGTAGGTGCTTAATCAGTGCAGGTGGTGATATTGCTCCATGCCCATTAATTCCATGCCTCCCACCACTTCCATCATCCTGAATGAAAAGTGGAAAGGACTCCTGCCTCCCTCCACCTGATGTTTCCTTCCTGGTTATTTCCTTAACCACCATTTATTAAGCTCCTGCTAAGTGTCAGGCTCTGAACCATGTGTTGGGAGTCTGATACAGAGGCGCTCCATATAAAGGAGTTTCACCTCTGGTAAAAGAGGCAAACATGCACCCAAGCAACACAAAGAAGTAGACTAGAAGTGTGGGGTGGGAGAGGAAATGTTGAGAGTGGAGTGAGCACAAGACCATCCACCTTCAGGGCTCCAAATTAAAACACCAGACTTATGAAACTGCTTTAAACCCCAACTGCAGGAAAAATAATATAATAATAATAATATAATAAATTGGTTTAATTCTGGGAGCTTGAAAATAAGCTGGATAAAGGAATCAAAGACAGAACCCATCAGTTTTGTTTCTTCTTCACAAGACCTTTGTTCTTTTAAAAATAATTCCACACACAATGGAATATTACTCAGCCATATAAAGGAACAAAATAATGCCATTTGCAGCAACATGGATGGACCTAGAGATCATCATACTAAGTGAAGTAAGTCAGACAAAGACAAATATCATATGATATCACTTATTTGTGGAATCTGAAAAAAATGATACAAATGAACTTATTTACAAAACAGAAACAGACTCATAGACATAGAAAACAAACTTACGGTTACCAAAGGGGAAAGTGGGGGAGGCATAAATCAGGAGTTTGGTATTAACATAGACCCACTACTATATATAAAACAGATAAACAAAGGGAACTATATTCAATATCTTGTAATAATCTATAATGCAAAAGAATCTGAAAAACTATATATATGTATCACTTTGCTGTACACCAAAACTAACTCAAAATTGTAAATCAACTATACGTCAATGAAAGATAATAATAAATCCACCAGTTCAAATCCTTGTTGAGAAGAGAATCCAGAAACAGAGTGTGATTAGTCTTGGGACTTTCTCTCTCTCTTCTCCAAAAAGAGAGAAGAAGAAAATCAACTAATGGTGTGCACAGTGCTGAATACTTTGATATGATCTCTCATTTCTCTTCATAGCATCTCTGCAAATGGAGTTAGTGTTCTCACTTTTCAGATGATGGAAAAAAGGCTCAGAGATGTTCTACAACCTTCCACTCAGTGTAAGAGTTCAGGTTGGTATGACCTGGAATCCTGTGTTTGTTCCAATCTCCCACCCTGGTAGGGCTGTGACAGCTCTTCAACTGCAGGTGTCTTATTATTCTCAAATTCTTCAGAAAAGAAAAAACAGAGCCAAGGGTAACTTTTTCTAGAGACACTTTTATAAACTGGAAAGGTGGGACACTCAGTGACCCAAAGAATCTTGAATTTGCAAGCTTCTCAAGTTGTTGTAACCAAATAGGTCACAAAAGAAAAGCTGTTATAAATATTGCAGCAAATTAAACTTTCTTTCAAGACAGTTCTGAATTCCATGCCCATGAATATCTAAGAATTGGGAACTGCAAATGGGTGTCCATATAATGGTATGTTAACATTCACTGCTCATTCTTTCTCCTTCTTCAATGGTGGAAAAGATTAATACATCATTCAGTTAATACAAAGTATAATTTATTTCCAAAGTGATGTTTTTCCTTGGCAGCATCAAATCTGGCAGCTCTATGCTATGCTGTTCTGTCAACTGGAATAATGCCTTTAATGAACTTGTCTCTGGAATATCAAATGTGTTATCTGCTGCACAACTTGCAACTCTACTGCTCAGACCCTCATCATCTGGCCTACTGCCTTCCATAATCAAAAAAAGAAGAATCCATTCCATGGCCCTGACCTCAGTAAGCCACCAAGCAGCCCCCAGAATCTGCAAGCTTACTTCTAGTTTACTCATGGCCCATCTGTAACTCCACTTCTCTAACCAGTGAGCACAAATTGGGCAGGAATATCTCACCAGCCCTGAAGTGCTCTGCCCCTGGACAGACAGTATTCTTCAGAACCACTGGATTCATATAGCCTCCCCCCAAGAAGTTGAGCATGGTCCCATAGGATCCTAATGCCTTCTGCTGGGGCCCTCACTGGGTAATGCTTGGATGCTCCAAAACCAACACTTTGGCCAGCAATTAGGCTTTGCCATCCTGCAGTATTGCCCCAGTCCTTTATGAGAATTTAATCCGTCTAGCCATTATGCTTCTAAGAACCAACAAAGGCAAGCCAAAAATATCTGCTCTGCCAACAGCAATAATTCCACATATTCATTGCTGAGATGCTCTCAGTCCGATCCTTTTCTCACTTGACTACTACCAGACCTCAAGATTTACCTCTGGCTCCCAGGGCTTCAGCTTTGTGTTGTTGTCTGCTCTCCCCCAGTGAAACCTCAGGATGACTAAGGGACTGGGTAAATTTGGTTCATGCAATTCATTTAACAAAAAAAAGCTATTGAATACTTGTATGTTCCAGCATTATTCTGGGTGCAAAGAATAACAAAGAACAGAGCAAAAAAAAACCCCACAATATCTGTTTATCTCATAGAGTTTCCATTCTATGGGGTGGAGCAGATAATAAACCTAATAAAATAACTAAGTTATATAAAGTGGTGGATGCCAAAGAGAAAAACTAATGCAGGAAAGTGGACGGGGGAGGATAACTCAACTGCAAAAAGGGCCCTCAAAGTAGGCCTCACTCTGGAAGTGATACTTTAGCAAAGACCTAAATGAACTGAAGGAGAGGCTGCTAGCTGAGCTGCCTCAGGCAGGAGTAACCTGCCAGATCGAAGAGTCATGGAGAGCAGGAGGGTTCGAGTGGCATGGCTCTACCACTGGCTAGGTTAGAGAGGGTCAACATATCACTTATCTCTCTGAGCCTCCATTCTCTCAATGTAACATAGAGACAACAATAGCTTTCCCAAAGGATTTTTGAGATTTCAATGAGAAAATATACATAAAACATCTGTCACTTCATAGCAGTTCAATCAATGTTATCTAAATAGGCAGATGATATATAAATAAACAGACAGATGGGCAGATTTACAATAGGATGTGACACATTAGAATACGATTGATAGGATAGCATAGGATAGAAGAGGGGAAGACAGGACAGGATAGCTAAAGTTGAGCACATAGGTATATAGAGAGACCACAGATATCTAGGTCCACAGACTCCAACATTATTACTTGGGTCCCCTCAGCTGGGGCACCTAGCTACTGCATCCGTAATTAGGTAGATTTCTGATTTGTGCCCTAGACCTAGCTCTAACGCTAAAAATTAGTGTGACCTTGGACAAGTCACTCAGTGTTTCTGCATTTTACTTCCCTCGTCATTTAAAGTGAGCAAGCTATGCTGAATAATTACTATGCCTTCTTCATATGCCTTCTCTCTTACTACACATTTCAATAAGGTCCAAAATTTGTTTTTATGGGCTTTACCACATCTAAATAAAGAAGCCGTAATTATTTATTCAAAAGGATGAATGTGTCTCCTTTACTTAAAAACAGTGAGCTATTTAATATTTATTGAGCACCAACTATACCCACAACCTCCTTGTAGCATAATAGGAAGAGTTAAAACAAAGAAACATGCAACAGTAAAAACAACTATAAATTTTTTAAACAAAAATACATGGTCCAAGGCCTGAAGATATTATGTATTTAAAATCTATAGTAACCCTGACCTCTTGCACTTGTAAAATTTAGCATTTGAAAATATCTTCTATATCAATTTTCCATACACCTACAAGTGTAAAGTTACCTTAATTTCAAGTTTTTAAACTTTACTCCTGGCAATAAAAATTAATTCCATTTGATTCCAATTTATCTAATAATCACAAAAACCTTTTGAATAACCATTCAAAATATGAAACAAACGAACATGAAAAAATATGCCAGCCCATTTCCCTGACCTCCATGAGATGACTTGCTGTAATTTATAAATTTATGACCATTCATTCATTCATATTTGGAAGGAATTACTGAGAAACTAACATGTAAGTATCCACACACAGGGAACACAGATATGTCAAGGCCTTTGCCTTGGAAAAGTACAATTTTGTGGGAGAAAGAGAGAAAAAAGATTGCTAGCATATTGAATGATAAATGCATAATCAATGTGAATACATTATACAGGTATATCATAAAAAAAAAGGTTGATAAGTCACCCTTTGGTCAATCAAAGATTTCACAGAAATAGTACATTCAAGAAGTTTCAAAGAATGAATGTGTCAGGAAGACAATTTTTCAACAAATGTGTATCACACTCAAAATCAGAAAAAAAAAGTGATAGTCATTATTTCAAGGTGATAGGAATACAGGTAATTATTTTTTCTTTTGGTCCCTTTTTTTGGATTGTGTCCAAATAATGTTTTATTTCTATCATCAGAAAGTGATGCAATATTAACATTATAAAATGAACTATGTTCTGTTTGTGTTTAAGGTCCTTAAGTTTTACAGAGTTAAAGCTAATGTTTCTCTAATTCATCCAAAGTAATAGCAGTCTGTGACTAAAAAGGTACAAATATAACCTTTAGTTTCCTGGTAGAGAAGTAATACAGTCAACATATACTAGGTAGAGAACTGTCCAGAAACCAGGGCAGGTTCCAGTAAGCAGCAGCACCTGAAGAAGGGTCAGACTTCACACAAGTCAGTGTCACTCCTGCCTCTCCACCCCTTATCTTGCATCTTACCCAGTCCATGAACCTCACACTTCCTGTCACCTCTGAATACACCATGCCTATTGGTGCTCACTCCTACACTTGCACTTTCTGGACTGTTTGCCAAACTTCTGCACGTGCTTCAAGACTCACCTTCTGACATTTCTTTTTTTCTTTATTTTTTTTATTTTTTTATTTTATTTTTTGACATTTCTTTTGTGATGCCTTCTCCTATAAAAAGAGAAGTAAGAATGAGACATATCTCTTAGTTTACTTCCCCAAAAGAGAAACAAAAGGTCTTAAGAGAGGGCATTTTGAGTTCTAGTGCTACCTCAGCTCACTGCCTTGCCTTGGTGAGCCCTTTGTACATATTACCCCTGCAGCTCTGCTCCTCAATGATCCCTCCTTAATATATTGTGCTATTCAACTCTTGTCTTCCTCACTTTCAACTGAGGATAAGATACTCTCATCCTCTGGCCTGGCCTCATGGATCCCTTACATACCCAGACTCCCCATGAGAACAGAGTCACTGGGCAACTTTAACACAAGAATATCAATTCTGTACAGTGATACTGATTCCATCATACTGACCAGAAGCTTTGTCTGGCTAGAGAATAATTTAGAGGGATTTTAACTGATTCCTTGTTATATTGGTCTTCAATAAAAATGGAAAAACTATAGTTATGATTTAATAAATACAATTTGTAAAAAAAAAAAAAGGCTTTGAGATGTAGTCAACAAATTTTACTGCATTCTTACTATATGCCAGGCATCATACCTCATGGAGCATGTGTTCTGGTGCAGGAGACAGAGTAAGTATTTCCAAATAAAAAGGGGATAAACAACGGGATAAAGAACAGTCTCTGGCATGAAAAATGAATACTTGGTATAATCTGGAGAAACTCTTCATGGTTTAATCCATAAATGTCAACCTGACAATACCAGACTTGGCTGGGCACCCCTCCACTATGCTCGCAAGGTGCCCTTTCCCTAATAACACATTTCTTATTACTTTGAAATTATCTATTTATATTTCTATCTCTCCTGTTACTGTGAGATTCTCACAAACAGGAGTCATATCTCATATAATTTTTTAGGATATAACATAAATTAATCATCCAGCAATATGTCATAAAAGCAAATACACAATGGCTATAAACTATCAAAATCATTTACAGTAGTAGAATCATGTTCCAACCTCTACAAAATCCATAAACCTCTATACATATTGATTAAACATGTAGCCTCAATAGACTGTGAAGAAAGCATTCCACATACAAAAAAATTTGGCAAATACTGACCTAAATTATCAAAGCTGAGTAGAGATAAAAGCTCTCTGGTGGATTCTCTCTGGGCTTTCTCTTCCATATCAGCTTTTAAACTGGGATAGGCTACCCATAAAAATCTACATGAATATGCACAAAGAATGAAAAAAATACAAGGTAAACAGATGATTCTTCCTATACCAAGAAAGTCATGTTAATTTCAAAATAGGTATATTATTTGAATAAAATTCAAACTTTGCATATGTTTTGAAGATAAACTGAAGGCTTCAAAATAAAGTTATGCTTTCATGGGCTCACACTGAATGAAACCCTCCAAAAACAGAATGAGGAGGCAAGAAATTAGGAAGAGCCACACTATACTCTGCTACTGAAAAACTCTAGTGAAAAAGCTTAAGATCCTCTAGTCAAAACCCATTCCTCATTTGAGAAAGCAGGTATATCATTTTACTATACCATAAATGATAATTATTTAATAAAAATATGCCAGCTTTAAGTAATATGATTTAAGTTCTTCAATAACAATTTTGTTTTTTAGAACATAGAAAAATCTTTCAAGAGATAGTATGATGAAGAACCCAGGGGCAGGTCAGGAATAAAGACACAGACGTAGAGAATGGACTTGAGGACATGGGGAGGGGGAAGGGTAAGCTGGGACGAAGTGAGAGAGTGGCATGGACTTATATATACTACCAAATGTAAAATAGACAGCTAGTGAGAAGCAGCTTCATAGCACACGGAGATCAGCTTGGTGCTCTGTGACCACCTAGAGGGGTGGGATAAGGAGAGTGGGAGGGAGACACAAGAGGGAGGAGATGTGGGGATATATGTATATGTATAGCTGATTCACTTTGTTATAAAGCAGAAACTAACACACCATTGTAAAACAATTATACTCCAATAAAGATGTTTAAAACAAAACAAAACAAAAAAGATAATATGGGATAGACCAGTTCTATAAAAAGAGAAATAAGAATAAATAAATAATAAAGCCAGTTGGTTTCTTATTTTTGTGTTGATACATTTAAAGGGAAACAGCTTCAGAATCATGTGATCTGGACTTCGCCGGTGGCACAGCAGTTAAGAATCCGCCTGCCAATGCAGGGGACATGGGTTCAAGCCCTGGTCCAGGAAGATCCCACATGCCACTGAGCAACTAAGCCCGTGCGCCACAACTACTGAGACTGTGCTCTAGAGCCCACGAGCCACAGCTACTGAGCCTGCATGTCACAACTACTGAAGCCTGTGCACCTAGAACCCGTGCTTCGCAACAAGAAACCACTGCAATGAGAAGCCCGTGCACCACAACAAAGAGTAGCCCCTGTTCACTGAAACTAGAGAAAGCCCGTGCACAGCAACAAAGACCCAACGCAGCCAAAAATAAATAAATACATTTATTTTTTAAAAAAATAGAATCGTGATCTGCCCTAAACGGGTATTCAGTATTCAAGAATTTCATATTGTCAAATATTTAAAGATCTAACCAAGAATAAGAATGGCAAGGTATGTAGGAAAGTCTCAAGTCTTTTCCTTTTTATCATAAATACTTTTCTTTCATATTTCACTCACTTCCCAAACAATATAAAAGAAAACTGAGTTAAAAAGTCCCCAAAAATGTATGTGGAGAGACGTGTGAAAAGAAAAATATTACTGTCTTTGCCTTAGTGACAAAGGTAAAATATGCATGAATTGAATGTACTAGTTTAAACCAACAATTCTCAAAATATTTTTTAAAATTTAATATTTAAAATTTTAGCCTACTTATCCCTATTTTTCAATTGGAAAAGAATTTAGCATTAAAAAGTAACATAAGGAAAACAAAATTTAAATGGTGTAACATTTTTAAATGGCATAAGCAACAGCAACTGACCAAAACCATCAGCCTAAAACAACACTGATCATGCTCTAACAGCAAAGTTTTCTTCCCCAAAGTTTCAAAAATACCAACTGTCTCTCTGAGTGTGCATGACCAGTCACGTCTGACAAATTACCCAGCCTAACATGGCAGTCAGAATTCTTAGCAGGCCACTGTGTTAGGGTTGTCAGTTCAAACTAAAGCCTGTCAAGTAAAGTCTAAAACCATGACAATTAAAGGATACTGATACTTGGTCTTTAATCATACATTAAAAAATGAAAGTCATTTGTTCAACAGAATTTTTAAAAGGATTTTATTTTTTCAATTTTCAAGCACTAATTCTTAGTTGACCAAGAGACCAAGGCAACACTTCAGGTCTCTCTAATTTAATCAAGAAAGGTCTTTTTAGAATAATTCTGTCAAACTTACTTATTTCCTTACTAGTGCTTCTTCCCAACATTACTGTCTACGTGGAGAACTCAGGAAACACTGTCTATCTGTTCAACCATATCTAGCATCATTTGTGTCATTTATGGAGACTACCAATTAAATCAGCAATGGTGGATTCATCATCTAAGACTACCGTCCTATGGTAGAGCTGTAGGATAAAGTAAATTTCTCATGAAATTTATTTTTCAACAGCATTTTATATCTTTTTCAGGATTTCCTTCTTTTTAAATTAATTTTTATTGGCGTATAGTTGATTTACAATGTTGTGTTACTTTCTTCCGTACAGCAAAGTGAATCAGTCATACATATACACATATCCACTCTTTTTAGATTCTGTTCCCATGTAGGTCATTACAGAATATTGAGTAGAGTTGCCTATGCTATACAGTAGGTTCTTATTAGTTATCTATTTTATATATAGTAGTGTATATATGTCAATCCCAGTCTCCCAATTTATCCCTCTCCTCCTTTCCCCCCTTTTGTAGTGTTTTATAATCTTCACAATAGCTCAGACCATAAAGATGAGGAAGTCTTTGGGTAAGCCTTCTTTATACAAGCATAGTGTGATCAAAAAAGAAGTAGGACTTAGCTACCAAAAAATACACCCAAAGAGCTAATAGACTGCCTAGATAACTCTGTCTTGAAGTCTAATTCCAGAGCCCAGATATCTGTACAAATATTCCTTGTTTATTAACTATAATTTATTCCTAAAACCCTTATTGCTAAGTGAAAAGCTATTAAATAAGAGAAATAAATCTCACTGATTATAATGTGAAAATTTTGATATTTCAACTCGATCAAAAACTCTGAAACAATTTTCACAGGTAGAATAAATACAACCACTGAACAATAAAAATAAGTTGTTATATGAGGAATTCTGTTTTTGTTTTATTCCATCCCATTTCTGATTTGTTCCTATCATTATTCAGATGCTGACATCTTGATTCTTCTCATGTCCTACTTGACATGAAATTTCAGCAATATCCCTCCTTCCTTGGTTTGCCTCTGTTTTCTAACTGGTTGATCATTTTATCTCTCTCTACTTACCCCTTCACATAGCAGAGCTGATGTTGGTATGAATACTCACTTTTGAATCCCATTCTTCCTTCAAGACAACACAAATAGTACATCTTCTTTGAACGTTTTTATGACCGGTCCTGTCTCAGGCATTTACATCATCCCAGATACAATAAGACACGCACAAACCTTATATCCCCAAAGAATTTTGTGGCTATCCTAGGACTTTCCTCACTTATGTGGCAGCCTCCATACTCTAGGTTAGGATCTCCTTGAACATAAGAACCATGTCTTGTTCATTTTCATATCCTTAAAGCTTTACACACAACTTTGTTATTTATTAAGAACTCACCATATATTCAAACTCTAAACTAAATGCTAGAAATAAAATGGAGAGCAAAAACAGTCATGAGTCTGCTCTTATGAAGCTTATAGTCTAGTAGGAAAGAGATATTAATCATATAATCTCAAAATCATATAATCTCAAAATTAATTGTAAGTTGTAACCAAGATGGAGACATACACAGAGCTTTGCACCTACAATTGAAAGATCAGACTTCATCAGGATGGCCTCTCTGAGGAAGTGACATGTGCACAGAGCTCAAAAAGATGCATTAATTAGGTGAATAGGTGAGAAATGAGCATCCCAGGTGGAAAGGGCACAATGAGTAAAGACCTTGTAGCAAGAGAGAGAAGACTGAATATGAGGGACTGAAAGAAGTTCAGTGTGGCTGGAGTGCTGAGGTTGAGGGTATGGGTAGAGCAAACTGAGGCTGGGGATGTAGGTAAGGGTCATATCTTGTAAGGATTTGTAAATGTGGAAAGATATTTGTCAATTTTTAAAGAAAATTGTGAGGTCACTAAGGGGTGGAAGGAGGAGGATAGCATGATTAGATTAGAGATGCGTGTATACAATTGAGAGTCTTAGGAAAGTGCAGTAAGAATGGATAGTGGATTGAAGGTGGTGATTAATGCATAAGGGGCTATCAAGGATGAGCCTGGTTCTCTAGCCTCTGCAACTAAAAGGTTATCACTGCCATTAATGACATTGAAAATAATTGAATAGAACAAAGTTTGGAAGAGAATTGTGAGTTGACTTTGAGGTACTTTGGGGATATACAGGAGTTAGAAGTAAATGGTCAATAGATTATGAGGATCTAGAACTCAGATGGGTGGCCTTAGCTATAACTATACATTTATCTATCATCTGAAATCAGATAGCAATTGAAACTGTGGCTGTGAACAAGATAAAAAGTATAGAGTAAGGAGAACAACAAGCCTAAGGCTGAGATTTCAGGGAGCACAGTATGCTGGAGTGTGGGGACAGGAGTTTTTAAAATAATTATTGAGTAGAAAGGCAAGATGACCAGAAAAAGATAACATGATTGCCCGTGAATACCAAGGGCCCATTTGTCAAGACTGATGAACTTAATTTATAAAGAAATAAATCTGTCTCTGTTGGGAATTTCTCTAGGAACATTAGTTGCTCAGATGTAGGCATGGAGAAAAAGAAATTATTGGATTGATTGAGTTCACCCAGGGCTGGTGTTCTGCCAGGGGGTTGTGATAAAATACAGCAGAACAAGGACATCTAGGTCACTATCAAAAGTGATACTTAAATAATGACATCATAGAATCAAGACTGAATGAGGAAGAATATGAATAAATTAAAGGTTTTATGGTTGGGTGAAAGCAGAAGGGTCAGTGCAATGGAGATCTTTCTGAAGTTGAAGAATGCTCATAGGGTGAGGAGGACAGGCTGGAAGCAGATAAGCTTGTGGTGAAAAACTGGGAAATTTGAACTAATCATAGTTTTAGGTAAGCAATTACAGGTAATAACAAGGCCCAAATTATTACCTTGTCATCATTGGAGTGAGTGTCCAAAGAGGAGCAAAACAGTAGGTCACTGAAAATGAGAAGGTGGAGACAGGTCACCTGCAGATGAAGTGAAGTCATTGAGGATGGTGGTGGGCTTGTGCCAAAGATGTGATAAATGAGGAAGTGGGATGAACAGCTTTGCTTTGGGGTAAAATTTGAAAGATAAACCAAAGAGCGGTTTTAACACTGAGAAAAGTGAGAATTTTGAAATTTCTAACATTCAGTGTATTGATACATCTATCTTGTAACAATAATATAATTTTAAATATTGTTATTAATCTATTTTAAAGATGAGGAAACTGGAATTTTGAGTAACTTGCCAAAGTCACAAATATTCTAAATGGCTGAACTGACAGTCCAAACAAATCACCTGACTCTGGATCTTATAACCCGAAATTTAATTCAAACTCGATAGCCTCTAGACACTTAATGGTACATGTCTAGCTCATTCAGTTCAACATTAGACTCATACAACAACTGATAAATTTAGCCCCTGTATTTCGTGTTTAGAAAAAGCATACATAGCAGCAATATGAAGTTCTTTCTAAATTTGATGTTCCATTTCAATGACTTAACATGTCGTTTGAGATGAGTAAGTTTAATAAGCTTGACCATTCTCCAAGGTCCTAGAAAAACTTAGGCCCAGACATTTCCTGACGTCCTTAGTAATACAAGTGATAGTTCCTCAATGAAACATCCTCAGAAACCATAAATGTCGTAGAAACTTGTGTGCCACTTAATTTTCTGGTTATTCCTTGTCATCACACACTGCAGAGTTTAATTCTTCATTTAACTATTTTCAAAACCATAAGTTGAAAGAGAAGAAGTTTGATCTTGGTCCATTGAAGAAAATGATTCTACACCCAGAATTAGATTCCTCACTTTGCATAAATCCTATTTTGTAAGAGTGAATTAATTATCCATAAAAATAAATGAGTAGCTTTAGTCCTATTTTAAAGCTTGATATACACTCACCAGCACTGGAAATTGAAAAGATCAATCTTGCAACAAATAGGAAATTGTCTTCAAGACATAAAAGAGGTTTTTAGAATGACTGAGTAGCTAAAGGAGGCACAAGAGGAAAAAAAAATAAGGTGAATGGAATGTTGCAGCAAATTGGCACTTGCCCCATGCTTTCTTGGGTCATGGTCTTCTTAGAAAGAAAAGAAATTCTGGTTTTTTTTTCCATTAATCTCCAGATTCTAGAGGCTTAAAAGTTATCATTGTTCATTTCATTCAAAGCCCTTCATACTCAGAGAATATAGTATATATTGGTTGCATTTGGGCCACCAAGAATCCGTTCACCCTGACTAGTATTGGGGAATTCCATTCTCCATTATTAGACCACATATTTAAGATGCAGTCTCCAACTCCAGGATCCAGGATCAGATCATGAGGCCTACTCTCCTACCCTGTCCCCAGTCAGTACCTTAACGATAGTCATGTGACTTGAGCCAAACAAATCAGGACAAATCAGAGCTGATCCTGGGGACTCTACTTGAGTGACAGAAAAGGCATTCACTCTTTTAGATTAAATTAGGAAGGATGTAGATTGGTGTATCTTTAAAACTTAAGGGGGGACTTCCCTGTTGGTCCAGCGGTAAAGAATCCACCTTCCAGTGCAGGGGAAATGGGTTTGATCCCTGGTCGGGGAACTAAGATCCCACATGCTGCGAGGCAACTAAGCCTGCATGTCACAACTACAGAGAAGCCTGAACACCACAACTACAGAGAAGCCCACGTGCCACAACAAAGAGCCTGTACGCCACAACGAAATATCCCACTTGTCACTACTAAGACCAGATACAGCCAAAAATAATAAATAAATACTTAACATTAAAAAAATAAAACTTAAAGGGAGAGTCTCTCTGAAAATAGTCAACATAGAGGAAGTCAGAGTCAAAAGATTGAAAGAAAAACAAAGGGGGAAAAATAAAACAAGTTGTGGTGGCAATTTTGTACATTGAACACAGACATACACAAACTCTTCTGGGATTTTATAATATGCAAGCCAATAAATGTATTTATTGCACTGTCAGTTAAGATTTTCTTGTTACAAGTCAATGAGTATTACCTGACACAGTGACTCAGTACCTACTGCCCAACTAAACTTCAACATTCCAGAGACTTATGCTGGATGAGGGAAACACAAGTGTATGTTATTCTAGAATTGTGGTTTCAAGATGCCCAGTTATCCTCAAATTTTAAGCAGGAGTATGCTGTGATTGTGAGGGCCAGCTCCCCTGTATAATATAATTAGGCATGCAACTTAACCTCAGTTTCATCATCTGCAAACTGGGAATAATAATAGTAATATTTCGTGGAATTATTTAGCATAAAATTTGACAGTATATGTTCAGCTTCTAACAGAGCACCTAGAACATAGAGATATTCAATAATTGGTAGCTATTATTCTTTGTTGGTCTGTATATCTCCTCCATGTTGTTTATAAGCTACCTAAAGGTATCTGTATCTCTACAATGGCCCAGAGCCTTGCACTAACTAGGTAGTCAATAACTGTTTGTTGAGTGAATGAGTTAGTGAATAGTCTATACTCTTGTAGACCCAGTTCTTTTAGTCTCAATGGTGTCCCTGTTTGGATGGTAAGTTCTGGGGTAACCCTATTTGTACTATTCTTATTCTATGTTCCTAAGCCAATTTCTCCAGCTTTTAATCTAAGCAGGCTTTCTCTTACTTGGCCATCCAAGGACACACAAAAAAACCTTAACTAGGATTATCCTACAAATATTTCTGTCAAATACAAGCTATTTTTTAATAAGTTTGTTAACAGAGGAAGACTTGGTGGTAGAGGACAGGGCACTGGATTTAGACTCTAAAAAGCCCATGTCCCGTAGCTTACTTCCTGTGAGACATTAGGCAGATCATGAAATTTCATTTTCCTCATTTGTAGTGAAATGAGATTAATAATCCCCACCACATGATAATTTTAGGTGATTAAATGAAATAATGTAAGTGAAAGAGTGCTTTGAAAATCTTCTAACAGTATATCAGTAAGTATGGATAGTGCTTTGAATTAATGACAAAATGACTCATTCTCCTCTTCTTTCTACCTTGGATACAGTTGATTAAAAATTTTCAACTAAATTTATTGTTTCTTTTCAACAGTTGAAAAAGGGCATGACTGCGCTTTAAATCTTAGTACGAGTTTTATTATGGAATAGGAAAAAAAAAAAACCCAGAAGGAAAAAGAGGAATACTTTTCACAAATGCCATTCCCTCAACCTGGATTTTTCTTCTCTCCAACCCACCAACCCCATTCATCCATCCAGGCCCATCTGATGATTTCCTGAACACCATATAAGACTTAGATCACCTATCATCCACTATAGAAAAAATTCTTCCCCAGGTAGAACTAACCACCAATTCTTTGAAGACCTCATTGTATGTGGTGCTCTATTTCTATCTTTGTACCTGTCACAGAAAATGGCACTTACCTGTTTAGATGCTCATCTCCCCAACTAAGCTATAATCTCTTTATAAAAGGGGCCTATTTATTACTTTGTCTTTATATTACCAAAAATTAGCATAAACACTGACACACAAAAATAGTCTGGATACCTGTTTACTGAATTGAATGGAATTGAGCATTTATTAATCATGTACGGTGGATTAGAAAATATATTATGTACTTTATGTACGTTCTCTCATTTAATCCTCAGAACAGAAAAGAGAACTATCAGTTATCAGATTTTGTGACACTGAAACTCTGATCATTCCAAACTGCGTTGGAGGAGTTATTCCTGAGACATTATAGCAAACAAATGTAAGTATAGAAGCTCTGAAAAATCTAAAATCTAGTCATGTCCTTTATCTACGGGAGAAGACCAGTAGTTAATCAATTTGAGCTAGGAGCTACAGGACCAAGGCTTACCAATAAAATAACCCACGGTAATCGAGCCAAGAATGAAGCACGGGGTAGGAAAAGATAAGGAAGACATATTCAGATAACAGGACTGTAATTATAAGTGACTTATAGCCTCAGCAAAATTAATTGAGAAACTCTTGATATATGGTTAAGACTGAGCCCTAAATGACATTGACTGTGAGTTATGGCTTTCTGGTGCTAACTCTGAAAAAATTTCCCTGAAATGAGTCAAAGCTAGATCTATTCCAGTGACAATGCATGAGATGGATAGGAAACGTGTCAAATGATTGATCAGATGCTTGACCACAGGGTTGTTGACTATAATTTTTAGAAACTGAAAGGCAGTTTTTACAAGAAACTATATCATGTAGGGAGGAAAAAGGAAGGTCGCAGAGAATAGATCTTCTCAGTGGCAGGTGATACATTAGTCTCTGAATAATTTTCAAATTCCTCCATGATGACCTATCACTACCTTCTGAACATCCCATCGCACTGTCACATTGTCACAAGTATTATCATTTTCAAACACAGAGCCGCTCAAAGTATTTTAGAGCTCCCAGTTTCCCACAGGATGAAGTCCAACCTTCCTTGTATGTCATATATTGTCCTTCACAATGTGGACCAGACTCACATTTGCAGTACTAGTACCTTTATCCCTAAAACATGCTATACTCTTTCAAAAATATAGCACCTTTTGAAGGCTATTCCTGTACCTGAGATGCTCTTTCCCTTTCCTGCTTTTTGGTGAGTCCTATATATCTCTCAAGACCTAACTCAGATATTGCCTCCTCTGATAATTCCTCCTGAATTCTCCTAGGTAGGACAGTGATGTCATCTGAACACTCATCTGTATAGCATTATCCTATCACCTTATAATTATCCATCTCCCCCTTCCAATGACAAGTGGAAACTCTGACTTATGAACCTTTGCATATACTCCAGGGAGTAATACTAGGGATTGTGAGCATCATTATGTACTCTAGGCCCTGGAATAAAGTACTAAGCAAAACATACCCTTGTTTAATTTTATGGAGGTAAGGAAGAAGGAAAAGTATAAAATAATCAAATATATGCAAGATGGCAATAACTGCTATAAAAAAATAAAAGAGGGTAAGGGGATAAAAGTGACAGGGGTGGGATTACACAGTCAGGAAAGATTTTCTGAAAAGGTGATATTTGGTATTTATCAGAGATATTTCAGCAGAGACACTGAGAGAGTAAGCTAGAGCGCACCAGCATCTGGGTGGTACCCAAACAGAGGAGTATCTTAGAATTATCCAATGTTCAGGAGCAAGAAAAGCTGGATGGAGAAAATAAACAACATCCTAGGAAGGGCTGAAGGTCAAAGCTGAGGAACTGCTACAGCATAGAGAGACTTGACTCTAAAGTTCAACCAACCCAAGTTGGTATCTGCATGTGTGTGTATGTGTGTGTGAGAGAGGAGAGACTGTAGATACCCCTAGAATTCTGAATTTCAAGTAGTCAAACTCAGAATGCAAATAGATTTGGATAACAAGGGACACTTTCATTTTCTTGTGTCCAGTGCCACAGTCAACACCACATGGAGATTTCAGGGCTAGGAATAAATTAGCAGATCAGGATCCCTGGAGTCAAGGGTTTCCCAATAGTGGCAGTACTGACATTTTGGAACACGTTACTATTTGTTGTGAGGGGCTGTCTTGTGCACTGTGAGATAATTAGTGGCATCCCTGGCCTCCACCCAATCTCTAGACCAAATGTCCCCTTGGGGAAGGAGGACAACATGGCTCCCTATTAAGAAACACTGCTGTAGACAAAGGGACAGAGTGAAGAGGGAGGCAATAGTAGTCATGAAGACATAACCACTGACAACTAAAGCAAATAGGTCTACAGAGTCGAAATCAAATTTTAATTTGAGTTTTCATTTATGAGATAGCTATAGATAACCATAAATGTCTTCAAAACCCTGTTCCTGGACCCTGGAAAATCTTTAATTATCTAAGAGTTAGCCATACCTATTTCACCATACCAAACAAATGAAAATAATTTATTTTAGAAGAATTTTGAACAACCATGTTTGAAAAGGTAACAAGCATTTATCAAATCCTACTTTCTGACATATTACAATTAAGATTGGTTGACTTATAAAAAATCTCAGGCTTCTTTTTATCTTCCCTAAGGATTGGACTTTTTCTGGAAGGTGTTACTTTTTTTTTTTTTTTACATCTTTATTGGAGTATAGTTGCTTAACAATGGTGTGTTAGTTTTTGTTTTATAACAAAATGAATCAGTTATATATATACATATGTTCCCATATCCCCTCCCTCTTGCGTCTCCCTCCCACCCTCCCTATCCCACCCCTCCAGGCGGTCACAAAGCACTGAGCTGATCTCCCTGTGCTATGCGGCTCCTTCCCACTAGCTATCTACCTTACGTTTGGTAGTGTATATATGTCCATGACTCTCTTTCACTTTGTCACAGCTTACCCTTCCCACTCCCCATATCCTCAAGTCCATTCTCTAGTAGGTCTGTATCTTTATTACTGTCTTACCCCTAGGTTCTTCATGACATTTTTTTTCTTCTTAAATTCCATATATATGTGTTACCATATGCTATTTGTCTTTCTCTTTCTGACTTACTTCACTCTGTATGACAGACTCTAGGTCTATCCACCTCATTACAAATAGCTCAATTTCATTTCTTTTTATGGCTAATATTCCATTGTATATACGTGTCACATCTTCTTTATCCATTCATCTGATGATGGACACTTACGTTGTTTCCATCTCCAGGCTATTGTAAATAGGACTGCTATGAACATTGTGGTACATGACTCTTTTTGAATTATGGTTTTCTCAGGGTATATGCCCAGTAGTGGGATTGCTGGATCATATGGTACTACTATTTGTAGTTTTTTAAGGAACCTCCATATTGTTCTCCATAGTGGCTGTACCAACTCACATTCCCACCAGCACTGCAAGAGTGTTCTGTTTTTCCACAGCCTCTCCAGCATATATTCTTTCTAGATTTTTTGATGGTGGCCATTCTGACGAGTGTGAGATGATATCTCATTGTAGTTTTGATTTGCATTTCTCTAATGATTAAAGATGTTGAGCATTCTTTCATGTGTTTGTTGGCAGTCTGTATATTTTCTGTGGAGAAATGTCTATTTAGGTCTTCTGCCCATTTTTGATTGGGTTTGTTTTTTTGTTATTGAGCTGCATGAGCTGTTTGTAAATTTTGGAGATTAATCCTTTGTCAGTTGCTTCATTTGCAAATCTTTTCTCCCATTCTGAGGGTTGTCTTTTCCTCTTGTTTATGGTTTTCTTTGCTGTGCAAAAGCTTTGAAGTTTCATTAGGTCCCATGTGTTTATTTTTGTCTTTATTTCCATTTCTCTAGGAGGTGGGTCAAAAAGGATCTTGCTGTGATTTATGTCATAGAGTGTTCTGCCTATGTTTTCCTCTAAGAGTTTGATAGTTTCTGGCCTTACATTTAGGTCTTTAATCCATTTTAAGCTTATTTTTGTGTATGCTGTTAGGAGAGTGATATAATCTCATACTTTTACACGTCCCTGTCCAGTTTTCCCAGCACCACTTATTGAAGAGTCTGTCCTTTCTCCACTGTACATTCCTGCCTCCTTTATCAAAGATAGGGTGACCATATGTGCGTGGGTTTATCTCTGGGCTTTCTATCCTGTTCCATTGATCTATCTTTCTGTTTTTGTGCCAGTACCATACTGTCTTGATTACTGTAGCTTTGTAGTATAGTCTGAAGTCAGGGAGCCTGATTCCTCCAGCTCCATTTTTTGTTCTCAAGATTGCTTTGGCTATTCGGGGTCTTTTGTGTTTCCATACAAATTGTGAATTTTTTTGTTCTAGTTCTGTGAAAAACGCCAGTGGTAGTTTGATAGGGATTGCATTGAATATGTAGATTGCTTTGGGTGGTAGAGTCATTTTCACAATGTTGATTCTTCCAATCCAAGAACATGGTATATCTCTCCATTTATTTGTATCATCTTTAATTTCTTTCATCAGTGTCTTATAATTTTCTGCATACAGGTCTTTTATCTACTTAGGTAGATTTATTCCTAGATATTTTATTCTTTTTGTTGCAATGGTAAATGGGAGTGTTTTCTTGATTTCACTTTCAGATTTTTCATCATTAGTGTATAGGAATGCCTGAGATTTCTGTGCATTAATTTTGTATCCTGCTACTTTAACAAATTCATTGATTAGCTCTAGTAGTTTTCTGGTAGAATCTTTAGGATTCTCTATGTATAGTATCACGTCATCTGCAAACTGTGACAGCTTTACTTCCTCTTTTCCAATTTGGATTCCTTCTATTTCCTTTTCTTCTCTGATTGCTGTGGCTAAAACTTCCAAAACTATGTTGAATAGGAGTGGTGAGAGTGGGCAACCTTGTCTTGTTCCTGATCTTAGTGTAAATGCTTTCAGTTTTTCACCATTGAGGATGATGTTGGCTGTGGGTTTGTCATATATGTCCTTTATTATGTTGAGGTAAGTTCCCTCTATGCCTACTTTCTGGAGGGTTTTTATCATAAATGGGTGTTGAATTTTGTCGAAAGCTTTCTCTGCATCTATTGAGATGATCATATGGTTTTTCTCCTTCAATTTTTTAATATGGTGTATCACATTGATTGATTTGCGTATATTGAAGAATCCCTGCATTCCTGGAATAAACCCCACTTGATCATGGTGTATGATCCTTTTAATGTGCTGTTGGATTCTGTTTGCTAGTATTTTGTTGA
Source organism: Mesoplodon bidens (assembly GCF_964165515.1). NCBI lineage: Eukaryota > Metazoa > Chordata > Mammalia > Artiodactyla > Ziphiidae > Mesoplodon > Mesoplodon bidens. Next base: position 68,624,095 of record NC_138164.1, read on the forward strand.
GGATTTTTGTATCTATGTTCATCAGTGATATTGGCCTGTAGTTTTCTTTCTTTGTGACATCCTTGTCTGGTTTTGGTATCAAGGTGATGGTGGCTTCGTAGAATGAATTTGGGAGTGTTCCTCCCTCTGCTATATTTTGGAAGAGTTTGAGAAGGATAGGTGTTAGCTCTTCTCTAAATGCTTGATAGAATTCGCCTGTGAAGCCATCTGGTCCTGGGCTTTTGTTTGTTGGAAGATTTTTTATCACAGTTTCAATTTCAGTGCTTGTGATTGGTCTGTTCATATTTTCTATTTCTTCCTGATTCAGTCTTGGCAGGTTGTGCATTTCTAAGAATTTGTCCATTTCTTCCAGGTTGTGCATTTTATTGGCATAGAGTTGCTTGTAGAAATCTCTCATGATCCTTTGTATTTCTGCAGTGTCAGTTGTTACTTCTCCTTTTCCATTTCTAATTCTATTGATTTGAGTCTTCTCCCTTTTTTTCTTGATGAGTCTGGCTAATGGTTTATCAATTTTGTTTATCTTCTCAAAGAACCAGCTTTTAGTTTTATTGATCTTTACTATCGTTTCCTTCATTTCTTTTTCATTTATTTCTGATCTGATTTTTATGATTTCTTTCCTTCTGCTAACTTTGGGGTGTTTTTGTTCTTCTTTCACTAATTGCTTTAGGTGCAAGGTTAGGCTGTTTATTCGAGATGTTTCCCGTTTCTTAATGTGGGATTGTATTGCTATAAACTTCCCTCTTAGAACTGCTTTTGCTGCATCCCATAGGTTTTGGGTCGTCGTGTCTCCATTGTCATTTGTTTCTAGGTATTTTCTTATTTCCTCTTTGTCTTCAGTGATCACTTCATTATTAAGCAGTGTATTGTTTAGCCTCCATATGTTTGTATTTTTTACAGATCTTTTCCTGTAATTGATATCTAGTCTCATAGCATTGTGGTCGGAAAAGATACTTGATACAATTTCAATTTTCTTAAATTTACCAAGACTTGATTTGTGACCCAAGATATGAGCTATCCTGGAGACTGTTCCATGAGCACTTGAGAAAAATGTATATTCTGTTTTTTTTGGATGGAATGTCATATAAATATCAATTAAGTCCATCTTGTTTAATATATCATTCGAAGCTTGTGTTTCCTTATTTATTTTCATTTTGGATGATCTGTCCATTGGTGAAAGTGGGGTGTTAAAATCTCCAGAAGGTGTTACTTTTATTCCTTTTTTAGACAACCTTATACGAATGATTACAGTGTATTCATATATGGTATTCAAAAGGAATGAGTGTCTGTGACCTTCAGTATACATAATGAAACAGATAGCTATATTTGAAGGCATTCTACTTCTGATTAGCTCATAACTTGGGGTGAAATAGCATGGACTGCTGACTCCCTTTCCTGAATCCTGATTAAAGATAACACAGAAGTGATAAGGAAGTTGATGGACCCCAGATACTAATCTAAAATATATCAAAAACTCCTGGGTAGAGAGAGTGGCTGGGTTGTTATGGGTGTGTCCATGGGTATGTGTGTGCATGCATGTATCTTTGGCAGTGGGGGTGGATAAGAGAAAGGACAGTCTAGAACAAAAGTGGATTATGTGTAATAACACTTCATTCCTCTCTGCAGACAGACATTGCCTAACAAATTAGCTAATACTTTCAGGGACATAGTCACCTGAAAAAATAGATCATTGGACATTTATAGAATACAAGTATTTTAAAAGAAGAACAGCAATAAGAGATGAAAAAGAAAAGGAATCCAAACCAGAAAAGAAGAAATAAATTGTCACTGCTTGCAGACGACATGACACTATACATAGAGGATCCTAAAGATGCTACCAGAAAACTACTAGAGTTAATCAATGAATTTGGTAAAGTAGCAGGATATAAAATTAATGCACAGAAATCTCTTGCATTCCTATACTCTAATGATGAAAAAACTGAAAGAGAAGTTAAGGAAACATTCCCATTTACTATTGCAACAAGAAAAATAAAATCCCTAGGAATAAACCTACCTAAGGAAACAAAAGACCGGTATGCAGAAAACTATAAGATACTGATGAAAGAAATTAAAGATGATACCAACAGATGGAGTGATATACCATGTTCTTGTATTGAAAGAATCAACATTTGAAAATGACTATACTACCCAGAGAAATCTACACATTCGATGCAATCCCTTTCAAACTACCAATGACATTTTTCACAGACCTAGAACAAAAAATTTCACAATTTGTATGGAAACACAAAAGACCCCGAATAGCCAAAGCAATCTTGAGAAAGAAAAACGGAGCTGGAGGAATCAGGCTCCTGGACTTCAGACTATACTACAAAGCTACAGTAATCAAGACAGTATGGTACTGGCACAAAAATAGAAATACAGGTCAATGGAACAGGATAGAAAGCCCAGAGATAAACCCATGCACATATGGTCACCTTATTTTTGATAAAGGAGGCAAGAACATACAATGGAGAAAAGACAGCCTCTTCAGTAAGTGGTACTGGGAAAACTGGACAGCTACATGTAAAAGAATGAAATTAGAACACTCCCTAACACCACACACAAAAATAAACTCAAAATGGATTAAAGACCTAAAAGTAAGGCCAGACATTATCAAACTCTTAGAGGAAAACATAGGCAGAACACTCTATGACATAAATCACAGCAAGATCCTTTTTGACCCACCTCCTAGAGAAATGGAAATAAAAACAAAAGTAAACAAATGGGACCTAATGAAACTTAAAAGATTTTGCACGGCAAAGGAAACCATAAACAAGATGAAAAGACAACCCTCAGAATGGGAGGAAATATTTGCAAATGAAGCAACTGATAAAGGATTAATCTCCAAAATGTACAAGCAGCTCATGCAGCTCAATATCAAAAAAAACAAACAAACCACTCCAAAAATGGGCAGAAGACCTAAATAGACATTTCTCCAAAGAAGATATACAGATTGCCAACAAACACATGAAAGAATACCCAACATCATTAATCATTAGAGAAATGCAAATCAAAACTACAATGAGATATCTTCTCCCACCAGTCAGAATGGCCATCATCAAAAAATCTACAAACAATAAATGCTGGAGAGGGTGTAGAGAAAAGGGAACCCTCTTGCACTGTTGGTGGGAATGTAAATTGATACAGTCACTATGGAGAACAGTATGGAGGTTCCTTAAAAAACTAAAAATAGAACTACCATACAACCCAGCAATTCCACTACTGGGCATATACCCTGAGAAAACCATAATTCAAAAAGAGTCATGTACCACAACGTTCATTGCAGCTCTCTTTACAATAGCCAGGACATGGAAGCAACTTAAGTGTCCATCAACAGATGAATGGATAAAGAAGATGTGGCACATATATACAATGGAATCTTACTCAGCCATAAAAAGGACACAAAATTGAGTTATTTGTAGTGAGGTGGATGGACCTAGAGTCTGTCATATAGAGTGAAGTAAGTCAGGAAGAGTTAACAAATGCCTTGTGCTAACACATATATATGGAATCTAAGAAAAAATATGGTCATGAAGAACCTAGGGGCAAGATAGGAATAAAGACACAGACCTACTAGAGAATGGGCTTGAGGATGTGGGGAGGGGGAAGGGTAAGATGGGACTAAGTGAGAGAGTGGTATGGACATATATACACTACCAAATGTAAAATCGATAGCTAGTGGGAAGCAGCCGCATAGCACAGGGAGATCAGACTGGTGCTCTGTTACCCCCTAGAGCGGTGGGATACGGAGGGTGGGCGGGAGGGAGACGCAAGAGGGAAGAGATATGGGGACATATGTATATGTATAACTGATTCACTTTGTTATAAAGCAGAAACTAACACACCATTGTAAAGCAATTATACTCCCATAAAGATGTTAAAAAAATAAAGAAAAAAGACAATAGTAAGAGAATTAGAAGACACGCCACAAACTGGAAGAAAATTATTTGTAAAAGACACAACCAATATTATCCGAAATATACAAAGAATATTTAAAAGTCAGCAATAAGAAAAACAGCTCAATTAGAAAATGCACAAAGATTTTAACAGATATCTCATCAAAGAAGATAAACAAATGGCAAGTAAGCATACACCCCACATCATAAATGCAAATTAAAACAACAATGAGATGTTACTATACATCTATTAGAAGGGTTAAAATCCACAACACTGACATCACTGAATACTGCTGAGTACGTGGAGCAACAGGAACTCTCAGCCATATATATATATATATATATATATATATATATATATATATATATAGGCAGAGCATGAAGGATTTTTAGGGCAGTGAAAATATTCTGTATGATACTATGATGATGGATATATCATTATACATTTTTCTAAACCCACAGGTGTACAACACCAAGAGTGAATCCTAAGGTAACTTATGGACTTCGGTGATGTAGGTTCATCCTCTGTAAAAAATGTGCCATTCTAGTGAGTGATATTGTCTAACGGGGGTGACTATGCAATGTGTTGAGGGACAGAATCTACATGGGCAATCTCTGTACCTTCCTCTCAATTTTGTTGTGAACCAAAAACTGATTTAAAATGTCTGAAAAATATATGTGTTTGGCTTCTCTATGTCTTAACAGCTTCCTGGACAAAGCAAACTTCCATAGGGAAAAGTAGTCCCCAATGATAAATGATTGGCTCAACTTTCTGGGCTTCACTCCTCTGTAGTTTCTGGTTATTAATTTTCTACAATCTTGTTAGCTCTTCCCTATCTTTAAGCAGATCTATTTTTATATTTTATCTAGATCTTCCGGGTATCTTCAATTGTAGGGTTAGTCCAAATTACCCATTCTGCCATTACTGGGAACTGAAATAATAAACTACTTTTTGTCACCCAATAATTTATCTCAAATATATTCTCATATTAATAGCCCAAAGTTTATTTAACTAATGCAACTTTTGTTGCATATTTATACTGTTTCCTATTTTTTATTATTCTAAATCATCCAAAATATTAATAGTAACATTGATAAGAACAATAATAATTACAAATATATGTGATTAAAATGATCCATGCTTTATGCTAAATGATTTATGTCTATTCTTTTATATTTATCTCAAAACAACCTTATTCTACAGATGAAATACTGAGGCTCAGGAGAGGTAAACACACAATTGGAAGGTTATGGGGTCAGATTATTTAGTTGTCACTAGATAAGGTACTTGCTGGAGGGAAATGGAAGGGCCTGACAGCCAGAATACACACTGGTCATATGGTACCTGATTAAGGGGTAATTGCCACACACAATAATACAGCAGAAATAGACCCTCTAGCAAAGGGTCTAGGTCAAAAGAAATGAAATTTTAAGACTAATATCAATCTAGATATAGATGTAGGTCTAGATATAGATGAATCTATGAATTAGCTAGATATAGTAATAAATGATATAGAGATAGATATAAAAATATAGACCGATCTCTTTCAGAAAATTTGCACCAAATTTTCTCTGTACTAGTAGAGATATAGTGGCTATTTGGACATGTTCTTTCATCAGTTGAATTACCTTTCCTCTTTTTTTTTTTCTTCAGTAGGAGTCAGTGTTTTCACACTTCTTTAAAGTAATAAAAACTGCTTTTTCACATAAATTGGCCTTTACAAGAAAGCCAACTGGCAGGAATGATGATGGAAATGAAGAAGCCTAAGAAGTGGATGGATCTCAGCCAGAACATAGACGTTTGAGATAAATCAAATAGCAGATGGCCTCATTTAATGATAAGGAAAAGCACATGAGGTTGCGGGAGAGGGAGATTATCCATCACCAAGGGAGGAGGATAATGAGCTCTATCCTTGAAAACAGAAAAGTGATGGAACGAGTGGGGAGGTGATATCAAGTCATCCAAAATGGGAGAAAGGAAGGGGGTCTTTGAGGAAGTAAAGTTATCCCCAGTCCCATTTTAAAGATTAGGAATAACTATCATTAGCTCAGTTATTGAATATTTTTTCAATTTTTAGCAGCTTGAAAGACCAAGGGTTTGATCACTCATTCTTTATTAGCTTCCAGTCACTAAAAACTTAAATACACAGAAACAGAGGAAAAAAGAGGAAGGCACTATCTGGAAGACAGTAGGACTAGGAATTCCTATCTTCCTATTCTAAGGGACTTAGAGGTCAAGACACTTGGCTGGAGAGGAATTATACTTATAAAATGTATATTGTAAGTGACTGAATTGCATTCAATGAAAAGTATCCCTCAATAAATCTCATTTAAAAAATAAAAACTTCAGTGGCTTCCTGTCTCATCCAGAGTGAAATCCAAAATTCTTAAATTGTCTTCCAGGTCCTGGAAGATCCTGTGTCAGCCCTTGCTTTTTAAGACCCCTGGTGTTCTCTCCTGCAGTTCTCCCCCAGGTCTGTTCCTGGCATGCCAGCCTTCTCACTAGTTCTTGTACACTTTACACACCTCCCTTCTCAGTACCTTTTCACTTCACCTATTTTCTTCCCCCAACATCCAGAGACTCACTTTCTCACTTATTCAGGCCTTTACTCAACTGTTACCTGCACAGTGAGGCCTCCCCTTGGTTACCATATAAAATTACCTCCTTCTTGTCCCACTCCCAGAAACACTTTCCTTTTTGCTGTATTAATTTCCTCCTTTAACCTTAATTGTCACTAATATATTTTTATTTATCTTGTTTTTGTCTATATTTCCCTCTAGAATGTAGGTTTTTAAGAGTAGATTTTTTATGGTTCTGAAGAACCTAGGGGCAGGACAGGAATAAAGATGCAGACATATAGAATGGACTTGAGGACACGGGGAGGGGGAAGGGTAAGCTGGGACGAAGTGAGAGAGTGGCATGGACATATATACACTACCAAACGTAAAATAGATAGCTAGCAGGAAGCAGCCACATAGCACAGGGAGATCAGCTCGGTGCTTTGTGACCACCTAGAGGGGTGGGATAGGGAGGGTGGGAGGGAGATGCAAGAGGGAGGAGATATGGGGATATATGTATACATATAGCTGATTCACTCTGTTATACAGCAACAACTAACACACCATTGTAAAACAATTATACGCAAATAAAGATGTTAAATTAAAAATAAATAAATAAATAAATAAATAAAAGGCAAACTTTTAAGTGAAAAAAAAAAAGAGTAGATTTTTTTTTTTGTTTTATTCAGTGTGGTGTCCCCCATGCCTGGAATAATACCTGGCTCATAGTAGGCAACAAATAAGTATTTGCTAAACAAATGAAATTAAAATCTTTATTTTTTCTCTTGGATTTTCCATCAACTGAAATGTTTCTAAGAAAATTTCAAGATACGCTCTCAATGCCTTAATCTTGAGAGTCAAGATTCTTTCCACAAGACCTCTGACTGCCTTCCTTGGACCACCTTCTAACAGTCAGAGGCCACTTACAGAAGGTCTCCAGAGAGCAGAGCAAAAGGTCATAATCCTAAAACCACAGCTCATTTTCAGTGTCTCCTATTCTCAAATTTGGCTCTTACTGATTCGGTCTGAGCTCTTAGACTCAGTACTCAGCATTTGAATAGGCCTAATGTAGATTCACTTTCTCAGTAGCAACTAACCTCTCAATCCACTGAATGCCTCTGCTCTGAACCTCCATAATCCTGCTTCTGGGATGCTTCTCCCTGCTATCTGACCAACAGCAACACCAACAGACTCTAGCCTAGAGAAAATGCCTGGTTTTAAGCCCTTCTCATCCCTCATGTAACATACTGAGGGATTCCCTTAAGACAATCCACAGCTCCAAAAGGATGACACCCTTTGTTAAAAAATATTTATATGTATTATACATTTTATATACATATACATATATATATATAATATGGCATAGTACTAAAGTGTTACTACAGCAGGAGCATGTATATATGGGGGGCATAGGAGTGATTGCTAATGGGTACAGAGTTTTGGGGGGCAGTGATGAAAACGTTCTAAACTTAGATTGTGTTAATGGTTGGATGACCCTAAATATACTAAAAAACATTGAATTGTATACTTTAAATGGATGAATTTTATGGTATATGAATTATATATCTCAATAAAAATTTGTTTTAACTCACTTATGTATGCTCTATTTTTGTCTCCTTGAGTATCCATCAACTGTCATTCTGATCTTTAGATCCAAAGCACTTCTTCACTCATTCAGTAAGCAGTGCGCCAGGGCCCGCTACTTGTCAGATACCATGCTAGGCACTAGGGATATTAAGAGAAAAAGAAGCATGGCTCCCTCTACCACAGCTTACAACCTCATAAAAATAGATTGGGCAAGAGATAAGAAAGAGGATGAACGAGATTTCTGAGAGGCAGTATACAGAGTGCTATGCCTAACCCAATAGTGGTCACTGGAGTATTTACCATGGTGGTTACCATAGTAGTTACTCAGTGAACCCAGAAAAAAATGTTGACTCTGTTTTTCTTCTCTCCTCAGGTCTTAGCGACCTCCATACACACACCTGGACATCTTTGCTGCTGCCAGAGATCTGATATGGTTCACTGTGTGCCCAGAAAAGACCCCTAGGCATAGTCTTTTCTACGGCTGACACATTACCTCCTGGCATTCCACAAAGTCTTAGATTTTTCCATGCATATCCTCATTATTTAAGAAGAACATGCTTTCAGAAGATAATTCCTTTTCAGAATTACCCCAAAAAATTAAGCTGAAAATATCTCACATTGTTGTACCAGTCAAATCCCCATGATTTGGCATGAGCCATTTCCTGCTGGCACTCTGTTTCAAAATATAGCATTGACTTCTTGCTTCAGTGCTGAAAATATATGTTCTCAACACAATCATTATGAAACAGAATCTTTCACTTCAAAGAGGATTGAGAGACCAAAGAATTCAGGAATTGAGTTCTTCCAGAACAATGCTACACTTATGAGATTTGAAGCAGTTTTCAAACACTGGCATCAAGGTGCCCTTAAGTGATTTCATTCCACTCCAGTTTGTGAGGGAAACCATAGTGAAGTCTCATGTTGCCTCTCTAGTTGTGTTCATCTGTGTGCCCTTCCTTGTGAACCTTTATAGCTGCAAGTTTGAGGCATTTTTTGTTTATTTCCTCTTTAACAGCTCCTTCTCAGCTGGAGGAAATCAATGAAGAGAGGCTTAAGAAAATCCTCAAGAAATTAAACATAATCCATCTAAGCCACACTTGTAGTCTGATTGATCCAACAAGAGTATATCATTGTTTAGACATTAAAACGTGTTAGAAGAGGCAGCTATATCATTGTTGGAAAACACCTGGAATTGAGGTCAAAAGACCTATGTTTGAGCCCGGCCTTGGCAAAGCACTCTGGGACTCAGTGAAAGGGTATAGTAATCTGTAATGCACTTGCAAATGTAAGGTTTTAACCTGAAGATACTTTAATAATTCAAAATGTTTTGATATTATTTCATATTCTCTATGTTCTAGCCTTCCCTGAACTTCACACTTCTCAATAGGATCTAATCTTGAACACTTCCATGCCTTTACTCATGCATTCTTTTTCCCCTTTCTCCTTATCTCCCCCTCAGAAATTACTTTAAAATTATTTCACTCTTCATGTATTCAAGAAAACACTCATCCTTGGTTGGAAATCATTCATGGTCTTTCTCTGTGCTCCCAGGCCACTGTTATGATGCCTGCTGACTTCACAAAACACAATAAATTATAATTATCTTTATTTTACTCTACTGGACTCAGTTCCTTGAGGACAAAGACTGGGATTTTCATCCTGTTATCCTCAGCAGCAATTATGATTTCAAGGCACAGAGTTGACAAATCATAAATATTGAACAAATCAATGAATCAGCAATTGTGTGAGACAGTACTCCCAAAATGGAAAAGTGGAAAACAAGCCACAGGCATAAAGTCCCAGATGCTCATATCGCAACCCAGATCCAGGTTCATGCCTGAGTCAGGGCTGGGCCTTCATCAAAGGTAAGAACTCCTGCTGAGACCAATGAATTGAGAGCTGGTGTTTGTCAAACTAAATTTATGAACTCAGTCATACCCTTGATTTTGAAGGAGTAGCCATAGTGCTGAAGCGAGCTTGGCCCACTTGTCACTATTGTGTGACAGAAATAGCACTGGGCTTATTATCAGAAACCCTCAGTTCATTCCTGATCCTGCCTCTTACTAGCCTGTACATGAAGCTTAGCATTTTTGTGACTACATTTTTAATTGGAGAGGGTCATCATCCCCACCTTACAGAGCTGACATGAAGTTTAAATGAGATATTTATACAAAGTGCCTACTATAGTGGCTGCCTTTGAATAATAAATGGAAATTATAATAATTATAATTATTACTATTATGTGAGAGTTCCAGGCACAGTAAATACTTTCCATATGTTAGTTTTAAAGGAGAGTGGACAGCTCCAAAAAATTAAATTCTAAATGAACTTGACCCTGCTCAGGCTTAATCCGTATTAGAGACTCATCTTGACTGGTTGGTGATCACTGTACAGGATGCAAGACATGCAGAGAGGATAGGAGATTTCAGAAACTGGATGCTGCTCTCACCCATACTAGCCACCAGTTACAGAGCAATGACTATAGCCAGACACATTGCTGCTTTCAATCTTCACAATGATAGAAGGTGGATGTTATTATCCCCATGTTACAGATGAGGAAAGTAATGTTCCAAAAAGTTAAGCAATGTGCCCAAAGTCACCCAAAAGTGGCAAAACCAAGGTATTAAACTGGTCTGCTGTCTCCCAAACCCATGTGCTTTCTACTCGTGCTGCTTCTTCACTGAGCTTTGTCCTACAGTTTATGGGGCAAAACACGCATTTCATATACATCATGTCTTTTGACCTGACACAACCCCCTATGAAATAACCAAATAAAGAAACTGAGACTCAGGACATTTAAGTTGCCTGTGTAAGGTCACAAAACCAGTAAACAGCAGCCCAAGAAATCAAACTCCTATCTTCGGACTCTTATCCATTGCACTTTCCTACAACGGAGTAACTGCCTTTTGGCCAGACCGAAGAATGTAGAGATAAGGAGAGAACTGCTTCTTCTCAAACCTAGTGTTACAAATTTACATAAGACCTCCTCCTGGTGGAGTAGTTATACAAGCTATACTTACGTAAGAAAAAGATTATAAGAAATTACATATAAATTTCTTCCCAACTTCCTCCTCGTATTAGAAGAAATTAACTAATATATGCAAAGCCATGCATTTACCAAAGAGCCCACCTGGAACTAAAGGAATCTGCTCATAGCTCATGAAGCTGTAATATTTTTAAATGGGGTTTTATTTATTCAGAAGATGGGACTTCGCTAAAAACTACAGAGATTTGGATGAAAATGTAAACATGTGTTAAATACAGTTTTAGTGAGCCTTGTTGTATTAAGTGAATTGAAAAAAATCTAACATTCAAAAACAGCAGCTAAGGCTTCCCTGGTGGCACAGTGGTTGAGAGGCCGCCTGCCAATGCAGGGGACACGGGTTTGTGCCCCAGTCCGGGAAGATACCACATGACACGGAGCGGCTGGGCCTGTGAGCCATGGCCGCTGAGCCTGCGCATCTGGAGCCTGTGCTCTGCAACGAGAGAGGCCACAACAACGAGAGGCCCACGTACAGCAAAAAAAAAAAAAAAAACAGCAGCTATTCCATTTGTTTGAAAAGTTTATCAACCGTTTATCAAGCTGCCTCTTCATCTCTGGGACACATACAAATGAGTATAATAAATTATGTTTTGTTCGCCTCCATTGTCATACTAGAAAGAGGATCACGGTGCATGGAACAGCCAGTTACATGCAAAGATACAAATAGACTTCCAAAAATAAGGGACACTTAAGATGAGTCTTGGAAAGTGATAGATATTGCCAAGGGAACAAGGGAATACAAGTGGCTGTGTAGGGGTCAAAGGACATTATAGCCTCTTTTATCCTGGGAACTTCAAATAGTGCTACGGAACTCATGTTTAGGGGACAAGAGAAGCAGACATGATAGGACTTAGAATGAAGTCACATTAAGAGCCTAAACTATGGCAGTAGCAGTGAAAATGAACAGGTAATACCTCACAGATGTCAAGGATGTAGGGTTTTAGGCCTGTCTATATGTGAAGGGTAAAAGAAAGAAAGTTTTCTGCTTTTGTGGCTTGAGGATGTCAATAGCTGAGATACAGAATAAAGGAGGAGCATATGTATGGAAAAGACATCAAGTTCTCTCTCTCTGAAGATGGGCTGGAAAGTCTGAGTAACATCTGTATAGAGAAGGAAAATAAGTAGGCAGCCAGCTAAATGAGACAGGATCTCAGAAGAAAGGTCCAGCCTAGAGACACAGAGTAAAGATCAATCATATTTGAGTGGTTGATAAAAATCACATGAATGGATGGTTTTGTTCAGAGAGGGTAGGCAGAGTGAGAAGAGAAAATGGGCTGAGGACAGAGTGTTAGGTGCCAACGTTTAAGATATGGCTTAATGGTCAGAAAGTGGAAAATAAACCCCAGAAGAAGATGAAGAGGATTGATCATAAAGATAAAAAGAAACCAAGGGGCTCAGCATCACTAATTATTAGAGAAATGCAAATCAAAACTACAGTGAGGTATCACTTCACACCAGTCAGAATGGCCATCATCAAAAAGTCTACAAATAATAAATGCTGGAGAGGGTGTGGAGAAAAGAGAGCCCTCATACACTGTTGGTGGGAATGTAAATTGGTACAGCCACTGTGAAAAACAGTATGGAGGTTCCTTAAAAAACTAAAAATAGAGTTACCATATGATGCAGAAATGCCACTCCTGGGCATATATCTGGAAAAGAGAAAAACTCTAATTCGAAAAGATTCGTGTACTCCAATGTCCATAGCAGCACTGTTTACAATAGCCAAGACATGGAAGCAACTTAAATGTCAATGAATAGATGAATGGTTAAAGAAGATGTGATTTTATATAGATAGATAGATAGATAAACACACACACACAATAGAACACTACTCAGCCATAAAAAAGAATGAAATAATGCCATGTGCAGCATAATGGATGGACCTAGAGATTATCATACTAAGTGAAGTAAGTTGGACAGAGAAAGACAAAAATTATATGATACCACTTACATGTGGAATCTAAAAAAAATGATATAAATGAACTTATTTACAAAACAGAAATAGACTCACAGACATAAAAAACAAACTTATGGTTCACAAAGGGGAAAGGGGGGAGGGATAAATTAGGAGCTTAAAATTGACACGCTAGTGAAATTGACACACAGTAGATAATACACTACTGTATATAAAATAGATAAACAACAAGGACCTACTGTATAGCACAGGGAACTATATTCAGTATCTTGTAATAACCTATCTGAAAAAGAATCTTAAAAAGAAGATAGACAGGCAGACACATAGATAGACACGTATGTATATATACACACATATATATACGTATGTATAACTGAATCACTTTGCTGTACACCTGAAACTAACATAACATTGTTTAAAAATAAACAAAAAACAAGAGAAGGTGATTTCTTAAAAGTCAACAGAAGACAGAGTTTAATGGATAAGGAGGGAGCAGTCAGCAGCTCCAATGCCACAGCAAGCTCAAGGAAGGAAAGACCAAGGAAAAGGAGGCCAGCCTTCTTCAGAAGACAGTGAAAAGTACCATTTAATAGACAAACAAAAGATGATGAGGAACTGCATTACCACAAGAATGAGGGGATAATAAGAATTCAAGGAATGGAAGAAACACTAAGGATTCATGTCTTGAATACTTAATGGGTATGAGGGTTATGAAAAGGAAGAGTCCAAAGATCACCTCACCAAAGTTTCTAGCTTGTGTGGCACAACTCACCCAAATAAGGAACACAGAAGGGTTAAAATACTGTAAGAAAAGGCAAAGGAGAGAAGCCGCAACCCTCACAGATGGAATGAAGAGCCAGAGGGATGAGGGATTATTGTAGTTCAACATTTCAAGAGTTGAAGTGGTACCTTCAACAGCTACCATATGATTTGGGGCATGAAATAGCTGGAATAAAGGAGAAAATTATTGGAGCCCATGAGGTCAGGAAGATTTGAGGCTAAGACGGATCATCCACTTCGTTATGGAAATTATCTAAAGTGACAACAGGTGTTGTAAGAGAAGTGAAAATAATGACCAGGATCAAAAAAGTCCTTGATGAATAGGAAGGAGTAACCAGGAGTTCAAGAAATGGGAGCCATCCAGAGCTATAAAAATGATATAACCAAATACTATGAGCCTCATACATAGAGGTGTTTTATAAAAGGCAGCAAACAGAACAATAGTTTGTATGTGATAATGGGAAAAGAGAGTAACATTGACAGAACATCCAGGACCTTTCAGGCACACAATGGGAGACAACAGACAGTCTCGACCTAAGGGAGTTGGAGAAGAAAGTGGTATCCATACCGAAGGACCAGAGTTCTGAGAAGAGTTTGAGAATGAAGAACCCATGGAAAGAATGGGGAGGAAGAACCAGAAGAGAGTAAGCACTATGCAGAATGAGGATGGCAATACTTTAAAAAGTAAGCTGAGGATGGAGGCTCTTGCCTTTTACTCACATGTCTACAGTGATAGGATGAGAATAGCCTTAGAAATTATTGGTATCAAGCTTTGAATGGGTATGGGATGTCAGAGGCCTTATGAGGGTGTGGTCTTCATCTTACATGAATTAGTTGTTGAGGTACAGTTTAGGTACTCCTAAAAGGAGTCTGTGGTGACAAAGAGTATACATTCTCTGGTCCCTGCCTCTGAGAAGCCCACAGAGAAGGGAGAAAGCCTCAGAAGCAAATACCTACTCACATGTCATTGCTCTGATAGACTCAGGAATCCTGTCCTCACCTGGTATCTGCTACCCCTCCTCAGCACACGGAAATGTTCCCTATGGCAGCTTTTATAGTCCTCCCTTTTTGAAAGATAAAGTTCATGTGTTTGAACGATGAGGTAGGAAGCAGGGAGGATGGAGCAAAAAGTGACAGTAGCAAGTGACTGGTCATAAAATACAGTTGCTAACACACTGCGGACATTCACCATCTTGGATGTCAAGTCATCCAGAGTGACAGCAGGAATTGGGACAGAAATGAAAATCAAGATCAGGTGCAAAAGTCCTTAAGGACCCAAAGTTTAAGAGATTCCAGTTTATCTTCCCTCCTTTGAAAAGAGAAATGGCATTTTTTGAGGGTTACTTTCACAGTAGAGGAGAGGGGGTAGCAACAGCCATGACAGATTCAGAGGCTCAGTTTCCTTACTGGTAAAATGAAAATTATAAAATGTACATTGCAGGGCTGTTCTGAGGATTCAATGAGATAATACATACAAAAATTCTTAGCATGATGCTGAACATGTTGTAGATTCCTGAATCTGGTAACACAGAACATATTTTTATGTAACTGTTCTCTCTATACTTCATTTTAATCCCATAGATGGCCAATGACTTGAAATAGTTTTGGTGGAGCCTGATATTCTACAATTCATTGCCTATTTACTTGACTTTTAACCATTCTCAATTAATCCCTATCTCTCTCTCTATTAATTCTAAATCTTTAGCTCTCTCTAGCTAACAGTTGCATCTCTCATTCCCAAATTAGTATATAAATGCTAATATATATAATGTAATCCATATGTATGTATTAAAATATGTGTGCATATCATGGTAGGAATTAACTTTCCCTCTATTACCCTAAACTCATTTTGTTGCTTGTTTTCAACTTGCTTTGTTTGTTGGTTTTTTAAACCAATTTATTGATGTGTTACAACACCATCATTCTAGAAAATAAAGTAAAACATTTTTAAAGTTTTTTTAAAAGAAACTCTCTAAAATGAGAATTAAACGTGCATCAGAAGAGGTTTTGTGAAGACTGAAAGGGATCATGTAACTTCATAATTCAGTGCCTATCACATGGTTGGACCTCCATATTGCCATAAATATAATTTCTTTCCCTCTTGACATAGAGACAGCATAAGACAGAAAATAGAGTATGAGTTTTAACCTCTGAAAATCATGAGCTAAAATCAGGGCTCTGCCTTTTAACAACCACATAACTGTGGTCAAGTTATTCAACATCTTTAAGCCTTCTTCATAGAGTCATTATGGAAATAAAATGAGACAACATCTGGAAAGGGTCTGGAAAAGTGCATAATGCACTGTAGTTGCTCAATAAAGCTGTCTTTTATGACTACACAGGTTTCTAACTGCATATTTTTTGGAGATTTTTATTTTGCACTTAAGCCCTACAGAACAGCAAATCAATCTTTTTGTGACTAGGAGAAACTGGCATTTCTGAGTAGTCATTTTCCCAGTGTCAGAGAAATGACAGCCTTGTCAAGGTTCACACTGGTTTGGGGACTTAACCATTTCTCAATTCACCTCCTAAAGCAAAGGAAACAAAAGCAAAAATAAACAACTGGGATCTAGTTAAACTTAAAAGCTTTGGCACAGCAAAGCAAACCATTGACGAAATAAAAAGATAACCTACTGAACGAGAGAAGGTATTTGCAAATGATGTGACAGGTCATAAGGGGTTAATATCCAACATATATAAACAGCTCATATATCTCAACATGAAAACAAACAAACAACCCAAGTTAAAAAGGGGCAGAAGAACTGAATAATATTTTTCCAAAAAGGAAATGCAGATGGCCAAAATGCACATGAAAAGATGCTCAACATTGCTAATCATCAGGGAAATGCAAATAAAAACTACAATGAGTTATCACCTCATACCTGTAAGAATGACTGTCATCAGAAAGCACACAAATAACAAATGGTGGCAAGGATGTAGAGAAAAGGGAACCCTTGTACACTGTTGGTGGGAATTTAGATTGGTGCAGCCACTGTGAAGAACAATACGGAGATTTCTCAAAAAAATAAAAATAGAACTACCATATGACCCAGCACGTCTACTCTTGGATATATATCCAAAAACACACTAATTTGAAAAGATACATACACCCCAATGTTCATAGCACATTATTTAAAATTGCCAAGGTATGAAAGAAACCCTAAGTGTCCGTCAGCAGATGAATGGATAAAGAAGATGTGGTATATCTTCTTTACTCAATAGAATACTACTCAGCCATAAAAAAGAAGGAAATTTTGCCATTTGCAGTAACATGGATGAACCTAGAGGGTATAATGCAAAGTGAAATAAGTCAGACAGAGAAAGACAAATAGTGTTTAATGTCACTTATATGTGGAATCTAAAAAGTACAACAAACTAGTGGATAAAACAAAATAAACAACAACAAAAAAAAACAGACCCACAGATTTAGAGAACAAACTAGTGGTGACCAGTAGGGAGAGAGAAGTGGGGAGGTGCAATACAGGGGTAGCGGGAAAAAAAGGGTTATTATGAGATCATATGAAATCATGTGTGTGAAACTTTTGAAAACTGTAAAGTACTATAGAACTGAAAGAATCTTTTATTCAATTAAAAAAAAACAGCCTGAAAGTCTTTATCATTCGTACTGCTTTGCTCCTTTTAATCAATACTAATACCTTACATCATTATAGTAATTTTCACTTCTACAAAATGCTTTCAAACAATTCACGTTATAATATTCACATCATACCCCTCAGTATGAGTCAGGTCATACATTATCATCTTCATTCTAATGATGAGGAACTGAGGATCAGAAATGAATTCATCAAGGCCAAACAGCTGGTAAGTGTCAGAGCTGAGATCTGAATCTGGTCTTTCCAGCTCCAAGGCCTATGTTCTGATCACACAAGGAGTTAGAGTGACAGAGTCCAAATTAAAATTCTATCTCCATATTCTAATTTCATGAATTGTTCTATTAGATCATAGCTGCCTCTCACATCAGTTAATAGTATTTCAGAGTGTAAACTTTCCCTGTGTGACACCACTAAAATCAAAAATCTAACACATTTCTATAACACAGTCATAAAGTCACAGAATGTTAAAAATGGAAGAGCCCATAAAAAGCATCTAGTTCAATCTTAGGTGAAGAAATCAAGATCAAGAAAACTTTAGAGACTTGTTTAAGTTCATACTTATTAATATCAAGTCACAGTCAACCATGGGTCTCTGACTTCTGTCCAATGGCCCTTTCAACCATTCTATACTGATCTCTCAGGAAAGGACAAGAATGACATTGCATTCTTTTGTTTCTGTTGAAATACTTGTTTGCTCAGGATTCCTGACATAATTTTGTCTTCTATTAACTCAAAATTAAGTTGTTAGTAGGGAAACCAGAAACTTCATTTAAATTTGTTGAGCATTCTCTTTAAGAAATGTTCAACATGCAGAGTATTGCTCATTCAAACGTATCACTTTTATTCCATAAGTCCAGATTAAAGTAAATAACCTATTTTAATTAAAAAGAGAAAAATGAGAGCAATTCCCTGTCATTCCCAAGGTTTCAAAGTATTTGCCTAAAGCAAATTTCATTTTAGAAGTGAAATCTGGAGTACTTTGCCTTGATACCACACGTAATGTAAAATTTTTCCAATTATTCTGCCATCACAAATGTGTTAACTAGACACATTTGACATTGTCATGATATATTATAACTAGAACTATTAAAACATCAGAACCTGTTGCAACATTCCCAGCTCAGCATTTATTTTCCTTTCTTTTCACTTTTCTATCAAAGCAACAGAGCATTAACCCAGACATAAAATTCATTCTTTTTTACCTGCATCTTTGAAACACTAGTTCATAGAACTGTCCTTTCTTGTAACAGTTATTTTCTTGTGCTTGGAGAAAGCTTCTGGGACCTGACATATACCTTCTCTCTTCCTTTTGGGCAATTTAAACTTTAGAATTGCCTTAACACAAAACTAAAACAAAGGTACAACTTATAAGTGTATTTCTTGCCTAGGAAGTAGGATATATGAAAAACAGTATCAGCTTTGAAGTCAGATACATGGAGGTTTAAGCCCCAGTTCCTCACATATGAACTTTGTGACCCTGAATAAGCCTTAATTTCCACATTTTTAGACGATGGATAATAAAATCTATCTTAGAGATAAGTTGCAATTACTAAAGGAGATAAGGTTTATAAAGAACAAAATATAATATTTAGTACACATTCATAGCATACCTTCAAGAAATATTGAAATAAAATAATGGTAATGAAAAACTAACGTACTCAAGAGAGTCACTAAATTGGAAACAGTGCAGCCAGACTATGCTGCCAATTTGGATTACCTTTTCCTAAGTTTGAGGCAAATCATTCAAAAGAAGGGAGCAAATAATTGGGGATTTTGTCCCTGTTCTTTAACCATTCACTCAGTAGTGATTTAATGAGAGCCTCCTAAGGCCAGGCACTGTGCAAAACACAGAAGCTGGAGCAGTGAGTTCTAACACATTGTCCTCATGAAGTTCATAAGTGCACGGTAAGTAGAAAAAAATAAGGAAAAGAAAAGCATACATGAAGATATCTAGCTGGGCTTCTATCAAAAAGAGACACTGATAAGGATCTGGGCATGTTTGTTATTTTCAGTGTAAAAATCTTTGCTGCAAGCATTTTGTCACACAACTAACTAGCCATAAGACAATTTTGTCATAAGAGACATAATAACGAAAATAAACTAAAAGAGGAACACTAGATAGGACATGATGAAACATGAAAAGTTAATAACAAAATTTTAAACTAAAAGACAAGGGATGCTCCTATTTTTTATCAATGTATGTAACATGTATAACAGGCAGTACATATCCAGACTACATTTAAATGTTCCATCACATCCCTGGTCCTTATATTTCACCAAATCATTGAAACCAGATTCTGTCCCAAATACCAAAATTCGGTCTACATCATGTTCTCCAATAACAAATAGCAAAAAAATTTTACACCAATTTCTAGAAACTTATATTCACTAGAAATCATGTAACCATTTCTTTTGGGGGGGATAGAAGGAGCTTGATTCTTCTTTTGCCTCCAGCTTCTAATACTGCATGACAAATTTGGTAAAGACAGTTTTAGAGAACAATCTTTTGTATTGAAATTAGCTAAAGAATCAATAATTAGGGCTCTTAAAGACTGTTGTGAATTACTGGCCTCCTGTTTTATATTTGCATAACCTGGCACATTTTTGGTTTTGAAGCATGGGAGTGATGACGCTGCTCACCAAAGGATTTGCAAACCGATCTGTTATTTTCTAGTATAGTATGCAATCTGGCTTTACACCCTCTTATTTCACACTTCCAGTGAGTTTTCCTATCACCATATTTTCTATCAAGTCGATAAACGTTGAAACCAAACTGTCAACCAGTTACTGTATCTTCAATGGCAAACTGCCTTATGGCCAATTAGTTGTGCGGCAAAACTGCTTACAGCAAAGATTCTTATGGTGAAAGAATCTAGAGCCAGATTTGGGTACAAGTAATTAGTATATGATCCCAGGAAACAAGGTGAGGGAGCAGGGAAGTGAGAAAAACCAATAAAGAATGCCTTAAATAATACTGTGTGGTATATTTGAAATTTGCTAAGAGAGCAGATTTTAAGTGTTTTCAACACACAACACAGACACCAAATGATATGAGATGATGAATAAACTCAAAATGGATTAAAGACCTAAATGTAAGGCCAGACATTATCAAACACTTAGAGGAAAACATAGGCGGAACACTGTATGACATAAATCACAGCAAGATCTTTTTTGACCCACCTCCTAGAGAAATGGAAATAAAAACAAAAATAAACAAATGGGACCTAATGAAACTTCAAAGCTTTTGCACAGCAAATGAAACCATAAACAAGACGAAAAGACAACCCTCAGAATGGGAGGAAGTATTTGCAAATGAAGCAACTGACAAAGGATTAATTTCCAAAATTTACAAGCAGCTCATGCAGCTCAGTACCAAAAACACAAACAACCCAATCCAAAAATGGGCAGAAGACCTAAATAGACATTTCTCCAAAGAAGATATACAGATTGCCAACAAACACATGAAAGAATGCTCAACATCACTAATCGTTAGAGACATGCAAATCAAAACTACAATGAAGGATCACCTCACACCAGTCAGAATGGCCATCATCAAAAAATCTACAAACAATAAATGCTGGAGAGGGTGTGGAGAAAAGGGAACACTCTTGCACTGTTGGTGGGAATGTAAATTGATACAGCCACTATGGAGAACAGTATGGAGGTTCCTTAAAAAACTAAAAATAGGAACTACCATATGATCCAGCAATCCCACTACTGGGCATATACCCTGAGAAAACCATAATTCAAAAAGAGTCATGTACCACAATGTTCACTGCAGCTCTATTTACAATAGCCAGGACATGGAAGCAACCTAAGTGTCCATCGACAGATAAATGGATAAAGAAGATGTGGCACATATATACAATGGAATATTACTCAGCCATAAAAAGAAGTGAAATTGAGTTATCTGTAGTCAGGTGGATGGACCTGGAGTCTGTCATGCAGAGTGAGATAAGTCAGAAAGAGAAAAACAAATACCATATGGTAGCACATATATATGAAATCTAAAGGAAAAAAAATGGTTCTGAAGAACCTAGGGGCAGGACAGGAATAAAGACACAGATGTAGAGAATGAACTTGGGGATGCGGGGACGGGGAGGGGTAAGCTGGGACGAGGTGAGAGAGTGGCATAGACTTATATATACTACCAAAATAGATAGCTAGTGGGAGGCAGTCACGTAGCACAGGGAGATCATCTTGGTGCTTTGTGACCACCTAGAGGGGTGGGATAGGGAGGGTGGGAGGGAGACACAAGAGGGAGGAGATATGGGGATATATGTATATGTATAGCTGATTCACTTTGTTATAAAGCAGAAACTAACACACCACTGTAAAGCAATTATACTCCAATAAAGATATTTTTTTAATGATATGAGATGGTGGATGTGTTAACTAGCTTGATTGTGGTAATCATTTCACAAATCATCACATTGTACATTTTAAATGTATACAATTTTTATTTGTCAATTACATTTCAATAAAGCTGGGGGGTATTCAAGCCCTTCCCACCTCCCAAAAAAATGCCTAAGTGTGTTCCCACGTAAGCTACTGGGGATAAATCCCACTCTAGACCCTCAGAGAGGCAGTGTAGCACATACCTTGGAATAGTTCCACCAAGAGGAGAGGTAGCTGGGGTATGTATCCACCAAATCCTGCCCCTAGTTGGTTGAGGGTTGCTCCTTAGGAGAGTAAATCTAGTACTTCCAGCCCACCCCACCTACAAGCCAAGCAAACTCATGTGGCCTGAGAAAACCTTCCAGCAGAGACACAAATGTTTGAGGGAGCAAGCTATCTCTGCATGTACAGGAAACTGTCCACCAAAGCTGCAGAAGACATCTGATGTAGGCTGAGAATATATGGGTGGAATCCAACAGCATTTTCTAAAGATAGCTTGCCAGTGAAAACAGGGCAGTCAACAAATCCTTTCTAAGCAGTAGAAATGTGATAAAAGATACAAATAAAGTAAGGAAGTGAGCCATGCAAACATCTAGGTATAGAGCATTCCAAGCAAAGGGAAAACAAATTAAAAGACCCTGAGGCAGAAGCAAACTTGGCATGTTCAAGAAAGCTTGGATGGTTGGACTAAAATGAGCAAGGGGAGAGTGCCAGGAGGTAGGGGTAAGCAATGATTCTCCAAGAGCCAGATCATACCTTGTGAGAGGTAAAGAGCTTGCACTTTATTCTAGATGAGATGGAAATCCACTGGAGGGGTGTTGGGCCAAAGAGGATGTATTATCAACTTACATTTGAAATTTAAATTCTGGCTTCTACTTGGAAATGAGCTAGAGAGAGGTAAGAGTGTAAGGAGGGAGACGCCTTAAGAGGTTAACACAATATTGCAGAAAGAGGAGTTTATCAGTGGAAATGGTGAGAAGGGAACAGATTTGAGATATATTTCATATAGTAGAGCTAACAGATCTTTCTAATAAAAGAGTCAGGGTTCTATGACTGAAAAATAGTCATAGAACTAAAAATGTAAAAGAAGAATTTTTTGGTCATTGAGAAATTGAAGAACTAGCTCCCATTTTTGATGGAAGTTCTGTAATTACCTGTATCAAGCACTGTTGGGAAAAAACAAGAGAGGAAATACAAAACGACAGATTCACATCACAGGGAGGTAGCCATCTCTCCAGATCAATGGCAAAGAAGAGAAAGGTTGCCTTAAGCCTAAAGCATGAGAAGCTGGAGATTAAACAGACCACAAAGGAGCTATTTCTAGTAGGTACCAAGGAAGAAATAAGATGGAAGTGGTCTGCCCTGGAAGAGAGGAGCATGGCATCACTGACAGTGATTAGAACTGCCAACGCATGGTGATAATAAAAAGTAGGCAACTTTCTATCAGTTTGATTGTTGTCTGTATATTCTTACAATACATGCATTTTTGCCTACACCAGGGGTGGACCGCTCACACCAATCCTCCTTGGTAGCCATTGCCAGCACCCAGAAAATGGAATGAGTATAATAAGATGATAATAATAGCTAACTTTTATTAAATGCTAAATAGGTGCCAGAGGCTCTAAGCGTTTTACATTTTTATAAACAGTATCTAATACACTATTTAATTAATTCTTATAATAACACTAAGTAGTAAATCCTGTATTCCCATTTCACACATGAGAAATCTAAGGTTAGGAGAGCTTAAGAAATTGGATTAAGGTCACTCAATTGCTAAATGGCAGGACCGGGGATTCAACCCAGGTCTGAGCAACTCCAAAACACAAGACCTTAACCAACATTTATTTAATTAAGAATAATACAGCCTATTTTAACATTCATCGATTGAAAATTCAGTTTCAACTTTCCACAAGTGAGCCCAATGATGTGGTTACACTGAATGCTGCTGAGGCAGGAACTGAATCACATGTGCTGAGGGTCTTGTGAGACGACATCACTCTGTTCATGAGACGGCCTGTTCTCAGCCAGCGTCCCATCTCAAGGACAGGATGGTCAGCTTTGCTCATGGTTAAGTTGTGTGAAGTAACACCAACTCCTGCTTCTTCGTGGGGGGCAAAAGATGGACTCTCAAAGAAAACAGCTTATGTTGCTGACAAATTTTAAAAGGAGTTGAAAATATCTAAGTAACTAATAGTTTACCAGAAAAGGAAAGTGTTGAGTAGCTTAAAGAATGTACAACGCTGCATCTAGGAGTCTTCACATCTAGGGCAGGAGCAACTGTGCCCAGCCCTCTGAAATTAAGAGACATAAAGTAACTTATAGAGGGCTAAGGAATGGTTAAGTAGCTAATATAATTGTTCAAAGTTTCAGAAACTATCCAGAGACACCCTATGTTAATAGAGCAGCAACCTGGCACCGGGCTGCATTCTACATCTATGTGATAAAACATCACAGGCAGGGGCTGGCTTCTCAGAGGGTTCTGGTTCTCTCTCTCATCTCCTCCACACAGTCCATCGATTAGGTAAGTTTAGCCAAAGTCTACACCCATGCAGACACCCATATGCCCATGCAGCCAGCCAGAGGGGTGCTAAGAGCCTGGCACAAGTCTCATGCCGGAACCAAACTCCCTAACTAATCTTTACCAGAGGTTTATATTAGGAATCAGGCACTCATACAGCTAATGACAAAGTGGTACTTTGCTTCCCAATCTGCCGCTGTCCCCTGTGTATACAGCCCTCTTTGGAATTACTAGCACTGCAGGATTTACAGCATAATAGTATTAACATCCACCCCAAATGATAAAGCCAAAGTGACAGGCTGTTTTCCAAGTTACTACCAAATGCCATATGTTAGTTAGTGATAATTACTGCTTATGATAACACCTATGGAAACAATGATAATTACATAGTGAGGCAACCGTGTTATCACTCGTGCACCTGGAATATAATACCTGTCATCACAGTGGCAACAAGAAGGATTAGGTTTCCCTCTGTGCCAATGCTCTCATGGTGATGTTTTCATCTACTGGATAAAAAGCTTCAATGTCATTTTAATAATACAGCTTTGTAGGCTTTAACAGTTCTGAAGGAAGATGCTGGGCATTTTTATATCATCCTTTGATTTTAAAAAGGTTAGAGGTATTTTTTCCCAAAGCAAATATGCAGAAACACAAAAGTGATGACACAGGGGACCCCTTCTGTCCAGTCTCATGTCCTGGGCAGATTGGTTGTGCACTCGGGCTCTGGACTTCAGTGGCTGAGCTCAAATCTGGACTCAGTCACTTGCCAGCCAAAAGACCTTGACAGACGGCTAGTGGTCCTTGTCACCTCACCTCTCCAAGTCTCCTCCCTCAGTTATAAAATGGACATGGTAATAACTACCTTACAGAATTGCTATGAAGATTAAATGAGATTAAGCTTCATATAAAGCCTGATACAGAGTGAGTGCTCACAAAATATTAGTTTACTATTAGACCAGTTTTGCCCTAGATCTTAGAGGTGACCCTCATTTCCCCTTCCTTTCCTCGGCACAGTTTTTCTTAAATTTACAGAAAATCTAAATAGCCAAAAAGGTCCATCTGTGGGTTAAAGGGAAAGAGGACTAGAAGCTAGCCTAGAAAAGACCTTCGATCTGCCTCAGCTGCCATGAAAGGATTCCTCATGGTTCTGTGTGGTTCAGCTCAGTTCACCAGGAGAAATGTATATATTGGGACTTGGAACCAAACTTGAGCTAATAATTACAAACAGCCGCACTACCAAGCATTCACTTGAACTTGTCCCTTGTGTGGCACCTCATACCTCACAACCTGAGCAGGGGATCTAGCATCTCAGGCAACTGACATCTTAAATCACCACCTACCAACATAATCCCTTCATTTAAACCATGTTACAAGACTGACAGTTGAGCATTAGGATCCTCCTTTCACAGGCATGAGGAATCTGAGATTCAGAGCAGTCATTACGTACCAAAGACCATGCCATCCAGAAGCTGAGATCCAACCCAGGTCTTCCATCTACAGACCCAAGTCTTTCCCTTGCTGCTTATCCACACGAGACTTAGAGCAATGAGAATGATGCACTGACCAAGTCATCTTCAATAAAAGCAATTACACTGTCCCCTGACAAAGCCACTCTAATTTATCATGTTTGTTTTTTTTTGTTGTTGTTGTTTTGTTTTTGTTTTTTTTTGCGGTACGCGGGCCTCCCACTATTGTGTCCTCTCCCGTTGCGGAGCACAGGCTCCGGACGCGCAGGCTCAGCGGCCATGGCTCACGGGCCCAGCCGCTCCGCGGCACGTGGGATCTTCCCGGACCGGGGCACGAACCCGTGTCCCCTGCATCGGCAGGTGGACTCTCAACCACTGCGCCACCAGGGAAGCCCTATCATGTTTGTTTTTAATGATCAGAAAAAAAAAAAAAAGTTTAAATAAAGCAGGTTTTTAACACCCTCAAGCTAACACATAAAAACAGCATTAGGCTCAAATATTTACATCTATACTGGTTTTAGAAAGTCTATTTATGAGCCAAATCAGAGCAGCAGGGCTCAGTGACAGAAGCAGCATAAGTGGTCTCCTGTTCCCTCTTTATGGGTTTCCACTTCACCATCATCCAGCCAGAGCCATGTCTCCTCCTCCCCAGAGAAGAAGACAATGATGAGCATTTTAACAAAGACCTTTCACATTTTTGTTGTTTCTCTGGGCATTTCCTGTCACTTTTATATGTTATGCACCACTGGAATCAGTAGCTCCATAGGTCGTGGAAATACCGTCAAGGGAATGTGATGTTTGCTCAAAAGTGGACCAGATTTATCAGGCTAATAGGTGTAAATGGAATTATACAATTCTGGAAATGTCCTTGGTTACAATCTGAATGGTTTTAAAAAGCAATACCATTTTCATTTCCAATCCTTTCCTAAGCTTCTCTCCTCCAAAGCCAGCTCCCTGACACCTGCTTTGTAAAGACCCTGCTGACCACTGGGTCAAAGGGATCATCCTCCTTCTGGTAGAGAGTCTTCCTGCTCATTTGTCTCACCTGGAGTCAGGCATCTCATAGTTTTCCTACCCATAGTAAATGCCCAATAAATGTATATGAAAAAATATGTAGAAGAATAGACATAGTGGGGGGGAGATCAGATTGGTGAGTGTGTATCTGGCAAATTTGCTAAAATGCTAAGACTTAATTATGCAGTTTTTAACAAGCCCTTGGGCAAGGCTCAAGAATACAAAAATGAGGAAATGAAGAAAAGTTCCTGACATTGATCTTCACAGTTCACAGACTGTAGTACGTAGGGTGCAGGAATGGTGAAAAAGAGATGTAAACAAGCATGACAATGTGGTAAATGCTATACAGAACGATCTGTAAGATGCCATAGGATTACAAAGAAAAAGCATTTCAC
The DNA here is from genome assembly GCF_964165515.1 of Mesoplodon bidens. NCBI lineage: Eukaryota > Metazoa > Chordata > Mammalia > Artiodactyla > Ziphiidae > Mesoplodon > Mesoplodon bidens. The sequence goes on from NC_138164.1 coordinate 68,651,277, forward strand.
ACTCCCTGCTGAGGCCAAGAGAGCCTTCACAGAGGAAGTGAACTGGGCCCCAAAGGCTGAACAGTGTTTTGTTTTGTTTTTTCAATTTTTCAGGTTTTTTTAAACATCTTTATTGGAGTATAATTGCTTTACAATGGTGTGTTAGTTTCTGCTTTATAACAAAGTGCATCAGTTATACATATACATATGTTCCCATATCCCCTCCCTCTTGAGTCTCCCTCCCACCCTCCCTATCCCACCCCTCTAGGTGGTCACAAAGCACCTAGCTGATCTCCCTGTGCTGTGTGGCTGCTTCCCACTAGCTATCTATTTTACATTTGGTAGTGTATATATGTCCATGCCACTCTCTCACTTTGTCCCAGCTTACCCTTCCCCCTCTCCGTTTCCTCAAGTCCATTCTCTACATCTGTATCTTTATTCCTGTCCTGCCCCTCAGTTCATCAGAACCTTTTTTTTTTTTTTTAGATTCCATATATATGTGTCAGCATATGGCATTTGTTTTTCTCTTTCTGACTTACTTCACTCTGTATGACAGACTCTAGGTCCATCCACCTCACTACAAATAACTAAATTTCGTTTCTTTTTATGGCTGAGTAATATTACATTGTGTATATGTGCCACATCTTCTTTATCCATTTTAAGGCAGACAAGGAGAAGAAAGACCCTCCAGGCACAGGGTACTCCATATGCAAAGAAGGAGTGGTACTTAGATAGAAAAGCACACTGTATTTCAGTGTGACTTGAACATGAGGCATGAAGAGGATGGGCAAGACTGAAGACTTAGAAAAATAGGTAGGGGACAATCCATGAGAGGGCTTGTATATCATCCAAAAGTTAGAACACAATGCAGAGCCACTGAAAAGATTAAATGGTGTATATCAAGTGCTGGGAGGACAGTCTGTCTTTTGAAGCAAGGAATGGGTTTGGAGTCAGATGCTGGAAATGCACTACAAATGAAGAGGACCAGAACACTGAGACCCTGGCAGTCATGGAAAGAAGCAGCCTATGAAGATGGAAATGGAGGATGCCCTGGAGCCAAGGATCAAAGCGACAAATTAGTCTGCTTCCTTCAAGAGCCTACTTTCAAGGTGTCTCAGCCAAGTCTTCCAAGAACATGACTCACAAGAGGGTGCTGCTATCCACCAGCTGGTAATTGCATATAAAACAAGAAAAGGGTCTCAGAAACTGGGAAGGGACCATTGTAGTTCATGTCCAGGATCTCTGTGGCACAGTTCATACCCAGATCCTCATAAATCTGAATCTATTTTGTAATTCATGTCTCAGGTCAAATGTCATCTCCTCACTGACCCCTCAATATTTAAAATAGCCCCTACTCATTGCAGCTCTATTTACAATAGCCAGGACATGGTAGCAACCTAAGTGTCCATCAACAGATGAATGGATAAAGAAGATGTGGCACATATATACAATGGAATATTACTCAGCCATAAAAAGAAACAAGATTGAGTTATTTGTAGTGAGGTGGATGGACCTAGAGTCTGTCATACAGAGTGAAATAAGTCAGAAAGAGAAAAACAAATGCCGTATGCTAACACATATATATGGAATCTAAGAAAAAAAAAAAGGTCATGAAGTACCTAGGGGTAAGATGGGAATAAAGACACAGACCTACTGGAGAATGGACTTGAGGATATGGAGAGAGGGAAGGGTAAGCTGTGACAAAGTGAGAGAGTGGTATGGACATATATACACTACCAAATGTAAAACAGATAGCTAGTGGGAAGCAGCCGCATAGCACAGGGAGATCAGCTAGGTGGTTTGTGACCACCTAGAGGGATGGGTTAGGGAGGGTGGGAGGGAGGGAGACGCAAGAGGGAAGGGATATGGGAACATATGTATATGTATAACTGATTCACTTTGTTATAAAGCAGAAACTAACACACCATTGTAAAGCAATTATACTCCAATAAAGATGTTAAAAAATAAAAAGTACTAGGGCTGTAATGTACAACATAATAAATATAATTAACACTGCTGTATGTTATAGAAGTTGTTAAGAGGGTAAATCCTAAGAATTCTCAGTACAAGAAAAAAAAATTTTCTTTTTTTCTATTTAATTTTGTACCTATATTAGATGACAGATGTTCACTAAAATCATTGTGATAATCAAGAAAAATAAATTAATTAATTTAAAAAAAATTAAAATAGCCCCTACTCAACCTCAAGTCACTCTCTGGGAATTTGTCATCATCTTCCTAGCACTCTTCAGTATCTGAGTGTTTTTGATTTACTTATGTACTTCTATATTTTCTGTCTCTCCCCACTAGAATAATAACCACATCTGTTTACTAATACCAGGAACAAGAAAAGTTCTTGGCATGTGAAAAGTACTCAATGAATATGGAATTAAATAATTAAGAGTTCAGAAGCACCTTCATTCTGCAGAGCTAATTCTGATGAAGCAAAATGATAGACAAGCACTTGATAATGTCAAATTTTCTTTCTATTTGCAGGAAAATTACTTCCACTCAATCTTCTCAAGCTGAAGATAAGATAGTCTCTACTTCCCCAGCCTCTGCTGCTTTTATTACTAAGCATCAACTGAAATAAGCATCAGATGAGGAGACCTGCAGCTTTGACCATTTGTTGGAACTGTCAGGGCACCGGACTGTCACAAGATATTTAGCAATGTTCATTCATTCACTAACTTCAAGAATGATAAGCACCTAGAATGTACTAGCTTCTGGGACATACACAGAATAAAGGATGGGTAAATGATGACTAAGCAAGAACAAAATGTGTCAAGTTCCAAGGAGATTCAAAGATGGGAAAGGCCACTTCTAGCCCCTGGGAAGAAGACTTGAAAAGGTAGCATTCTCAAGCTTGACACCGAATGAAAAGAAAGATTTCAGTAGGTACAGGTTCAGTCATGTTTGCTATCTTTAGATGAATATTTATTAATATTTTTCTATATGTCAGACACTGGTTAGATCCTGGAAAAGAACAAAGATTTTTTAAAAAGCAGTCTTATATTCAAACAGCTCAAAATGTGATGGAGGAAAAAAATACCAGAGAAAATTAAAATAGGATAAGATAAAAGCTAAAATAAAGAGAAACAGTCTATCATGGTAACACACAAAAGAGGGTAATAGGCAGATGATGCTTGATAAAAGGGACTTTTAAGTGACTCCGCAAGAATGAGGAGTAGTTCACACGCCAGAGAAGTGATAATGAAGGCTGCATCCAGAAGCTTAATGTGGTCCTGTGCATCTGGGATGCTGCAGGGAGTTTAGAACACCTGGAATCAAACTTATAAGAAGGGTTCCAAAGGGTGAGGTTAGAGAGGTATGTAGGCCAGATCATGAAGAACTTTTAGGCCATAATATGGAGTGAGAAGAGAAAAAGAGAAATGCAAATGTACAGAATCAAAAAGAGGCCAAGGGAGGAGGCCATTAGGAAGAATAGTCGAGCCATCCTGGAAGGAGGTCAGAGACTTGATCCTGCAGGGTGCCCAGCTGCAGAACACAGGGCTTCTTTGCTAAGCAAAGGCAGGGAAGCTACTGCAAGTGCATTCAGCTTTTTTATTGCCCCTGTGGCTGCCTGATAACATATGCTGGCTTTGTTCATGACATTTGATATCTCATTTATTGTGCTTCTGATATCACTGTGAGAAAAAACATAGTTATATCTTTATAGCCATGTATTTTTTCCATTGAAATCATTTCCTTGGTGTCTTTTCTCCAAAGGTGAAATAAGGTAGTTAAAAGGTTTAAACAGTTTTATAGCTCTTCTCATATATAACTATCTTGTGCTCCAGACATGTAGAAACTAGTTTTTGTCCTCAGCAAGAGTATACTTGTTTCTCTAAATCTTAATTAACATTGAGATGTATGTACCATGTACATTTATTTTGTTAAATTAAAAGATGTACTTTAATGATATTTTAACTCATATTTAGATATTGACGGTAAGAGAATAGATTTTTTTCAATGTGATGGTATTTCTATTATACTTTTTAAGCAGAAGTGTTTTAGTGCTGAGGGGAGATTATGGACACTTATTTCGGGAAGGGGCCCACGAAGCTCAGGCACACAGGGAACTGCTACATTGTCCCCAGCCCTGGTCAGTACAGGCACACACAGGGCATCCATCAATATGTGTCATGTTGATAAATGAATAAACCAATATGTGTCATGTTGATAAATGAATAAACCAATGAAAGGAATCTGTAGTTAGAAGACCCAGAAATCATACTTCACTATTTTCTGTGATTCTGTGCTCTTTGATAAATTACTCAAGCTTTCGAGGCCTCAGTTTCAATAGGTTATTTAGAATAGCGTTTCTCAAACGTAAATGTGTACATGCTTCGCCTGGGGATCCTGTTACAATTCAGATTATGACTCAGTGGGTCTGAGTTTGGGCTTAGGCTTCTGTATTTCTCATAAGCTCCAGTTGAGGTCAACACTGCTGGTCTGAGGACCACACTTTGAGGAGGAAGGTTTTAGAAGATCTAGTGAAGTACATAAACACTTTGAAAGCTGTTAGGCATTACATAAAAGTTAGTTGCTGCTATATGTTCAGTTAGTATTTTTTTATCAGTTATGTCTGCCATATATACAGTTTTCTATCTTTTCAATATTTCTTTTATTAGATCTTGGCTTGCAAAATATATCTTCCATCCAAAGCTAGCATAAATATACTATTTTACTTCCTTCTAGATTTTTGCTGGCTCTAAAAGAAATACTTAACTCTTTTATCCCTCTGAAAATTCTTAGCATACAGAATAAGGAATTAATTCAAGTTTATATAGTTTGTACTGACATTCAAGTGCCCAATAGTACATTTAATAATCATTTCTTTTCTCATTATTGTAATATTTTCGTTAAATCTTGAGGCCCTAGATGTATGAGTCTCCTTTAATATTTTTAAACATCTACTAAGGTAACAAATCTATTTCTGAATTTATCAAAATTTCAACTCCCTATTATGTAGCTTTGATAACTGTCATTTTCTAAAATGGCTTAAAATCTATCTAGCAATTACACTGTTACTGACTTAAAAAAATTTTTTAAAAGCTTTTGGTACTCTTGCCCACTCTTACATAAAATCCACATTTCAAATTTTTTAAAGTCTATGGAATATCCTGCAAAGGTTCTAATATTGCACTAGGTATAAAATTGAACTAGGGGATATGACCAGCTTAACAATAATCAGTTTTATCTGCCAGGAAGAGAGCATAGCTCTCCTTTTATTCATATCTTCTTTTGCTTTTCCCACTGAGGCAACATAATTTGTTTCTATGAAAAAAAACTATTGTGTTTTAGGAAAAAATATAAAGTATCGATATAAATATACAAGTGAAGGGCAATGTGGCGGTGGAAGAGATGGGCCAGTTTCATAAGAAGTTATTTTTTTCAGTAATTTCCAAGTTCTACATTAATAGAAGATATGTAGGAATGCCACTGATTATTGCATAACTGTTTATATCTAAGTCGTATTCATATCAGTAATTTTGGTTGAATGTTTAGGGGTATAACCAAGATACCTGCAAAAACAACTCATTCAGTTCCTATAGTCTTTACTTTCAACCACTGAAAACACTTTGTTGAGTGCCAAGTATGTGCTAGACACACTGGACACATGCTATTCTCTGCTACACACGAAGGATGCAGAAACAAACAATGACAACAAAAAGCAGCCCTTTAAATTGTCCAGAGCCTGAAGAGGAAAACACACAAGCAAGCCAATGACGGAAAGCACAGGACGGTAAGGAGAGTTCATTGTTAAGTATAGGATGTAATATATTTTCTGCAAGAAAGAGACTACCAGCATCTTGGACCAGCATCTGCAGGGAAAAAAAACTAACAGCTGTCTTAATACCAGTTAACTTATTATATCAAGCAAGTGGCTTCTGAGGCACACCAGCAGTAAGCTGCAGTGGACGCCCTGGTAGGCCACCTAGATACTCCTAGTCTGGGGCACTCATCTTCCCAGCTGCCAGGAGTGTTGGGTGCTGCGAGCTCACTGGTGAGTCCCTCCACTAAAATGAGCTGTCTCACCCAAGGTTATACACCCTCTGTGGTTACCTCCCTGTCCATCTGAATGGCTGAATGACACAGGTTACAAAAGCCACCATGTGACACATCTCTGAAAGGCCACTCCAGCTCTACAGCATCAGGTAGGTTTGACCAAGGCCTCTATTGCAACAGGTCTCCAGGGAACTTCTCTCTCTACTCAATCCTGTATCCTCAATCCCTTTGCTGGTCCTACAGGCAAATCTCCATCCCAGAGTCCCTTTCCCAAGAATCTGACCTATCTCAGTTTTGCATTTGTTGTTGCTTTGCCTTTTTTTCTTTCTTTCTTTTTTCTCTCCCCTCTGGTTATAGAAGCAGGGCTCTCTGCTGTCATTACACTGTTGTACCTCCAACACCTAAAATAGTACTTAGCAGGTAGGTGTGCTCAAAAAACATTTCCTGAGTAAACAGAAATGGGATCCTCCTTTGCTCTTTCCAGTTACACCAAAGGCTGGACCCTGCCTCTGAACTTCACAAGGCAGCTGAGAGCTGCTGCCTGACAGACTTCCTGGGGTCTGAATGCCTTCCGGTCTGTGCAGATCTCAGGACATTGCCTGCTCCTGCCTGTGACACTACTTTGCCTGAGGAAATCATTACTTCCTGTTTGATCTCCCTGCTGCTGGCACTTGCCTGAACCTGAAGTTCATGCCTTTCTCTCCAATTACCTTCTTTTCCTTCTGCCTGTGCTCCGCTCCATCGCCTACAGTTGATTTCCTCCTAACTTACACCCACTGCCAGGTAAGTACCTGAGACAAGATTCAAACCCAAAGATATCAGAGTTCAAAATTACATTCTGTCAACACAAATAGCATACGATGTCACTTATATGTGGAATCTAAAATACGACACAAATGAGCTTATCTATGAAACAGAAAAAAATTAGGGACATAGAGAATAGACTGGTGGTTGACAAGGGGGAGGGGGTGGGAAAGGGGAGGAGTGAGAGTCTGGGGTCAGTGGATGAAAACTGGTATATATAGGATGGATAAACGACAAGGTCCTACTGTATAGCACAGGGAACTATATTCAATACGCTGTGATACACCATAATGGAGAAGAATATGAAAAAGAATGTATACATATGTATAACTGAGTCACTTTGCTGTACAGCAGTAATTAACACAACACTGTAATTCAACTTTACTTCAATAAAAAATAAATTTAAAAAATTTACATCTGTCTACTTGAACATGCTGCCACTCAAGACATAGGAATTACGTCTGTTCTTATAACACCATTTGTATGCCACTTTACAGTTTACAAAGTACTATTACTTCACAGCGAGGCCAGTGCTTAGTAATGTTAATTGCACGCCATATGCCCTTTGTTGTCAATGTTGCCACGTCTATCCCTCCTGGAAACATCCCACGTCCTGGAAATCTCTTCTAACTACAGATTTACTTCAAGACAAATATAATTAAAATTCATATATTAAAAATAACAATAATAAAGTTGGTAACATCACACAAACCCCAAAATGCCCCCTGCTGCCTTAACTTCCATCCGTGGCTGCCCTTCCCTGCACTCAGAGGGCCGAGGAGAAAGGCAGCCTCCTGGGTCCTTCTTCCAGAGCCTCAGTTTTATTTTTATTTATTTATTTATTTATTATTTTGGCCTCTTTTTTTTTTAACATCTTTATTAGAGTATAATTGCTTTACAATGGTGTGTCAGTTTCTGCTCTACAACAAAGCGAAACAGCATACATACACACACGTCCCCATATCTCCTTCCTCCCGAATCTCCCAACCTCCCACCCTCCCCATCCCACCCTTCCAGGCAGTCACAAAACACCGAGCTGATCTCCCTGTGCTATGTGGCTGCTTCCCACTAGCTATCTATTTGACATTTGGTAGTGTATATATGTCCACGCCACTCTCTCACTTCGTCCCAGCTTACCCTTCCTCCTCCCCGTGTCCTCAAGTCCATTCTCTAGTAGGTCTGTATCTTTATTCCCGTCTTGCCCCTAGGCTTTTCTGACCATTTTCTTTCTTTTTTTTTTTTAGATTCCATATATATGTGTTAGCATATGGTATTTGTTTTTCTCTTTCTGACTTACTTCACTCTGTATGACAGTCTCTAGGTCTATACACCTCACTACAAATAACTCAGTTTCTTTTCTTTTTATGGCTGAGTAATATGCCATTGTATATATGTGCCACATCTTCTTTATCCATTCATCTGACGATGGACACTTAGGTTGCTTCCATGTCCAGGCTATCGTACAGAGAGCTGCAATGAACATTGTGGTACATGACTGTTGTTGAATTATGGTTTTCTCAGGGTATATGCCCAGTACTGGGATTGCTGGCCCATATGGTAGTTCTATTTTTAGTTTTCTAAGGAACTTCCATACTGTTCTCCATAGTGGCTGTATCAATTCACACTCCCACCAACAGTGCAAGAGGGTTCCCTTTTCTCCACACCCTCTCCAGCATTTACTGTTTGTAGATTTATCGATGATGGCCATTCTGACCAGTGTGAGATGATATCTCATTGTAGTTTTGACTTGCATTTCTCTAATGATTAATGATGTTGAGCATTCTTTCATGTGTTTGTTGGCAATCTGTATATCTTCTTTTGAAAAATGTCTATTTAGGTCTTCTGCCCATTTTTGGATTGGGTTGTTTTCTTGTTATTGAGCTGCATGAGCTTCTTGTAAATTTTGGAGATTAATCCTTTGCCAGTTGCTTCATTTGCAAATATTTTCTCCAATTCTGAGGGTTGTCTTTTTGTCTTGTTTATGATTTCCTTTGCTGTGCAAAAGATTTTAAGTTTCATTAGGTCCCATTTGTTTATTTTTGTTTTTATTTCCATTTCTCTAGGAGGTGGGTCAAAAAGGATCTTGCTGTGATTTATGTCATACAGTGTTCTGCCTATGATTTCCTCTAAGAGGTTGATAGTGTCTGGCCTTAGATTTAGGTCTTTAATCCATTTTGAATTTATTTTTGTGTATGGTGTTAGGGAGGGTTCTAATTTCATCCTTTCAAATGTACCTGTGCAGTTTTCCCAGCACCACTTATTGAAGAGGCTGTCTTTTCTCCACTGTACATTCCTGCCTCCTTTATCAAAGATAAGGTGACCATATGTGTGTGGCTTTATCTCTGGGCTCTCTATCCTGTTCCATTGATCTATATTTCTGTTTTTGTTCCAGTACCATACTATCCTGATTACTGTAGCTTTATGGTATAGTCTGAAGTCAAGGAGCCTGATTCCTCCAGCTCCAATTTTCATTCTCGAGATTGCTTTGGCTATTCAGGGTCTTTGTGTTTCCATACAAATTGTGAATTTTTTTGTTATAGTTCTGTGAAAAATGCCAGTGGTAGTATGATAGGGATTGCATTGAATCTGTAGATTGCTTTGGGTAGTAGAGTCATTTTCACAATATTGATTCTTCCAAACCAAGAACATGGTATATCTCTCCATCTATTTGTATCATCTTTAATTTCTTTCATCTGTATCTTATAATTTTCTGCATATAGTTCTTTTGTCTCCTTAGGTAGTTTTATTCCTATTTTATTCTTTTTGTTGCAATGGTAAATGGGAGTGTTTTCCTAATTTCACTTTCAGATTTTTCATCATTAGTGTATAGGGATGCAAGAGATTTCTGTTCATTAATTTTATATCCTGCTACTTTACCAAATTCATTGACTAGCTCTAATAGTTTTCTGGTAGCCTCTTTAGGATGCTCTATGTATAGTATCATGCCACCTGCAAACAGTGACAGCTTTACTCCTTCTTTTCCGATTTGGATTGCTTTTATTTCTTTTTCTTCTCTGATTGCTGTGGCTAAAACTTCCAAAACTATGTTGAATAAGAGTGGTGAGAGTGGGCAACCTTTTCTTGTTCCTGATCTTAGTGGAAATGCTTTCAGTTTTTCACCATTGAGGACGATGTTGGCTGTAGCTTTGTCATATATGGCCTTTATTATGTTGAGGAAAGTTCCCTCTATGCCTACTTTCTGGAGGGCTTTTATCATAAATGGGTGTTGAATTTTGTTGAAAGCTTTCTCTGCATCTACTGAGATGATCATATGGTTTTCTCCTTCAATTTGTTAATATGGTGTATCACATTGATTGATTTGCAAATATTGAAGAATCCTTGCATTCCTGGAATAAACCCCACTTGATCATGGTGTATGATCCTTTTAATGTGCTGTTGGATTATGTTTCCTAGCATTTTGTTGCGGATTTTTGCATCTTTGTTCATCAGTGATATTGGTCTGTAGATTTCTTTTTTTGTGACATCTTTGTCTGGTTTTGGTATCAGGGTGATGGTGGTCTCGTAGAATGAGTTTGGGAGTGTTCTTCCCTCCGCTATATTTTGGAAGAGTTTGAGAAGGATAGGTGTTAGCTTTTCTCTAAATGTTTGATAGAATTCGCCTGTGAAGCCATCTGGTCCTGGGCTTTTGTTTGTTGGAAGATTTTTAATCACAGTTTCAACTTCAGTGCTTGTGATTGGTCTGTTTATATTTTCTATTTCTTCATGGTCCAGTCTTGGAATGTTGTGCATTTCTAAGAATTTGTCCATTTGTTCCAGGTTGTCCATTTTATTGGCATATAGTTGCTTGTAGTAGTCTCTCATGATCCTTTTTATTTCTGCAGTGTCAGTTGTTACTTCTCCTTTTTCATTTCTAATTCTATTGATTTGAGTCTTCTCCCTTTTTTTCTTGCTGAGTCTGGCTAATAGTTTATCAATTTTGTTTATCTTGTTGAAGAACCAGCTTTTAGTTTTATTAATCTTTGCTATTGTTTCTTTCACTTCTTTTTTCATTTATTTCTGATCTGATTTTTATGATTTCTTTCCTTCTGCCAACTTTTGGGTTGTTATGTTCTTCTTTCTCTAATGCTTTAGGTGTAAGTTTAGGTTTTTTATTTGCGATGTTTCTTGTTTCTTAAGGTAGGCTTGTATAGCTATAAACTTCCCTCTTAGAACTGCTTTTACTGCATCCCATATGTTTTGGGTCTTTCTGTGTTCACTGTCATTTGTTTCTAGGTTTTGTTTTGTTTTTTGGGTTTTTTTTTTTTTTGCGGTATGCGGGCCTCTCACTGTTGTGGCCTCTCCCATTGCGGAGCACAGGCTCTGGACGTGCAGGCTCAGCAGCCATGGCTCACGGGCCCAGTCGCTCCATGGCATGTGGGATCTTCCTGGGCCAGGGCACAAACCTCTGTCCCCTGCATCGGCAGGCAGACTCTCAACCATTGCGCCACCAGGGAAGCCCTGTTTTTAGGTATTTTTTGATTTCCTCTTTAATTTCTTCAGTGATCTCTTGGTTATTAAGTAGTGTGTTGTTTAGCCTCCATGTGTTTGTATTTCTTACAGATTTTTTCCTGTAATTGATATCTAGTCTCATAGCCTTGTGGTCGGGAAAGATACTTGATATGATTTCAATTTTCTTAAATTTACCGAGGCTTCATTTGTGACCCAAGATATGATCTATCTTGGAGAATGTTCCATGAGCACTTGAGAATAATGTGTATTCTGTTCTTTCTGAATGGACTGTCCCATAAATATCAATTAAATCCATCTTGTTTAATGTAACATTTAAAGCTTGTGTTTCCTTATTTATTTTCATTTTGGATGATCTGTCCATTGGTGAAAGTGGGGTCTTAAAGTCCCCTACTATGATTGTGTTACTGTCGATTTCCCCTTTTATGGCTGTTACCATTTGCCTTATATATTGAGGTGCTCCTATGTTGGGTACATAAATGTTTACAATTCCTATATCTTCTTCTTGGATTGATCCCTTGATCATTATGTAGTGTCCTTCTTTGTCTCTTTTAATAGTCTTTGTTTTAAAGTCTATTTTGTCTGATATGAGAATTGCTACTCCAGCTTTCTTTTGACTTGCATTTGCATGGAATATCTTTTTCCATCCCCTCACTTTCAGTCTGTATGTGTCCCTAGGTCTGAAGTGATTCTCTTGTAGACAATATGTATATGGGTCTTGTTTTTGTATCCATTCAGCTGGTCTATGTCTTTTGGTTGGAGCATTTAATCCATTTGCATTTAAGGTAATTATCAATATGTATGTTCCTATTAACCATTTTCTTAATTGTTTTGGGTTTATTATTGTAAGTCTTTTCCTTCTCTAGTGTTTCCTGCCTAGAGAAGTTCCTTTACCATTTGTTGTAAAGCTGGTTTGGTGGTGCTGAATTCTCCTAGTGTTTGCTTGTCTCTAAAGTTTTTAATTTATCCATCAAATCTGAATGAGATCTTTGCTGGGTAGAGTAATCTTGGTTGTAGGTTTTTCTCCTTCATCACTTTAAATATGTCCTGCCACTCCCTTCTAGCTTGCAGAGTTTCTGCTGAAACATCAACTGTTAACCTTATGGGGATCCCCTTATGTGTTACTGGTTGTTTTTTCTTTGCTGCTTTTAATATTTGTTCTTTAGATTTAATTTTTGATAGTTTGATTAATATGTATCTTAGCATGTTTCTCCTTGAATTTATCCTGTATGGGACTCTCTGTGCTTCCTGGACTTAATTAACTATTTCTTTTCCAATATTAGGGAATTTTTCAACTATAATCTCTTCAAATATTTTCTCAGTCACTTTCTTTTCCGCTTCTTCTTCTGTGACCCCTATAATTCCAATGTTGGTGCGTTTAATGTTGTCCCAGAGGTCTCTAAGACTGTCTTCTATTCTCTTCATTCTTTCTTCTTTATTCTTCTCTGCAGTAGTTATTTCCACTAGTTTATCTTCCAGGTCACTTATCCATTCTTCTGCCTCAGTTATTCTGCTATTGATCCCTTTTAGAGAATTCTTAATTTCATTTATTTTGGTGTTCATCACTGTTTGTTTGCTCTTTAGTTCTTCTAGGTCCTTGTTAAATGTTTTTTTTGTATTTTCTCCAGTCTATTTGCAAGATTTTGGATCATCTTTATTATCATTATTCTGAATTCTTTATCAGGTAGACTGCCTATTTCCTCTTCATTTGTTAGGTCTGGTGGGTTTTTGCCTTGCTCCTTCATCGGCTGTGTGTTTCTCTGTCTTCTCATTTTGCTTAACTTACTGTGTTTGGGGTCTCCTTTTCTCCAGCTGCACGTTCGTAGTTCCTGTTGTTTTTGGTGTCTGTCCCCAGTGGCTGAGGTTGGTTCAGTGGGTTGTGTAGGCTTCCAGGTGGAGGGGACTAGTGCCTGTGTTCTGGTGGATGAGGCTGGATCTTGTCTTTCTGGTGGGCAGGTCCACATCTGGTGGTGTGTTTTGGGGTGTCTGTGGCCTTATTATGATTTTCAGCATCCTCTCTGCTAATGGGTGGGGTTGTGTTCCTGTCTTGCTAGTTGTTTGGCCTGCGGTGTTCAGCACTGTAGCTTGCTGGTCATTGAGTGGAGCTGGGTCTTGGCATTGAGATGGAGATCTCTGGGAGATTTTCACCATTTGATATTACGTGGAGCTGGGAGGTCTCTTGTGGACCAGTGTCCTGAGCTGGGCTCTCCCACCTCAGTGGCACAGTCCTGACGCCTGGCTGGAGCACCAAAAGCCTGTCCTCCACATGGCTCAGAATATAAGGGAGAAAAAAAGAAAGAAAGAAAGAAAGAGAGAGAGAGAGAGTGAGAGAGAGGGAGAGAGAGAGAGAGAGGGAGAGAGAGAGAGATAAAGAAAGAAAGAAAGAAAGAAAGAAAGAAAGAAAGAAAGAAAGAAAGAAGATAAAATAAAATAAAATTTTATTAAAATAAAAATTATTAAGAAAAAAAATTTTCTTAAGTAATTAAAAAAAAATGGACAGACAGAACCCTAGGACAAATGGTAAAAGCATAGCTATAGAGAGAAAATCACACACAGAAGCATACACATACACACTCACAAAAAGCGAAAAAGGGAAAAATACATATATATATAATTGCTCCCAAAGTCCACCTCCTCAGTTTGGGATGATTCGTTGTCTATTCAGGTACTCCACAGACGCAGGGTACATCAAGTTGATTGTAGATATTTAATCAGCTGCTCCTGAGACTGCTGGGAGAAATTTCCCTTTCTCTTCTTTGTTCGCACAGCTCCCGGGGTTCAGCTTTGGATTTGGACCCGCCTCTGCGTGTAGGTCGCCTGAGGGCGTCTGTTCTTCGCTCAGACAGGACGGGGTTAAAGGAGCAGCTGCTTCGGGGGCCCAGAGCCTCAGTTTTAAACACAATCTAGATTCGTCCTCCCACGGGTGCCCAGTTGCAACATGGCCTCAAGTGTACACATGGTTCCCTGGGTTCTTTTTTCAGAATCTGCTGCTCTCCCTTCCTATTCTCCTTGTGAAAGAAACATGGAGTAATTGCAGTGCTTTTCCCTTCCGATGCCAGCCTGTTGTTCTCAGCTCATTACCGTCTTCTTCCTCAGCAGCTGTTCCTCCTCTCCAGACAGTAACTTCAGGCTTCCCTTGGCCTGGTTTTCCTAATAAGATTTTCAGTCTCTCCATACACATCTCTGAACGACAGCCATGTTAGACTACATCCAGTACTCAGAAAAGTCCTCCAAAGTCCCTGGTGCAGGAATTATTACATGCTAAGTAGCATTTGATCAAGGAGAAAACTAAGTCAGTGATTCACCCAAATTCACTTTTCACTAAGGGATGGAAGAGGAAACTGATCCTAGATTTTCTAGCTCCAGATGTTTGCCCCAGCCATTGCAACATCCTGACATATAATAGCAATGACATCAACAGCCATAAAAGCTGCTTACTATGTGCTAAACACTCACCTGAGCTGCTATCATACACTACCTACTTTCACCCTCAAAACAATCCTATTTTCATGGAATAGGTAAATGATATTACCATCCACATTTTACCTATGAGGAAAATGAGATTCAGAGAGGGTATATGCACTCTGCAGTCTGGTCACATAGTCAGGAAGTGTTAGAGCTGAGACCTGACCCAATGCTAGGCGATTGCTCTATCATGGTTCAAAATGTAGCTGTTATTCTAACAGAAGTCATTCCCATTTGTTGGTTTTATTTGTGACATTATGTCCACAGGATGTACTGTCCAGAGCCACCATGACTCATATGGTATTTTTCTCCCATTCTCACCTGTCATATTATAAAACTTCAATTTCTTTATAAAAACACAGTTACTTCCCTATTCTCCCTTGTTTTCTCAAGTAATATTAAACATTTATTTCAGACAAATTCTCACTTGAAAACTCTCTTACAGACATCATAAACATGGGTCATCTGCCATTTCCTCCCATCCAGCAGCACGTTAAATAGAGGAATGGAACTAGTATTTACTATCATAAATGGGTATCACAAACACATTTTACAGATGAAGAAATAAGGTTCAGGAAATTTAACTCACCCAGAATCACACAACTTCCAAATGACAAAGAATTCAGATTCATAACTGCCTGAGTCCAAAGCAGAATGCTTTTTCCACCACACATGTCTGCATCCAATACAACAATGTATTGTGGAAAAAGCAGAGAATTTACCTTTTAAGCAACAATACAAAATTTCCAGACCGAGTCTTTTGCATTTCATCAGAATTTCTACTTTTTATTTATCTTCCCCCAGACCTCATAGGACCTCTTGGATATTTTTCTCTGTGAAGCAGAGGCATTCTGAATATTAGTAATATTTTAAAATCTAAATACACATAATTCCTAAGTACAAGAAAGCAGACATCTAAAGTCATCAAATTTGTTAGAAAGACAATTTGTTACTCTGTACTGAGAAAAACATGTCTACTGCATATATTGATGGGGGGGAAGCAAGAAGATTTCAAAGTTAATTTCACCTCATAAATAATACATGGCAAAGCCTAACACACACACACACACACACACACACACACAGGCCTTCCCCTCTGGCTGCATCTTTGGTCCACTGGCGCCATCTATCGGCTGTGTGCCGCCTGCAGCAGTGCCTGGAGGTGGGAGCGGTGGAGGCGGTGAGGGTCCCAGCACACACCTAGCCTGGTGTGACTGCTGCTCTCCAGACGAGAAAAGATTGAAGCTTAATGTCACACCAGATGTCCTTTAAAGGGATTCATTTCAAAAGACTGCTCTTGTTTTTCTTCAGAAAGTATGTCTTGTTCTGAAAAGAGGCCATAAGGCAGAGAGATCTCCCCACGGAGGACAAGTACAGTGAAGATGTGATGCTACCACAGAAATATGGGCAGAAAAAAACAGGAGCCGGAAAAGAAGGCTTTGGCCAAGACAGCCAATGAAATGAGTAAGAGAGGAAGGAGAATGCAAAGAATTCTCCGCGTGGAGAATGCCATGCAGCCAGCACAACAGTAAATCGTGAGGGAAAGAAAGCTTGTTATCTGGTAGACAATATGTGAGGTGTTTGCGCATCTTCAGGGCTCTCAACCTGGTCTTAAATAGGTTTCAGAGGCCCTGTGAACAATTTCAGGGGCCCTGAAATTTTATGCAACATGGCTTTCTGATGCTTTGTTTCTCAGTGGCAGATTCATAAAGTTCACTAGTTCATCCAAATTCCAACACATCAAAAGGTTAATAACCACCACCACTGTTACCTCAGAAGACTAAATCAAATCAGCAAAGAGCATGGAATTGGGAGTCATACAGGCCAGGGGTGAACCTCCTCTGCCACCCTTAACTGCCTGACCTTGAACATGCACTCATGGACACACAAATTCTCTACCTCTCAGTGTCCCCATTTTAGAGATGCAGATAAACTCCACCTGGGAAAGGGGAACTTGCCAGAGCTTAGACATCAGTGGATGTTGGAGCCAGACATCTAACCATGTGTCCTTCCCAAGCCTAGTAAGTGCTTCACTAGTTTCCATTTTCTTCAATGAGAACCCTGCCCTGCCTGGTCCACTGTCAACACTGAAGGACAGTTCCTTGAGCAGGACCAGATTCATGAGCTTGTAACCTGTGCAGCTGTGCAGGGCTCCATGCTCAGAAGGGCCCCTGCACTTGGGGTTTAATGCTCTGTAGTCACCATCTTGAAACTCTTAATAATTGTGTCTTTGAATTTGTGTTTTGTAAGTGATGTCTGATGGGACAATGGAGCGTGGGGGAGGGGAGGAGGGGCTTGGAACCTCAGCTCACACATGGTCCTGCCTCTTGCCACCTCCCCAGCTCCGTGACAGGCTTAGGACTCCTTCCCAGACCCCTCACTCCCACACCTCATGTCCAGCCCTGCCCCTTCCTTCCCTGCCCCAGCTGGCTGCCAACAGCCCTCCACTCAGGGAAACAAGCCTCCACCGAGGGCAACAACCACCAGGTCTCAAGGCCCTCCACCTCCTTTGAGGAGCCTGGGAGCAGGGGATGGGAGGGAAGGGTACAAATAAGGGCTGATCTGGGGGTGGAGCAAGGCAGTGCCCATCCCCGCCACAGGCTAACAGCACCATAGTGAGTTTGCTGGGCACTTCAAAGAGGGCCTCTCATTCAACCCCAACCCCAATCCCAGCACCAGTCACATCCATGCACAGAGGATGCAAATCCTTGGGGGATGCTCTTTGCCACAGAGGATTAGGGCAGGGGACCCATGGGAAGAGAAGGTGCACTACTGTACCATGCCAGGGCCTCACATTTTGATTTTGCATTGAGCCCCACAAATTATGTAGTGACCTTGTCCTTAAAGGAAAATATATGTATATTTTAATCCTGAGGAATAAATGCTAATAAGCTGCTATTACTTGAACTCATACTTTAAACTTCTTCCCATTAAATCCTGTCTGCTGGCATTAGCACTCTGGCCTCACATTTATATAATATCAATTATTTGGAGGTGAAAGTGCAAACAAATAAAAAATTCTACTGTATCAGAAAAGAGACTATATATAACACTACATTAAGATGTCCTATCATATGGAGCCATATGGTATTTCTATTGTAAAAATTGAGGGGAGAGAAATGGGCCAGTTGGGATAATGCTAATATTCTTTTGTCGTCTTTGCTGTCTTTTCTCCGCAGCTCTGTTCTGGTAGTTAGCACTGACAGGAAGGCCTGTTGGGGATTAGTTCATTTTACAGACGAAACAACAGAAAAGCTTGCTTGCTTGCTTGCTTTCCCTATTTTGTCTTGAGGAAATTGGCTGCAAGCTGTATTTTCTGGTCTCAGCCAGAGTGCTCAATCCATGGTACTTAAGAAATAACATGCATCTATTCATATCACAGGGAAAACTCAAAGATTCACCTACTTTCTTCTTTATTCCTTTTTCCCAATTCACATCTGAGAGGACTTGTTCAGGCAAAACTAGAAGTAGGGGAAGTTGTTTTGATGGCCCCATTCTCCCAATTCCAAGTCATCCTTTTCCACCTCAGATCTTTGTCTACATTACTACCCACGTGACCACTTTAAAGACAAATATAGGGCTTCCCTGGTGGTGCAGTGGTTGAGAGTCCACCTGCCGATGCAGGGGACGCGAGTTCATGCCCCGGTCCAGGAAGATCCCACATGCCGTGGAGCGGCTGGGCCCGTGAGCCATGGCCGCTGAGCCTGCGCGTCCGGAGCCTGTGCTCCGCAACGGGAAAGGCCACAACAGTGAGAGGCCCGCGTACAGCCAGAAAAAAAAAAAAAGACAAATATAATTGCCTCATTCGAGTGACTACAAACCTAGTGGGGCTCCAGTGCTTCAAGAATCTGCTACCACTAACAGAACCATCCTGCCCCTGCCTTTGGGGTCCTGGAACAACTTACTATGAGGTAAGCTGAAGATTTTATTAATTGCATTATAACACACACACACTCCATAGGAGCTAGACAAGGTCACAGTCCAAACCTAGCTCAAAGAGATAGGCTTTCACAAAACAAACAAACAAAGCAACCTGCCAATTTTATGCCCCTCCCAAACCCATGGAACCAAAGGATCAAAAGGAAAGCTCTCTGACCCTATCCTTTCAATATCAGAGACATTTAATACCTTGGCTTTATTTTTCAAAGAGAAGGTAAACTAAGTGTCTACGTCAGTGGGACCTAGTCCCTTGGTAGAAATACTAGAGATAACACAGGATAATTAAAGCAATTAGCTGGGACAGGAGAAGGACAAAAAGAAGCTTCTGTGCAGAGGTCTGGCAGGTTAGCTATCCAGCCTGTAGCAGGACAAAGAGAGGAGGACAGCAAAGGTACCAGCAGCAATGACAGCTAGCTAGGGACGCCCCAAGAGAAATCTCTTTAGTAGCTCCATTATAGCGTTCATCATACCCTATTATACTCACATGCTCAATTGTCTATCACCCCTACTAGGCCGTGAATTCCTTCAGGGCAGAGACTCTGCTTGCTTCTTTCTATCCCAGTGCTCATGATAATTGTGGGCTCTATTCCCAACTGTCTATGGGGGTGGTAAGGGCTTGAGAATACACATCTTTAATTGAAATCTGGGCCACTGAATTTTCTTAAGACCATTTCACCCTGGAGAATCATAATCATATTAATAGTGTTTTTTCCCTTTCATACAATTTCCCAACTGCCAGTCCTAAGAGCAGCAACAGTTTGTTCCTAGCACCTAGATTGGAGCCTGGTTGTGAGCATGTACGCCACACATTTCATTAGGACTTGCCCCAAATTACTGAATTTGAGCACCCTCTGACCAGGAGAGGAAAAGGTTTATGACCTCTAAATGGAACTTAGAAGCTTCGGCCAATTCCATAGCCCCACCCAAGTGCATCCACTGTCCGTCTGAAGCCTTGGTGGACCGGCTGGCATATTTCATTGGCAGCCAGCCTCCAATAGCCTCACTCCATTTAAGGCAGACTATTCCAAAAAACAGGACGAATGGGGCTTCAGTGTGGAGCTCCCTCTTCCCCCAAGTTTCTGCCAGAAATACCAATATAGACCAACTGTCCAATTTTCTATGATCCACACCACAACTGGTGAACATTCTACCTGTCATCTGTCCCTTTTTTTTCTGTCAGATTTCTTGCGAGGCAAAGGAAACTGATTGTGTTTTTACATATAAATTAAATTGATACCAGTAACAAACAACTGACTGAGGTGTACAACTTAATGAATGCAGCCTGTTCAGGATAATCATGTCTGCACAAGATGAAGTGGCAGTCATCTATCAGAAATGGCAGGCCCTACCACCTGCCTGCTCCCAGCTTGGAGCTGATCTCAGCAGCCCTTGGAGTGTCTACTGTTCTCTCTGTCCTACACATGTTTCCTCTGGAGTATGGATGTCATGGGGATGCCAAAACTTGTAGAGAGCCTGTCCTCAGACTGGCAGTGAAGTCCAGTGGGAAGAGCACCCACTTTGGGGCCAGGCAGATCTGGGTGCAGATCCCCACTCTCAACTTAAAGAAAAATGCGCAACATGAGAGCTGTGAGTTTAAGTTTTACTCGGGGTCTTACTGAGGAATATAGACCAGAGATGGCTCTGAGGAACTGCTTGCTCTGAGAGGTAGGGGTGGAGCCACTATATATATGAATTTTTTGGCTAGGAAATACATGAAGTCAAGCATACATCTTGGTAAAAGATTGCTGCTAAGCATAAAGAACAGATATCTCAGGTTAATGATTTTAGTGCTTTTCTACTTATGGGAAGATGCAAGAATCTGGGGTCATTGAAATTCTTCCTGAGATACACATCTAACTATCTAGGGTACCATTTATTCAAAGAACAGAGTGCCTCATCCTGTTTTTCATCCTGAATTCCTCTCAGGGTGCAGTGTAGGTGGGCAACTGCAGTGGGTTGCAGCTTAACCCTTGTGGAACCGGATGATGAGTGATACCCTTTGTTCTTGTTTTTTTGATCACACCACTCTGAGTACCAATAGTAGGATGCACTTAGACAAGTCACTGGTCTTCTCTAACTCACCTTCCTTAATATGTAATTCAAGTTTTGCAATACCTACCTTTGAAGATTATTATGGGATCAGAAATGAGGTCTGTAAAGCACGTGGCTTGCTACTGGCCATCCATAAGTGGTAGTCAATAGTAGGCTGTAAATAGTCATGTGTGCCCTGGTTAGTGGCCATCAAAAGAAAATCTTCAAACAGTAAATGCTGGAGAGGGTGTGGAGAAAAGGGAACCCTCTTGCACTGTTGGTGGGAATGTAAATTGATATGGCCACTATGGAGAACAGTATGGAGGTTCCTTAAAAAACTAAAAATAGAATTAACATATGACCCAGCAATCCCACTACTGGGCATATACCCAGAGCAAACCATAATTCAAAAAGACACATGCACCCCAATGTTCACTGCAGCACTATTTACAATAGCCAGGTCATGGAAGCAACTTAAATGCCCATCGACAGACAAATGGATAAAGATGTGGTACATATATACAATGGAATATTACTCAGCCATAAAAAGGAATGAAATTGGGTCATATGTAGAGATGTGGATGGACCTAGAGACTGTCATACAGAGTGAAGTAAGTCAGAAAAGGGAAAACAAATATTGTATATTAAGACATATTTGTGTAATCTAGAAAAATGGTACAGATTAACTGGTTTGCAAGGCAGAAATAGAGATACAGATGTAGAGAACAAACATATGGACACCAAGCTGGGAAAGAGAGGGGTGGGATGAATTGGGAGATTGGGACTAACATATATACGCTAATATGTATAAAATAAATAACTAATGAGAACCTGCTGTATAGCACAGGGAACTCTACTTCACTTTGCTGTACAGTGGAAACTAACACAACATTGTAAAACAACTATTCCCCAATTTAAAAAAAAAGTCATGTGTGTCAACCTCCATTAAAAAACTACATCTGTATTGTTGTTGCCATTATTTTTAATCATTTTAGTATATTATTTGGGAGTATAGAAGACTTTTCCAGAATGGGATTAACAGGATTAGAATGGAAGGGTAATAGCCACTTGATGGAATGAAATAAAACAAAGAATCATCACTCGTATAATGTTCAAGCAGCCGTTTTCCTATGTTAGCTAGGTCCCTCTATTTTAGTTCATTTCAATCCCCTTATCTACAAGCAAAAATAAGGAAAATGGGATTTTAACCATAGAGCCAGACCTCACCTAGAGGAGAACACTGCTAAAAGCCTGGAATGTCATTCAAGATTCAACAGAGGGGGCTTCCCTGGTGGCGCAGTGGTTGAGAGTCTGCCTGCCAATGCAGGGGACATGGGTTCGAGCCCTGGTCTGGGAGGATCCCACGTGCCTCGGAGCGGCTGGGCCTGTGCGCCACGGCTGCTGAGCCTGCACATCTGGAGCCTGTGCTCCGCAACGGGAGAGGCCGCAATGGTGAGAGGCCCACGCATCGCGATGAGGAGTGGCCCCCGCTTGCCACAACTAGAGAGAGCCCTCACGCAGAGGCAAAGACCCAACACAGCAAAAATAAATTAATTAAAAAAAAAGAATAGATTCTCTCCATAGAATCCATGTTATTAAAAAAAAAAAGAGAGAGAGAGAGAGAGAGAGATTCAACAGAGCCCTAGCAACCAAGTTTTCCTGTCACTCCTTCAGCAGCCAGGTCCACTGAGTCCAGTCTTCTGCCATTCAACACTCCCCTTATGGACCTGTCCCGCTCCTCTTGTTCTCATTGACACTGTATCCCCTTTCTGACCTTCTCAAGGTTTCTGCTTATACACAGCTTCTACTCATTCATGGATCTGACTGCTCATGACTTCTACTGTTTCATGAAGCCTGTTTATACCTCTCATGGTGTCCTTTTTGTGTTCTCTGCCTCCACAGTCAACTGCCAATTCTACATCTCATATTAAAACTCCCCAGTGGAGAAGAACTTATTGTTCAGTTTATCACTGTCGAAGATAATCACCATCACCCGAGCGGGGAATACCTTATACCAGGCTACCTCAAATCAGATACCTACCAGCCTCAATTCAGATATCAACCCCTGTCTAGTCAATTATGGTCAGGACCTCAGAATCAAACTCTACCTATGCACAGGAGCCCCTAGGGCTGCTTCCATCTACAGTAGGCTGTGGGCTTGACAGGCAGTCAGCACAATAGATTCCTCACCAAAACATCTATTTCCTCAGGCATTTTTATTTCAGAGAGGGCTTGTTACATGAAACAGAATTGATTACTGCACCAGAGATCATACTTATTATACAGGATTGCTTGTTTCAGAAATTTCAGAGTAAATCAGAACAACAAAATGCCATTCCTAAACCATGTCCTTTGGAACAGGGAGATTTTGAATCATAAAAGACTTTGTACTTATTTGCAAATCCAACAAAGTTAATACAAAATCCATTTTCAGAGTTTGGATAGAGGGTTCATAATGTTACCAAGTAAACTGGGAAATGTTCCAGGTGCTGTGTCATAGAAGCAGGGTGTGATACCTGACTTACTCTCATTCTCAATCCTGTACTGGTAACTCCTCCATTCAATAAGTACTTATGGGTCAGATACTAACAAAAAAGCAACTGCTTACTGATTGTTTTAATACCTATGGATGATGAGAGACAGTCTTAAAATAGCTTTGGTGGATACCAGGTGGTGAGCCTTGTGAAAATTGGTAAAACAATTGCATTTCGTGCCTGAAATTCACATCTCTAATTGTGATGTTCCACTGCTTTATTTCTTGGCAACACATCCTTAACTGATTGCATTGCAGCACAAAAGACTAACAATTCAACAAAGCCAACTCTCTTTGCTTGTAATCTGGATGAATTTCTGTTTTATTCTGTCAAGAAAGAAGTGTGAGGGAGCGGAAAAAAAGTTGTCTAAACTGGGAGCTTTTTTTAAAATTAATGTTTGGGAGCATCATACTGCACTTTATGGTAGTTGAAGGCAATTTGCTTGACTTATTAAATGATCAAAAGCAAAGTAACATTGTTTTATGAATGATCACAAGGTCAGAGGACTCAAGGGTGGTATATAGCAACAGGAACAATCTCGCCTGTGAAATGCTGCTGAGAGCCATTACCCAGATGTCATTCTTATAAAATAAGTAGTCCAACAATTTCATGTCTCACACTGGCTGGACAGACCATAACTGAGCAGCCCCAGTGTAGTGTTTTGTAATATAGAATTTGTTGAATGAACGGCATGAAGAGGCTTAGTAGGTACCTCCATGATGTCCCAGGCAACAAAGTCCTTTTGCTTAGAAGAATAAATTGAAATGATCTACTTAAGGGGCTGTCTCTCCAGTTAGAAGGAGGGGACCCTTCATCTCTATTGTCTCAGTGCCTAGTAGATAGTCAATGCAAGCTTGTTGAATTACATGGGGTGGGGTTCAGCTCAGATACCTCAGATACCTCTTATGAGGGATTACCGATAACATTTTGAAACAAAAGAGTTAGCTAAGGATGACTTACTGGGGTGAGTGTATAGTTCCTTATAAATTCATATATATGTACATATATGATCTATAATATATATATCACATGTATATTTATATGCATTTATACATACATATATCATAAACTATACAGTGGGTTCTGGTATCACCAGAATGACTGAGTCTACTTGGGGGTCAGCCCAAACTGTCTCTCTGCTCATTCATTGCTGATTTTCCTCTTGTTAGAGACTGTTCTACACTTGAATTGCCCCAGATTGGCTTAAAATTTCCATCCTCAGCATTGCTAAGTATTGTCCCACCCTCACCCAAAGTGACACTTTTCAACCTAACTTGTTAGCTCAAGAAGAGCTGTCCTGGGCTGGGTCTTTAAGCAGTTCCTCTGCTCTTGGGAAGCTGCTTAAAGAGTTGGGAAGAATACTTGGAAAATACACAGTCAAGGACTCGTGTCCCTAGTTACTTAATTTCTTTAAGTTTCTATTTCTTCTTCTCTACAATAAGCATAATAATGTAGCTATCTAGTAGGGATATTGTAGAGATTAAATTAGATTATATGTAAAGTACTGAATAGAGTTTGGGGCACATAATAAACCCTTTAAAAGCAGTAGTTATTTTTAATCACCATTTTTTCCACATGATTTTCTTCTCTGAACATTCTGACTTATAAACCATGGGGCTGAATCCCTTTCTGCTCTTCTGAGAGGGTGAAGTGAACAATGTAGCTACTTTTTCATTAGCATGTGAACTAAAAACAGAGCCTCTCCCAGGCAGAGACCACCTTGTATTTCTTCTCTAATATTATGAAACACAGTCCCCATTCCTGATTGTGTAACTACTTCAAACTCAGCATGGTATGGGCTATACTCCAAGGTCTACAGCAAACAGGATTATTGATTGTCATATAATCCCTTAATTTATAGATGAGAAGTTAAGGTCTTGAACTCTGAATCTTAGGGACAGTGAGTCTGATTCTCTCCTTGAACCAACCTAAATCCCAAATCTCAGGTATGGACATCCTCAAATATTTCCTTTGGCAGATATTAAATGAGTGCCCATTCTGTGTAAAGTGCTGTGCTGGATCCTTCCCTGATGCCCTAGCTTGGGTCACCTGTCCTTCTCGTGTCCCACAGAAACCAGGATATGACTGAACTGGCCTATCACACACGCTGCATCAAAACTGCCTGTTTACTTGTCTGACACTCTTTATGTAATACCAGCTCTTTTAACCAATCTCTACTTCATCAACTCTCAGATTAAGCATTCACCTCTATAGCCTGCTGACTGAGGACCACTGACACTTAGGACTGATAGGCTGTTTGCAGTGTGTTCACACATTTTTTGCTCTCGACATCTAGGTTGTGAATTTGCCAAGAACCAGTGATGCTTGTTCCCAAATCTTTTTCTGCTTATTATAGTTGATATTGTAATATGTAATTTAATTAACTGTTAGAAGCCCTTTAAATATGGGTACAAAAAGAGGGCTGTTATAACAATATTACTAAACAGAATGCTTTGAAAAGACTCAATGAAGGTGAGTCATCTTTTCAATGCTATTAAATTAGCAATGAGAGAAAAGCGTTTTAAAAATTGGGAGAAAAAATATATAAAATCTTTTAAAGATTGTGCATTTGGTTTGCTTGACAAGTACCTAACTTTTAGAGCTACTTTAAAGAAACAGAATTTGGAAATTGTAAGCAGTGCAATGCAGGTGGGATTTATGCACGGAAAATGGCAAGACCTCCTATCAGCAGACACAAAGAAAAAAGTGACCCTACATTAAAAGATTGATGATTAAATATGCCCTCTACTGTTATAAGTTAAAATGTTTTAGGCATGTATACATCATTTTAATGGTACTTTAAGCAGTTGTTTCAATTAACCAAACAATAACTTATATGAATCATATAGTCTCATATTGCCTTGGTTATACAATGTATCCCAAGTCTAATACAGTGGTTGAAACATCAGGGGGTGGGGGCGGCGGGGGGGAGCAGTGGAAAAGAGGAAGGGGGGAAGGAGGGAGAGAAGAAGGGAGGGAGGGAGATAGAGAAAGGAGTGGCTTTGAGTGATTTAAGTGAAAATTTGGTTCTTAGGCTACCAAAGTGGCAGGTCAGGAAGATGTAACACTTTTCAAGTCCCTCACAAGGTGAGAAGGGCTTAATTTGCCCCATTCTTCCCCTGACCCCAGCAAAAAAAAAAAAAAAAAAAAAGTTTCAAGTCAAAACTCAAACAATTTGAAAAGCTTCTCTCCGACTACTGCTTCTCCTGCATTTAATATTTATGCTCTTCTTCCAAACTTTTGCAAATTAGTCCATTGTGCATGCAGGAAGATTTGGATTTTACACATCTCCACAGCCAGAAGAAGGTGAGAGAAGAGTCTAAAACTAGCACAGGAGGAGGTAATTCTGACCTGACAACTTCCAGCTCCAGATGTGTCAAAGTTTAGGAAGTTCCTTTTTTATGCATAATTGTTGGGATGAATGTTCTACAAGAGAATAGGAAACTAAGGAAAACTAACCCTAATTAAGCCTTACTGCATCCCAAGCCCTGTACCAGTCCTTTGCTTATTTAATCTTACAGTGATCCTGTGAGGGAGGCATTGTTATCCTCACTTTATAGGGGAGAAAACGGACCCACTGAAGTCAAGTCATTTGCTCAGAATCACACAGCTGGTAAAAAGAAGGAAATACCTGCACCTTCCCTGACTCCACCTTGCTCCCCAGCCTCATCCCTGATATGCTTGGGCCAGTTGGAATTGGTTTGCATTAAGTGCTGAGCCCGCAAGAAGATCTAGAGATTTAAAATTTTGTCTAGTCATGACCAAGAGCAGAAACATAAGGAAAGAAACGATGAAGCACACCCACTGTCTCCATTCTCATCACAATGCAAGCAGCATCACTGTCTGGCACTCCAAATTACATGAGGTATGTAGGATCACTTGAGTACAGTGGAGGGTCCTTGTACATATTTGGGTAATTAGGGATGGGATTCTTCTAACTACTCATTGACCAAAACAATTCCTATCACAGAAGCTTCTGCTCACACACCTTTTTTTGTTCGTTTTTAAATCTGCATGAAAAAAATTTCCCAGTGTAAGAATCCCATCTGGAGGATGAGAGAAAATCTGGACCATCCCTCCACAAAATTATAAAGGAGATAAACTATACAAAGGCATAATGCAGAACAAATGCTCAAAAAATACTGCTAAGTATGAACTTTATGGCATGATTATATTGAATCTTCAATAACAACTCTTTGAGAGAGATGCTATTATTATTCCCATTTTGTTGATAAGGTAACTGAGGTTTCAAAGCCAATCATTTTTCTGAATTCACTCTGCTATTAAGTATTGACGAGGGAATTAAAACTCAAGTTTCCATGAACAGATTTCGGACTTTTAAGGGGTATTATATACTGCATATCTAAGCAATAGAAATACTAAAAGATTGACTAATGGGCTCAGAAGTCAAAATATTATCCTTTGCCTCTAGCCCCAATCCCAAGAAACTCCACAGCCTGGATGCTTCCTTCACCCCTTTTTGTGCTACTATGCTCTCCCTAGAAACTATGAAATTCCTGTCACAAGCAATCTGACTTAAGCCCATTCACACTCAAGTGTAAATAAAGTTTAATCAACAAGGCTTAAGCTTTAATTATTTATTCATTTAAATTGATTATTTAAGCTTAAAAGTAAAACTTAAGTAAAAATTCATTATTTCTTTACCAATGCAATTAATTATTCACATCTAAATTAAGATAAACAAGGCTTAATATATCAACCCTTGATAGAAAGCCCCAGTCAGGTCTGGGTTGGCTCTGGGTTCTCCTTCCTTCTCTCTGCCTCAGTGGCCTACTTTCTTCCTTTCCTCTAGGCTGCCACTACCTATCCCATACCTCAGGAGTCTTCTCCCCCAAGCCCATCTCCAAAATAGGATACCATCTCCCCAGCAAGCCCAATTCTTATAATTTTTGAGAGAAATTCACAGACCCTTTGTGATTTAAGAATTTCCTTATGTGGTACAAAGGATAAATAAACAGAAGATAACATGGGGTAATGTGGCAGGTTTTATTTTCTAAGATAGCCACAATATCTCCCAGCCCACATACTCTTATTAAAATGTGACCCTGGCACTCTTCTCATTAAGTAGCAAAGTCTTGTGTCTACTTCTTTGAACCTGAGTGGATCTTCATGACTGCCTGACAATAGAGAATGGTGGAGATGATGCTGCGTGACTTCCCATTAAACGAAATGCCATAACATTTCTCCTTGCTTTCTGACGACAATTGCTTTTAGAACTCAGACACCATGCTATCAATAACCCCAAATCAGCCCATGGCGAATGACCATATTGAAGAAGTCACAGTAGGTATTCTGGTCAACAGATCAGCTAGACTGGTTTTCTGTCCTCCACAGCCTCACAGTCCTTTAACTACTATAACAGTTGACAGTGTAATATTATTGCCTTATTTCTTATCTCCCAACAGGACTGAGCTTATTGAAAGTAATCAGATTTAGACCCTAGTTCAATGTACATAGTAGCACTGTTAAAATGTTTTTTTAATTCAATAACTAAATGAAATATTAATTCTTAGTTGTTGGTCAAAGAAGGTTACCTGAGAAAGGTGACATTTGAGCTGGGTATAGAAGAATGGGTTAAACTGGAACATTCTAAGGAGAGAATTCTATTTGTGTAAAAACAGCGACAGCAAACTGATGGGCATTTATGGAGGACAGCAAAATATGTGAAGTAGGAACACAGATCATATGGGAAGAAACAGTGAGAAGACTGTGGTAAGGTAGGGTGTGATGAGTCATGTATTGATATAAATGAGTCTTTAGAATCTCAACTTCATTTGCTGGCCATTGGGAGATACTGAAAACTTCTAAGAAAGGAAAAACATGATACCAATATTCCCTAAGTCACATTTCCAAAGTTTAAATCACTTGTTCATGACTTAAGTGTTGATCTAATTAATCACATCTTACATAAATGCTTGGACACGTTTCCATACTTAATAGTCAACAATGTTAGGATTCCTGATCAAAATCATGTTCCTGAGTTGAACAAGTGCTAATCCTTGGCTTTCTCTGAGAACCTGGGATGTGCTTAGAAATAACTGGCACCTTATGACAAGTTTTCCGTGTCCCAGTGCAACGGAGCTCCAGATGGAATCACCAGCCAGGCCTTCCCGTATGCCCCTCAGCAAAGGTAATGTGATGAAAGAATCATTATCCAGAGAGAAGCAGAATATTAACTCCAGCAGCACCTCAGACAGTGCCTTGCAAAGACTCCTTTCCAAATAGCCTGAAGCTGATGTTTGACAAGTGCAGGCTGGGACCAGCTTCCCTTATTTGTGGCTCTGAAGGAAAACTGTGTGACTTTTAACATGATTGCTAAATGATATCCAGCTTTATCGCTAAAAACAGATTCTTCTTGTAGATCCAATTCATGTGTATTCATTGAAGACGCAGAGAAAATCTACTATAAGCCAGACATTTTATACACACTACTTCATTTAATTCTTTCTACATAAGAGATGGGTCAATTATAATACCTATTTTAGAGATGATGAAGCCTAAGCTCAAGGACATTAGATAATTAGGCCAAGGTCACACAGTCAGTAAAAGCTAGTTTCAAACACTGACTGGCTATATTTTTTTCCTCCTCTACTCACCAATTCTGTCTCTATGTGACAGGAATCAGATTGGGAGTACAAAACTGAATAAGATGTCATCCTTCCAATCAAGGGCCTCACAAACTATGCAGAAGACAATAGGTACGCAAAGAATAAATAATTAAGAGCCAAATAGAAAGACCAATAAATGTAGTAGAAGCATTAAAAAAAATGACTAATTACTTCCAGTCACAAAAGATCTGGGAAGGCCTTACAAAGGAGAAAAACTCATCGTGGATTTTCATGAAAGAACAGAATTTTGATTGATGGTGAACTAGAAGACCACTTAGTGACCACCCTTGGAGTTTTGAGGTGGTACTGAGCTGTCAAACAGACCTGAGTCCAACAGAAATCTCAGGATCAATTCTAGATATTGGAGGTGTCAGATACATATCTAAAGAAACATACTTATTGTGCATAAAATGTAAAACAGTATATTGGAAGTAAGACTAAGAAAAAGAATAGCATGTATTAATAAATTTAAAATCAAACAAAATTAGCAAACCCAGTGCATCAATTCATAAAGAGGTCTAGGAAAAAACCCAGCTGGCATGATTAAGTTTCCTTTCTTCTAGGAATGCAAAAAATCCCTTAATGTAATTCACCAAATAAAATATTCCAGGAGAAAAACCTAAACAGAACACAATTTTAATTAATATTCCTTTTTGGTTAAAACTCTCAGCAAATTAGGAGTTGAATAAAATTTCCTTAAACCGATAGAGGATATCTACCAATACAAACAAAAAGAAGTGGCACTGCAGCAGACATGTTAAATGTATCTCCCTCTAAAATCAAGGAGACACTTTGCTGTAGAGCAGAATCTAACACAACATTGTAATTCAACTATACTCCAACAAAACATTTTTTTAAACTGTATAAAAAATGACAAAACAGGAACTGAAATAATACCATCGATAAATTGCAATTATCATGAAAAAATAAAATAAAATCAGGGAGGTAACAAGGGTGCCCATATCACTGTTAATCTTTAATACTGCACTTAAGGAACTGTCCAGAATAATAACACAAGAAAGAAAAAAAGATGTGTAAGCACTGCATTGAAATGTAAGAAACAAAACTATCACACTTCGTAAAAAATTAACAACAGAAACCTCAATTAAATAGAGTTGGGAGACCAGAAGGGGGAACTCTTACACTCTACCACAATAGCAGAGCCCTACAGGGGGAAGAAAAGGCACCTTCATTCCTGGCAAGAACTCAGCCAATGAAAAGCCACGGACTCTTTGTTTACTCTAGCCCTCCCAACTTCCTTTTCCCCTCTATAAAAGAATTCTACTCTCCTTTTTGGCTTGAGACTTGCACATGACTCTCCATGGTTGCAGACCCCAAGTTGCAATTCCCTGCTTCTCCCAAATAAACCCTTTTTTGTTGTCATTGTTGCTGGAGAAATAATTGGCAGTCTATTTGTTTTAGATCAACAGGTTGATATGAGTATCTACTTAGAAAATTCAAAAGAAACTTCAGACAGATTAGCAGAATGAATGTTCTACTAATTTGAGAAGAACAGAACTTGGCTAAACTTTTAAAATTCGACTCAATATTATAAAGTCAGTTTTCTCCAAAACTACCAAATTTCAATCAAATCTCAACAAGTTTTTCATGTGATTTTATAAGCTAATTCTAAAATATATTTGGAAGAACAAAAGCTAAGAAAAATTATCCAAGTATGCTATATGGAAACAGTTACATTACAGATCAATGGGGAAAGTATAGTCAAGACTTTCTTACAACAAGATGCATGAACTACAAAATCTAACAGGACAGTATTAATAAATTTGATTACATTATATTTAAAACATCTTAATCAAAAGAAGCTATGAAGAAATTTTTTAAATAAACCATGAAATGGCAGAAAATATTTATTCTAAAAAAATTATCCAGAATATATTAGGTTGAACAATATAAAACTGCCATTTTTAGAGGTGAAGAAAGGTCAAACATTGACAGTTAATTTGGTTAAATCTAATATAAAGAATTCCTATAAATCATTAAAAGAAAGCTAAGAAGGGAGTGACATCAGCATCATGGCTGCATAAGGCGTCCCTCACTTTTTATCCACTTACCCTCCCAACAACAAATACCAGCATCCATCTAGAAACAAAAGTGTGTGAGAGGTGTGGGATTTAGCACCCTACACCAAGGAACCCAGGGGAGTCTCACCCACCTGTGCATCAGGTAATAGGCCAACAGACTGCAGTCCCAGCTGTAGACCCTGAAAAGTGACCTGTGAATCAGCTCTAGCCCCTCTCCATCAACGTCCAAATCCCCGGAGAACACTGACTGAGACAATCACCCATGTTAGGGCAGAGAGCCTTTGTGGAAGTCCAGGTTCCCAGAGAAGAACCAGCAAAACAGTACAAGTTTGGAAGCCCTGGAGTGGGTAATATAATAGGGAAGAACAAATCTGACTCCATATTAGATGTTTCTTTTACTTTAACTTTTGTATTCTTTTGCTTTTGCTTAGAGTTAAGAATGTTGCCTATAACCTGAAATATACAGGACAGCTGATTCTCAAGGCTCTGACCTTTAAGAGTATAACACTTTTCCATTCATACGGAGATAAAAAGTTGCAAAACAGAGTAACATTTGTCTTATTAGAGGTTTATAGGAACATCGTGACCTGACCTACATGGACAACTGCAAGAACAAAGGATTCTGACACCAAGAAAATTTTAACATCCAACCATGCTCCAATTCACTTTGCCTTTAAAAATGCTTTGCTGAAACCATTCGAGGAGTTTGGGGTGTTTGGGTCATAAGCCACCCATCTCCTTGCATGGCCCTGCAATAAACCTTTCTCTGCACCAAACTCCAACATTTTGGTTTGTTTGGCCTCACTGTGTGTCAGGCACATGAACTTGTGTTCAATAACAGTAAGAAGAACAGTTTGGCTTTACCTGCATCACCGCTTCTTCAGTGTGGCAGAGTTCAGGGCCGAGACATCTTCCTTGGCCCCTGATTTCTCCCTTTGGGGCAAAGAGAGCCAGTGAGTGACACCTGGCTTCCCCAGCTCTGCTGATGCCGTTGAAGAGGCTCATTTCTCTCTCAGCTCCACCTTCTAGAGAAGAGTTCCATGAGCCACTGTGGACACCAGAATACAAGGATGCTCAAGTCCCTTATAGGAAATGGTGCAGTACACTTGGCCCTCCATATCGAAGGGCTCTGCATCTGCAGTTCCACAAACAACAGAATGAATTCTGATCGGAGGCTGGTTGAGTCCCCAGATGCGGAACCAGCTGATACAGAAAGCCAGCCCAGTGCATTAAATCAGGAGCTCCAAGACTGTGGGATGCAAAGAGTCTGGGAAAATACCCAGGACTCTCAGAGGGCATTGAAGTGACACAGAGCTTAGTCAATGTATGGTGGACTCCATCTAGAAGCCTGCCCACCAGCTGCTGGGACAGCCCACCGATGACAGCCCAGCTGACCCACACACACTCCCAGCGCCACTCATGCTGACTCTGCAGCGGGAACCTGTGTGCCCTCCTGAAGGTGGTGGCGAGCGACAGCTCTGGGAGATGACCAGCGATCACTTGCAGAAAACAGGCTCTAATCTGTGGGCAAGGTTGACACCACAAAGTTGAGCTGTAGCACCACCTATGAGAAAACAAAAGAGGCTGTCAGCATGGTGTGTTGTAGAGATGGAGAGAAGGCATGCAAGCTTAAAACATTCCACCACAAGAGGGAGAAAGAAATCTGGAGCAGGTGTAGCCACAGAAGGTCTGAGAAAGCCTCAGAATCTAGCAGGGCAGATGGAAGTTATTTCTCCCCAGAAGTCAGTAAAAACTGGAGGAGGTGACTGACACTTCAACTGTGAAGTCAATGATGCAAAACTTACACAATGTCGCATATCAATTCTATTCAATAAGCTTGAAAAAAGAAAAACTTAAGCAGTCTTATAGGAAAATGACTAACAGACATAACCAGCATTTCACAGAAGTGTTAGCAACTGGTCAATCGATAATTGAAAAGGCAATAAACACTAGAATCAGGAAAATAAAAATTAAACCTAGAACTATATGCAATCTCATATCCTTTAGATTGGCAGAAGTTATAAAATCTGACAATGACAAGAAAAGCAGAGTGGTCCAAGCATTGCAAAAGGAGTAGAACAAAGAGACTTTTCATTCAGCACTGGTTTTCCATTTTGGAATCAGCTGCCATTATTGCTTCTTGCCCTCTTAATCCCATCTCTCTCCAGGACAAAAGCAAGAACAGAGGGCATACCTGGGCATTATACTGGATAGCTAGACTCTTGTAACCTGGGCAACATTCACATTTTTTCAGACATGACAAGAACAGTAGATACAAAATTGTTGTACTCTACTTTAAAACAGGAAGCCTATACTTTAAGGCAGTGGTTCTCAAACTTTGTACCAGAATCATCTGGAGGAATTCAGATTACTTGGTTCCACCCTCAGAATTTTCTGATACAGGTGTTTGTGATAGGGCCAAGAATTTGCATTTCTAATAAGCCCCTTGGTGATGCTGATGCTGTGGTCTGTGATGATGATGATGTGGTCTGGGGACCACGCTCTGAGAACTCTTGCTCTAGAGAATGAACTTTGGTATATTATAGGCTGAGAAGAAAGGAATGATGCAATGGAAGGGAAGTTAGCATTTATTTGGGGCCCACTATGTGCCAGGCAGTGTGCTTTTAAATAAGTTACTAATAGTCACAGCAAATCTGTAAAGCAGGTGTTGTTAATCCCATTTCATAGATGAGGAAATAAGGCTCTCAAAGGTTATACCTTTTCCAGTATCCCACAGGTAGTATATGACAGAAAAGATTAAAATGTAGGTCTATCTGACTGCAGCTCTGATATTCTTTGCCCCACACTCCATGACTCTCAATGAGACAAAACATCCTCTACTATTGGTATCACTGGATAAAATGTGAGGAGGCCTCAGTTGCCTGGTATGGGCCAGTGCAGTCAATATACATAAGCTGGAAGTGTAGAACCTAAATAATGAAGGTAGAGGTGGCATTCCAGGAAAACAAAAATACTAGCCCAGCCCTAAGGGCTATCCTAATGCTAATGTGAAGAGTGAGAAAGAACACTGTAGATATTCCCATATATTTTTCCAAGTTTTATAGAGAACTGTGAACATACAATTATGCTTATTTAAGCTATAAACATACTTAATACAATTTATTTCAGTTTATGTTATCTATTTAGCAAATGTTTATGCTATTTATGTAAAGTCTCAAAATAAAGGATTCCAACAGAGGTTATTGAGAAGACATCCCTCAATGGAATGGACCCAATATCTTTCTCCAGTCCTTCTCTGGTTGGAGCACTGATGAGATAAGAAATTTTTAAAAAACAAACTCAACTCTTACTCTTAATGTCTCATGTTTCCATGACCATAGGTGCTATGGAATACAATAAGGAGTGCTTTTTCCTTTTTTTTTTTTTTTCGGCCATCCCACATGGTTTGCATGATCTTAGTTCCCTGACCAGGGATTGAACCCAGGCCCCCGGCAGTCAGCACAGAGTCCTAACCACTGGACTGCCAGGGAATTCCCAGGAGTGACTATTTATACCAGATTCTTCAGACTCCTCTTAAAGCTCAAGTAGAAATCCCTCCTCAGGGATATTTGAAGTGGGAACTGACAGCCAGAGCTCTTTAAGGTGTCTGTGGTTTCTGAATAGGATTACACTACACCTTGTGTGTGTGACTAGTGTTACAGAAGAGGCAAGGCATTAAGCAATGCAAACATTTATTACTATTTAAGCTGTATGTTAACATCACTGACATCTCTGTAACTCTACAAAACCCTAAAAGGATCAAGATAGCTCACTTGAATGTGTAGTGCTTGCTCACGTGAATAACTCTCTACCTCTTTTATCTCTTTAAAGCAGGGGGAAAAAAAAAACCTTCCTATGTGAACAAAACCCAGACTTAACAATGAAGCATAAAACAGCAAACTGCTACTCAGCAGAATTAGTCTAGCCTGTCATAGGAGTCCAGGTACCGATGCTAAGGTAATCAGCTAATTACACTGTATATAAGTGTTTTGATCATCAATTCCAGTGTGTCTTTTTTGCCAGGGTGGGTGTGGTCCCCATAAGAATAAGCAATGCTCAGAACACCAGCTGGGTGTCCTATAATTAAAGTCAGTTCTGACACTATCCACCCAGAACTAGCATCAGATTCTACAGGTTGAGGGCTGAGTCCCAGAAGACTGCCCCCTAATGCACACGCGTGCACACACACAGACACACGCACGCACACACACACACACACTTCAGGTATCAGTAGCAAGCCCAGGTTATTACCTGTGCTTTTTACCAACTGGCTATAGATCAGAGGTTCCCACAACCCGCTCCTTAGGTTCAATTAGTTTGCTAGAGCAGCTGACGGAACTCAAGAAACTCATCTACCTACTAGATCACCAAGTTATTATAAAAGGATATAACTCGGGAACAGCCAAATAAAAGAGGTGCATAGAGTAAGGTATGGGGAAATGCACAGAGCTTCCATGTCTTCTCTAAGCACCATTCTCCCCAAATGTCCATGCGTTCCCTAACCTAGAAGCTCTCCAAACTCTGTCCTTTGGAGTTTTTAATGGAGTATTCATTTTACAAGCAGAATTGATTAAATCATTGGCCATTTGTTCAGTGAGATGGGACTGAAAGTTCCAGTCCTCTGATCACATGGTTGGTTCTCCCTGCAACAAGCCCCCCATCCTTAGGTGAATGAGGGGTATCCAAATAGCCACCTCATTAACATAACAAAAGACATCTTTATCACTCTCAACACTTAAGAAATTCCAAGGGGTTTTGGAGCTCTGTGCCAGAAATGGGAGGAAGTCCAAGTATTTCTTATTATAATTCACAGTATCACACACTATCATAGCATACTAGGATCTAATATGTTGTCCATTGTAAACCACACCATTTTATTACAGCTTTGGGTTGGGGGAAGAATCACACAAATATTCACCTTTTTAGATTTAACAATAATCTATATTCATCCATACTTTTTTCTTCAGTGGCCTAATCAAGTTTGGAGGCTAAGTTTTGGACTTTGCATAAACTATGCTCACGATAGTGGCCTTTTCAAATCTTGAAATTTAATGGTGTTATTTTCAGGCATAAAGAAGAATATTGATGTTTCATTTGCATAGCCCTCATAGCTTTATTCTTTTTCTTAATGGAAGGAAGTATCCTCAAAGTTAGCCAGCTTCTCTTGAAATTCAGCCAAAAGCTTTCGAGAGAGAGAGCTGCTTGCCACCAAAATTATAGTCCTTCAAACACATAAACTGGTCACCCCGGCTTCTCTAAGATTCTTGTGATCTATTCTGAGAAATTTTGCAGTTTCTATTTGCTTTCATTGCATTGTCTGACGTGTCAATCGTTCTTCTAGAGACAACACATATATTTTTAAAATTTTAATGTTGCATCATAAGGCAGTATTTTTGAAGGCATTTAAACCAATAATTAGGATCCAAATTTAAGGTAAAAATGCAGGCGCCCCTGTAATGACGTTGATATAAAATATTCAACTGAATTAACAATTAAGTGATTAAATAACCTCCATGTATAGACAAGTTCATATATCTCAGGCAACATAACAGTCCAATAACTAACTCTTCTGCTTGCCACTGACAGAATTGCTTATCTTAATTTTGA
Organism: Mesoplodon bidens; assembly: GCF_964165515.1. Classification (NCBI taxonomy): domain Eukaryota; kingdom Metazoa; phylum Chordata; class Mammalia; order Artiodactyla; family Ziphiidae; genus Mesoplodon; species Mesoplodon bidens. Next base: position 68,688,785 of record NC_138164.1, read on the forward strand.
GATGCACCTCAACTGCAGAAATATTAATATATAGGGGGAAATATCTCATTGTCAAGGGAATATTCATAATAATAAGGAAGGGCTGTCATTTACTGAGCATCTTTACATGAAAGACACTTTGTAACACTGTAGTAGTGGTATTAAACCTTTATGACAGGTGATAAAACTAAGGTCCAGAAAGGTTATTGAATTTTCCCAAGATCAACAAATAACAGGTTTTATAAGCAGTATGACCAAAAAGTCTATGAACCTCTCTCTACTACAACCGTGTTTCCTAATCTGAGGCTACACATGAGAATCACAAGTGAGTGTGGGTTTTGTCCAGGTGGACAGACCTAGTAATCCTTCCTAATCATCTAGAAGACAGTCAGCAGATCAGGATTTAGGATCCACCAGATTGTCCCATACTGGTAATAGCTTGCTTATACCTTCTCCCACGTTTGCCATAATTCACAGAAGTCTCGTTCTGCCAACTTTGAAAGACTGGTTATTTAAAACCTAGGGTAATAAAGGAAAATGTTGTCGCAGTCTTATGTATGGTGTGGGTCTATCTAACTTTACAATAACTTTGATCTATTCAATGTATAACATTCATATGAACTTTCAGAACTGAGTGCTTAATCACAGCTAACCATCATATGCCTTGAGTGCTGTTTTCAAAACCAAATAAAGAGAAAAGGAAAGATAAAAAGAAAGGCTAAGTAATTTAAGTTCATAAAATTAGGAAGTAGATCATCCAAAACCAGATAAGTCCGATAACACAGGCTGCCTTGGTGTGTCCGCTTAAGTCAACCATTTTTATGAATATGGATATAAAAATCCCAAATAAAATTGTGGCAAAGGGAATTCAGAGTCCATCACGACCAAGTAGAATCTATATCAGGAATGTAAGGATGGTTTAAAAATCAGGAAATGCATTAATGTAGTTAATATATTATCTGATTAGAAGATATTTCAGTGTAGTCAAAGCTGAAGTTTTAATAAAGTTTACTACCATTCACATCAACAACCTAAATGTTCAATGGTAGAAAAAAAGGTTACAAATTATGATCTATCCACTCAATAAGTATAGGTAATCATTAATAACTCCTTTTTGGAAACTATGTAATAACCTAAAAAATGCTTAAGATATTTTCATTGGAAAATTCAGTGAATGAAATTGTATATAAGATGATAATTATACAAGGGAACAAGCCTAGAAGGAAAAGTTGGAAACACAAAAACCAAAATGCTAAAAGGGATATGATAATGTGCAAGCATTATAGGTGTTTTTTCTTCTTCAAGGTTTTAGTTCTAATATTTCAAAATGCTAAAAGGGATATGATAATGTGCAAGCATTATAGGTGTTTTTTCTTCTTCAAGGTTTTAGTTCTAATATTTCAAAATGAAAAATATAATCTAATGTAAATAAAAAGCTTTTCATCGTAACTATAAAAATGCGTTGAAGCCACTTTCATCTTTCTTCTAACTACTTATATTTATTTTCTTCCTCATTCTCAAAGCAATTTTGATATATCAAAGATCCACGTTTTTCAAGAATTGCAACTATTTCATTCTGCATGTTGCCTGTTTTATACCTCATCAGGGTACTGCATGAAGTGCAGGCACTATTTATGTTTACTGGGCTTTTAATAGTGGTCACATGGAGAAAAGCATTTTATCTACTGTCATATGTAATCCATTCTGGAAATAAAACTACATTCTGAATGTCAGATTTGCCAACTCTCCTTGGGATGGCACAAAAGCTTTTTAGTTAAAGAGATTAAATTGATTTTGTTTTTCATTCCAAAACTCAAAACTCCCATGGCTTCATGATCTGTAAGAATACAAGGCAATGTATTATATTTTTTCCCATGTGTCAGTTGGCCTCTCTTTCCTCTTGCAGAAACTATAAAGTAGTTCTACTTTTAGTTTTAGAAACTTCCATACTGTTTTTTACAGTAGCTGCACCGATTTACATTCCCACTAAAAGTGTATGAAGATGCCCTTTTCTCTACATCCTTGCCAACATTTGTTGTGTTCTTTTTGATGATAGCCATTCTGACAGGTGTGGTGATACCTCCTTGTGATACTGATTTGCCTTTCCCTGATAATTAGTGATGCTGAGCATTTTTTCTTATGTGCAATTTTTTAAGTTATAATAAATTTACTTTAAACCTGAAACAAAGGATGTTGCCCATGGATTATATATCCATGCCATCATCCCAAAGAAGTCTATTGACATATTTGTTCTGGCTGACAGGGAATCCAAAGGCCACCTACAGCCAACACTTTCTCAACTACTTTATTTCAGCCTTCTGCTGTCTAGCCCCATCTGGTTCTTCTCCTTTCTTCCAAATTTTTATTCATAATCCCCATAGATCCAAGAAGCCAATCCTCAGAGGTAGCATCATATCTTGGAAAGCGTGGGGGATTCTCTATCAGAGAGACAGAGGTTGGACCACTTATTAGCTTTGTGACCCTGAGTAAGTTGTGTCACCTCTCACAACATCATCAAGGGTAACAATGTCTGCTCATAAGATTGTTGTAAGCATTACAGAAGGTCGTGTATATGAGGCTGGCACAGCATGAGGGTTCAAATCATATATGCTGAATAGTAACATATCAATATTACTTACTGCGTCACAGAAGGAGAAACTAAAATGAAAGAAATAACCAAGTAGAAGGATGTGATGAAAAAATTATTTGCCCCTCTGTCTAAATTTGGGTTCTAAACCCTTCTCAGATACTAAAAACTATGTGACTTTGGGGAAAAACCTTTTCCTCTGTGGGCACCAGTTTCTTTGCCTGTAAGGTATTGAATCAGATTACATGATCTCTTAGACCCCTTTCTGCCTTCACGCTCTGTATTCTTTTGTTTTCTTTCTTTTTTAATCATACAAAGTGCTCAGCTTTCAAATGCTGCTCACCTCCTTGAGAGAACTCCTCGGCTCTTTTCTTTTCGCCTGATATTTTTCGGCAGCTGTCACTTCCCACACAGAGCTACAGAAAGGGCTTGTCATCACCCCAAGCAAGCATGGCTGGTTGGCAGCCAAGGTGCAGAGCTGAGTGAACAGGGCAACTTCTCTAACCCTCCCACCTTGAACAGGGCAGTAACGCACAGTGTTTGATCAGACAAAGCTTTCTCCAGCTCTTTAGTCTGCAACTCCCTCTGTGTTCAACCAGTCACTCACATCCTTGTTACAGTCTCCCCACAAGCCAGCAGCAAGTTGGGCCAAAGGGTCTGAGTGCTTTGTGCATGTGGGAGCCTTCGCCACCTGGCAATCTCCACCAGCCTGCCGCAGTTCATCTGTAGCAATACACTTGCCTGGTCGGGGCTTACATGGGAGGCTGCAGCATGCACTTCATCTGGGGACAAGGGAAGGAAGATCCCTGCTCACTGAAGCAAAGGCTATTTCTACAAATGGTTTAAAGGGGCCCTTCCTCAAGCAGAGGACCCACCAGAGAGAGCCCGGAGGCGCAACTCAAGGGGCAGGGTAAGGGCAGGCATTGGGGCCATATAACGTTGACAAGAAGACATGGATCCTGGAATTTTAAAGTATTCAGTTGTACAGAGAGCTAACCCCAACATCAGGTTGAACTGGTCAATCTGGGCTGCCCTCCTGTGTCTTAAAATAAATTTACCCCTGCACTTACTTGCAGAAGGCCTCACTATGTACTTAGAAATAACTGTTATCATTTACTGAATAACTACTATGATTTCATAACCATGTGTGGTAGACGATACCACCTTCCTTCACCAGATGAGGAAAATGAGCTTCCTTGTGAGTAACTCACATTACCTAAGGGTATACACCATTAAGTTGTCCTAGATGAAGTTCCCTCATCCTGAGATAAGAATTACATGCAAGTCCTGATGAAGGAGGAGAAACTAGGAGAAACCAGGAACTGAGTTGGGGACAAAAATAACAGGGAAGAGGAATGAGAAAAGCAACGTGAGATTTCAGGCTAAATTCTGATCTAACAGGGAAACTCTGCAGGGTTAATTTTGTCTCAGAGTCACACCACCCACAGCAAGGGAGCTGAGCTGACATACTAGTCGTTGGTTAAGGGCCTCCAGAGGGTTGTACCCTTCCAGCACTTGGCAAAGTGGCAATCCTCTGCACATCACAGATGCAGGCCATTAGCAGCAAAAGCCAACCAAAGCCGGGAGAGGGATAGGGAAATGACAGAAAGGACCCATCCAGTGGGGACCTGGGTGTAGCCCTGACAGTGTACCCTACATAAGGAGACAAAGGAGGGCTCAGACCCAGGTCTGTCTTCATCCTAAGCCCTTTCACCACAGCTTCATTTGTTCTTCACAGCCACTTTGGGGAAAAGACAGATCAGCAAAAATAGGAAAAATGATGCTCAGATTAAGTAACTAATCCAAGGTCATATCGCTGGAAGCACATCAACCAGCATGCATACCTTGATTCTCTGACTCCAAATCCCCTTCTCTTTTCTCCACACTGAGCTGCTTTCTGGAGCAGAACAGAGGAATGGCTAGGCAGTGTCACAGGAGGGGTACTTGAAGCCATTCTTGCCACCAAGTATTTACCCCCTGAAGCGCTTATAAATCCACAATCAGGAGTATATTCCTTTGAGCAAGTACTGCCTCTCCACGGGACCTCTGTTGAAATGTCACCGCTGCACTGCAGACATTTCCTGAATACACACATCATGCCCAAGAAGAAGCAGACAGGAAGGAGACAGGTGCTGGAAGACCTCAAGTCCCTGGGGGGAACACCATTTGTGTGTAGAGCACCGAGGGTTCCCTTAGGCCCTCCCAGTGGGCATATGCAGTAGTTGGGTGAGGAGCTGTATCCTCCTTTTACAGTTGAGAAAATCAAGGCTGACAAAGGTGACTTCTCCAAGTTACACAATACAGAGTAGAAGAGCCAGGAGGGGAAGCCCTCAGTGTCGTACCATCTTGAAGACTGTCTTATCTATGAAATTCCTGGGTACGATGTAGTAGCTCTGGGTTTTTCCTGTGCAGAATTCTTTATTCATCTCCTATCTCTTGATAACAGCACGTACTTCTCTTTGAGGAACAACATTGCCATCCCATCAGTCACTTCCCCTACCACAGCATTGGGCTCCTGATCCCAGCTGTCAAACCAGAGTACCCTGCTCAGACTCATTTGCTCACAAGAGGGCACTTGACCCAAGCAAGACCAATCACTGTTTTGGAGAATATTGATATGGATGCTAGGAGATGGCTGCGATTATTGCTGAGATTGTAAATGCTAAAAGCCATGTAAATTTCAAGCTTCCAGAACTATCTTTACAACCAAAGAAAGAGACTTTGCCTGTAAATAAAAAACACTGCAGAATGAAACAGAGATAGAGAAATAAGTGATGGAAGACAGGAAGGATGAAGGGATGACAAGAGGGAGGGAAAGAAGGGAGAAAAAGAAAGAATTTTTGGAATCCCCTGGATCTAGCCAAGGCTAAAGGGAACACAAACCACCTTAGACTATCTAGTTAATGGAACCTTGCATGTTCTAGGTTTTTAACAAAGTTTACATTCAGTTCCTGTCACTTCACACCAAAAGGGTTCTTACAAATATTATACTATATAACTTAGAGTCATATATATATATCCATATATAGTACTATATTCCAGTCATTGTAAAGAAAGGTTTTAAAAGAACCACTTATTTTAACTATGTGGTGAAACACAGACTGAGAAACTGCTGACCCTATGCAATAGTAAAAAGTTCTAGATGTGGCCTCCAAAGCCATGATTCCCTCTTCAGCTCCATAGACAGAGAACTTCATGCAAGAGCCAATTCTGTCATTCATCATCCTTGTCATTGACTCTCAAAGAGACTAAAAGATTTGTCAATCTCTGCATCTGCAAAACAGGACATCTGTCTGTCTCTCTCACACACTAGATGTGAGAATTATTAGGGAAAAGATGGAAAGATGCTACCTGAACTAAAAAATACTGTATAGATATGAGGGATTCATTAACTGAGGCTACAAACCCTGGTGAACTACTGACCCTTTGCTAAAGTGTGTGTGTGTGTGTGTGTGTGTGCACATAGAAAGGTGCTGTCTGGGTATAGATAAAAACTGAAATCACATCTCCATGATATCTCTCTTTTCACTCTTTACTTTTGATGGAGTAAGTACTTTGAGGTGTTTGTTGGTTTGCAGTGTTGCTTCCTGGGTGATTTCCCTCACCAGCATCACAGCAAAAAAATGAAAATGGACTTTGACAGGCTTTGAGTTAAAGCTGTCTGGATTGCTCAATACAGAACTCAAATTCCATATGTACTATTTCATCCTCGAATGCAAACGCTCCTGACAGGCTGTCCTAGTGGCTTTTAAAGCTTCTGCAAAATGCATGAGATCTGCTAGACTCTGCCTCTTTGAAATCCAGGTTACTGAAATGAGTAACCTGGGTGTCCTCCTCTCTCAACCCCGTATCTCATCAAGCCATCAACCTTGCCAATCCCACTTCATCCCTCCTGACCCATCAGCATTGTAAATTCCAGAATTCAGGCCTTCATTGTTTCAGGGCCCCAACCCCAGAATGATTTGTTTCTAAGACAATTATCTGACTCTGATACACCCCAACTAAAATCTCTTGAATAACTCCCTTTTATTTACTAAATCAAGTATTAATCACTTAACAAGACTCTTCTTGTGATTTCCCCACATTTATGTCTTCAGTTTTTCTCTTGCTTCTCCCCATATGCACCTTCTGTTACAGCCATATCAAAAATTAACTTCAAACTTCTCCAACTGCCAAGCTCTCTCATATTTCTATGCCCTAGCACTTGGCTGTTTCTTCTGCCTGGAACTCCTTACACCCTTATCAACCATGCCTTCTTTGTCTGGAAAATTTCATATCATCCAGAGAGAATTAATTCAAGCATCAGTTTCCTTGTGAAATTATTCCTGAACACACCACTTCTCCACTCCAGCCTTTTGGAGCTCAACTCTCTACATTATTATCACCATAGCTAATATCTATAGAGTACTTACCATGCTCCAGCTACAACGCTAAGCACCTTACATCAGCTAATCTCATTTAGTCTTCTCAACAACACTATGAAGTGTATATTATTTTTATTCCCATTCTACAGATAAGGAAAATGAAACTTGGGAATATTATTACCTGAAATCACAGAGGTAATTAGTAGTAAAATCAGGATTAGAATCCAGGCTGTTAGACTCCAGAAGTCATGTGCATAACACCCATTATACCACACTATACTATCAGTATATATGTATTGTAGCATTTATTCTATTGCACTGTAATTATTAGCATGTCTGTTTCACTTTGAAAGAGGCTTGAGCTGACTGTGAATACTTAAGATCAAGATGTGTCTTCCTTTAGTCAACCTCTCAGTCGTGGAGGATAAACCTGAAAGTAACCAATACAATACCACATGGTAAGGATGGTATGATGAGGAGGATAAGAAGAGGATGCTATAGGGACACAAAAAAGCAGGGTCTGAGAAGAGAGGGAAGGCATCTCAGGGAAAAGAAATGACAATAAACAAAGGCAAGGATTTTGAGAAATTATGGAAGATTTCAGAAGTCCTCTTCTGAATTATCCCTGCAGTTTGACTTGTAGCCCTCCTGCAGCTGTATTCCAGCCCTCAGGGCCTGCTGAGCAGCCCCTGGGAGTGGAAAGAGCAGCCCCAGGTTCTGGGGAATGGGAACCACACCCTCTAGTGGAAGAGGAGAACACTCCATGGAGTGCACAGTGGGGGCAGCAGTTTGCTCTCAGATCTACCCCCTAGCCCAAACCATGCTTTCCAGTGTGTCTTTAACAGCCATATAACCTTAACGATGTCACTTTACTTTCCTGAGTCTGTCTCCCCATCTAATTGAAATAGTATTGCATGTCCTCTCTTCGGGAACTAACATTTGAACCTAAGCCAGGAAGGAAGTCTGATCCTGGTACATAGGACAGTGCCCAATAGGCATAGTGAGAAGTTCATTCATTCATTTGTTTGTCTGTTTATTCAAAATATGCATTGAGTACTTTCTATTTTCAGCAAGTTGTGCTTGGTTCCTGGGCACAAATCGGAGACAGACACAGACCCATCATTTGTCTTAAAACATGATGGAAAGACAAGCATTTAAAAAAACAGTTAACATTAAAGTATGTTGAGTGTTTTCATAGAGATTTGTAGGGTACCTTGGAGTATTCAGCAGGTAGACCTGACCCTCTCCCAGGGTGTCAGTGAAGGCTTCCTTGATTAAGCAGATGTGGTCATGCATAAGCTGGAACCTAAAGGATAAGTAGAACCAGCCAAGCAAAGGAAGGAATGGAAGGAACATTCCAGATACATGGACGAGCATGTAAAAACCCAAGTCCAGAGAAGATTTAGAAAAGCATAGACTTCAAGGAAACAACGCAGTATATATAACTGGTGCATAAAGTATGAGAAGGAAAGTAGCACAGATGAGACTGAAAGGGGTGGCAGCGAGCAGTGAGACTGAGAAGGCCTTAAACCACGTTGAGGAATTGGGGTTTTAACTTTAGAAAAATGGGGAAACATTGGTAGACATTAAAGAGACATGACCTATTTTGAGCATAGCTAAAAGGAAATCTTAGGGCTCCTTTTATAGAAAAATATCCAGGTCTTTTGAGTCTGGTCCCAAAGAGAGGATTTCCAGAAGTAACGGGAAGGCTGGAAAACGCCTCTTCTATCTTAATCTGCCAGATCACTCTTACCTTGTCAATTTCTCTCTAATGGCAACTACTACTCCCTGCTGGCCTCACAGGGTACTGTTTCCCATTTAATGGCCCAGCTCAACTGGGACTAGGAGGGATATTTAAGCAATATTTAACTGAAAATGGACAATAATAAAAGAAAAATGATATTTACAAAGTGTAACATAGAACATGGACATCTGGCTCAAAAGCTCATTCTCTGTTATGGAATCCCTAGGACTCTGTCACAAACTCCCTGTTCTTCCCTTATCTCTCCCCATACTTTCCCTAGGCCTATGGCTTTAAGGTAAATAACAGTCACATGACTCAAAATCCATGTCTCTGCCCCTGACTTCTGCCTAAACTCTTGACTTGTATATTCAACTTGTTATCTCCTCAGTTCCCTGCCTGACACATGCAACCAAATATCTAATAAGCATCCTAAAATTAATGTGGTTAAATAGAAATTCTATCTCTTCCCTATAATGTGTTCTCCCCAGTCTTCCCCCATCCCTATGATCAGCACTTGTTGTGATCAGATACTGTCCTTGTTTATCATCCATTTCCCCCCAAAAGATGTAAGTCCAGTGAGAGCAGGGACCTTGCTTGTTGAATCATTACTCTATGTTCTACATCCACAACTTTAGCTGGCACACAGTAAGAAGGTCATAGTTATAGGATAAATGCATGACTCTTCAAATTGGACCTTGATATAGCATACTTCATCTACTAGCACCTGGTAGCTTCCAAGTGACAGATTTTTGCCATTTTTTTTAAATGACTCCCTCACAGCAGCCCATTTGGTTGGGATGACCATATGTGCCTACAGACAGTCATCAGGGGCTCAGTGTCTCTTTTCTTCAAGAGATTAATGTGATTCACATTAGTACAAGGCTCATTTTTTATCCCATCCATTTCAACAATGAAGGAAGATGCCACCCTTGCACCCCAAAAACCCTCATTCAATTTGGAGAGACAGACACATGCCTAGATGCCCCTTACAGAAGACACAGCGGATTATACGGCCTGATTGAGGTACAAACAAACATATATAAGGTATGAATGCTAATATAAATTGCACCTTGGGAAGAAGTGGGAATCTAAAGGAGCATGGAATTGAGCTGGGTATAGGGTGGTGGTGAGGGCAGGGAGGATGGTATTGAAAGTGGAGTTACATATTAAACATGTTTATGAAGGATTATCAGGAGCTTTCAAGGACAGTAAGTAGAGGTCTATGCCTAGAGCTCTGAATACACAAGCTGAGGAAAAGTCAAGACAGTACATAGACAACATAGTGAGCATATACTGTGAACAAAGTCAGGACATGTGGGAGTTAATAAATCACAGGAGTCAAGAGCATGAACTTTGCCATCAGAAAATCTGGGTTCCAATTCTGGCCCTATTATTTCCTATACTTGTGACTTTGTGAACATAAATTAATCTCTCTAAACTATATCCAAAATTGATACAGTAGTAGTACATGTCTCAGAGGACCATGGCAAGAATTAAATGAGATAATAAAGCTTCTGGGACATATAAGTTCTTTTTTTTTTTAGATATTTTTAATATAATCACTGTCTCAAAAAATTGCTTTTTCCTGCTTTTAAATTTGTTTCATATCCTTAGAAAAGTAGAAAAGTTCAATTTTTTCTGTGGTCTGTTTAATAAGCCATCTTTATTGAAAGCGTAAAATGAAATCGAATACAGATTCATGTAGAAAATACCATATTTAGTGTGCAAGGAGGGAGAGGGAAATGCATTAAAAGGTAAGAGTGGTGAAATGCTAACAGCAATGAAAATTTTCTGAGTACTTATGACGCCTTGAACTATATGCCAACCACAGATAATTCCTGCTTCTTAGTTGCCCCATATTCTGTATATCAAGAATGAAGCTGAATCAACTCAAATCACAGATATCTTCCCATAATGTAGGGAAACTATTCCTTCTACTGATAATAGCTAGGGAAAGAGCAAGCCAGAACAACAGAGGTGTTTCCTCAAGCCCAAAGCAAAAAGAAAATCCTGCTCCTTCCAGCATAGGAAGAGAGAGTAGAATTTCTGTTTAAAAGGAAGGAGAAGCAGGCAGATACCATGTCAAAAACCAGTACCTCAGGGGCAGGGTATATGAACTGTGCTCTGCTCTCCATTTGAAATTTGAGGACAATTCTGAGAGGCAACCCACAAGGTAGTCCCTTAGCAATATGGGATAAAAATGGTCACAATCATTTTAGGTGGAGGAGAGCCTGAATCAGCATTTCCAAAATTCCCTCAACTCCAATGTTGTATAAAATCCAGAATTTTTCCCCTTGGACCATGGGACGTACTGTGGCCAGAGAAAGGAACCCTATAGATGAGGGCTACAGAAGGGGCTGCTTTCAGAGTTAACCAGGAGCATCATCAGCACCAGTGAAAAGGGGCAGTTAGCAAGGGGGCAAGAGGACCACCAGACCCTGCTGGAGGATAGTGAATAGACCCAAGAGTTCACCAGTCACAAACTTTGACCTCTGTGCCAATGACCAGGAAAAAAAAAAGAAACAAAACAATAAAAACCAAAACTATTGCCATGAGCCAACAAGATGAGAAGAGACAGAGGGCAGTAAAGGGGCCTATATGTGGGGAGCCAGGCCCCCTCCAGCTGCTGCAACAGGTGCATCAGCCCCAGTCTCCCACACTCAGGGAACATCTTGGACAAGAGCAGAGAGGAGGCTGGATTTAAAAGACGAGCATTTTCCAAAGAGACCCAATCACCCAAAAGCTGTTATTTAAACTGCAGACAACTGAGATAACAGTCACTGGAAATTTTGAGCACCCTCTCCCCCACCAACCTTTCATTCCAGCTTCCTGGTAGCATGGGGCTTTTGAGGAAGATGTAATCAGTTATAAAATAATAAAATAATACTTTCTATGAGTAATAGTGAGAATAAAATTATGACCCTGGAATACATGCAATATCACATCTATTCTTACAACAGGTTTGTGAGATGGACACAATTACTACCCCTAGGTTACAGATGAGTGAACTGAAGCTTAATGAGGTTACGTAAGTTGCCCGAAGTCAAGGGCCAGGGGCAGAGAGATCAAGGTGACGGAGGAGGACACAAGGCTCACTTATCCTCACAGACACATCAAAACGACAACTGCGAATAGAGCAACTCTCCCTGAAATCAACCTTGGAACTACCAAGACTGTTCTTCTGCAACCAAAGCTTGGAAGAAAGAGCTACACGGAGTCTGGTAGGAGGAGAGGAAAAACTATCTGGTTGAATCTGCACCCCTAGCAGGGGACACAGAAGAAACGGGGTAACACTGTCTTGGGGGTCTTCCCTGGGGAGTGAGGGATTCGAGCCACACATTAGGCACCCCACCTCTGGGATCTAATACTAATAAGTCCCCTTAGCTGATTTGAAAACTGGTGGGGCTTACTGGAGGGCTGTAAGACAGCCCTTGAAGAGTGCAAGCACAGTCTGGCTTACTCCCAGTCACAGCACGGAGGCAACAGACTGAAAACTGCCTGGTCTCTCTCTGGCCTGCCAGGACCCCCTCCCCCAGAGTGCCTCCAGGCCTGCACTGGGCTCCTGCTCCAGCCCCTCTTGCTCTGACACTGCTCCCCATGAAGGTGGAAGCTGCTATTGCCAGCAAGAGTGTACACACTTGGAAGGAATGAAAGCTGCTCAGATCCCAGCCTTGCCTTTGACTAGAGTGAAGGCAGCCATCACCAGCTTGTTCATCAGTGCACACACTTGGGGGGAACCAAACTAGCTCCAAGACAAAGACTGCCATCACCAGAGTGTGCAGTCCCTGTGCACACTTTGAGGGGAGTAAAGCCACCAACCCCTCCAGCCCCAACTCAGCCTCTAACCAAGGAATGCACACCAGGGAAAAAGTGAAACAAGCATGGAAGTGCAGCTCCAAACCCTCAGGCCCTAGCCATGTCCAAAACCAAAGCAGAGACGACCATCACACTCCAGAGAAGCCCATCTCTCACAGGGCTCCTATCCCAGCCCCTTGGGTCATACCCCTGTCCCTGACAGTGGCAGCCATTGAGCACAAAAGCCCCAGTTCACACCTGGCTCTAGCTCTAGCTCCTCCAATTACAGGCCTACCTCCCACCAAGACAGCGGCTGCCAGAACATCCCAGGGGAAAACTCAGGCTGTGCTCACTTCAGATTCAGGTCTCCCACCAAAGCCACTGGGCACATGAAGATTGCACAGGGACACTCCCACACAAGGACACCCCTTCAAGACCAGATAGGTACCTGTTTCACCTCATGAAAATAAGAAATGCAAACAATCATAAGAGAATACTATGAACAGTTATATACCAACAAATTGAACAACCTAGAAGAAATGGGTAAATTACCAGAAATATACAATCTTCCAAGACTGAATCATGAAGAAATAGATAATCTGAACAGACCAATTACAAGTATTGAAATTAAATCAGTAACCAAAAAACTCCCAACAAAGTCCAGGACCAGATGACTTCACAGGGGAATTCTACCAAAGATATAAAGAACAGTTAACACCTATCCTTCTCAAACTATTACAAAAAATTGAACATAAGGAAACACTCCCAAATTTATTCCAAGGCCACCATTAGCCTGATACCAAAACCAGCCAATATCCCTGATGAATATAGTTGCAAAAATCTTCAAAAAATATTAGCAAAATATATTCAGCAATATATGAAAAGGATCATACACCATGATCAAGTGGGATTTATTCCAGGGATGGAATTTGTTGAATATCAACAAATCAGTGTGATACAGCACATGAATAAAATGAAGGATAAAAATCACATGACCATCTCAGTAAATTAAGAAAGAGCATTTGAAAAAATTCAACACCCATTCATGATAAAAGTTGGTATAGAGGGAACATATCTCAACATAATAAAGACTATGATGACATAATAAAGGCTATTTATGACAAATCCACAGCTAACATCATACTCAATGGTAAAAAGTTGAAAGCTTTTCTAAAATCTAAAATCAGGAACAAAATAAGGATGCCCACTCTCACTACTTATATTTAACATAGTATTGGAAGTCCTAGCCACAGCAATCAGACAAGAAAAAGAAATAGAAGGCATCCAAACTGGAAGGGAAAAAGTAAAACTGTCTCTATTTGCAGAGGACAAAAGACTATATATAGTAAACCCTAAAGTCTCCACCAAAAAACTAATAGAACTAATAAATGAATTCAGTAAAGTTTCGGGATACAGGATTAATATACAGAAATCTGTTGCTTTTCTATATACTCATAATGAACTATCAGAGAGAGAAAGCAAGAAGACAATCTCACTTACAATTACGTATTTTACTTTTTCAGTGCATGAGTAAACTTAACCAAGGAGGTGAAAGACCTATACTCTGGAAACTATCACACATTGGTAAAAGAAATTGAAGATGATATGAATAAATGGAAAGATACACTGTGTTCATGGATCATAAGAATTAATATTGTTAAAATGTCCTTACTACTCAAAGCAATCTACAGATTTAATGCAGTCCATTTCAAAATGTCTTTAACAGTTTTCATAGAACTGGAACAGATAATCCTAAAATTTATATGGAACCACTAAAGGTCCTGAATAACCAAAGCAATCTTGAGAAAGAAGAACAAGGCTGGAAGTGCCATGCTCCCTGACTTCAGACTATACCAATAAGCAAAATAGTCAAGACAGTGTGGTACAGGCACAAAAACAGACACAGGGGTCAATGAAACAGAATAAAGAGCCCAGAAATAAGCCCACAAACCTATGGTCAATCTATGAAAAGGAGACCAAAATATACAATGGGGAAAAGACAGTCTCTTCAATACGTAGTATTGGGAAAACTGGACAGCAACATGTAAAAGAATAAAATTAGAACATTTCTCATACCATATACTATATATATATATATATATATATATATATATATATATATATATATATATATATATATATATATATTTCAAAGTGGATTAAAGACCAGAAGCCATAAGACTCCTAGGAAAAACATAGGCAGTAGATTCTTTGGCCTAAGTCTTAGCAAAATTTGTTTGGATCTGTCTCCTCAGGCAAAGGAAACAAAAGCAAAAGGAAACAAGTAGGACCTAATTAAAAGCTTTTGGACAGTGAAGGAAGCCATCAACAAAACCAAAAGACAACCTACCGAAGGGGAGAAGATATTTGCAAAGGATATGTCTGATAAGGTGTTAATATCCAAAATATATTAAGAGCTCATATAACTCAACATCAAAAAAACAAACAACCTAATTAAAAAACAGGAAGACCTGAATAGACATTTTTCCAAAGAAGATATACAGATGGCCAAGAGTCACATGAAAAGATGCTCAAAATCACTAACCATCAGGGAAATGCAAATCAAAACCACAAAGAGATATCACCTCACACTAGTCATAATGTCTATCAAAAAAACAACAAAAAATAAACATTGGCGAGGATGTGGAGAAAAAGGAACTGTGGAAAACAGTATGGAGTTTCCTCAAAAAACTAAAAATAGAACTATCATATGATCCAGCAATTCCATTCCAGGGTATACAGTCAAAGGAACTAAAAACACTAATTCAAAAAGATATATGCACCTCAGTGTTCATAGAAGCATTATTTACAATAGCCTAGATATGGTAGCAGTTTAAGTGTCCATCAGCAGATGAATGGATAAAGATGTGATATATATATATATATATATATATATACACACACACACACACTGGAAATATTACTCAGCCATAAAAAAAGAATGAAATTTTGCGACTTGCAACAACATAGATGGACCTAAAGGATATTATGCTTAGAAAAGTAAGTCAGACAGAGAAAAACAAAAACTGTATGTTTTCACTTATATGTGGAATCTAAAAACAAACAATGAATATAACAATACAGAAACAGACTCAGAGTGAGAGAGAACAAATTAGTAGTTACCTGTGAGGAGAGCGATGGGGGAGAGGAAAAACAGTGGAAGTGGAGGAGCTTCAAGATGGCGGAAGAGTAAGACGTGGAGATCACCTTCTTCCCCACAAATACATGAGAAATACATCTACATGTGGAACAACTACAAAACACCTACTGAACACTGGCAGAAGACTTCATACCTCCCCAAAGACAAGAAACTCCCCACGTACTCGGGTAGGGCAAGAGAAAAAAAGAAAAAACAGACAAAAGAATAGGGACGGAACATGTACCAGTGGGAGGGAGCTGTGAAGGAGGAAAGGTTTCCACACACTAGAAGCCCCTTCGCGGGCGGAGACTGCGGGTGGTGGAGGTAGGAAGCTTCGGAGCCACGGAGGAGAGCGCAGCAACAGGGGTGCAGAGGGCAAAGCGGAGAGATTTCCTCACAAAGGATCGGTGCCGACCAGCACTCTCCAGCCCAAGAGGCTTGTCTGCTCACCCGCCGGGGCTGGCGGCACTGGGAGCTGAGGCTCTGGCTTTGGTCAGATCCCAGGGAGAGGACTGGCGGCGTGAACACAGCCTGCAGGGGTCTAGTGCACCACAGCCAGCTGGGAGGGAGTCCGGGAAAAAGTCTGGAGCTGCCGGAGAGGCAAGAGAATTTTTATTGCCTCTTTGTTTCCTGGTGCACAAGGAGAGGGGATTAAGAGCACCACTTAAAGGAGCTCCAGAGCGGGCCACGAGCCGCGACTAAAAGCGCAGGCCCCAGAGACCGGCATGGGATGGTAAGGCTGCTGCTTCCACCACCAAGAAGCCTGTGTGCAAGCACAGGTCACTATCCACACCTCCCCTCCCGGGATCCTGTGCAGCCCGCCAGGGTGCCATGATCCAGGGACAACTTACCCAGGAGAACGCACGGCGTGCCTCAGGCTGGTGCAATGTCCCGCCGGCCTCTGCTGCCCCAGGCTCGACCCGCATCCGTACTCCTCCCTCCCCCCAGGCCTGAGTGAGCCAGAGCCCCCGAATCAGCGGTCCTTTAACCCCGTACTGTCTGGGTGGGGACAGACGCCCACAGGGGACCTATATGTAGAGGCAGGGCCAAATCCAAAGCTGAACCCTGGGAACTGTGCGAACAAAGAAGAGAAAGGGAAATTACTCCCAGCAGCCTCAGGAGCAGCGGATTAAATCTCCACAATCAACTTGCTGTACCCTACATCTGTGAAATACCTGACTAGACAACGAATCATCCCAAAGTGAGGAGATGGACTTTGGGAGCAACGAGATATATATATCTATATCTATATATAATTATATATATAGATATAGATATATATAAATTTTTTTCTCCCCTTTTTCTCTTTTTGTGAGTGTGTATGTGTATGCTTCTGTGTGTGATTTTGTCTGTAGAGCTTTACTTTTACCATGTGTCCTGGGGTTCTGTCTGTCCTTTTTTGTTTTTTTCTTAGTATAGATTTTAGCACTTGTTATCACTGGCAGATTTGTTTTTTTGTTTGGTTGCTCTCTTCTTTCTTTTTTTTTTTTTTACTACTTAAAAATTTTTTTAATAATTATTTTTTATGTTAATTATTTTATTTTAATTTATCTTCCTTTTCTTTCCTTCTTTTTTGTTTCTCCCTGTTATTCTGGGCCGTGTGGATGACAGACTGTTGGTGCTCCAGCCAGGCGTCAGAGCTGTGCCACTGAGGTGGGAGAGCCAAGCTCAGGACACTGGTCCACAAGACACCTCCCAGCTCCATGTACTATCAAACGGTGAAAATCTCCCAGGGATCTCCATCTCAACACAAAGACCCAGCTCCACTCAATGACCAGCAAGCTACAGTGCTGGACACCCTATGCCAAGCAACTAGCAAGACAGGAACACAACCCCATCCATCAGCAGAGAGGCTGCCTAAAATCATAATAAGGCCACAGACACACCAAAACACACCAGCAGACGTGGACCTGCCCAACAGAAAGGCAAGATCCAGCCTCATCCACCAGAACACAGGCACTAGTCCCCTCCACCAGGAAACCTACACAACGTACTGAATCAACCTTAGCCACTGGGGGCAGACATCAAAAACAATGGTAACTACGAACTTGCAGCTGGCGAGAAGGAGACCCCAAACACAGTAAGTTAAGCAAAATGAGAAGACAGAAAAACACACAGCAGATGAAGGACCAAGGCGGAAACCCACCAGACCAAACAAATGAAGAGGAAATAGGCAGTCTACCTGAAAAAGAATTCAGAATAATGATAGTAAAGATGATCCAAAATCTTGGAAATAGAATGGAGAAAATACAAAAAACCTTTAACAAGGACCTAGAAGAACTAAAGAGGAAACAAACAGTGATGAACAACACAATAAATGAAATTTAAAATTCTCTAGGAGAGATCAATAGCAGAATAACTGAGGCAGAAGAACGGATAAGTGACCTGGAAGATAAACTAGTGGAAATAACTACTGCAGAGAAGAATAAAGAAAAAGGAATGAAAAGAATTGAGGAGAGTCTCAGAGATCTCTGGGACAACATTAAACACACCAGCATTCGAATAATAGGGGTACCAGAAGAAGAAGAGAAAAAGAAAGGGACTGAGAAAATTTTGAAGAGATTATAGTTGAAAATCTCCCTAAAATAGGAAAGGAAATAGATAATCAAGTCCAGGAAGCACAGAGAGTCCCATACAAAATAAACCGAAGGAGAAACATTGCAAGACACATATTAATCAAATTATCAAAAATTAAATACAAACAACAAATATTAAATGCAGCAAGGGAAAAACAACAAAACAAACAAGGGAATCCCCATAAGGTTAATAGCTGATCTTTCAGCAGAAACTGAAAGCCAGAAGGGAGTGGCAGAACATATTTAAAGTGATGAAGGAGAAAAACCTACAACCAAGATTACTGTACCCAGCAAGGATCTCATCCAGATTTGACAGAGAAATTAAAACATTTACAGACAACAAAAGCTAAGAGAATTCAGCACCACCAAAACAGCCTTACAACACATGCTAAAGGAACTTCTCTAGGCAGGAAACACAAGAGAAGGAAAAGACCTACAACAACAAACCCAAAACAATTAAGAAAAAGGTAATAGGAACATACATATCGATAATTACCTTAAATGTAAATGGATTAAATGCTCCAACCAAAAGACATAGACTGGATGAATGGATACCAAAACAAGACCCATATATATGCTGTCTACAAGAGACCCACTTCAGACCTAGGGACACATACAGACTGAAAGTGAGGGGATGGAAAAAGATATTCCATGCAAATGCAAATCAAAAGAAACCTGGAGTGGCAATCCTCATAACAGACAAAATAGACTTTAAAATAAAGACTATTACAGAGACAAAGAAGGACACTACATCACTACATAATGATCAAGGGATCAATCCAAGAAGAAGAAATAACAGTTGTAGATATTTATGCACCCAACATAGGAGGACCTCAACGCATAAGGAAAATGCTAATAGCCATAAAAGGGGAAATCGACAGTCACACAATCATAGTAGGGGACTGTAACACCCCACTTTCACCAATGGACAGATCATCCAAAATGAACATAAATAAGGAAACACAAGCTTTAAATGATACATTAAACAAGATGGACTTAATTGATATTTATAGGACATTCCATCCAAAAACAACAGAATACACATTTTTCTCAAGTGCTCATGGAACATTCTCCAGGATAGATCATATCTTGGGTCACAAATCAAGCCTTGGTAAATTTAAGAAAATTGAAATTGTATCAAGTATCTTTTCCAACCACAACGTTATGAGACTATATATCAATTACAGGAAAAAAACTGTAAAAAATACAAACACATGGAGGCTAAACAATACACTACTTAATAACCAAGAGATCACTGAAGAAATCAAAGAGGAAATCAAAACATACCTAGAAAAAAATGACAATGAAAACACGATGACCTATGGGATACAGCAAAAGCAGTTCTAACAGTAAAGTTTATAGCAATAATATCCTACCTTAAAGAAACAAGAAAAATCTCAAATAAACAATCTAAACTTAAACATGAAGCATTTAGAGAAAGAAGAACAAAAAAACACCAAAGTTAGCAAAAGGAAAGAAATCACAAAGATCACATCAGACATAAAAGAAAAGAAATAAAGGAAACTACAGCAAAGATCAATAAAACTAAAAGCTTGTTCTTTGAGAAGATAAACAAAATTGATAAAACATTAGCCAGACTCATCAAGAAAAAAGGGAGAAGACTCAAATCAATAAAATTAGAAATGAAAAAGGAGAAATAACAACTGACACTGCAGAAATACAAAGGATCATGAAACATTACCACAAGCAACTATATGCCAATAAAATGGACAACCTGAAAGAAATGCACAAATTCTTAGAAATGCACAACCATCTAACACTGAACCAGGAAGAAATAGAAAATATGAACAGACCAATCACAAGCTCTGAAATTGAAACTGTGATGAAAAATCTTCCAACAAACAAAAGCCCAGGACCAGATGGCTTCACAGGTGAATTCTATCGAACATTTAGAGAAGAGCTAACACCTATCTTTCTCAAACTCTTCCAAAATATAGCAGAGGCAGGAACACTCCCAAACTCATTCTACGAGGCCACCATCACCCTGATACCAAAACCAGACAAAGATGTCACAAAGAAAGAAACCTACAGACCAATATCACTGATGAACATAGATGCAAAAATCCTCAAAAAATACTAGCAAACAGAATCCAACAGCACATTAAAAGGATCATACACCATGATCAAGTGGGGTTTACCCCAGGAATGCCAGAATTCTTCAATATATGCAAATCAATCAATGTGATACACCATATTAACAAATTGAAGGATATAAACCATATGATCATCTCAATAGATGCAGAGAAAGCTTTCAACAAAATTCAACATTGATTTATGATAAAAACCCTCCAGAAAGAAGGCATAGAGGGAACTTTCCTCAACATAATAAAGGTCATATATGACAAACCCACAGCCAACATCGTCCTCAATGGTGAAAAACTGAAACCATTTCCACTAAGATCAGGAACAAGACAAGGTTGCCCACTCTCACCACTATTATTTAACATAGTTTTGGAAGTTTTAGCCACAGCAAACAGAGAAGAAAAAGAAGTAAAAGGAATCCAAATCGGAAAAGAAGAAGTAAAGCTGTCACTGTTTGCAGATGACATGATACCATACATAGAGAATCCTAAAGATGCTACCAGAAAACTACTAGAGCTAATCAATGGATTTGGTAAAGTTGCAGGATACAAAATTAATGCACAGAAATCTCTTGCATTCCTATACACTAATGAAGAAAAATCTGAAAGAGAAATTAAGAAAACATTCCCATTTACCATTGCAACAAAAAGAATAAAATATCTAGGAATAAACCTACCTAAGGAGACAAAAGACCTGCATGCAGAAAATAATAAGATACTGATGAAAGAAATTAAACATGATACGAACAAATGGAGAGATATACCATATTCCTGGATTGGAAAAATCAACATTGTGAAAATGACTATACTCCCCAAAGCAATCTACAGATTCAATGCAATCCCTACCAACCTACCACTGGCATTTTTCACAGAACATGAACAAAAAATTTCACAATTTGTATGGAAGCACAAAGGACCCCGAATAGCTAAAGCAATCTTGAGAAAGAAAAACAGAGCTGGAGGAATCAGGCTCCCTAACTTCAGACTATACTACAAAGCTACAATGATCAACACAGTATGGTACTGGCACAAAAACAGAAATATAGATCAATGGAACACAATAGAAAGCCCAGAGATTAAACCCATGTACATATGGTCACCTTATCTTTGATGAAGGAGGCAAGAATATACAGTGGAGAAAAGACAGTCTCTTCAATAAGTGGTGCTGGGAAAACTGGACAGCTACATGTAAAAGAAAGAAATAGGAACACTCCCTAACACCATACACAAAAATAAACACAAAATGGATTAAAGACATAAATATAAGGCCAGACACTATCAAACTCTTAGAGGAAAACAGGCAGAACACTCTATGACGTAAATCACAGCAAGATCCTTTTTGACCCACCTCCTAGAGAAAGGAAAATAAATACAAAAATAAACAAATGGGACCTAATGAAACTTAAAAGCTTTTGCACTGCCAAGGAAAACATAAACAAGATGAAAAGACAGCCCTCAGAATGGGAGAAAATATTCGCAAATGAAGCAACTGACAAAGGATTAATCTCCAAAATTTACAAGCAGCTCATGCAGCTCAATATCAAAAAAACAAACAACCCAATCCAAAAATGGGCAGAAGACCTAAATAGACATTTCTCCAAAGAAGATATACAGACTGCCAGCAAACACATGAAAGAATGCTCAACATCATTAATCATTAGAGAAATGCAAATCAAAACTACAATGAGATATCATCTCCCACCAGTCAGAATGGCCATCATCAAAAAATCTAGAAACAATAAATGCTGGAGAGGGTGTGGAGAAAAGGGAACACTCTTGCACTGTTGGTGGGAATGTAAATTGATACAGCCACTATGGAGAACAGTATGGAGGTTCCTTAAAAAACTAAAAATAGAACTACCATACGACACAGCAATCCCACTACTGGGCATATACCCTGAGAAAACCATAATTCAAAAATAGTCATGTGGGCTTCCCTGGTGGCGCAGTGGTTGAGAGTCCGCCTGCCGATGCAGGGGACACTAGTTCGTGCCCTGGTCCGGGAAAATCCCGGTCCGGGAAGTTCCCACATGCCGCGGAGCGCCTCTGCCCGTGAGCCATGGCCACTGTGCCTGCACGTCTGGAGCCTGTGCTCCGCAACGGGAGAGGCCACAACAGTGAGAGGCCCGCGTACCGCAAAAAAAAAAAAGGAGTCATGTACCACAATGTTCACTGCAGCTCTATTTACGATAGCCTGGACATGGAAGCAACCTAAGTGTCCATCAACAGATGAATAGATAAAGAAGATGTGGCACATACATACAGTGGAATATTGCTCAGCTATAAAAAGAAACAAAATTGAGTCATTTGTAGTGAGGTAGTTGGACCTAGAGTCTGTCATACAGAGTGAAGTAAGTCAGGAAGAGAAAAGCAAATACCATATGTTAAAACATATATATGGAATCTAAAAAACAAACAAACAAAAACGGTCATGAAGAACCTAGGGGCAAGACGGGATAATGACGCAGACCTACTAGATAATGGACTTGAGGATATGGGGAGGGGGAAGGGTAAGCTGGGATAAAGTGAGAGAGTGGCATGGACATATATACATTATGAAATGTAAAATAGATAGCTAGTGGGAAGCAGCCACGTAGCGCAGGGAGATCAACTCGGTGCTTTGTGACCACCTAGAGCGGTGGGATAGGGAGGGTGGGAGGGCTGGAGACGCAAGAGGGAAGAGATAGGGAATATATGTATATGTATAACTGATTCACTTCGTTATAAGGCAGAAACTAACACACCATTGTAAAGCAATTATACTCCAATAAAGATGTTAAAAAAAAAAAGAAAGAAAAAGACAATGGAAGGTGATTAAGAGGTACAAACTACTAGGTATAAAATAAGTAAGATACAAGGGTGTAATGTACAGCACAGGGAATACACCTAGTATTTTATAATAACTTTAATTATAATGTATAAAAATATCAAATCACTATACTGTACACCTGAAACTAATATCGCATTATAAATTAGCTGTACTTCAATTTTTTTAAGTTATTTTTTGATGGATATGCAAAAAAAAAATTCAACAGCCTAGACTCCATCCCATATCTGACTAATGTCGAAGCCTCCTTTTTAACCACTGTGCCAAACTAAAAATTAAAGTCCAATTCTAAAATTACTGAGTATCAGTCTCTGAACTCTGAGCTTCACCTTATAGAAGAGGTGAGAAATAAAAAGTTCTGCAACAGGAAAGGAGATTATTATACTTGAGGTTTACAAGAATCCCTCTCATGGCGATGTATGGAAGATATTGAATGGGTAGAGACTACTGCATGAAATCCAGCTGAGAGGTTTACAAAAATTAGAATGAGAATTAAAATTCAGGCCCATTTGATGTAAAAATCAGTGAATTTTCCTTTGGCCCAATCTGCCCCACCAAGATAACCTCCAAATTTGGAGACAGAAGTAATTCAAGTATGGTGTTACCATCTATTTACTGATGGGAGTTGTGTCAATATATAAAGAAAATATTTAAATTGGTTTTGGATATGCACCATCCCAAAATATTAATATCCTGGAAAATAAATAGGATTCCATAAATTCCAAGGAACCATTTCCAAACCTCTTGATACTTAAATAGGGTATCATCATTATTATGGTATATGTCTCCATCAATATTTTCTCAGCATGACTCTTTGTTGGTATTGCCTCGATTACTTTTAAACTTTAAAACATGGGAGTCCTATTTAACACAGCTCATGAATTTAATGAAAGTTTTTGTTAAGATCTTGTAATCTCTTCGGAAAGGTAGAAAAATATTTTTAACTGATAGATGGCCCGATTTCAGGTAAGTCCTAGGAAATGAGCCTTTCTCATTATTACTGAAGTCAAGACATCTACAACTAGAATTGTAAACAGGAATGCAAAGGATAGTGATAAATTAATCATTTGGTTCAATTCAATCCAATTAAATAAGCTGTTATTGAACAACTACTTCATGCAGGGCACTCTGCTAGGTAATGGGATTACAAGAAGGCTTGAAATAAAGTTGCTGTCCCCTAGGACTCAGAAATCTATCTTGCTGCAGAAAGAACATGGCTTTTACAGTCACAGTGTCCTGGCTTTGAATCCTGGCTCTGCCTTGCAGTGGTGCATGCCCTGGGGCAAATCACTCAAACTCTCCAAGTCCCTACTTATTCCCCTTTGAAACAGCCAAAGTAATATAACTTGCATAGTTGCTATAAGATTTAGTAACAAAGTAGGTAAATCCCAATGCACATTAGCTATTAGCCTTAGTAAGTAAGACTAGCTTTTAAACAGCTATAACAAATGACCCTGTAAAAGAAATTTATATTATAGAGAAGCAGAGTGATAACACTTTTATTCTTTTGGAGAGTTTTTTTAAGGATGTAATTTTATGAAAGTGAGTAGACAATGAAAAGTTTTCTTCAGTCATTCAATAAATAGCAGACATCCCAACTGAAAAAGGAAACTAGACATTTATCAAACCAACCACATTCTCATATGTTGCATTATTTAATCCTAACCACAGCCCCATAAGGATATATTACTTTGTCTATCTTCCAGATAAGGAAACAGACTCAGAGAGATGAAATTATGTCCAAGATCACAAGCTAGCAAGTAGCAGAACCAGAACACAAACCTCTATGTATCCCGTGCCTTGCATCCCTGTGCCACCTCCCAGCCTATTTGGAGATGCCTATAGGAAGAATTTTGTAGAAAGTATTCCATAAATGTTTGCTAATCTGAGTGGAGTTACTATCTGGATGTAAAAGGAATACAGAGAGATATCTCACTAGAAGGGCTGGTGAATTCAGCAGGATTTGGGGATTTGTGGGATAAGGAAGGCAGGGAGTTACAAGGTGTTGAGATGGGCATGAATGGAACCCACCCATCTCCAAGTTCCTTTCAGAGTGTTGGTGAAATGATGCTTCTATAAAGCCTCTTTCAAAGACAAAGAAGAGTAAGATTTTTATTAGTATGCAAGAAACTAGTACACTAGTTTCTTCAAATGTTTCTAGATGGCCACTATCTAAGCCCTCCCACCATTCTGATTTACCTTTTAACATGCTCCTTCAAGAGTATATTATATCCTTCTTAAAATCATAACTTCTAGAGATGAACGCAATGACCCAAGTTGTGGTCAGTTTAAAATGGGGTGAAAAGCACGAAACCTCCTTCACTTTGAACACTATCAAAATTAATGTGGCCTAAGGTGGTACAGGTATTCTGTTGTGTTTTTAGCAGCCATGAACCATTTAAGTGACCCTTAGAGTCTACACAATTTCACCTAAGAAACACATGTTTTTAACTGACAAAAAAAAAAAAAATGCCATCCTGGTATTTCCCAAAGTCTTTAAGAGATACCCAACAAGAAGGCTTCCTATTTCAGACTGTAACTAGGGTTAAAGAGGTTTCAGAATCACAGCATTGTTTCCTAAATAGAGTTGACAGCTAAACTGTTTCTCTTTGGTGAGTCAACAGGAACTGAGCAACCACCTGGAGAACAAACCCATCCTTGGTGGCAGCTCTTTTCTTCCCGATTTGCTTTCATTCTGTCTGCATCATAAATTGGATACAGCTTTTAGGGGCAAGTTCTCTAGGAAAGAAAACTGATTGAAATAGAAAGGTTTCCCATAAAAAGAAATCTCTGTATTAAAGATCACTTTTTTCCTAAGAAAAATAAATGAATAAATCACTCCATGGATCTGCATTGCTAGTTTAATATTTCTGAATTGAGGCTTTCTGAGGAGACTTTGTCAAGGTTTGTTAGAAGGCTTTGATGTATGAGAAAGACACATAGTCTGCTGCGTACCGCAAAAAAAAAAAAAAGATACACAGTCTGTGGCTCCTTCTTATGATACCGTCTTAGTAATAGAGAGAAGAAGGTGCCCCTTGGCCCCAGTTGGGGTTTCCGCAGAAACACACTATGAACTAGTATTATGCAGAACATAAGCCTCATGATCTGTAAGGTCAAGGACAAATGAATCATCTAAATGGTTGTGTAAGAGAATTAATTTCAAATTCTTAATAGGCAGGAATATGAATAGAGGGAAGAATATGGTTATTACAGTAAGGAGAAACACAGAACCAAAAGAGCAGCTTTTCCCTTTATATTCAGAATAAAAATAAATACTAAAAATATTCTTTAACTAGGCCAGTCATGTGCCAATTTCTCCTCAGATCCCATTTTCAAGAATTAAACATTTATTGAATACCTACTCATGGCCAGGAAATAAATAAGTATTGAGAATCCAAGGAAAAATAGGACAAGTTTCCTGACCTCTTGTAACTCTCATTTCAGAGTGGTATAAAATGGCAAATTAGGGGCTTCCCTGGTGGTGCAGTGGTTGAGAGTCTGCCTGCCGATGCAGGGGACACGGGTTCATGCCCCCGGTCCGGGAAGATCCCACATGCCGCGGAGTGGCTGGGCCCTTGAGCCATGGCCGCTGAGCCTGCGTGTCCGGAGCTTGTGCTCCGCAATGGGAGAGGCCACAACAGTGAGAGGCCCATGTACCGCAAAAAAATTAAAATAAAATAAGAAAAATAAAATGACAAATTATAACACAGCATATTTGCCAATAGGTTTGCCTGGTCCCAAAGGCTCTTTCCATGAAAAACCTGTGTAGTTTGTCTTCAGTATTCTCTGCTTTTCCCTTTACGTAATATCTTCCTCTTCTCAACTATCATCTTACCACAGACTCCCAGAACTCATAATTTCTATCATGGGGGAATTTGACCACCCCATGTTGAGCAGATATCAAATCTGCAGTCACAATTCCCAGGCTGTCATCCTGGGTTTATGACTAATAAGCTATGTGATTCTGGGCAAGTCATTTCTTCTCTCTAGACCTTAAATTCCTCACTTATGAAATAGAGAGAGGGTCTGAAGCATCTTCAAGGCCCTTTCAGGTGTGACATTCCATGGTATGGTCTACACCTGCCAGAAGTATTAGAAGAGAAACAGCAATGTTTGACCAAAAAGCAGCAACTCTCTAATAATGGAATTTCAGATACTATGCTGCCTCTTGGGGAAATAGAGCGGCTTGAGGCTGAGGGTACCAGGTCTATCTGATCCCGATTAATTCAACAGGCATGTGAAGAGAGTATACTATGGTCCAGGTGAAGAAAATAACTTCTGACTTCAAGAAGCTTTGATTTCAGTAGCAGAAGTAGACTTGTAAACAGTGTAGAAGATTAAGAACTCAGAGGGGAAAGCACAAGACATTGGGTAAAGCCAGAATACCTGAAACAATCTAGAGTTTCAGGAAAGGCCTCCCAAAGTCCATGACAATTAAGCTGAAGCAAGAAGGACAAGGAACAAAGTTCTTATAGGAGGAAAAGGGTGGGTGGGACTGTCTTCCAGGCAGAAGAAGCAGGAGGTTGAAAGGCTTAGAAGTTCAAATGAGCAGGATGTCTTCAGAAACTTCGAGGTGCTCAGTGTGGTTAGAGCCCAAGGTTCACATTGCAAAGAAGCAGT
Organism: Mesoplodon bidens; assembly: GCF_964165515.1. Lineage (NCBI taxonomy): Eukaryota > Metazoa > Chordata > Mammalia > Artiodactyla > Ziphiidae > Mesoplodon > Mesoplodon bidens. Next base: position 68,716,518 of record NC_138164.1, read on the forward strand.
GCCTAAGTTGAATATGGAAAAGCGGGCAGGAGCCTGAAACTGGGGGCCTTGAGTTTCACGCTAAGGAGCTTAGACATTATCCTGTGGGTCTCAAGGGAGTTGAAAAGGTTTAAGCAGAGATGGGTGATCCATAAGGAACTCCTCCCTCATCCACATCTTGGACCAGGTTGTCTGTCTCAGATAAACCTATAATTTGGGATCCATCTGCCCACCTTTTCCAGTCTTCTTGAAACTCTCCCAAGCTGTGCCTTCCACCACCATACCCCTAAGATTCTCTGTTATGAAGACTCCAGGAGAATCCATTCTGTACGAGCTAAGCATTTCTGCATGGGCTGCTTCCCAAGCAAGACAGCCAAAAGCTGAGCAAAAGTTCCAAACAAACTCGGCAGCTCCTGAATTATTCAGGGCACTATTAAAATGAGACTCACAACTCACAGGGCAAATTAATTTTAATTTTTAAACAGGAAACATTTTAAACTGTTCATTTCCTTGAAATGTATCCATCCTCGTATTTTTATCATCAGAAGAGTAAGTAAAGCTCACATCAGAAAGAAAAAAAAGATCTGGCGTGCCCTAGATTGGGACTCCCTAATGTCCAGGAAGGAGCCCTCCAGAATGACCAGTCACATCTAGTCTCAAAGGGTATGTATCTTGAAAATCCAGCATCAGTCTAAGAAATTCAGTTCTAGAAAATTCACTTTCCCTCTGCTTTTGTTAGAATAGCATGTGGTCAGTACCCTGAAATTCCAACACCTTCAGCCAGAATTCTTTAACTCTGCAGTTGATTTCCACACAAAAGCAAGAAGAAAGCTGAGTCAATGGCTTATGGTATTGAGACCTAAGAACATCCCCCTGAACTATGATCTTCTCTCCAGGACAAGGACTGTGTGTTGCCATCCTTTGTTAGGTTCCCAGCACCTAACACACAGTTGTGCAAGTAAGATGTACTCTACTGAACTGAAAATTCACATGGAAAACCCTTTTCAAACACAGGATGTCTTTATGTTTTTCCATTTCTTCTGAACTATCTCTGCTCTCTAGGACTAGGAGTTTAAGTGTCCTCAGGATGCAGTGGCCCCAGAAACAAAATTAAATACCATCACTTCTACCTAAACTTTGCCTAAAAATGACCAGATTCTGATTCTCTTGTCCTTCAGACATTCAAGATCAGTGTGGCTGCCACACACGTGTAAACTGAAAATGAGGAGGCCATGTTAGGGGGAAGGCAAGACTGATACCCCAGCTTTCTCCCTCCCAATCCAGGACTTTTACCATTACACTCCATGGTCTGATGGAATCAGGATGTTTCTCAGACATTCAACTGACTTCCTCCCCTACTCTTTCCCTTCCTGACTGCTGGCAATCATAGAATGAAATGTGAACCAAAAAAAAAAAAAAAAAAGAACAAAGAGCGTTGCAAACCATCTAGTCCTACAAGGGTTTAGTCTCAACCCACTGAAAGCGTCCACCTACACTGCACCCTGAGAGGAATTCAGGTTGAAAAACAGCATGAGGCATTCTGTGTTTTGGGTAAACAATCCCCTAGATAGTTAGATGTATACCTCAGGAACAACTCCAATGACCCCAGATTCTTGCATCTTCTCACATATAGAAAAGCACTAAAATCACTAACTTGAGGTTACCTGTTCTTTGTGCTCAGCAGTAATCTTTTGCCAAGATGTATGATTGGCTACACATATTTCCCACCCCAAAAAATTATGTATATACTGGTTCCTCCCCTACCTCTTCAGAGCAGTTCCTCAGAGGTGGCTCTGGCCTAGTCCTCAGTAAACCCTGAATAAAACTTAAACTCACAGCTCTCATGTTGTGTGTCTTTCTTTAAAGACAGAAGAAAATAAGTGAATGTTTTGAGACTTCCTCACTACAAGTCCAATTTATATACAATATATATACAATTATATACAATATATATAATATATAATTTATATACAATATAACATTATTTAACCTTTTCAATAAGTCTTTGAGGAAGAATATTTTGTAATTGGCATATAATAGACATATAACACTATTAGTTTTAGGTATACAATATAAAGATGATACATGTTTATATTGTGAAATGATCACCACAATTAGTTAATATCCATCAACACAGATAGTTGCTTTTTTTTTCCTGGTGGTGAGAAATTTTAAGACCTACTCTCTGATCAATCTTCAAATATATAGTACAGTACTGTTAACTACAGTTGCCATGCTGTATGTTACATCCTTAGGACTTATCTTCTAACTGGAAGTTTGTACCTTTTGACTATCTTCCTCCATTTTGCCTATTCCTTAACCCCTGCCTCAGGCAACCACCAATTTGTTCTCTGTATCTTTGAGTTTGTGGAGGTTTTTTGTTTTGTTTTGTTTTAGATTCTACATAAAAGCAAGATCATACAGTATTTGCCTTTCTCTCTGACTCATTTCATTTAGCATAATGCCAGGAAGAATTTTTTTATACCTAAGTTGTATCGGAGAAACATTGAGGCCCAACAGGATTAATTAGTAAACCTAAGGTCACACAGAAAACCAGTGGTAATACTGAGATTTCAATCCATGTCTGTCTGACTCCAAAGTTCTTGTTCTTTCTACTCTACTGAGGAGGTTTTGGGTGGGTTGGGGTGACCTTTCTGGACAAGCAGGGAGTCCTTCTTTTCACAGCCCCTACTCAGGCTCTCAGCCTATGTGAGCAAGGTTTCTTGACACTGGTGTCCCCTCACCCCTAGGCAGTCAGGAGTTTTCATGCCCTACCCATCTGTGTCTCATCACAATTTCTCAGACTCACCAATGCCCTGCCCATGGCACCACAGAAATGATAGTCACTAGCATTTTGGAAAAGGCTCCAGTGTCCAGAAAGGCAGCTCTATTCAGTTCTTTTCTACCCACTCTCAGCTATACTCTCATTTTCAGACCACTGACACTGTCTTAACTAAGGGCCTCATGAGCGCTTCTACTTGACAGCTTCCTAATTGGTCTCTCTGCCTCCTGTCTTTCCCTCTTCCAAGCTGTACTCTACACTGATTTCAAAGATGTGGTTCCAAAATATAAATATGCTTATAACCTCTCTTCTACTTGATCACGTGTAAATCTTAAGCAGGGTATATAAGGCCCTCTGTGTTCTGGTCTCTGACTCTTCTCTTGTCCCTTGCTAATCTCCCTATACCCATTCCTTTATTTTTTTGCTGTTGTTATATTATAACTTTATTGAAGTATTATTGAAGAACAATAAACTGCACATATTTAAAGAGTGAAATTTAATGAGTTTTGACATATGCATGCACCCATAAATAGCACCACAATCAACATCACCCTCAAAAGCTTCCTTTGAAATCCATCCTTCATCAGACCTCATTCCCAGTTAATCTCAACTCAGTTTTCTGTTACTATAGATTAATTTATATTTTCTAGAGTTTTATTTGAATAGAGTCATACAGTATGTATTCTTCTTGAAAAAACTTTCTTCATTCAGCATAATTATTTTGAAATTTTTAGGTGTGGCTGCTTATATCAATAGTTTATCTCTTTGAATTGATACATAGTATTCTGTTGTATGGATATACTATAATTTGTTTATCCATTCACATATTGATGGACATTTCTGTTATTTCCAATTTTGACTACAAAAAAAGATGCTATGAACATCTGTGTGCAAATATTTGTGAGGATCAATGCTTTCACCTCTCTTGGGCAATGACTGGGTTGTATGGTAGGTATATGTTTAAATTGTTAAACTATCAAACTTTTACAAAGTGGCTGTGCTGTTTTTCATTTCCAATATCACATTTTGAGAGGTCCAGCTTAATCAACACTTTGTATGGTTAATTTTTAAATTTTTGTCTTTCTAATACTTGTATATTACTATCTCATTGTGGTCTTAATTACCATTTTCCTAATAATAGTATACAGTAATTTCCTTTGTGCTTAATTCCTACATGTATATATTTCTGTGAAGTGTATATTCACATCTTTTGCTTACTTTATTGGGTTATTTGTCTTATTATTGAACTGAGGAAATTCTTTACCTAACACAGACAAACGTTTTTTGCAAATATTTTCTCCCAGCTTATAAGCTGCTTTTTCATTTTCTTTATACTGCATTTTACTTTTTTGTTGTTTTGGGTTTTTTTTAACATCTTTATTGGAGTATAATTGCTTTACAACGATGTGTTAATTTCTGCTTTATAACAAAGTGAATCAGTTATACATATACATATGTCCCGATATCTCTTCTCTCTTACATCTCCCTCCCTCTCACCCTCCCTATCCCACCCCCTAGGTGGTCACAAAGCACTGAGTTGATCTCCCTGTGCTATGCGGCTCCTTCCCACTAGCTATCTATTTTACGTTTGGTAGTGTATATATGTCCATGCCACTATCTCACTTTATCCCAGCTTACCCTTCCCCCTCCCCGTATCCTCAGGTCCATTCTCTAGGAGGTCTGAAACTTTATTCCCATCTTGCCCCTAGGTTCATCATGACTTTCTTTTTTTCAGATTCCACATATATGTGTTAGCATACAGTATTTGTTTTTCTCATTCTGACTTACTTCACTCTGTATGACAGTCTCTAGGTCCATCCACCTCACTACAAATAACTCAGTTTCGTTCCTTTATATGGCTGAGTAATATTCTGTTGTATATATGTGCTACATCTTCTTTATCCATTCATCCAATGCTGGACACTTCAGTTGCTTCCATGTCCTGGCTATCGTAAATAGAGCTGCAATGAACATTTTGGTACATGACTCTTTTTAAATTAGGTTTTCTCAGGGTATATGCCCAGTAGTGGGATTGCTGGGTCGTATGGTGGTTCTATTTTTAGTTTTTAAGGAACATCCACACTATTCTCCATAGTGGCTGTATCAATTTACATTCCCACCAACAGTGCAAGAGGGTTCACTTTTCTCCACACCCTCTCCAGCATTTATTGTTTCTAGATTTTTTGATGGCCATTTTGACCAGTGTGAGATTATATCTCATTGTAGTTTTGATTTGCATTTCTCTAATGATTAATGATGTTGAGCATTCTTTCATGTGTTTGTTGGCAATCTGTATATCTTCTTTGGAGAAATGTCTATTTAGGTCTTCTACCCATTTTTGGATTGGGTTGTTTTTTTAATGTTTAGCTGCATGAGCTGCTTGTAAATTTTGGAGATTAATCCTTTGTCTGTTGCTCCATTTGCAAATATTTTTTCCCTTTCTGAGGGCTGTCTTTTCATCTTGTTTATCGTTTCCTTTGCTGCGCAAAAGCTTTTAAGTTTCATTAGGTCCCATTTCTTTATTTTTGTTTTTATTTCCCTTTCTCTAGGAGGTGGGGCAAAAAGAATCTTGCTATGATTTATGTCATAGAGTGTTCTGCCTATGTTTTCCTCTAAGAGTTTGATAGCATCTGGCCTTACATTTAGGTCTTTAATCCATTTTGAGTTTATTTTTGTGTATGGTGTTAGGGAGTGTTCTAATTTCATTCTCTTACATGTAGCTGCCCAGTTTTCCCAGCACCACTTATTGAAGAGGCTGTCTTTTCTCCACTGTATATTCTTGCCTCCTTTATCAAAGATAAGGTGACCATATGTGTGTTGGTTTATCTCTGGGCTTTCTATCCTGCTCTATTGATCTATATTTTTTCTTTGTATTTAATTTTTGATAGTTTGATTAATATGTGTCTTGGTGTGTTTCTCCTTGGATTTATCCTGTATGGGACTCTGTGCTTCCTGGACTTGATTAACTATTTCCTTTCCCACATTAGGGAAGTTTTCAACTACAATCTCTTCAAATAGTTTCTCAGCCCCTTTCTTTTTCTCTTCTTCTTCTGGGACCCCTATAATTCGAATGTTGGTGCGTTTAATGTTGTCCCAGAGGTCTCTGAGACGGTCCTCTGAGACGGTCCTCAATTCTTTTCATTCTTTGTTTTTTATTCTGCTCTGCAGTAGTTATTTCCAGTATTTTATCTTCCAGGTCACTTATCCCTTCTTCTGCCTCAGTTATTCTGCTATTGCTCCCTTCTAAAGATTTTTAATTTCATTTATTGTATTGTTCATCACTGTTTGTTTGCTCTTTAGTCCTTCTAGGTCCTTGTTAAACATTTTTTGTATTTTCTCCATTCTATTTCTAAGATTTTGGATCATCTTTACTAACATTATTCTGAAGTTTTTTTCAGGTAGACTTCCTATTTCCTCTTCATTTGTTAGGTCTGGTGGGTTTTTACCTTGCTCCTTAATCTGCTGTGTTTCTCTGTCTTCTCACTTTGCTTAACTTACTGTGTTTGGGGTCTCCTTTTTGTAGGCTGCAGGTTCGTAGTTTCTGCTGTTTTTGGTGTATGTCCCCAGTGGCTAAGGTTGGTTCACTGGGTTGTGTAGGCCTCCTGGTGGAAGGGACTAGTGCCTGTGTTCTGGTGGATGAGGCTGGCTCTTATCTTTCTGTTGGACAGGTCCACGTCTGGTGGTGTGTTTTGGGGTGTCTGTGACCTCATTATGACTTTAGGCAGCCTCTCTGCTAATGGGTGGTGTTGTGTTCCTGTCTTGCTAGTTGTTTGGCATAGGGTGTCCAGCACTGTAGCTTGCTGGTCATTGAGTGAAGCTGGGTGCTGGTGTTGAGATGGAGACCTCTGGGAGATTTTCACTGTTTGATATTACGTGGAGCTGGGAGGTCTCTTGTGGACCAGTGTCCTGAGCTTGGCTCTCCCACCTCAGTGGCACAGCCCTGATGCCTGGCTGGAGTAGCAAGATCCTGTCCTCCACATGGCTCAGAATTAAAGGGAGGAAAAAAGGAAAGCAAGAAGGAAGAAGATAAAATGAAATGAAATAAAATAAAGTATAATAAAATAAAATAATTAAAATAAAAAGTATTAAGAAAAAAATTAATAATAAAAACATAATTTTTAAAAAAGGACAGACAGAACCCCAGGACAAAAGCAAAGCTATACAGACAAAATCACACACAGAAGCATACACATACACACACACACAAAGAGAAAAAGGAAAAATATATATATTGTTGCTCCTGAAGTCCACCTCCTCAATTTGGGATGATTCGTTGTCTATTCAGGTACTCCACAGATGCAGGGTACATCAAGTTGATTGTGGTGATTTAATCCACTGCTCCTGAGGCTGCTGGGAGAGATTTCCCTTTCTCTTCTTTGTTCGCACAGTTCCTGGGGTTCAGCTTTGGATCTGGCCCCGCCTCTGCGTGTAGGTCGCCTGAGGGCGTCTGTTCTTCGCTCAGATATGACAGGGTTAAAGGAGTCGCTGATTCGGGGGCTCTGGCTCACTCAGGCCGGGGGGAGGGAGGGAGGGGTACGGAATGCAGGGCGAGCCTGCGGCGGCAGAGGCCAGCTTGACGTTGCACCAGCCTGAGGCGTGTCGTGTGTTCTCCCGGGGAAGTTGTCCCTGGATCACGGGACGCTGGCAGTGGCGGGCTGCACAGGCTCCCTGGAAGGGAGGTGTGGAGAGTGACCTGTGCTCGCACACAGGCTTCTTGGTGGCAGCAGCAGCAGCCTTAGCATCTCATGCCCGTCTCTGGGGTCCGCTCTGATAGTCGTGGCTCGCGCCCGTCTCTGGAGCTCCTTTAAGCGGCGCTCTTAATCCCCTCTCCTCGCACACAAGGAAACACAGAGGCAATAAAAAATCTCTTGCCTCTCCGGCAGCTCCAAACTTTTTCCCGGACTCCCTCCCGGCTGGCTGTGGTACACTAGCCCCCTGCAGGCTGTGTTCACGCACCCATCAGGCTGGTGAGTGCTGATCGGCACCGATTCTCTGTGAGGAAATCTCTCCGCTTTGCCCTCCGCACCCCTGTTGCTGCGCTCTCCTCCGTGGCTCCGAAGCTTCCCCCCTCCGCCACCCGCAGTCTCTCGCCCAAAAAGGGGCTTCGTAGTTTGTGGAAACCTTTCCTCCTTCACGGCTCCCTCCACTGGTGCAGGTCCCGTCCCTATGCTTTTGTCTCAGTGTTTTCTTTTTTCTTTTGCCCCACCCAGGTATGTGGGGAGTTTCTTGCCTTTTGGGAGCTCTGAGGTCTTCTACGAGCGTTCAGTAGGTGTTCTGTAGAAGTTGTTCCACATGTAGATGTATTTCTGATGTATTTGTGGGGAGGAATGTGATCTCCGCGTCTTACTCTTCCGCCATCTTGAAGCTCTCTATCCCTATCCCCATTCCTAATCCCGGTGTTCCAACAGTATCAAAATACTGCCATTTCCTATTCTGCAGCCTACCTGTGAGTTTTACACATATTGCAACACACACACAAACACACACAAATACACACCTCTCCAACTAGTAAACTTCTAATTATTCATCAAAGCCTAGATTAAATGTAGCTCTTTTATGAAGCTTCCCATAATCATTGCAGAAGTTTATCACTCATCTCTGGGCACCCACTGTCCTCCGTACATCCTTAAATTATAAGACCTATCCCATGTCAATCTGTCATTTTAGAACTCTTTTCCTTGTTAGATTTGTGTGTGTGTGTGTGTGTGTGTGTTTTGGTGGGTTTTTTTTTTTTTTAGATTGTGTGTTTCTTAAGGAAACAGAAACTGTCTTATTTATCTTTGAATCCCAGTTTGAACGTACCAAACACTCAAACATTTTAGGAATGAATGGGTTGAATCAATGGATAGCTTAATAATTAATATAATAAGGAATATTACCAGGGTAGCTGAATTCTACCCTTAGTTCTCTTAATAACTTGCTTTGTCATCTGTCTTCCAATATTTTCATTTTCCAACTAAACCATTTTCTGTATGAAAAAAAACATGCTAACCAGCTAATACTCATAGTTTCTACCATGTGGTAGTTCTATTTATCAATTAATAAATGGGCATTCTGATTTATACATCAATCTTCTATGAATGTGGTTAGTGTAAGCCGATCCTCATGATGCAAACTCCAGCTTCCTTGGGAAAACTATCTTTGGGATCAAAGCAAGTGAAGAACCAGCTTATAGGACTGTGTTAAACTGGCTGGTCCGATTCTATCTTTATGGAATTGCTCTTTAATTGAAATTTAAATTGTTGTCGGATCTTAACCAGAGTCTCTAAAACTTGTTAATTATAAAGCAGAGGACTGGATTAGATCCTGAATCACAAAACTCAAATGCCTGCTGTTAGCCCAAATGAACAAACTCAGCTGGGTGTTAGACCAAAAGAAGCTTGGTTGCATCTATGACTATCACAATCATGATTTCTTCCGAGTTGCATTGTCCATTAAAACATAAGATGCCAAACGAAGCACAGCCATTGACCTCGTATAGCCATCAGTCACCTGGTACAGAGGTCTTGTTACCCTTATGACCATAATATGCTTTAAGACTATAATGCTGTGGCTGCCATTTCTATGACCTACATTCTTCATTTATTTCTGTGATAGTTAAGTATTGCATTTCCAGAACTTACTCATCTTCTAACTGGAACTTTGTACTCTGACAATATCACCCCATTTCACCCAGCCCCTAGCCCCAGAGTTCATTCTACTTTCTGTTTCTGCAAGTTCAGCTTTTTTAGATTCTACATATAAGTGACATTACACAATACTTGTCTCTGTCTGACTTATTTCACTTAGTGTAGTGCCCTCAAGGTCCATCCGTGATGGACATGTTAGCTAACACTACAGTGCTAATCACATTACAGTATATAATTGTATCAAATCAACATATTGTATACATTAGATGTAGACAGTGTCTTATGTCAATTATATCTCAGTAAAGCTGGGGAAATAATTTAAATTTTTTAAATTAAAAAATGAAAATAAGTATTACAGGCTTTGAAGTAAGTGCTAATGATACTGGTATCAATAATCCTGTCCCTGCCATCAATAGACACCAAGGTCTGCTGGAAGAGATGAACTTTTAATTAATTAAAGACAGTAAGTGGTGTCAAAGAGGGTTACAAGGAGCGGTGGGAACACAAGAAGAGGTATTGTCTATGCACAAGAGAGTGGCCCCAGGAAGGCCAGAAAGGCTTCACAGAGGAGGTGACATGTGAGTTGAATCCAGGAATAGAAAGAGTTTTTCAGGCAAGGAAGGGCATTCCATGCAAGGTGAACAGCATGGGCAAAAGCACAAAAAAGTGAAAGAGCTCAGAGTGGAAAGGGGGAGGATATAAACACTCAATTATCTCCTTAGTCCAGAAACTGCAGGAGGTGAGGAAGCAGAAAAGAAAGGAAAAATACTCTGGTTCCACTGAGGCTTGATCCCTGCCTCTTAAAGAACAGTAACCCCCCACCACAAGCACCACCATTCTTCATCTGCACTCTTGGTCCAGGTTTTTCAAAGAAGTAAGATGCCTCTCATTACCAAATACAGAGCGTGCTCGTTCTGCAGCTTCCTTTCCCATGGGGAGATGTTCAGCCCAGAAAGCAAGACCCTCTCCCTCAGAGGCCCTAGCCACCCAGAGGGGCTCTTCACTGAAAGCCATTTGATCGATGTTTATTCTTTGTAGCAATAGATAGACACTGAACAGTTGGTTTAACATTTTCCTTAAATAACTGCTTACTATATAGGTTGTTAAACTTTTTATTAACACTTCGTGTAAGCTTCTATACCTTCAAGTGGAAAACTATAAGTAGGGAGAAGAGAAAGGAATTAACAATAAGATCCACAGCTTACATAGCACACACAGTGTTCTGGACATGACTGTGCATCACAAATGTTAATTCACTTAATCCTCACTACAGCCCAATGAGGCAAGTCCTACTATTAACTTATTTCACAGCTGAAGCAACTGAGGCTCAGAGAGCTTTCTTCTCATCTATCAGTACTTGCTGGTAAGTGATGAGAACTGACTTTTGAACTCAGGCAGGAGACTGTAGACTTTGCTCTTTCAAGCTGTGATGTACTGCCTTGGGATCAAGTAGATACAGTTGCTTCTGCCCAATGCTTTGAATAAAGTGTATCATTTAATCCTCATGACAGTCTACATTATGAATTAAAAACTGAGGCTTACATTTGCAGCAACATGAATGGACCTAGAGATTATGTTATTAAATAAAGTAAGTCAGAAAAAGACAAATACCATATGATATCACTTTATGTGGAATCTAAAATATGATCCAAATAAACTTATTTACAAACAGAAACAGACTCACAGATGTAGAAAAACTTATGGTTACCAAATGGTAAAGGGGGAATAAATTAGGAGTTTAGGATTAGCAGATACAAACTACTATACATAAAATAGATAAACAACAAGGTGCTCTTGTATAGCACAGGGAACAATATTCAATATCTTGTAATAAACCATAATGGAAAATATAAAAAATGAAAAAGAATTATATATATATATATACACATATATATAAAATCTGAATCACTTTGCTGTGTACCAGAAACACAACACTGTAAATCAACTATACTTCAATTAAAAATTTAAACTTTTTTCTTTTTTAAAGCTGAGGCTTTGAGAGCATAACTGGCCCAAAGATGAATAGCTAATAAATGAAAGAGGTAGCATTTGATTTCCAGTCTACCTAAATTGAAACTCCTGCCACCGTGTCTGTCTCTGTAAGGGCTAGGGGTTTTCACAGAAGGAAGAGAACAGGTTAACAGAGCAGAAGGCCTGACTTCCCCAGATGACATTATCTGCATTTTAATTCCAATATCTGGTAGAATTGAAAATACCTGAAACTGAGACTTCATTAAACAGGAGTTTTGCCCAGATCACTGGCTGTCAAGCAGCTCTCCTTGAAGCCCCAGGGGCTTCTTCAGTGGGGAAGTCCAAGTACTTCACATAATCCCCCGTATTAGTTAGCTTTTGTTGCACTGACATGCAGCTCTCAAACTCTGGGCCTCACAACAACAAAGGTTTATATCTCACTCACCTTGCATGTGGTCTGGACTATGACACTGCCAGAAACTATATCACCTCTAAAATTATAAATTCAATCTCCTACTTATCAACTATGAACTCCTATCACTCTCCCAGATCATATGCTCTAGCATCCCCATATCAATTATTATTCAACCTCATTGAGATCACCAATCCACTGACCCTCCACCTTTAATCTAATTGCCAGTCTTCTATCACATAGACCCCAGCTTAGATCCATGGCCCATGGTTATTATCAAGGTCCTATTAGTATCCTTCACTCCTTTGTCTACATCTACCCTCAACTGTGCTCATCCCAACCCCAAATGAACCTAACCTTCTGCCTTCTCACTCATTTCCTCATTCACGCAGCTGAGTTTACTGAAGGACATCATATAATTAGAAAAATTGCTTTCACCTTATATTCATGATCAACAACCCCAAACTCAACACTGCCTGGCAGTGAATGTTACTGCATTCTTCTGAGAAGCTCAGCCTCCTACGCTACACAAAATTCTCCAGTTTCCTCAAAGATCCCATACTTCACCCATATTCACAGTAGTGGGTCTTACCTTGTATTTTATATGGGAAGAAAAAGAGAAGCCACCTGACAGTAGCTCCCACACCTTCAAATCTACCAGAACACCTAATCTGCAGCCATTTCTCCTTCCCTCCTGTTATAACCATGAAACATCCCTTCTACTAACGATGGTCACTGTCTCTACTCTTTACATATGCTCTGGATTTCACTCTCTCTTGTGTCCCCAGTTATCCCTTTCTCCCTTGCATCTTTTGTCTCTCCCTCTCTAATTGATTTTTACATCAACATTAAAATTGTTATCACATCTCCTATATTAAAAAAAAATTCTCTCTAGGGCTTCCCTGGTGGCGCAAGTGGTTGAGAGTCCGCCTGCCGATGCAGGGGACACGGGTTGGTGCCCTGGTCCGGGAAGATCCCACATGCCGCAGGGCAGCTGGGCCCGTGAGCCATTGCCGCTGAGCCTGTGTGTCCGGAGCCTGTGCTCGGCAACGGGAGCGGCCACAACAGTGAGAGGCCCGCATACCACAAAAAAAAAAAAAAAAAATTCTCTCTAGTTTCTAAATCCCTCTCTAGCTACTGTCCCATTTTTCTGCATAGCAAAACTCAAAAAAGTTAAAATGATATATGCCACATTTAAATGAGGAGACATGAACAAAGCATCTTTAACCATGTCTGATCTATGCCAGATGCTCAATAAATGATAGAATTGGTAATAAAACAGTAACAAAGATAATGATTGCAACTGACACAGAAATCTTCTCATATGGGAGCACAGCCCTTAGCATTGTAAGTGGATTATCTCTGTTTGCTCTTACAAAAACCTGTGAAATAGGTATTAATTTTTTCCCAATTTTATAGATTATGTACCTGAAGCTTAGAAAGGTTCATTGGCCCAAGGTCACAGAGCTAGTAGCAGAGATGACTAGGATTTCCTTCCAAATCCGTCTGACTACATAAACAAAAATTATCACCCTCTAAATCACCCTCATCTTCTGTTTCTCTAGCACTCTCTATATACCTCTCCCTCCTAAGAACAGAGACAATTTTTTTTACAAAGAGCAGAGGGATGACAGTCAGGATGTACCTGTGTGAAGCTGAGTCATGCAGGCATCCCCTCCAGATCCCTTAGAGTGTCCGTCCATGAGCACATCCACTAGGAAAATGCCGAGGAAAGCGTTTTGTAAGGGGGAACACCAGGTTTAACTCATAAGCAATGATGGAGGAAACACCTGTGGATAATGAAGGTGTTAGAAGAGTTTATAACCATGAGCACATCCACTAGGAAAATGCCGAGGAAAGCATTTTGTAAGGGGGAACACCAGGTTTAACTCATAAGCAATGATGGAGGAAACACCTGTGGACAATGAGGATGTTAGAAGAGTTTCTAATGCAGAGAATTGAAGTTTGGGGAGGAAGCAAGCTTTGTGAGTCTGGGTTGGGGAGAGACAGCGTAGGAGGGCACAGATGATGATAATACCAAACATGCACTAAAGATGGATGCACCTTTTGGGTGGGGATGAAGTGTTAGCTACAATGGGGACGGTGGACCCCAAATTTATGAAAGGACTTTAGACCATGAGCTATCTGTACCCAGCTAATTATGACCTTGGTTCAGGGCTGTTGTTGTTGTTTTTGCGGTATGCGGGCCTCTCACTGTTTTGGCCTCTCCCGTTGCAGAGCACAGGCTCCGGACGTGCAGGCTCAGCGGCCATTGCTCACGGGCCCAGCCGCTTCGCGGCATGTGGGATCCTCCCGGACCCGGGCACGAAACCGTGTCCCCTGCATCGGCAGGCGGACTCTCAACCACTGCGCCACCAGGGAAGCCCCGGTTCAGGGTTTTAAACAGCTCTCTTGAGTTCTTTTAGGCAAAGCACATAGCACAGCCCCTGGCAAATTGTAGGAGATCAGCAATGGTGGCTATTACTGTTATTGTTCAGGATCCTCACATGGTGTTTACTGAATAAATGCTGATTCCTCTTTTTACAGTAAATTTTTTAAATTGCATATTAGTAGAACTCCTCATGCATCAGAGATGATGAGTAAAAATAGCTAATACTTTTTAAGCACTCACTTTGCCAGGCTGTTAAATTAACTCATTTAACCTTCTCAATAATTCCTTAAAGAACATGCTATCATTATTTCAATTTTACAGAGAAGCTAAGTAGCTTGTATAAGGTCACACAGTGAGTAGATGTTAGAGACAGAATTGGACATATTTCCTTAACTACCATCCCATAATGATCAATATAGGTATTATACAATCCATTTGTCTGATGCATATAAGAATACTGTGCTAAAAACATGAAGTGTGTATATATAGATAGATATAGGTATAGATATATACATAACAATAGCAAAAGATTTTGTGTCTATTCCCAACAAAAAATGATTTTTGGTTAACGTGCAAAAAAAGAAAGAAAACAAACAAAAACCTGCATTAAATCCAGCTCAACACATGGGGAAGGAACTATGACTGAGAAGCAGAAAGTAATCAGTGGATGAGGTGATAACCTTCTCTACATATTAGACCTGGCAGAGTTGGAATGTCCTCAAAGATGTTCTCAATCAATAGGGAAATGTCAAGACCAGAGGGAAAAGCTGATTGTGAATGGATGCATCAGAAGTGCTTACAATTAGGTAACAAAAAGCCAAGTGGGAAACATTGGAGGTTAGGACACATTGATTGCAAAATCAGTGGCAATATGAAATGTGTAGCCTTGAATGCCTCAAAGGCCAAACCAAAAATCTGGGGAAAGTATGGGAGACTAAGTAAAACTAGAGAAGGACAGAGGAAAAATAAATTTTAAAGGTGGGGGGAGGGTTGCCTAACCCGGCACTTAATTTTTATATTCACCCTTTGAGACACATGTTATATTCCCATTTTACATGAGAACATTGAGCCTTACAGAAGCAAAGTGAATTTTCCAGGGTTATTCAACTATTATGTCAATTTCAAGCACAAATACTAAAAATCTGAATTGCGCTATTTTGACTTACGAATCTTTTCATTCCTAGGGATTGCCTCTGAAGCAAGAACTGGAATGGTATGGAGAGCATGTCCAACAGGTTTAACTTGGAGAAACAAATGCTGTGGAATCTTAAGCTTTTTCTTTCCTGTTATCCAAATGGGATTCCTCATGCTTCAGAATCACCACTGTATTTTGAAAGCACCAGTTGTGGGACAATCAGCCTGTTATAGCTTTGTATTAGTTACTTGGAGATCCTTGTCATGTTCCTTGTTTTCTTTTTTCCATTTTTATATTTTTCATGGCACCAAATACAAGGTGAGCTAGTGACTGATAGAATATGCACACAGGGACACGTGAACACACACACACACACACACATTCATTTCCTTATTAATTTAGCAAAGAATGCTGAAGGGAGCCTGCAGAGTAGCAGGAGTTAGAGCTTGTCTCACCACAGCTTTTCTACTGAGGGTTTACAGTCACAGGTTATATTATTCATGCAAAGTAGCATCTTTCTCCAACCAATAAGCTTAATTTTATGCTATACCACATCATTTTATACTTGGAGTTTATATCACTATTCTGGAAGAACTTAATCCCTTTAAGGGGATATTTACAGATATTGGGAATACTACGATTCTCTACCTATCCCTAACAATTCCAAAATTTTAGGATCTGTTCCTTGCAATATCCCATTCCTAGTACCAAATTATTTTTCAGCTAGAGTTTTTTGGGTTGAAAGCAATAGAAAGTTCAACTCAAAAAGACTTAAGCAATAAGGAAAATTTATCATCTCATGGAACCATTAATGTAAATCCTAGGTAAGGTGACTCCAGGAGTGGTTAATTCAGTTACTGAACATTATTAAGGACCCAGGTTCTTTCCATCCTCAACGTGTCAGCTTTATTCTTAAAGAAGCTCCTCTAATGATTGAAAAATGCTACTGAATTTTCCAGCTTCCCAAATAAGCATGATTACATCCCTCTTGTGTGTTCTTTTTAAAAGGAAGAAAATCTTTCCCAGAAACCCCTCATTAGACACTCTGTTTTACCTAAGTGGCTTGGATTGGTTCACATGCAATTTGAAAAATGTAAGCTCAGTGAGCGATGTTGTTTGTCTTATTTACCTCTGTATCTTTAGAACTCAGAACAATATTTGATACATGGTTTATTTAAACAACCTATAGAAACCTATTTCATTTTGGAATATAATAATAACAATAACAATAATAAACTAGTAGCACAGCAGACTATTGAGACTACAGACTCTAGAGCCAAATGACCTGGGATATTTTTTTCTCTCTTTTTGGATCTCAGATGAACAAAAATGGATTCATCATATTCCTACATTCATGACACACTCTTATTGCTCCAATGTGTACCTTGTTTATTCACTTATTTTCTAATACTATCATAGAAACTGATGAACTCACTTCTCAAAACAAAAGTTAGGATCTTGACAATAGCCTACATCTAACTTTGACCACCATTCACATTCCCTACCTGCCCCACCCAAGACAACTGTCATAATTCATTGCGTCTCAATATTCCTTTGATTTTTTTAAAGTTTATTACAACTGTATGTATTTCTAAAAATATTTTATTTAATTGTTTTCAAATTTACAAAAAGGTAATCAACTTATAAGTAATATTTTGGGATTCACTTTTTTACTTAATCTTATATTTGCTAATATTCACCAATTTTTTTTTTTTTTTTTTTTTTTTTTGTAGTACGCTGGTCTCTCACTGTTGTGGCCTCTCCTGCTGCGGAGCACAGGCTCCGGACGCGCAGCCTCAGCGGCCATGTCTCACGGGGCCAGCCGCTCCGCGGCATGTGGGATCCTCCCGGACTGGGGCACGAACCCGCGTCCCCTGCATCGGCAAGTGGACTCTCAAACACTGCGCCACCAGGGAAGCCCTCACCTATCTTTTTATGTCACTCTAGTTCATTCCCTTTGACTGCTCTATAATAGTCCATTCAGGGAACAGACCACCATAGATTCTCCTACTTTCCTGTTGATGATCACTTGAGCCATTTGATTTTTGCTATTATGAAAAAAGCTGCTGTAAACATTCTTGCAGAGCTACTGTTATACACATGCAAGAGTTTCCCTTAGGTGTTTACATGTCAACATGGATTTGCTGGATCATAAGGCACATGAATATTTAAATCAAGTAGATAAAGCCAAACTGTTTTCCAACATGGTTGACCAAATTTACATATATAATAGCAGCATCTAAGAGAGCCTGTGGCTCCACATCCTCTCCAATATGTGCGATTGTCGTTTCCTTGATTCCATTTTTTTCTACTGAGTTATTTGTGTTTTCCTTATTGATTTGTAGAAGATTGCATGCACGCACGCACGCACACACACACACACACACACATATTCTTGACACAACCCCTTTTTTGTCTGTCCCCTGTATCTGGGACAAGTAATTTAATCTATCTGTGCCTTTGTTTTTCACTCTATAAAATAAGAGGAAATAATATTAACTGTGATGGTTAATTTTATGAGTCAACTTGACTGGGCTTAGGGATACCCAGAAAGCTAGTAAACACTATATCTGGGTGTGTCTGTGAGGGTGTATCTGGAGGAGATTAGCATTTGAATCAGTGGACTAAGTAAAGAAAATCATCCTCACCAATGTGGATTGGCATCATTCAATCCATCAAGGGCCTCAGTGGAACAAAAAGGTGGAGGAAGCATGAATTTGCTCTCTGCTTGAGATGGGACATTCATCTTCTCCTGCCCTTGGACATTAGCACTCCTGGTTTTCAGGGCTTCAAATTCAGACCAGGACTTATACCATTGGCTCCCCTGGTTCCCAGGCGTTCAGGTTTGGACTAGAATTGCACCTCTGGATTTTCTGGGCCTTGGCTTGTAGATAACAGATCATGGGACTTCTCAGCCTCCATAACCACATGAGTCAATTCCTTATAATAAATCTCTTTCTATACATCCCTATCTATCTATCTATCGATCTATCTATCTGTCTATCCTATTGGTTCTGTTTCTCTCGAGAACCCTGACTAATACACTACGTAGTAAGATTGTTTTGAGGAATATTACTGATATTAGTTAATATATATATAGATAATAGTTGATAGTTGTGGCGAGCGGGGGCTACTCTTTGTTGTGGTGCGCAGGCTTCTCATTGTGGTGGCTTCTCTTGTTGTGGAGCACGGGCTCTAGGTGCACAGGCTTCAGTAGTAGTTGTGGCACATGGGCTCAGTAGTTGTGGCACACAGGCTCAGTAGTTGTGGCATATGGGCTCAGTAGTTGTGGTGCATGAGCTGCTGCTCCACGGCATGTGGGATCTTCCCTGACCAGGAATCAAACCCATGTCCCCTGCACTGGCAAGTGGATTCTTAACCACTGTGCCACCAGGGCAGTCCATGTTAGCTTTTATTATTACATGGAACTTGCTACATGCCAGGCACTATAATACCCCATCTAATTTAATCGCACGAAATCCTATGAGGTATCAATGTTATTATTCTCACTTTACAAATAAGCAAGTTGAAGCTTAGAAAGATTAAATCATTTGACCAAGATTATACAGCTAAGATATGATAGGGCTAGATTGTATACCAAAACTGTCTGAAACAGAGTCTCCATTCTTAACCCCTCTACCATACTGCCTCTTTTTATATCATGAAATTGAAAAACTCTTGTGAAATTCTGCAACAAGGCAAGACAATGGAAAATAACACTTTGACTGCTATGCTCATTACATATATGGAAAATATAGTTTCTACCTTACAAAATAATTACTAGAACTCAGATTGATCAATATAATATATATATGTATGCATAATAACTAGCACAAAATAGGTGGTTAATAAATGCTAGTTGTGATTATTATTATCTCATAATATCTCACAAATTCAGTGTCACAGATCTTCTCCTCATTTTATAAATAGGAAAAGTAAAGCTCTAAATTAAAAGGGTAAGTTGCCCAAGGTTACACGTTGCAGAGTAGTTACAGACCATTAGCCTGTCTAATTGTAAAGCCTGTGTACCTCTGAAAAAATGCTGTATTTTACTATCAAAAAGGCTGAATTTCTCCAGTTCAAAGGATAAGGATTACATAGCACAGATGCAGAAATGTAAATATGGACAACTGTTATTATTAAGAAATGACCTAACAGGAAAAGATGCTCAACATCACTAATTATTAAGAAATGTAAATCAAAACTACAATGAGGTATCATCTCATACCAGTTAGAATAACCATCATTAAAAAGTCTACAAACAATAAATTGTAGAGAGGGTGTGGAAAAAAGGGAACCCTCCTACACTGTTGGTGGGAATGTAAACTCGTGCAGTTACTATGGAGAACAGTATGGGGGTTCCTTAAAAAAGTAAAAATAGAGCTAACATATGATCCAGCAATCCCACTCCTGGGCATATATCCAGAAAAGATGAAAACTCTAATTCGAAAAGTTACATGCACCTCAATTTTCATAGCAGCTCTATTTACAATAGCCAAGACATGGAAGAAACCTAAATGCTTGTCGCCAGATGAATGTATAAAGAAGATGTGGTACAATATACAATGGAATACTACTCAGCAATAAAAAAGAATGAAACAATGCCATTTACAGTAACTTGGATGGACCTAGAGATTATCATACTAAGTGAAGTAAGTCAGACAGAGAAAAGTGAATATCATATGATATCCCTTATATGTGGAATCTAAAAAATGATACAAATGAACTTATTTACAAAACAGAAATAGACTCACAGACATAGAAACTAAACTTATGGTTATCAAAGGGGCAAGGGCCGGGGGATAAATTAGGAGTTTGGGACTAATAGATACACACTACTATATATAAAATAGATAAACAACAAGGATCTACTGTATAGCACAAGGAACTATACTCAGTATCTTGCAATAACCTACAATGGAAAAGAATCCGAAAAAGAATATATATGTGAAAAAGTACATATATGCATAACTGAATCACTTTGCTGTACAACAGAAAGTAAACACAACATTGCAAATCAACTATATTTCAATAAATTTTTTTAAAAAGAAGACTATAGGGCTTCCCTGGTGGCGCAGTTGTTGAGAGTCCGCCTGCCAATGCAGGGGACACGGGTTCGTGCCCTGGTCCAGGAAGATCCCACATGCCGTGGAGCAGCTGGGTCCATGAGCCATGGCTGCTGATCCTGTGCATCCAGAGCCTGTGCTCCGCAACAGGAGAGGCCACAACAGTGAGAGGCCCGCGTACCGCAAAACAAAAAAAAAAAGAAGACAGATAGATAGATAACTGAATCACTTTGCTGTACACCTGAAACTAACACAACATTGTCAATCAACTATACATCAATTTTAAAAAAATGAAATGGCCTAACAATAATAGAAAAGAATTAGTTCAAATTTCAGGCAAATCAATCTACTGATACTTAGAACACTTAACTATAAATTTTTACTCTTATTTCAGAATCAGATCACTGTTTCATGATGCAAAAGAGAAAGACATTAATATATATTCAGGGCACTTCAATAAGTATATACACACTATAGTGATTATGATAAATATCAAGAGTGGGAAAGATGGTGTTAAAATATCAAATCCCATTACATAACATTAATGTTTTAAATGATCTACTTCATCTTCTTTACCTCTACCTACTCAAAGAACATAATAATCATCTCCAAATACTTGAAAGTCTTTTGATGAAAGATGAATTAGATTTGTTCCGTGTAGCTAAGACTAGCGGCAGACTATATAGTGAGAGAATAATTTTCTTAACAACACTAATAAACTAACATTTATTAAGCTTTTATTACCCAACAGGCACTGTACTAAGTACTTTATGTGAACCATCTCATTTAATCCTGACAAGGCAAGTGCCGGGCTCATTCTGCAGCTGAGGAAACAGAGGCTTAGAGAAGTTAAATAATTGGTTAAATAGTTTATGACTGATGAGCAGTGGATACTAACCTAGGATTGCTGGAGTCCAAAATGCATATTCTCTACCACAATAATATATGCTTAATAGGAAGAAAAGGTTTGAAACAGAACTTTCCAAATACAGTAGGATCTCTATCACTGGAGATATAAAAGAAAGGGCTGAGAAAACTCTCAACCGGTATCTTACTGAAAAGATTCATGTGTTTATTCATTCAATCGATGTTTATTAAGTGCCTACTACGTAGAAGCCATATTATTTTACAAGTTAAGGATTAAATGAAAAGCAAGATTGTTTCAGGAAAGCAGATTTAAGTCTGAGGTAGAAAACTGAAGTGAATAATTTTTTAGTTTCTCCAGCCACGCAATTCTGTAACTCTTTATTTCCCTTGTTCCAAATAATATCAGCAGTTCCTAAAGCAATTAAAACAGAAGGAATTTGTTCCTTCAGCCACCTGATTTTCCTCTCTCTCAATATCTTTATTTCTTTTCCTATTCAACATGCTGACTTGAATTAGCTTCGATGCCACTCAGAATTGAGGCATGAAATACAGGCTTTCCTACCGAGCTCTTTACAACTGATGCTGAAATCACAAACTGTGATATAGTGTTAACTGCCCGTCTCCCAAGTATATCGTATGCTCTCACTACCATTTCATCAGCAAAAATGATTGTCTATTTTTCTGCTTGAAATCATCATTTCATTCCCTGTCTTCAGCTGGATAACTTACCTTTTTTTTTGCTGTATATGGGCCTCTCAGTGTTGTGGCCTCTCCTGTTGCGGAGCACAGGCTCCGGACGCGCAGGCTCAGCAGCCATGGCTCACGGGCCCAGCCGCTCCGCAGCATGTGGGATCTTCCCAGACCGGGGCACGAACCCGTGTCCCCTGCATCAGCAGGCGGACTCCCATCCACTGCCCCACCAGGGAAGCCCTAACTTACCTATTTTAATAACAAAAGATATAAGTATCACTTTTGTTGGTTCTATCTACCAAATATGAGGAGACATTTCATCCACTAATTATTGAAAGGAGTAAGACAAGTACCAACTCAAAATACAGTACTTCTCTTTTTCTCTTTTTTTAATTGTGGTAAGAGCACTTAACATGAGATCTACCTGTGTAACAAAATTTTAAGTGCACAATACAGTACTGTTAACTATTTTATAAGTAGATCTTTAGAACTTATTCACCCTGCATAACTGAAAGTTTATACCATTTGAACAATAGCTCCCATTTCTCCCACCCTCCCTTGCCCCTAGCAACCATCATTCTACTTTCTGCTTCTATGAGTCTGACAATTTTAGATAACTCATGTAAGTTAGAAACATGCAGTATTTGTCCTTCTGTGACTGGCTTATTTCATTTAGTGTAATGCACTACAACTTCATCCATGTCATTGCATATTGCAAGATTTCCTTCTTTTTTACATGTTATGTAATTAGAAAAAAAGTTTATCTAGATAGCCTGATTTTGTGATGAAGTTTTTATCAACTTTTTCAAAATTGTAATTTGTTGTCTTTTTCTCACTTCTAAGTAAATATTGGTTTCCATGTCTTAAAAAAAAAAGACAAGCATCAACCTTCAGTACTCGATTCTTTCATAAAAATCTATTGAATTATTCAATTATATACTGTGGGAAGATTTTTATAACTAAAATGGTTTTGAAAAAAATTCATGGTCATTTTCACATTATCAGCTTCTGGCAAGGTTACATCCACAGAGGAGGTTGATTCCACAGTCATCACATTCCATTTATTTTGTGCATTTGATTGGAAAATGGCAACTGATTATTATGAGGTTGGACAGTAAGCATTACAATCTCATTTGTGTTTTTAAGACAGGTAGGTGTAGGTCGCTCAAACAATAGAAAAGCAAGACAATACTTTGTGTAGCAATGAAAAAGGCTTACACTTTCAATGATTCCTCCATTCCCTAAAGTGGCATTGCATCAGATTGGTCCATAGAGCTTTGAAAATGACCTACACTGGAGGGTTACCTTTGGACTTTCTAATTCAGGAGACAGAGAGTGAGCCCAGAAATCAGAATTGTATTTGAAGCATTCAGATCATTCTGATGTGCACCCCCAGTTGAGAACCACTGATTTGCCTGTTAAAGTCCAAAGTTTTTAGCATGGTTACTAGAGTCATGATGACTGGCTCCTGATCAGCCCCATCTCCAAACTACCTCAACACTTAAGCCTAAGAAATACTGAGCTACTTAGGGTTTCTTGGAAACAGCGTGCATTTGCCCATAATGTTCTTTTTCCTAAAATAAATGTTTCCCCTTGTACACTTGGAGTATTCTATTCCTATTTCAAGACCCAGCCCAAGAATCATCAACTTTCTTACACTTTCCTAGTGACCCTGAAGGAAAATTACTCACACCCTGTTCTAAGTCCCAGCCTAACTTATTGTCACTTAAGTGACAATACTTAATAGTATTGTCGCTATTTGTCTCGATTTATGTCTTGCCTACTAAGCTGTGAGCTCCTAGAAGGCCTATAACCTTTTGTCTTTTTAACCATAGTGTTTAAAACAGTGGTCTGTCAATGGCAGGTGTTAAATCAATATTGATTGAATTTAAAAAAATCAGTGAATGAATGGTATCACCAATTATCCAATATTTCAGGGCAAAAACTTAAATCTTAAACTCTTCTCTGTTTTCAGTAGCCATAGTCACAGATTTCACTGGTATAATATTTATTCTAACCATGGTTTACTCCTCTTCTTCTCCACTGCAAATGTATAAACCTTCTTCTATGGACTAGTGCCACTTTAATGCTCTTCTATGGTACCCCACAGTCTTCAGCAAAAAGTCTTAACACCCTGTCATGCCATACAAGGCCATTTCTACTCTGTGTATACCTGCCTCTAAGCCTCAATTTCTACCATTTCCACAAACAGAGCCTATAGTCCACTTACATGGAACTATATATATACTCAGGCCTCCAAAATGGGTCACTAATCTCTCTCTTACCTCTGTGCTTTTTTTTTTTTTTTGAGGTACGTGGGCCTCTCTTACTGTTGTGGCCTCTCCTGTTGCGGAGCACAGGCTCCAGATGCACAGGCTCAGCGGCCATGGCTCACAGGCCCAGCCGCTCTGCGGCATGCGGGATCCTCCCAGACCAGAGCACGAATCCGTGTCCCCTGCATCTTCAGGCAGACTCTCAACCACTGCGCCACCAGGGAAGCCCCACCTCTATGCTTTTATATACACTTCTTCCCTTCTTCGAAACGGTTCCTTCTTCTTTGATTCTACTCACCATAAAAAAAAAATTCAGCTCAACTGTTCACCTTCCCTGAAAGGCTCAGCTAATCATCTCCCTCCTAGATTGGGCTAGATGCACAGTCCTACTCAGGCTTCCCATAATTCCCAGTGCAGGCTTTTAGGCTCAAGTCATTACAATCACTGACTTCTCTGTCTTTCCCAGCAGGCTAAGAAATTTTCTAAGAAAGAGACTCAGGCACCTAGTGCCAGCTTATTTCATGTCTAGAATGTAACTTAAAACTTAACTCACATCAATTTGTTTTAAATGTATTTAGTTTCAAGCATGTAAATATAGTTTTTCTTAAACTAATACCATGTGGAAAACATTGTCATGAGATGCTTACATTGTAATCAGAGAAGTTTGAGAATTAAACACTAAGAACCATTTTATCAAGAAGATGTCTTCTGAGGGACTTGCACAGAATGAAAGGCCTTTCATAATCTAAGCACAGAGCTCCAAACACAGGAACCACCACAGGAGAGACACAAGCGATCCAAAGATGCCTGAGACATGACTCTTGCCCTCAAGGATTTAGCAAGCTGAACTTAATAATTCACTAAGAAACAAAATCATCAGTGTTGATCAATATTCTTCAGACATAAATGTGTGACAAGAAGCCATCTTTGCGCTGAGCCATAGAAATTTAAACAAACATGTTTTCTCCTTGTTTCTCCTTTTTGTGATTGTGAATCCTGCTTGACTAAAAAGATGCTCTGTCAGATTCTTTACCTCACTCATTAATTCATTCATTTAATAAATAGTTCCTGACCATGTCCCACATCAGACACTTTGCCAAGCACAGATGGTACCAAAAAAACGAGATAAATACTTTTCCTTAGAGGCATTTTTTAATGAAAACAGATAAATACATATACATAGTCAACCTAAAAACAAAGCAAACTTAACTATGCATGGGGATCATGAAAGGCTTCTCAGGGAAGGTAACATTTAACTTGAGTCTTCAGGAAGGAGTTGAAGTTTGCCAGAAATTTTATTAGAGTCAATGATAGAATTGAATACGGAATTTGCTTTTACTGTGCCTTCTAACTAATAAAAGCCTCTAGCCATGCACACACGATTAACAATCTATAAAGGTGACAACTTTCCTAGAGACAGGTGTTCTGCCATTTTCCTGACTGGAATCCCTTAGATTATTTTCCCAGGCACTTGAATTTAAAAATAAAAAAAAAGATTTTCCCAATATATGTCCTCAGGAGTGCTAGGGGCCAAATTACTCATTTATTTAGGTTTTACACTTGTTGACTAAATGATTTTCAACAAACCTTTGTATAAGTATATGGGTGGAAAACACTTGAGAAACTATAATATTTTTAATGCCGTAAAAACTTTGACTTGAGAATAAACTTATTGTCTCCAGAGTTTGCAAACATGGGCATTTCAGTCCCTTCCAAGCCTTAAAAAGTGAGGATTCATGGAGAAGAAAAAGTCTCACAATATTTTCAAAAAGTAGAAGATATTTCAGTGAACAGTCAATAGATGTATCTCAAATTCCTAGCTGGAACAAGTGAAAAGGAAGACATTCAATATACCAATTTTTAAATTTTTTCTTCTTAAATTTGATTTTTCTAATCATAAATGAATAGAGTCACATTGTGGAAAACTGGAAAAATACAGAACGAAATAATAATGATCCTGATTGCTGTCATTTGCTGCACACTTTCTCTGTGCCCATGATTGTGCTTCACATACATTAAGTCACATCATCCTCACCACTACCCTGTGAGGTAAGTATTATAATCGTCTTTGTTTTACAATAAAGGAAGAGGCTGAAAGAGACCCTAGAGATACCAGGAGAGGTAGCACCAGATGACAACCTTAAGATGTCTGATTCTAAAGCCCTCATGCTTAATCATCTTCCACAAGGCCACCACCACCCCATCTAGTTGCATATTTTCCTTTATCTTAATTAATTTATTAACCCATTTAAATAATATTTTATTACATATTTATAGCAGTCATAAACTGCTGATGAAAGAGCTTTTGCACCATAGCCTTTTCGAAGAGACTTCTTCTAAGCATATTCATACACCATTTTGCCCTGGACAGAACTATAAAACTCTATCATAAGATTCTTACAAACTGTAACTATAGCCCTAAACCATACTGATTTGGGTTTGCCATACACCACCCAGGACTTCAGATAAAACTCTAACCACTATTCATCTAAACACTGAGTCATTCCACTGAACCCTTCTAGTACCTCAAATATAACCACAACTATAACGTTCAGTCATGTAAAAATTGGACTTGACTGTAAAACATAACAGCAAAAATACTTCTATAAAAATAATTACAGTGCTGTCAAGAGAAGCCAGAAACACAAGAAGCACAGGAACAAATATTGAGGCTATATTTTTGTAGTAGGCTACTTGTTCTTCTTGGATATTCTCCAACACCTTTACAGAAGTTCTTTAACTCCATTTAGAGGAACTGTCTTTCCAAAGGAAGAGGTAACTGGCATACTCCTATTATGTTAAACATCTATTCCCACAGCAAAATTTGTGCTTCATTAGGGTACTGTCCTATGAAGTCCTATGTCCACTGTCTATGTGGCCATCAAGTCCTCACTTGTTTACTATAAACAAATTTTACTTTTATATATTGGGTAATTGGTCAAGACTTTCAATATGAAGCTACTATATGCTACTCTGAAGAATTACTCAGAATAATCACGGATTCACTTTTTATATGCACCATCTGAGCAACAATTTCTACAATAAAGCTTATGAAATTAGAAAAGGTGATCTGAAGTTTATCATTAAACTTAGCCAAAGTTATAAATGATATTCTCCTAGTGCTCAAGCCTGAGAAGGCAGGTCTAAAACTCTTTAGCCCAAGTGGAAATAATTAAAAGGCTTTCACTTTCCATTAGCTAGCCATGGTGGTATTTGTGTCATTTCCAATACTTCATGTTGAATTTAGATAAACACAATTGGTCAGGTAGAACAGTTCATCTCTAAACTGAAGGTTATGACCCCATACTTCTCCAAGGTAGACAAAAGGGAGTCTGGGACATGTTTTATTTCATGGACTCTGGTATTTGGGGATCCATGGCTTCAAAATATTCAGGCTTTTATTCTTTATATGTTCTACAGTTGTCAAGTGTGGCTTCTCTTGAGTTTTAAATACCTCTGCATAGCTGCTGTCATGTAAGATGACACAACCACTGATCATTTGACAAAGGAGCAAGAAAGTCAGACCCTGGCTTGACTCTGAACTGCTGTGACTGAGATAAAGATGTCACCTAGAGATCAGGACAGTGTTGTAGACCTGGAATAAGAATGATTTTATGGTTGACCCTCTAGCGTAGTCAGAGGATGGCCAAATGATAGAGGTCTGAGAACCTATACAACAAACCCCATCAGTCATGCAAGACTGAGAACAAGAAAAACTGCTCCCATCAGTTATTCAACTATACTTTACTCAGAACCTCATGTCACTTAGATTGACTCTACCTTAAAATTCAACAAATCCAAAGACTTCAGAAGTGTCCCCCACTTCTGATGTTCTGGCCTAAGAATTTCCAATCCCAGCATATAAGCGATGAAAAGCATGTATTCATTTCTCCTAACAAGATGCTATTTAAGAATTGTATTTAAGAGTGCAAGATGTATTTAAGAATTGTTCTCCCTTGCTGCAGTAAGTCAATAAAACTCAGTCTGTATATATTGTAACAGATATTTTTAACTGAGAATGGAGCTTTCTACACTGCAAATAGGCAAAAGAGGATGGAATCTAGTGGACAAGTGTAGGATCTGTTGATCTAAATGTAGAATCATTTCTTCACAGGTAAAAGGAAGGAAAGCAGAATATATTTATATATGGTATAGATACACTGCCAGGTCATTTCCATGATCTAGCCTCAAGAAGACTGGCAGATGCCCCAGGTTAGACAGGCCTTCTCATTCCTGCAATGACATAACACTGATTAAGCTGGGCTCAGACTCACATAGTACGAAATCAATCCAAAATGATAGACATGTATGGCCATGTGGATCATAGATGGGGGAAAGAGCAGTCTATATTTAACCTTGACGCTTTAAGCAAGCTATCTGGTTTTCAAAACAACAGGAGAAAAGTAAATTACAGACATACATTTCCCTGTTTAGATGCAAAATCACTGACTTAACAATGTGATTCTAGAATTTGTCTGATAGGATATGTAAGTGAGAATAACCCCAAAACTTTTTGATATGGATTTGTAATGAGCAATCAACACATAGGCCATTTTTTAAAGATAGCCTAAAAATAATACATATCATTTACATTACAAAGGAGACATCATAAATAAATGAAGAAATCAAAGACTATTCAATACATAGTACCAAGACAATCACTTTAAAGACTAATAAATTTAGATCTTGATCTACTACCATACACCAACATAAATTCTTGGTGGATTAAAAAGCCAAATGAGGGCCTCCCTGGTGGCGCAGTGGTTGAGAGTCCGCCCGCCGATGCAGGGGACACGGGTTTGTGTCCCGGTCCGGGAAGATCCCACATGCCGCGGAGCGGCTGGGCCCGTGAGCCATGGCCACTGAGCCTGTGCATCCAGAGCCTGTGCTCCGCAACAGGAGAGGCCACAACAGTGAGAGGCCCGCGTACAACAACAACAACAACAAAAAAAGCCAAATGAAAAATGAGAAATCATTTACAATTTTAAAACATATAGTTTAAAATACATCTGATCTTATGTTGAAAAGAACATCGAAGCATAAAACAAAAGAAAAAAATCACAGTGTTAACAATACATTAACCACATAGAAACTTTCAGACTTTGAACATCACAGGTTGTAACAAACTAAAATAAGTGGTAAATAATACACTCAGGAAAAATATTTGAAATATATACTATAAACAAATATTCATAATCTTGTTATATAAAAGTTCATACAAATTAATATAAAGAAAATTAAAACTCTAATAGAGTTATGAACATAGTGTATAGAAAAATAATGCACACAAAATTAAAATTTTAAAGGGAATAAAACCAATAACCAAATGAGAATATGTCATCATTACTAGTCATTATGAAAATGCAAGTTAATTTTAAAATTGGCACTCTCTAAAAAGCATTTTAATTGATAATGCTCCAGATGGTGGTGAAGCAAACTTTTAGATCTATCACTGGCAGGCCTATTACCAAAAGATTTATGGAAATAGTCTACCAGTGCTAAGAATCACAAGTCTTCCATACATTACAATTCAACAATTCCCTTTATAGCACTCTACCCTCAAGGAATTTAAAGCCCATTTATAAACAGTATTCAGCACAGCATTGTTTAAAAGAGCAAAAATTTAGAAACAACTTTAATATCCAGTCATAGGAGAATAGCTACACTAGTTATAGAAGGTTGAACACATATCATTTGTGGATAACCAACATTTTTTAACACCTTCCTAAATTTTGGCAATTTTTTACATTAGAAATCCTGCCTCCTGATGTAGAAAGAAAACTAACATCCCTAGACTCCCTGTAATAGAATGCAGGCATGTGATTGCGCACTCTTGTAAGACGACGTAAGAAATGAGCAACAAGAAGAGGCTGCAGTACATGGGAAATCAATCCCTTAGCAAACTCAGTTACAGAGCGACTCAAAATTCTCCAGTGGTGGCAGTGATGGGGAACACAGGAGGAAGAGAAGCAGCTTTGAAATAAACAGAATTTAATTCAGTTAGGCTTCCCCAAACATCAGATTTCCAGATAATCTGATTACAGACCGGCTGGAAAGAGGCTCTGAATTGCTTTGGAATAATTAGAAACATTTAGCCTTAATTCCAAAATTGGTCCATTCCCTTCTTTTTAATCTCCTAGAATTTTCATAATAACCCTTATCCATTCAAATATATTGCTCCCTATATAAGTAAATGGAATATTTCATGAAACACTTCATCAGAAGACACTTAACCAACTGAAGAACTTTGACTTGGATCAGTAACGGGAGGGAAGAAAAAAATCAAGTGGTTGAGCACCAACTATGCTGGAAATAATAAGCATTAGGAGCAGTACCTACCTTTGCTCATTAAATCCTCACAATCACTTACAGAAGTGGATGTTAATATCTCCATTTTACAAATAAGGAAGCCTAGGAAGGCTAAATAATCTGCTAACAGTCACTCCTCTAGTAGAAAGATGATTTTCTTATTTAATCTTTACAACAAGAATTATACCCATTTTCCAGATGAAGTAAGAAAGGCAAAATCACAAAGCTAGGATATGATACAGTCAGGATTTCAATCCTGGTTTGGTTGATTCTAAATGAGGGCTTTTAACACTTACTCTATTTTGTCATCACTTAGTACAGTGACACATACATAGTGAGCTGTCGATTTCTGATAATTTTTATTAAGACTTGAACTAGTATCTGTCTGTTCTAAAGTCTACCTGCTTAGGTCTCTATCATACTGCCTTCCAAATTTCATTGAGTTTGATAGATACACACATGTACCCAGAAATGAAAATATTCGGTAGATTTGATATCCCTTGGTCATTGATATAGCTTCAGTTCTAGATTTAAGTCATATTTATTCAGGCTTACATTGAAATTACACAGGAATGGCAAAATGATGCATTGTAAGAGACTTATTCTAAACTACTCTTCACCCTCGTGCTAAGTGAAATGCAAATGATCTCCAGCTGGTAATTTATTATTGTTACTTTATCTTACCAATACTTTATGAATACTTTATGTATTGAATAATCCTAAATTAATAATTTGCTGTCAATAAAAGGATGATTGATACTCAGCAAAGCTATACAATCCATTTTTTTATCTCCTGCCTCAAACACAATGTCACCATGTGACAGGTTGATTTGCATTGATGTTAAATGTCAGTTTTGTGAGGTTCCATGGTGATGTGTGCAGGACCAGCACCTCATTGAGCAGTCTGCACTTCAGGGTAGAGCAAGAGAACCAGGTACACCTGTCAATGTCAAAAAAGTCTCCATTAGCACTGCTTGAGAGGCAGTAAAGTATGATGGTTAAGACCACAGACTATGGAGCCAGACTGCTTGAGTTCAAATCTCAATTTGTAGCTGTGTGACCTTGGGCAAGCTACATTACCTCTCAACTCTAAGATGGGGATCATCGTACCTTCAGCAAAGGTTTATGAGTTTAAAGAGCTAAAATTTCTAAGTCTCTTAGAAGAGGGCCTGGCAGGTAGAAAACACTATATAAGTATTACCTAATACAGCTACCACTTGCCATCAGAGACAAAGACTTTGGGAAGGTGGAGTTTATACTGCTGCACACACACGTGTGTGTGTTTAGAAAGTTTATTTCAATCAGCGAGGACCCTGATGTGCAGAAGCTCGATGGGGGGAATCCTTTCACAATGTATGTGTATATCAGATCATTGAATTGTACACTTTAAATATATTATGGTTTTATTTGTCGATTTTACCTCAATAAAGCTGGGGGGAAAAGAAACAAACCTGGGAACAGGACAGGTATACAGAGAGAAGCAGAAACTGGAAAGCAGGGAGCTCCTCAACTGTGTTTCCCCTATTGGGTTCTGTGAGTTTTCTGTGAATCTGTCTGATTAAGCTCTCTTTTTTTATCTGCTTTCACTAACTTTTGGTTCCATGCATCCTGAAAATCCCTAACACAGTCACCTTATTAAAGGTAGACAGAAAGAAAAGAGAGAACAGAGCTGTGAAGGAAGGCTTTGCCCCAAGCCAGTGAAGACAGGTTTCTCCATGTCTTCAGCTGGCCCAAAGTTGTCCCTTCCACCCCCTGGTGCCTTACCTCATATTTCCCCAGCACTGTTATCCAAAGGTTAACGCAAGTTATTTACCAGGCCCTGAAAATATAGCCCCTGCTGATGTGTAGAAATCTTTAAGAGAACACAAATTAGAAGCTTGAACACATGTGTACTGAAGTTTTTATTAATAACTGAAGGTTAGAAGATGGTGAGATACCACATTAGCACTTAATTCAGTTTACTGGAGTGTGGAGGGTTGATTAGAAAATATAGTACATGTGATCTTTACCTCTCCAAGAAGGAGACTGAAAGCCACATCAAGCCAACCTCTCAGGCCCCAAAGAAGTAATGAATTTCAAGAGTCCATAGATTTTTCTGTGTCTGTTCAAAGATAAGTCTTTAGGGGATTTTTTATTTCTTGGATTTCTTCCCTCGGCATCAAAATTTTCTAACTACTATATTGAAGGATTTTTTTCAGTCATATTTAATTAAATTCAGTTTCTCCCTGCCACAGCATTTTCTATGGGCATCCTTCTTTAAAAAAAAAAAAAAAGGAAGGAGGATTTCAGATGACTTACCACATCCTCCCTTATTATATAATGCAATTCTTCCAAATGTAAACTCCAAAAGAGAATTTATCTATTTGTACCACCTAGAAAAGTACATAGCACATCATAGGCTCTTAATAAACTTTGTTATTGAATCCATGTAACTATAACAATGATAAAAAGAAAAAAGGCAAACGGAGATCTGTGATCACTAAAGCAAAAAGTACAGAGAAAGTTTGCAGGCTTTGGATCCAGATAGACAACCTAGCTGTATTTCCTTAGCTCTAGTGAAGAGTGGTAATAAAGTACAATAAAGTACATGGCCACACAGTTTATGAACCACAGCCATAAAATAATAATTTTCAATTATTTTTATACAAAATTCTCTAAAATTATACATTGAATCTTTCCCATTGTTTAGGGGATTTTGTTATGCTTCTTGGCATTTTAATTTAATATAAAATTTAAATTTCATTTTCTAAAAAAAAATGGTGCTCTGAAATATGGATGAAAAGGTAGCATCCACTAAGACACACTATCTTAAACCAGAAAGAAAAAAATGTTAGCTGATTCCCTGTGATAAAATCATAAACCCAAAGAGTTACAAAACTGGAACTACATCTGCTCCAGTCTTCTAACTTCTAGTATAGAAGAAAAGATCTAAAGATTTGGTGACATGAAGATTCAAAATTTCTTGAATGTCAATGGCAAATTTTAAAAACATTAAAAGGAAAATAAATTGTGGGAAATATCTGCAGGAAATATTATTCAGGGAAATAACTATATTATATATAAAAGACTTATAAAGTAAGAAACCACCAAGACTAAAATATAATAAATAATCAGGGGACACAACTTAAATAATTCAAAAAAGAAAAAGCAACTAATAAACAAATATGTAAAAATTTAGTAATATAACTCCAATTAAAGCAATATAGTAATTAACTCCTTGCAGCAACAATAAGGAAATATCTTTCATATTATGTTTCTTTAATGACTTTACACATTACTTGCTGGTGATCAATGAACAGTAATTCTTCTATATATTTGGTAGGATTGTGTACTATTTCAAGGCTTTCAGAGACTTTGGAAATCAAGAACTTAAAAACAATTTTATTGACAGTCAGCAATTATATCTCTAGGAATTCAAAATATGGAAAAAATCAAATCTAAGTAGCTAATCACAGAATTATACTGGTGAAAAAAATAGAAATAATTATTCAACCCTGGGAAATGGTGAAGTAAACACTGATATCAATTCAATGAAATAGTCAATCATTTAAAAATTTGGTTTTGCAGAATCTCGAAGCAATATCTGCACTGTCATATTATTGCAGCATTATTCACAATAGCCAAGAATGGGAACAACTTAAGTGTCCATCAAGGAAGAATGCAAAAAGAAGATGTCATTCATATATAAACAATGGAATATTATTTGGCCATGAGAAAAAAAGGAAATCCTGCTATTTGCGACAAACTGGATGAATCTTGAGGGCCTTATGCTAAGTGAAATTAGTCAGACAAAGAAAGACAAATACTGTATGATATCATTTACACATGGAATCTAAAAAAGTCAAACTCAGAGAAATAGAGAGTAGAGTGGTAGTTACCAGGGGCCAAGTGTGGCCAAAATGGAGAGATACTGGTCAAAGGATACAAACTTCCAGTTATAAGATGAAAAAGTTCACAAACTTCCAGTCATAAGATGAAAAAGTTCTGGATATCTAATGTATAGCATGGTAACTATAGCTAATAATACTATATTATATGTTTGCAAGTTACTAAGAGAGTAGATCTTAAATGTTCTCACCACAGAAATGGATGGAGGTGTTAGCTAATGCTATGGTGGTGATCATTTGGTAATACATAAATGTATCAATCCACACATTGTGTACCTTATACTTACATAATGTTGTATGTCCATTATATCTCAATAAAGCTGGAAAAAATTGATTTTGAGCACTGTTCAATGTGCAGAACAAAGCAATATACAAAATATCATATGGATTTTTATTACAATAATATAAAATAAATGTCATGAAAATTTTCTGGAATGAAATCACCAAGTATTAATCGTAATGACTGTGACAAATAACAACATTAAAATCAAGCTAAGCACATAGGGATTTCTTCCATTCAAATTAATACAAATCCACATCCAAAGAGCCATGAAAATATTAGCCACCACAAACAAAATAAAGCAAATAAATCTATTTTTAAATGTGTAACTATTTGAAAACATAATGAAAAGCTGGTTTAATACTTCCACAGGCCTCAGACACTTTCTATGATAAAATCAGAAAGAATGGGAGAGACCTATGAAGAAGGTCCATAAGTCAAGAAAAAAAGTGGAAAATAGGCTGTCTTTTAAACATTTGCAAAACTTTCATTACAATTAACTTAAGGTCTGGCTCAGTAGGCCCACCCCAGGTTTTAGCAGGCCCCAGTCTCTCATAACAAAGTTAAATTCATCATGCTCTAGTCCATTAATCTTTTAGTATTGGCTCTCAGTAAAGATAAATTTACAGAGGGGGACCCTTCAAGATGGCAGAGAAGTAAGATGTGGAGATCACCTTCCTCCACACAACTACCTCAAAAATACATCTACATGTGGAACAACTCCTACAGAACACCTACTGAACGCTAGCAGAAGACCTCAGACTTCCCAAAAGGCATGAAAATCCCCACGTACCTGGGTAGGGCAACAGAAAAAAGAAAATACAGAGACAAAAGAATAAGGATGGGACCGGCACCTCTGGGAGGGAACTGTGAAGGAGAAAAAGTTTCCACACACTAGGAAGCTCCTTCACTGGTGGAGATGGGGGGGGGTGGCGGGTGGGGGGAGCTTCAGAGCCATGGAGGAGAGCACAGCAACAGGGGTGCAGAGGGCAAAGCGGAGAGATTCCCACACAGAGGATTGGTGCAGACCGGCACTCACCAGCCCGAGAGGCTTGTCTGCTCACCCACCAGGGCACGTGGGGGCTGGGAGCTGAGGCTCGGGCTTCGGTCGGATCCCAGGGAGAGGACTGGGGTTGGCGGCACGAACACAGCCTGAAGGGGGCTAGTGTACCACAGGTAGCCGGGAGGGAGTCCCGGCTGGAAAAACTCTGGACCTGCCTAAGAGGTAAAAGGCCATTGTTTTGGGGTGCATGAGGCAAAGGGATTTCTTCCCCATGTGCCCACAGAAAAGCAGAGCACCACCTAAGCGAGTCCAGAGATGGGCATGAGCCACGGCTAAGAGCTCAGACCCAAGAGACAGGCATGAAACGCTAATGCTGCTGCTGCTGCCACCAAGCATCCTGTGTGCAAGCACAGGTCACTAACCACACACCCCCACTGGGGGAGCCTGGCAGTCTGCCACGGCCAGCATCCCGGGATACAGGGACAATTTCCCCGGAAGAACACACGGCTCACCTCAAGCTATTGCAACGTCACACTGGCCTCTGCCACCACAGGCTCGCCCCACATTCCAAGTATAACTACCATAACCCTCTCTCCCCCTGGCCTGAGAGAGCAAGAGTGCCGTAATCAGCCTCTGCTTTAACCCCTTCCTGTCTGGGTGGGGAACAGATGCCTGAGGGCGACCTACACACAGAGGTGGGGCCAAAACCAAAGCTGAACCCCAGGAGTTGTGCGAACAAAAAAGAAAAAGGGAAATTTCTCCGTGCAACCTCAGGAGCAGTGGATTAAATCCACACAATCAACCTGATGTACCCTGCATCTGTGGAATACCTGAATAGACAATGAATCATCCCCAAAATGAGGCAGTGTATTTGGGGAGCAACTGTAGGCTTGGGGTTTGCTGTTTGCAACTGATTTGTTTCTGATTTTTATCTTTATCTTACTTTAGTTTTTAGTGCTTGTTATCATTAGTGGGTTTGTTTATTGGTTTCCTAGCTCTCTTCTTCTAATTTTAATAATCTTTTTCTTTTTCTTTTCTTTATTTTTTTCTCCCTTTTCTTCTGAGCCATGTGGCTGGTGTCAGGCCTGAGCCTCCGAGCTGGGAGAGCCAAGTTCAGGATATTGGACCATTAAAGACCTCCCAGTCCCACGTAATATCAATTGGTGAGAACTCTCCCATATCTCCATCTCAACACTAAGACACAGCTCTACCCAACAGCCAGCAAGCTCCAGTGCTGGATGCCCCATGCCAAACAACTAGCAAGACAGGAAAACAAACACACCCATTAGCAGAGAGGCTGCCTAAAATCATACTAAGTTCACAGACACCCCAAAACACATGACTGGACATGGTCCTGCCCACCAGAAAGAAAAGATTGAGCCTCATCCACCAGAACACGGGCACCAGTCCCCTCAGACCTACTTCAGACGTAGGGACACATACAGACTGAAAGTGAAGGGATGGAAAAAGATATTCCATGCAAATGGAAATCAAAAGAAAACTGGACTAGCAATTCTCATATCAAACAAAATAGACTTTAAAATAAAGACTACTACAAGAGACAAAGAAGGACACCACTTAATGATAAAGGGATCAATCCAAGCAGAAGATATAACAATTGTAAATATTTAAGCACCCAACATAGGAGCACCTCAATACATAAGGCAAATACTAACAGCCATAAAGGAGGAAATCGACAGTAACACAATAATAGTAAGAGACGTTAACAACCCACTCTCACCAATGGACAGATCATCCAAAATGAAAATAAATAAGGCAACACAAGCTTTAAATGACACATTAAACAAGATGGACTTAATTGATATTTATAGGACATTCCATCCAAAAACAACAGAATACACTTTTTTCTCAAGTGCTCATGGAACATTCTCCAGGATAGATCACATCTTGGGTCACAAATCAAGCCTTGGTAAATTTAACAAAATTGAAATCACATCAAGTATTTTTCTGACCACAATGCTATGAGACTAGATATCAATTACAGGAAAAAATCCGTAAAAAATACAAACACATGGAGGCTAAACAACACACTACTTAATAACCAAGAGATCACTGAAGAAATCAAAGAGGAAATAAAAAAATACCTAGAAAGAAATGACAATGAAAACATGATGACCCAAAACCTATGGGATTCAGCAAAAGAATTTCTAAGAGGGAAGTTTACAGCAATACAACCCTACCTCAAGAAACAAGAAAAATCTCAAATAAACAACCTAACCTTACACCTAAAGCAATTAGAGAAAGAAAAACAAAAAACCCCCAAAGTTAGCAAAAGGAAAGACATCATAAAAATCAGATCAGAAATAAATGAAAAAGAAATGAAGAAAACAATAGCAAAGATCAATAAAACTAAAAGCTGGTTCTTTGAGAAGATAAAATTGATAAACCATTAGCCAAACTCATTAAGAAAAAAAGGGGAAAGACTCAAATCAACAAAATTTGAAAAGAAAAAGAAGTAACAACTAACACTGCAGAAATACAAAGGATTATGAGAGATTACTACAAGCAACAATATGCCAATAAAATGGACAACCTGGAAGAAATGGACAAATTCTTAGAAAAGCACAACCTTCCAAGACTGAATCAGGAAGAAATACATAATGTAAACAGACAAGTCACAAGCACTGAAATTAAAACTGTGATGAAAAATCTTCCAACAAACAAAAGCCCAGGACCAGATGGCTTCACAGGTGAATTCTATCAAACATTTAGAGAAGAGCTAACACCTATCTTTCTCAAACTCTTGCAAAATATAGCAGAGGGAGGAACACTCCCAAATTCATTCTACGAGGCCACCATCACCCTGATACCAAAACCAGACAAAGATGTCACAAAGAACAAAAACTACAAGTCAATATCACTGATGAACATAGATGCAAAAATCCTCAACAAAATACTAGCAAACAGAATCCAACAGCACATTAAAAGGATCATACAACATGATCTAGTGGGGTTTATCCCAGGAATGCAAGGATTCTTCAATACAAGCAAATCAATCAATGTGATACACCATATTAACAAATTGAAGGATAAAAAACATATGA
This sequence comes from Mesoplodon bidens, assembly GCF_964165515.1. Classification (NCBI taxonomy): domain Eukaryota; kingdom Metazoa; phylum Chordata; class Mammalia; order Artiodactyla; family Ziphiidae; genus Mesoplodon; species Mesoplodon bidens. Next base: position 68,755,258 of record NC_138164.1, read on the forward strand.
TAATCTCAATAGATGCAGAAAAACTTTTGACAAAATTCAATACCCATTTATGTTAAAAACCTTCCAGAAAGTAGGCATAGAGGGAACCTACCTCAACATAATAAAGGCCATATATGACAAACCCACAGCCAACATCGTCCTCAATGGTGAAAAACTGAAACCATTTACAGTAAGATCAGGAACAAGACAAGGATGCCCACTCTCACCACTATTATTCAACTTAGTTTTGGAAGTTTTAGCCACAGCAATCAGAGAAGAAAAAGTAATAAAAGGATTCCAAATCGGAAAAGAAGAAGTAAATCTGTCACTGTTTGCAGATAACATGACACTATACATAGAGAATCCCAAAGATGCTACCAGTAAACTACTAGAGCTAATCAATGAATTTGGTAAAGTAGCAGGATGCAAGATTAATGAACAGAAATCTCTTGCATCCCTATACACTAATGATGAAAAATCTGAAAGAGAAATTCAGGAAACACTCCCATTTACCATTGCAACCAAAAGAATAAAATACCTAGGCATAAACCTACCTAAGGAGACAAAAGACCTGTATACAGAAAACTATAAGCCACTGATGAAAGAAATTAAATACGATACAAACAGATGGAGAGATATACCATGTTCTTAGACTGGAAGAATCAACATTGTGAAAATGACTATTCTACCCAAAACAATCTACAGATTCAGTGCAGTCCCTATCAAACTACCAATGGCATTTTTCACAGAACTAGAACAAAAAATTCACAGTATGTATGGAAACACAAAAGACCCCAAATAGCCAAAACAATCTTGAGAAAGAAAAACGGAACTGGAGAAATCAGGCTCCCTGACTTCAGACTATACTACAAAGCTACAGTAATCAAGACAGTATGGTACTGGCACAAAAACAGAAAGATAGATCAATGGAACAGGATAGAAAGCCCAGAGGTACACCCACGCACATATGGTCACCTTATCTTTGATGAAGGAAGCCAGAATATACAATGGAGAAAAGACAGCCTCTTCAATAAGTAGTGCTGAACAGAAATCAGCTCAGTGCTTTGTGACCACCTAGAGGGGTGGGATAGGGAGGGTGGGAGGGAAATGCAAGAGGGAGGGGATATGGGGATATATGTATACGTATAGCTGATTCACTTTGTTATACAGCAGAAACTAACACAACACTGTAAAGCAATTATACTCCAATAAAGATGTTAAAAAAAATGAGGAAGCATTTTTTGCCACTGTAAAGGGGACCACTTAAAAAATATTATTAAAATCCAGTTAGTAAACACATGAAAGGATGCTCAACATCAGTAATCATTAGAGAAATGCAAGTCAAAACTACAATGAGGTATCACCTCACTCCAGTCAGAATGGCGGTCATCAAAAAATCTGCAAACAATAAATGCTGGAGAGGGTGTGCCAAAAAGGGAACCCTCTTGAACTGTTGGTGGGAATGTAAATTGATACAGCCACTATGGAGAACAGTATGGAGGTTCCTTAAAAAACTAAAAATAGAACTACCATACGACCCAGCAATCCCACTACTGGGCATATACCCTGAGAAAACCATAATTTAAAAAGAGTCATGTACCAAAATGTTCATTGCAGCTCTGTTTAAGATAGATAGGACATGGAAGCAACCTAGGTGTCCATCGACAGATGAATGGATAAAGAAGATGTAACACATATATACAGTGGAATATTACTCAGCCATAAGAAGAAACGAAATTGAGTTATTTGTAGTGAGGTGGATGGACCTAGAGTCTGTCATACAGAGTGAAGTAAGTCAGAAAGAGAAAAATAAATACCGTATGCTAACACACATATACGGAATCTAAAAAAGCAAAAAAAATGGTTCTGATGAAACTAGGGGCAGGACAGGAATAAAGATGCAGACGTAGAGAATGGACTTGAGGACATGGGGAGGGGAAGGGTAAGCTGGGACGAAATTAGAGAGTGGCATTTACATATATACACTACCAAATGTAAAATAGATAACTAGTGGGAAGTAGCTGCATAGCACAGAGAGATCAGCTCTGTGTTTTGTGTTCACCTAGAGAGGTGGGATATGGAGGGTGGGAGGGAAATGCAAGAGGGAGGGGATATGGGGATATATGTATACATATAACTGATTCACTTTGCTATACAGCAGAAACTAATACAACATTGTAAAGCAATTATACTCCAATAAAGATGTTTAAAAAAAAGAAATGCATAGTTTAAAAAATAGATAAAGTTACAACCCTTTAAAAAGCCATAAATGTTATATCAATATATAGCATTATATTATAGCAGAATTTTTAATGTTATTTAAAACAAAACCTGATTGTAGATATTTCTGCCTTCTAAAGTTTGGATGAGGTACATAAATCATATTAATGGAGGAGAAAATGTCTCCACACTGGTTCTTTCCACTTGCCATGAATAAGAGAATAAAACCTAAAATTTCTTGTTTTTTATCACTTCTATACTGTTAAAGAGTAAAACCTGGGGCAGATGACAACTTTTCATCCGAGTACCTCAATTAATTTTTGGTTTTAGAATGTATGCCTGTAAGTGAATACAGGAATGGAAAATTAAATTGTTCTGAAAAACTGTTGTGAGAAATTATGATGTGATTGTGTCTTGAAGATTCAAAGAGATGAATGAGCCTAGCAGAAGGCTGGAATTCACTGAGAAATTTGGTCAATTCCCAGTGGTGGAGTGGTAGAAGAACTTTTAATAAAGGAGATGTATAATCTTGAATTTTATGATATTTTCAATTTCTGAATATAAAAAGCCTTTCATAAATAAAGGCTACTACAACATAAATGCTTTGGTGAATGGTCTGAGAGGAAATTAAGGAAAAGGGAACTGTGTTTCTTGTTTGAATTGATGGCAAATATTGGTAATTAAGACAATAAAGTGATGAGGAGTGTTGATTGGGCCGTAAGCTCTGGGAAGGCAGGGACATGTCTGTCTTATTCATCAATGCCTAGAGATTGAGCCTGTGACTGAGCTGATCTCCCATAAACATGTGCTGAATTAATTAACAAATTATGCCATCAACATACAAACATTAAACACAGTAGTGTGAAGATACATGGAAGAAAGTGCTTACTTCTTCCCAGAGATTTTAGGAAAAAACTTCTGAAGGAGTTTAATTGAATGAGGTGCAATTTGAGCAAAATCTTCAGTTCACCAGAACAAGCAGAAGGAGTGAATTCTAGCCATTGGGCACAATATGTACAGAGGCATGAAATGACCTCGTGTGTCTGGGGATTTGCAGACAGTTTGGTGTGGCTCCATCTCTGAGTACATGTGAGAGAGAGGGGAAGGTAAAACCCAAAAGAAAGCCAAGGCCAGAGCCTACAGATGTGGTGTGATACACCGTGATATAAAGTAAAAAAGAAAAATGATGCCACTTGCAGCAACATGGATGGACCAAGAGATTACCATACTAAGTGAAGTAAGCAGACAGAGAAAGACAAATATCATATATCACTTATACGTGAAATCTAAAAATTGATGCAAATGAATTTATCTACAGAACAGAAATAGACTCACAGAAATAGAACACAAACTTATGGTTACCAAAGGGGAAGGGGGGAGATAAATTAGGAGTTTGAGATTAAAATATACAAACTATTATATAAAAAATAGATAACCAACAAGGACCTACGGTATAGCACAGGGAACTATACTCAATATCTTGTAATAAGCTATAATGGAAGAGAATGTAAAAAAAGAATACATATATTTGTGTATATATATGTATATATATATGTGTATATATAACTGAATCACTTTTCTGTATACATGAAACTAACACAACATTGTAAGTCAACTATATTTCAAAAAATTTTTCAAAAACACATTAAACTTAGTAAGAGAAGTCATAAATAAATAAATAAATATAGTAAAAAAAAAAAGACATTTTATTATACAGGGAGATGACTGTGTGTATGCAAAGAATAGGACTGTTAAACCTTTTGTTCAGGACAGCACACTCCTATGAATACAACTTACGAAAATAACCAGTGTGGTAATTTGGAGATGCACTCTTTTGTCCATGTTTTTTTTGTTGTTGTTGTTTTTTCGGTACACGGGCCTCTCACTGTTGTGGCCTCTCCCATTGCGGAGCACAGGCTCCGGACGCGCAGGCTCAGCAGCCATGGCTCACGGGCCCAGCCGCTCCGCGGCATGTGGGATCCTCCTGGACCGGGGCACGAACCCGTGTCCCCTGCATCGGCAGGCGGACTCTCAACCACTGTGCCACCAGGGAAGCCCTGTCCATGTTAATTGACGAAGGCAGCAGTTTGTGCCATCCAAGATGTATTCATTTAGAGGCCCAGAGGTGTGGACGTGTTCCACTATACACAACTTCAGAGACAACACAACACACTGAACACTGAGGCTAGGAGACACTCCCTGCCTTTCACTGATGAATCAACAGACATCAGATGATCCATGAAATGAGATGGCATTCCTTTCTGTTCATAAATTGATACATATACAATCATAATTGAAATCCTAACACATATGGGAGAAAATCTAATTAGGATCATCAAAATGTACTTTGGAAACAACACTGAAATATAAGGAGATTGGGAAAAGAACCTCCAGGTCTTTTGATTATCATATGTCTAAAATCTGCATATTCATGCTCATCTGGAAAGCTACCATGAGCTATGTGGTCCTTATGCTCCATCTGCATCTGTCATCTTCCTTTCCCTACCCCTTGATGCTTCCACTAAATAACTGTTTATTTTAAAAATGCAAGATGGGGCTTCCCTGGTGGCACAGTGGTTGAGAGTCCGCCTGCCGATGCAGGGGACACGGGTTCGTGCCCCGGTCCAGGGAGATCCCACATGTCGCGGAGCGGCTGGGCCCCTGAGCCATGGCCGCTGAGTCTGTGCCTCTGGAGCCTGTGCTCTGCAACGGGAGAGGCCACAACAGTGAGAGGCCCGCGTACAGCAAAAAAAAAAAAAAAAAAAGCAAGAAATGGCAAGGGTAGGAAAGCAAAATTTATCACTGGATTTTGCAGCCCCAAGCCAAACTAACAGCTCAAGCTTCCTTATTCTTACAGATGCAGTTAATTTATTCTGATACTAGTGATAATCCAAGATATTTAGACAAAACTATGTGACAATAAGGAAGGCCCAGAGGGCAGGTCACGTTGACCTAGTAAAGAGAGAGGACAGCTGACAGAAGTCCTAAGACAGAGTCTTCATTTGGGGTCCAGAGACCACCAATAGGACTATTAAGAGATTTCTGGGGTTCATGGACTTGGATACAAGAACATATTTTTTATTTATTTCTAACTGAAATTTAGCATTTCCTTAAACTGTGAATGTAAGTAATAAAGCACTGTAGTATCAGCCATACATATGACTCTGTCACCAAGAGAAATAACAGATATTTTCATATCACATTAGAGTTATTGCAAATATATCACTTACACACACCACTAATTTGAAATTACAGTAGTATTGAGGACTCGCCTCTAATCACATTGAGGGGATTCAGGGTGCGAAAGCACGGGATACTGGCCCCAGAGAGCTGAGGTGCATTTCAAAGGAATGATTTCAGTGAACCCAGTCTCTTGCATCTTCCCACACATAGAAAAGAGCTAACTTCCTTAACTTGAGATATCTGGTTTTCTTTAATTAACAGTAAACTTTTGATGTTCAGACTACCTGGTCTTTGTTGCAAAAGCTCCTATATATATTGGATCCTGCCCCCCAACCCCTTGCCTCTTTGGAGCAGTCTCTCAGAGTTATCTGAGATGCTATGTCCCAGGCTTGAAGTTCTCAGAATGTCCGCCGAATAAAATATAATTCTCAACTTTTAGGTTGTGCATTTTTTTTCATCAACATTACTAACCCAGTTTTCAGCAAACTGAAACTCAGAGGGATTAATTAATTTATTCAAGTTCATATAAAATAGTCAAGACTGGTTGACTACAAGCCTATTATTCTATACCTACCACACTGTGTTATGCAGAATCATAGAAAAGAGTTCACATTATGGAACCAAATGCAAGCATCTGCAATTTTACAGCATCGTGATTTTGGTCAGATTTCTTTCTTTCTGTGCCTCAATTCCTTCACTTACAATGTGGATCATAGTATCTATCTCTCTTAGCCCCATGAACTTGGCACATAATAAGTGGGTGATAAAAGTTAGTTATTTTTGTCATGGCACAAGAAAAAGAACAAAACTCAGAAAGGGAAGGCAGCAAGAAAGTAAAAAAGCAAGGAATGACCTATGCCTCACATGATTTGCACAGCATTTTGATTCTCTCAGCTTTAATTCAGGAAATATTAATTGCACATCCAATATCCACAAGGAACTCTGGAAAATACAAAGATGACTTGGAACCAGATTCTATTTTGAAAGATTTATTCTCTAAAAAATTTTTGAGGTGTTACCATGGGCCAGATGGAGGCGATACATACAATTAAATGTAAAACAAGACTTTTATCACATTGTAGTGTAATTTGAGACTTGACATGCCAATTTCCATTTATACCGTGAGCCATTTAAAAGCAGAAACTCTTAGTCTCCAATGTCTTCCCTGTTTTTATCCCAGTGCCCTGAACACAGATGTTATGTAATAAATGTTCCAGGGAGAGAGGGAGGGAAAGACGGAATCTGGGAGGGAAGTGGAGGAAAAAGGATGAGGAGCAGAAGTAAGTAAGAAGGGAGAAGGTGTACAAAGAGGCACAATCACAGGATGTGGGACTTCAGAGGAAGGCAGTATTAACTGAGTGAGAATTCTGTGGCATTTGAGATATATTAGATGACTTGAAGAATGGGTCGGAATGTAGTCTTGTTCATTGTACCTGATACGGAGTAGACTCAGTATGCATTTGTTGACTGAATGAGTGAATGAATGAATAGTACAGGGGTGGGAAAGTGTCTTGGGAAACCACTGTAGGAATGTGAACATGCCATGTACCTTTCCTATTCTCAGACTGCTCACCAGACAAAATGGAGGATGAAATCATGCCTTTCAGTGTCTTCTACTAACTTTTGCAATCCCAAACTAATTTTGCCACTTTATCTTTTGAAAAATATAAAATGGAGAACCTTTATTCTCTGCTAGATGGTGGCTAACCCACCTTTTTATAATCCTATGCTAAACTCTGGCTCCACGTAAATAGTTCCCAAAACTGGGGGCATAAGAGTTGTAGGCTCCACAAACTTTTACAATGTCTGAGACTCATTAAGCATGTTAAACCAGAGAAATGTATCTAATGCCTTTTAAATGGCACATTTTTCTGTCTCAGGGAACTAGGAAAGCATGTACAGTAAAAACCAAGAAGCTGACACGTTACTTGAACAACTTTCTTTGATATCTTTTCTAGACCAGCAGCTCAGATGTTCTGCCTCATTAAGTAAAACTACTGTCCACTCCCTGTATCATTGAAGAGATAGGTCATAATACCTTTGAACTGAACGACATTTAGAGATCACTCTCTCATCTACAAACGTTGAGCAGTTGGAATGCAGTCTCCAACAAGGTTGGTGAGCAGGGAAAGATAAGATAGGAAGGAAGTTATTTAAACACATCCCTGGCAGAACATCACGATCCTCTAACAAATGTTAAGATTCCTTGGGAGGAACGGAGGAAGGGAGAGAGGGGGAGGAATGGAGGTAGGGAAGAGGAAAATAAGGAAATAATATGGTGAGTAACAGCTTGTGATTTTTGAAAAGGAGATATTCCATTTATTGAGATGCATTCTGTGTGAATCACTGTGCCAGGCATTGCAGATACTAAGATGAAGGAGACACAATCTCTCTCTTTGAGCACCTCACAGTAGAATGTTTGTAAGCAGATGTTTTCAGTGTAATATGAGAGCCATATCAGTCATACTCACCGTGTGTGAGGACCCCCTTTGAACTCTCAGTATGTCAACAGCATGAAGAAGAAGAGAAACCATGTGAATTCCAGCACTGACTCTTACTACCTGTGTGATTTTTGGACAAGTTACCTAATTTCACTTAGATTCAGCTCCCTGTTTAGTAGGCATACCTACCTCTAAGGACTGTTGAGGATAGTAACAGTTCATGCATGGCCATAGAAGTTGTAATATGTGTTTGCTCTATTATTTGAGAATATTTGATTTTGCTCTAGACAAGAAAAATAAATGGGATGGATGGAAACCTTTTAAAAGTGTCACATTTAGGCAGGAAGTAAGCAAGTAGTTTATAAAACAGAGGCAGAATTCACAAGATATATTAAATATCAATAGTAATTTAGCAACCTATAAGATATGCTAAAGATGGATAAAATAATAGAATGTATAAGAGAATAAATGAGTGCTCCTAATAAATAGAAAGGGATAAAAAGACAAATTTATTAGGTGTTATAATGTATCCTCTGGGCTGACAGCTACGTCATCCAAAACTCAGCTACCCAATATGGGCCCAGTCTATTCTTTGCCCAAGAAACAGAAATAAAATCCCTAACAGTTCATTGGGCTAATGTGTACTTCACCTACATATCTATAAAAGACAGACTATGTGTTTGGGCACCAGGTACATTCTGTTCATTGGGTTCCTTTACTCAAACCTCAGTTCTGGTCCTTGCATGCACAGCATCGGTGAGGAAGGCTGATGCAGCAAAAAGAGAGAGACAAAATATACCACATGGTAAATTTTGGGTAGTGTGGTCCATACAACTGGCTTGCATCTTAACCTAAGTATATTAACCAAATTTCTTCTTTTGTTTCTCTTTCCTTTGTTTCTCATATATGTTTTAAACTGATTTGATAAGCTATGTGATTCAAGCATCTTAATTTGGCCTATGACCTCTTCTCTCCCATGACCTCAGAGATGGCGTGCCTGGTTGTATAAGTGGAGACTCTGCCATTGCTCCCAGGTGGCTTCTTACATGTCAGAAGCTGTGCCTCCAAAACATAAATATGGATCCATGGAACAGGATGGAAAGCTGAGAGATAAACCCACGCACATATGGTCACCTTATCTTTGATAAAGGAGGCAAGAATATACAGTGGAGAAAAGACAGCTTCTTCAGTAAGTGGTGCTGGGAAAAATGGACAGGTACATGTAAAAGAATGAAATTAGAACACTGCCTAACACCATACACAAAAATAAACTCAAAATGGATTAGACCTAGATGTAAGGCCAGACACTATCAAACTCTTAGAGGAAAACACAGACAGAACACTCTATGACATAAATCACAGCAAGATCCTTTTTGACCCACCTCCTAGAGAAATGGAAATAAAAACAAAAATAAAGAAATGGGACCTAATGAAACTTCAAAGCTTTTGCACAGCAAAGAAAACCATAAACAAGATGAAAAGACAACCCTCAGGGTGGGAGAAAATATTTGCAAACGAACCAACTGAAAAAGGATTAATCTCCAAAATTTACAATCAGTCCATGCAGCTCATTATCAAAAAAATAAACAACCCAATACAAAAGTGGGCAGAAGACCTAAATAGACACTTCTCCAAAGAAGATATACAGATTGCCAACAAACACATGAAAGGATGCTGAACATCACTAATCATTAGAGAAATGCAAATCAAAACTACAATGAGGTATCACCTCACACCAGTCAGAATGGCCGTCATCAAAAAATCTACAAACAATAAATGCTGGAGAGGGTGTAAAGAAAAGGGAACCCTCTTGAACTGTTGGTGGGAATGTAAATTGGTATGGCCACTATGGAGAACAGTATGGAGGTTCCTTAAAAAACTAAAAATAGAACTACCATATGACCCAGCAATCCCACTACTGGGCATATACCCTGAGAAAACCATAATTCAAAAAGAGTCATGTACCACATATTCATTGCAGCTCTATTTACAATAGCCCAGACATGGAAGCAACCTAAGTGTCCATCAACAGATGAATGGATAAAGAAGATGTGGCACATATATACAATGGAATATTACTCAGCCATAAAAAGACATGAAACTGAATTATATGTAGTGAGGTGGATGGACCTAGAGACTGTCATACAGAGTGAAGTAAGTCAGAAAGAGAAAAACAAATACCATATGCTAATACATATATATGGAATCTAAAAAAAACAAAACTGGTTCTGAAGAACATAGGGGCAGGACAGGAATAAAGACACAGAGGTAGAGAATGAACTTGAGGACACGGGATGGGGAAGGGTAAGCTGGGACAAAGTGAAAGAGTGGCATGGACATATATACACTACCAAATGTAAAATAGATAGCTAGTGGGAAGCAGCCGCATAGCACAGGGAGATCAGCTCAGTGCTTTGTGACCCCCTAGAGGGGTGGGATAGGGAGGCTGGGAGGGAGACGCAAGAGGGAGGAGATATGGGGATATATGTATAGGTATAGCTGATTCACTTTGTTATAAACCAGAAACTAACACACTATTGTAAAGCAATTATACTCCAATAAAGATGTTAAAAAATAAAAGAAGTTGTGCCTATTAGTTCCTTTCCTTCTTTTTTTAATTAATTTTTATTTTATCTTGGAGTATAGTTGATTTACAATATTGTGTTAGTTTCAGGTGTGCAGCAAAGTGATTCACTTATACCTATACATATATCCATTCTTTTTCAAATTCTTTTCCCATATAGGTTATTACAGAATATTGAGTGGAGTCCCCTGTGCTCCTTCTATCGTACTGAAAGATATGAAAGAATGAACCGCAGTTCATTTTGGAATGGATATGGCTTAATTATATTTTTCTGCTTGACTCTACTTATATAAAATATATCTATCATTGCATGTCCCACTCAAAATTCCTGCTGTGTAAACATCTCCCCACACAATGCCAGCTCTCTGGCAGTAGTGCATTGGACCGGGGGTGGATTGATTCAATACCAGCCAACCACTGGCTAGCCAGTGACCTGAGACTTATGAGATATTACTCAGAATGATCAGCTCAGAGGCCAGTCAAATAATGATGTTGAGAATTTGGACCTGAGACACTGAAGCTAGCATCAGTTATAAAGAGGCCCTAAAGTGCACGGGCCATGCTGTGGCCGAGGGCTGGTGTCGACTGTGTGTGAAGAGATGAACAAGGATCTATTAACCACATTCAAGATGATAGGAAAGGAAGACAATACTGGTCTTTGGAAAGTGGCAGCACAGTAGATGCCCCGGAAGAAGAAGAGATACCAATGAAAAGTGACTACAAATTCCCCAGGAGAAAAAAGGATGAGGAAATTTGCCTTAATTGCAGCTTTCCATTTCCAGCTTTAGTGGGACCCAACCATTCAGAAGTTCCCAACCTGAGCCCCTCAGATCAGTAGTATATAAGAAACTTCCATTTACCTTGTAGTAGGGTTTTTTTTTTTTTACCATTTCTGTTTCTTGTAAGCAACTAAATAAAAACTTCCATTAGAATAGTACTTGTTCATTTTAATGTTCACAGACAACCTCATTTAGAAGCCACTTACACGTGTCTGTCTCTAAGAGTGTGTAGTGATGGTAAAATTGTATGATTCAATTAATACAGTGTCACTCATATATTTAAGTGCCATGTCCAGTTGGTATGTCATAAAAGACATCATCTGTGCAGACTCTAGTAAATTAGGTTACTTGCTGATGACATTGAAGAAGCCAACAGAACCCTGGTCCCCTTACACCTATCCCATCTAGAAGAATTAATCCCAACAACCTTCAGAGTCTCATAACAAGTTAATGACAGAGAAAAAAGTAGCATATCCCCAAACTCACCCAATTTATAGAAATGCCAACAAAAATTGTCATGAATTAGCAAATTGAGTGTGAGAGAGCAATAATGTTGCTTCTCCAGAAAACTTATTCTATTTGATAGTTGGATCACATTTGGCCTAGATGTAATTATTTCTTGGTGAAAAATTAATTAGCAAAAAACTTAATCTGCTTGTCTCCTTTTTTATGGAAAATGAACTGTCAGGGCTTTACAAGGTCACATAAAAATGTTTGTAAGCATGTCACAGTCAGGGAACCTAAAGATGAATTCCTCAGCCAAAGTTTTATTATATGTATATTAGCCACTGAACTGATTTCCAGGTTCAAAAATTATTCCTAACTCAAATATTATTTTAGATGGGGGTATTAATTGCTTTAACTCCATTGCCCCTCTACTACATTCCAAGCACTGCATTCCAATCTGTTGACAAATAGATAGTTATCCCCATGTACAAAAGAATAAACTGAGATTCAGAGAAATTATATTACTTGCTCAAGGATACACAGCAAGTTAATTAGAGCACTCATATTCTGTAATTAGACCATGTCTATCTCCAAACCTAGCTTTTCCATTTCATCATGCTACTTTAACTCAATTAAAATATGTTAAATTGATGCTATTTAAGCAATAAAATGTGTTTTACTTTAATCATTTTTATGGAAACATGTTTGGCTCTAGCCTTATTTAAACACAATAAACAGTTTGGGCTTTTTCACTGATTTGGAGAGATAATCAGGATCATTATCTAAAGTGTAAAAAGGCACAGGTATGTGTCTCTTCAAAAAAGGGAAAACTTCCTATCGTTTTTTCTGGCACACTGAGCGGCTTGTGGGATCTTAGTTCCCTGACCAGGGATCAAACCTGGGGTGCTCAGCAGTGAAAGCATGGAGTCCTAACAACTGGACCGCCAGGGAATTCCTAAAACTTCCTATCTTTAAAAGAAATGGCCTTCAGTCATCACAGCGGGTTGCCACCACAGGTTTGTTAAATGAATAAACGAAAGTCCCTCAAGCACTTGAAACTCAGCATCTCCAAAACTAAACTCATTTTCTCTACGTTTTTCCCAAACATATAATAATAAACAAATCTGCCTTGTATTTCCCCATATCACTGGATAGGATCACCATCCACTCTGTTTCCCACACTGGAATTCTCAGAGTCATCCTGACTCCTGTTTCTGATCCCCTGTATTCAGTGTGTCACCATGCTAGATAACTTCCAGATCCCCTCTCCAGATGCCCTTTCTTCTCATCTTTCTTAAGTTGGCTTCAAATGAAGGGTATCAGTGGGCTTACATTCAGCCAATGCAGAGCCCCAGGAAGACATCAAAGAGAGGGAAGAGACTGAGGGCGGGGGGGGGGGTGTTGCCCACAGCTCCATCTCTACTAGGACCATGTGAGCTAGCTGTGACCTCTGACCAGCCTTTCTAGAGTTCTTTCTCACCAGGTTCTAGGAACTACTCTCTCCTCTTGCTATCTGAGGCTAGGGGTGGAAATAACTTCCCGCTGTATCAATGTTCTTTTCCACATACCTACATTCTACCCTCACCTTTCTAAATAGTTACTTTACTAAAACTCACCTCTATATAACTAGTTTGAGTGTGCCCTCTAGTTCCTGTGTTCTGACGAATACTGTAATACAATCCTGTTTATTCCAGATATTTCTTGAATCTGTCTACTTCTCTACCCAAAGCCTTTGCCTTAATTTGGAACTTCATCTTTTATTTTTGGATTGCTGCAACGTCCACTTGACTAGTCTTTAATCCATTCTCCATAGTCTAATTAGTGACATCTTTCTAAAAAATATATCTTATCAGGTCTCTACATCATGGCCCTGTTTAAAACCCTTCAATGACTGACTCTTTATTGTACCATTGTAGCTCCAAACTCTTCAGGATGTTCTACAAATTTCTGTATCAGGAGATCAGCTTGGTGCTTTGTGACCACCTAGAGGGGTGGGATAGGGAAGGTGGGAGGGAGAAGCAAGAGGGAGGGGATATGGGGGTATATGTATATGTATAGGGGATTCACTTTGTTATAAAGCAGCAACTAACACCACTGTAAAGCAATTATACTCCAATAAAGATGTTAAAAAATAAATAAATAAATCCTCAGGGGGGAAAAAAAGTTTCTGTATCACCTGGACCATGTTCACTTCATCAGACTCATTGCTCAATACTCCTCCTTTCTGCTGCCTTGAACTCTTTGTTTTAGCCATGCTGGCTAGTACAGTAATTCAGCAGGCCTCCATAATGCACTATGCTAGATCCCCCAACTCCAATTCCATCTTACACAATTCATTTTCTCCATCTACGTCAAAATTCCCACTCAACTACCACTGGCTAATTCCTGTTCCCCCTACAGGACAGACTTTGGCTTCATCGTCTCTGGGAAGCCTTTGCTGAGATTTCTTCACATGCTAGATTAGTGTTCTTTCCCTGTGTTCCTATACACCTGTCTTGGTCATAATACCAATCACACTTATTGCTCCCACTAGACAACAGTTTCCTTGAAAGCAGTAACCAAATCTATTATCTCTGTATCCTTAGCTTCAGGGAAGTACTTGACATAGAATAGGGACTCAATAAAGATTTGTTGAATGAATTAAGTTAGCCCCCTGAACATTCTTCCCAGCAAAACCCAAACCCTACAAAACATATTTTTTATCTATTTTCTTTATCAAGGTGTCTTTGGTACAGAAGTGTTTGTGATGTACATGTTTATCTGAAATATGAGGCGATATTGATTTGTGTGTATATTTATATTTCAGGCAGTCACATTATGCCATGCTTTGGTAATAGCTGCATAATTCTCCCACTGGGAGAGCAGTTTCTATAATCGCAGTTGATGATTTCTTTTTATAGACTTTATATTTGATGCACTGCTTTTTATTGTCAGAAATCAAAGTAAGAAAAAGAATTCTTCTGAAATGAGAGTTCTGGCCCTGAAAACTGTAAACTCAAAGGTGGAACTTATCTATCCCAGTGAAACACCAGGTAAATTACCACCAGAGATTGCAAACTGCTTGAGAAAATAAAGTTTCCAATTCACCAACATAGAGTAGGAGAAGATATAAAATCAGAATGAATAGGATGTGGAGAGGAATACTCACAGAACCTAGGATCTTGAACATTGGGGATTTAATTGCTGATACACTATAAATAACTTACGCCTACTTCTATTATGGATGTCAGCATTACAGTTAATTTTTTTCCATCTCTACTCTTTTTCTTGATGGGCCGACTCCATAGTTACAAATTGCAAGAAGTTAGGTGTGGTTGTTTATTCCTTCTTTATCTATAATAAAATACTAGTTGTTATGAAATCTCTGGCACACTCTCATTGCCCCTCTCCCATGGAGGCCATGAACTTTCCATTTTGTGGAAATGTATCCTCCCCATTTGTCAGTTATATACTCTGCATAATATACCACCACAACTTAGTGGCTTAAAACTACCGTTTAATTC
Source organism: Mesoplodon bidens (assembly GCF_964165515.1). NCBI lineage: Eukaryota > Metazoa > Chordata > Mammalia > Artiodactyla > Ziphiidae > Mesoplodon > Mesoplodon bidens. The sequence continues at coordinate 68,770,394 of NC_138164.1, forward strand.
TATCACAACTCTGTGCGTTGGTAATGTGGGCTGGGTTCAGCTGGGTGATTCTTCTGCTGGAGTCTCCCATGTGGTGGGTGGTCAGTTGGTGGATCAGCTGGAGGTTGTTCGATTATGAGGGCCACCCTGAGATGCTAGGATGACTAAAGCCTCACTCCATGTAGAGCCTCACATTCTAGCAGGCTACCTGCTCTCGTTCACATGGAGGTCAGAGTCCCAAGAACAGAGAGGGAGGGCAAGCACCAAAGCAAAGCACTGTTCAAGCTACAGCTTTGGTCGTGTTTGCTACTTTCCCACTTGCCAAAGCAAGGTACATGGCCAAACCCAGAGTCAATGTGAGAGAAGCCTAGTGAAAGGTATGGATACAGAAATGCATGAACAAATTCATGACCATTACTTTGATATTCATGCATGCCATTCCTGACATTTCCTTCTATGTGGTGGAGGCTGAGTTGTGTAACACTCCTGGCCTCTCTTACTCCTTCACTCACTCACTGCCAGGAAAGGAGTAGTGATTTTTTTTCTTGGAAATTTGGGTGAGAATAAAGCAGACATTCCCAGCTAGCTCTTCTCTTTTCCTATTTGGGTGGGCCAACTTCTGTACCCTAAGAGTTGCCTGTGTCTGTTGAATTTAGGGGCTTAGTAATGAAAACTCCATTTGTATGCAGATAAAAGTCATATTCTCCAATACCAAGATTTTGCCAATAAAGAAATTTTGGGTCCCATCTATTTACTCTTGTCTTATTTCTCAATTAGTTCAAACTCAGTGAAAGACTCTACCCCTTCCATCCTAATCCTCTCCAAGCACGCGCACACACACACACACACACACAAAATGGCAGTTGAATGGAAAACTTCACTGTTGTGCCAAAATGGCGACTCTCTTAAGTGAAAAAAAAAGGGAGGGGAGTTGATAAGGGAGAATTCCTAGGAATGACTATAGAAAATGATTATAGAAACTCCATCATTGGGACTTCCCTGGTGGTCCAGTGGTTAAGACTCTGTACTTCCAATGCAGGGGGCATGAGTTCGATCCCTGGATGGGGAACTAAGATCCCTTATGCCACGTGGAGTGGACAAAAAAAAAAAAAAAAAAAAGAAACTCCATCATTGAACAATGGGAAATTTGATAAAGTCTTTAAGAAAGACTTCAGCTTCAAGCATAGAAAGAACAGAACAAAATTTGAAGAGATCTAATGCCATTATAGAACCCAAATAAAGATAATGAACCACTGCACTGAGGCAGGAAAAAGGCCAAACCCAAGGTTTCTCAGTGAGGGTGACTAAGGCTGAGTTTATCAAAATAATTGGAGATGGAACCAAAGACAAAAATAACAAGAGTGGGCTGGCAGCACCCACATGTATGTAAATGAAGAGACTCGTAAACTAAAGGAAGAATGGCACATTTTTCACTTTCTACTTCTGTAATCTTAAGTAGTTTATATATCAATACTTCAGCATTAATCTGTGTAACAACCCTAGCAATTACATGATTAGTCTTGTTCTATAAGTGAGGGAATAGAGATAAAAGGAAATTAAGGGATGTTCCCAAGTGTGTTACAAAGAATTTAATCTTGCCTAAAAAGAAGTCTGGGCTTTGTCCTGGCCTACTGGGTGGTAAAGTGTCTGTGTTTGCTTTAGGGCCTTGGACTAGCCAAAGAGTAACAGTGTGAGTTAAATTGGGGGCTTTGACTCATACTAACCATGTGATTTAGGGGCTTTGGATCTCACCTGGGGGGCTAGAGACTGAGATCAATCACATGGACAATCAATCAATCAATCAATCATGCCAATGTAATGGAGCCCCAGTATGGACACCAAGGTCTGGTTGAGCTTCGTTTGCTGGCCACACTCCATGCATAGTGCCATGGGCCACTGCCAGAGAGTAACGCGATTACCAGGAGACGGATGAGGAAGCTTCACGTTTGGGACACTCCTGGACTCTGCTCTAGGTATCTTTTCCTTTGGCTGATCTTAATCCCTGTAATAAACCATAACTGTGAGTATAACAGCTTTTAATGAGTTCTGGGGGTCTTTATAGAAAATTATTGAACCTGAGGGTAGTTTTGAGAACCCTCCCCTCACCCCAAATTTGCTGCTTGTGTCAGAGGTGAGAGCAGTCTTGTGGAGGACGGTGTGCTCTCTAATTCTGTAGTTGACCCTAACCTCTCACATCAACATAACCCGTGATCCACCACATATGGCTCTGCAATTTGCACACAGAAACCTCTAGAATGTGCCATTTACAACTAATACTACCAAGTGAGATGGATAAAACTACTACTCAATAGATCTTTTGAATAACAGATATCTTTACTTTTCTCATTAGAGTTGATGATTATAAGAATAATGAAAAATCCAATATTAATTGTTCAGTCCACGTACAAGCCTATTGGTAATAAGCTATAAGCCAATAAAAGCCAAAACTTGGCACCACAAGATTAAGTATCTTGGGGCAACCATGCAGTTCTTGACAATTCCTAGACCTGTATGCATTTCTGTATGTTATGGTCCTGATAACCCAGCTAGGAAGCAGTAAAATCATAATTCAAATCAAGTCCTGGCACAGGATCAAAATTGGTCTTAGAAACCAAGATGAAAATAAGTCTATATGAGGGGACAAAACAAAATAAAATAAACAGGTGTGGGAACAGTTAAGATTCAAAAGCTTGGAGCTTTGTAGGGCTTAAATCTAAATAATGAAACATTTTAATTTTACCAATAAGAGAAAAGACTATTTTTCCCAAGATAGAATGATGATCTACTATGAAGTCTATCACTGGAAATTTGGGGGGCACCTTGGATTACCACCTGAGCAAATGTCTAGAGTATATCTACCCATTGCGCAGAAAAGTTAGTGGAAGCCAATAAGTTAAACATGCAACAAATAAAAAAATAAATAAATACCAATGTTTTTAGGTATTGGTACCGGGGGAATGTTTAAAGTATTATTTAAAATAAAAGAATGGTGCCACACAAAGAAGTATCCATTTTAACTTTGGACTTAGAAAAGAGTAAATTTTTCTCCCAAGAGGCTTCTAAACACCATTTCTAAAGGGTAGGACCTGTGTCTTAGTCTTTATTGTTTGCCCAACTTCTAGCATGGGGGTAGAACATAGCACTCAATAAGGGATTGTTGCATTTGTTAAATTAATGAAAACACGTGGGAAGGGATACTCTAATCAGGGTTTTATTGCTTGAGAGACTCTTCTCCTTCTCTATCCTCCACCTTTTAAACTGGGCAGCTCCCTCTCAGTCAGGGAATGGAATGGAATGGAAAATAATAAAAATAATAGTAATCTCTAATATTCCTTCAGCACTAGAAACACGGTGGTTCTGACTCTGTCTTCTGCAGTGTATACTATCAAATGAAAAAATATATAATATCTATAAAACAGACTTCTTAAAATAACTTAGACCCTCATTATTTTTATTACAGCTGTTGATGAAAAGAAGCAATTATAGGACATTGGCTAAACACCACCTTGATGTGTTCAACATCAAAATCCAATATTATTTGTTCTGATCATATAATAGTCTTATTAGTAATAGGCACTAAGTCAAATACAATCCAGGGCAAGGCAAACCAAAACTTTGCACTCCATCATCAAGTCTCTCGAGACAGCTGTGCAAAACTTGACATTTAATTTAAAAAGCATAGAGGCATGATGGAAAAGCATCTCTGTGTGGAGAGTGGAAAGCAGTGGTGCATTTTATTTGACATGGTGGATTTGCTTTCCTTTATTTTCATATTTTAATAAGTTCAACTCATGAAAGCATAATTAAAATAGAAAGATCAGCTATAATCAGGATGCATGGACATTTGGGGATCTTGATTTAAAAAGCAGTTGCCTTCCTAAGTCCTTCAACAAAATGTAAATTAAACAGATGAAATTGCCTAAAACATCACTGATTCCCAAGGGAATGTAATCATGCTTAAATGCCAACACTAAATTAATCAGTGGAACAGAATGCAGAGAGGAGAAATTTCATTTTAAGCAGCTTCATGTTTCATTAAAGTAAGTGGACATGACAGGTCAGGTTAAAACTTTGTAAAGAATGATTTGAAAAGCAAAAGGCAAAGGTTTCTGTCTCAAAACTGTGCAGCCATAAAGCTTATTCAAATAGAATGGAATGTTAATTCATGTGCATAGTATGCTCCATAGTTGATCATTTTCCCAAGATATTTTTTTTTCTCAGTGCAGAATTCTGGGGGGAAAATGTATTAATATTTGTGTAACTATGTTGTTTTCCTCAAAATAGCTTAGTTATAGTTTTATATACTATATTTACATTGCTTATAAATAATCACATTCTTCCACACTAAACCAGTCTACAAAAATAAAATTGAGCTGTCAGTCGAAACATGTATGTATTTAAGTTGAACAAGCAGAAAAAAAGATTTGGACAGGATGGTAAATGGATATAAATTTTGTCAGAAGTCATTTATTTGTTCAACAAATTTTTTGAGTGCCTATTTTGTACCAGGCACTGTTCCAGATGCTTGGCATGTACATTAAACACACACACACACACAAACACACAGACACAGATCTTTAGATTTTAACAAGTAAATTATGTATAAATTATGTATAGTAGAATATAGTAACCAGAACAGAAAAAATGTAGTTTGGGATAAGAAGAAAAGGAAGTGCATGACTGAGGGAAGGAAACAAGTTGTAGTATCAAAGAGGGTTCTCAGGGCAGGTTTCCTTGCAAAGGGGACTTGAAAGAGATGAGGGTTATCCATGGAGATTCCTGTAAGATCATCCCAGAAGGAAGTGATAGTCAGTTCAAAGGCCCTGAGGCTGAGGTGTGCTTTTTGAATTGAACTGAATGTGAGATGCAAAAAAGAAAGTCCAAGGTGACTTCAAAATTTTTGGCAGGAGCTACTGAGGGAAGTTGTCATCAACTGAGATGAAGAAGACTGTGAGTATGACAAGCTTGGGGATGAGGAAGATAATTTCAATTTTGAACATGTTGTGTGTGAGATGTCCAGTAGAAATCCACATGGAGATATGGAGAAAGTGATTAAACATACTAGTTTACAATCCAAGAGAGAGATCTGGCCTGGAGGTATAAATTTGGCAGTTCTTAATGTATAGATGAAAAATTATACTGGTGATCTCCAAAGTTAGGACTCACTTATTCAGACTTGCCAAGAAATATAAAATTTCCTAATTTTCAATCCTTGTCTTTGGTCCTTTCTCTTTTGATCTCTTCCCACAACATCATATCCCACCTGTTAATAATTCATCCAGCTCAAGTGAAATCTCCTCTAAAAAGCTTTACACTAACATAATAGATTAACTAACATAATAGACTAACATCTATTATTGCATTTTCATAGCTCTTTGTTGGGCCCTCTATTTCTATCTGTATCATACTCTATCTTATAGGAGAGCCTCTATGCTCACATCTCCCTGCTTGACTGTGAGAAGCTTGGAAAGAAAGATTTATTTTAGTCATTGTTATGTTTCTACCCAAAGGCCTAGCCTATTGCCTTACAGAGTGCCTAATGTATTAGGTGTTAATTAAATATATTAGGTCAAATTGAATTTAAGTTTTCAGGTCAAAATATAAAATCATTTAAGTAAAGAAAGGAGAGAAAAGTCATGCTTTACCTAGTTTGTGTGCAGCTTGAAATGGAATTAGAGAATTATAGAGAGAAATTTTTATCCTACATGGGTACATTCCTCAAGTGGGGAAACATACAAAGTCATTTTGCCCTTACTCTGTGTGAAACACTTTAAATACATTATCCCATTTTATTTAATCAATAAATGTATGTTGGTAACATTCACCCCATTTGACAAATGAGAAGACTGAGTAGTAAATAGAAGAGCAGGAATTTGAGCCCGGATGTATCTCACTCAAGAGCTCATGTTCCCTCCACTGTCCCACTGCTGAGCATGGGGTCATCAGAGCTCTGAAGATAACAGCAAGAGTTCATGGGCACCCAGTAGCATCTTTAGACTTCTGCCAATATGAGACTGAAGCAGGGCCATCAACTGTTTTCAAAGTGAGACATCATCATCCTCCCCACTATCCCACCATCATTCCCCATCTTAAAAGCTTCATAGTTTAGGAGGACGAAGGAAAATTAAAGTCAAGCAAGGATGAAAGGGGAAACTCAGAGAGCTGGGCCAGCCCTTAGAGCTCTCCCACAGTTGACTATGACCCTCGTTCAGGTCTGTGGCCCAGACCACTACCATGCCTCTTCACCTAGAGCCCAAGGTTCTAGTTTGAGAAATATTATTTTGGATTGTTTATGACCAATCTGGTCTTAACATCAGCCTGAAGCAAGCCAGCCAACTAGAGACAATGTGTGCGGTGAATCAAGAGATGGGTCTACAGTCACAAAACCTGGGTCCTACCACTTACATAGTTGTGGGGCCTCACAGAAACCACTTCAATTCTATGAGCCTCAATTTCTACTTCAGGTAAAAGATGTAGGCCCTGCTTATATCATAGGACCATTGTGAGAATGAAAGAGATAATGAAGGACAAAGTGCCTCAGAATCTAAGGATATTATTCTAGTTTAATTTACCTACTTAGGTTCATGGTAACTATCTCTGAGGTCCGGTTTGCGTAAATTCTGGGTACAGTGTATGAGAGGCATGAAGAAGGATCTGGGTTCAAGGAATTTAGGTATCTGAGGTAAGACCCAGGAATGATCCAGATATGGATAAGAGGCTAAATATGATAATTCCATAGGAGGGTTCCTTTAAGCACAGAATGATTCAATGGACTTCAAACTGATGGAAGCAAAACCTTAAAACAAAACCACAAAGGACACCAAATGGTCGGTTACAGCTTTTAATTATTTGCAGCTTCTCTCATCAATGGTGGAATATATTTCTCCTCCCTTATATCGGTCTGTGCTGGTGATTTGCTTTGAAGAACAGCACACAATGAACATGATGTTAAGCAAGTTCTGAGCCTAAGCCTCAAGAATCATTGCACACTTCTATCTGCTCCCTTGGATCCTTGCCTTGGCCATCATGTACAAGTCTAGGCTTGTCTGATAGATGATTAGAGACTACATGGAATTAAGACAAGCTCTCTCACTAAGCCATTTTGGACCATCCAGCCCCCAACCAACTCTGCTGGCTATATATGTATGTATCAGAGCCCAGCCAAGATCAGACGAACCTCAAACCTGGCCCTATGCAACCAATCCCAGGCCAAGTTGCTGACCCATAAAGTCATGAGTTAAGTAACTATTTTTAAGCTCCTAATTTTGGAAGTGATTTATTACATAGAAAGTGATGACTGTTCCAACAACTGAGCTTGTAGGAATGGGAATTTACAGTAGCATCTGAGTTGCTACCATGTTCTTATACCATGTCCTCTCTTTGGAAAGATTAGATTTGCTCATCATGATAGTTGGCTGGATATGCACAAAGGAGTAGAACTCTGCTTTGCCTCCTAACAAGTAACCTTGACTTGGTAGTGTGAGCAAAGTTGGAAGGGCCATTTTACCTGGTCATAACTGAATCTCTGAGAAGGAAAATAAATAAACCAGGGGGACAAGAAGCAGGAAGAATGAGTAGTAGACTCTATTGGAGCTGAAAGCCAGTGACTTCCTGGAAAGAAACCCAATAATTCAGACTTCAATGGCTCACTTTGTTCACACTGATGGGGATTCAGCACAAACACAAATCTCACAATGTAATGACGCAGAGCCCATTTTCTGCCTATCCAGTAGAAACTGAAATTGCAATCCACCTCCATTATAAATCAAAATGCCTTTCTAACCTCAGTTGTTAATAACAAAAGTATATTTCCCATTTCACCACCAACTCTTTAGAGTTCACATATTAAGAGACTTATTTCATACAATACTCTACTTTGTTCAAATTGATTTTCAAGACTTTTCCCAGAGGCACTGAGCCTCTTGTCTAAATAGATTTTTATAAGTTATGAAGTTTAGATTATTAAAAAACAATCTAGAAATTTGATCCTTAATGTGCCTGACAAATCCCCATTTTAATTTTTCATAAATAATGTTTATTTGAAGAACATATTCCTAGCTTTTATTTTCCTGCAACTCTGATTCTAGTAATGGCATTTGTTTGGAAGCAGTAAAAGAATAGAAAAAAATCAAGAGAGCAACTGAAAATGTCTGTAAGATAGCGTCGTTTTATTTCAGAAATTTACAGACATGTTTACCTTGTTCTATTCATTGATCTTATCATAACTGACCTTCAACCTGGAAGATGATCTATCTTCCACTCCCAAATTTATTAGAGCTAACTTGCCCTGTCAGCACGTATTCATCCCACTGTCAGGGATTTTCCTGGGATTTAGAAAAAAATCAAAGAAGTTCCTCATTAAGACAAGTGTGGAAGTCACTATCATAAGTTCTAGGAGGGGCTGTGTGAAATACATAAGTAGTTGAAGATACTGCCTCTATCCTCAAAGTGCTTAGAATCTTGTCATGGAGATAACAATAACACAAAAACACATTGACAGAACAAATGTTGAATTGAAAGGTATAGATGGAAGTGACATTAGAAGGAGAAGTGTCATTTATTAATCGCCTCCTATGTGATACTGTGTTGCAAATATTACCTCATCTAATCCTACCAACAACCCAAAAAGAAAAGTATTATAATTTAACGATAGGAAAGCAGAAGATGAGAAACATTAGCGAACTTCCCCAAGGTGACCCACCAATAAGGATAGAACCAGAATTCATGCTTAAGTTTATCTGCCCAAAGATCACATACCTTTCTGTCTACATTGCATTGCCTCTCAGGTTCAAGTGGAAATGAAGCTGCTTTATGCTTCTCCAAGTCTCCCCTAACGCTATACTTATATGCCTCCTTATGACAGTTACTAATAAGGAGTAGTCAGTATACTGAAATCAGAATCAGCTCTGGAGTCAGAAAGATATGATTTCAAAATCTCCACTGTTTCTGATTGGCTAAAAGAATGTAGGCATGTCACTTAACCTCTAATAATACCGACCCTACAACACTGACATAAGTAATATGTAAAATTAATTCAGTCACTCAACAAATATCGGGTATCTACTATGTCCTAAGCATTATTCTGGATTGTGTTCACAACAGTGAACGAAAGAGACAAAAGTCTCTGTTATCTTGGTGCTTACATTGTCAGTGAAAGAGATAGATAATTAGTAAATAGATAGCATAAATTTAAGCAGTGGGGTGTGGGAAGATGTGGAGTTCGTGTCTCCCCACAACTAGGGCACCTGCCAGATGCTGGTGGGGGACCTCGATGCCCAAGGAGACAGGAGGAACCCCCAAATGAACCAGTAGGACGTGGGGGGACAGAAAGGGAGGATAAGTGGACGCCAGACAGGACCAGTGCCCCTGAGGGTTGGCTGAAAGGAGGGAGGGGTTACCATGCCTGGAGGGACCCTTGGTTGCTCAGATCGGGGGGGAGCACACCAAGCATTTCCCCTGCCCAATCAGCCGGGGAAGTCTGCCCGGATCTTGGCCAGGTTCCCCGCCCTCCAAGGCCCCCTCCAGGCTGCACTGGTCCTAGGGGCATAGGAGGGAGGCTGGGGGAGAACAGGAGAGGCATGTGGGAGGGCCCCTCCAGGACTGGAGGAGCAGGAGAGGGGCAAAGAGCGTTTGCCCTGCCAACTCAGGCCCAGGAAGCCTGCTGAGCTCCCAGTCCAGGTCCCCTGCCCTCCAAAGCCCTCTCCAGGCAATGTGGGTCCTGGGGGCATAGGAGGGAGGCTGAGAGAGAACAGGAGAGGAAGGCAGGAGGGGACCTCCAAGATTGGAGGAGCAGAGGGCATTTGCCCTGCCCATTCAGGCAGAGGAAGCCTGCTGTGCTTCCAGGCGGGGTCCCCTGCCCTCTGAGACCAGAGGCCTGGGCCCCTTCGGTTCCGTTGAGCCTAAGTCCCACCCCCCACCCCACCCCGGGTCTTTTCCAGCCCTGTGGGTCCTAAGCATAGGTCCTGCCTGCCACCCAAACCCTGCCCCTGCCTAGGCCCCGCCCTCCATAGCCAAGACCTTTTCCACCTTTGTTTTTTCTTTCTTTCTTCTTCTCCCCTTTTTGACTATTGTGATTCTGTCTTACCTTCTGGTTTTTATTTCATCTATATTTTTATTTTTATATTCTTTCTAACATATCTGTTAGTTTCCTAGTCTAATTTTATTTTTTACTCTTTGTTATTGTTCTCCTTTTTTTTTTTTTTGCCACCCCATGCAGCTTGCTGGATTTTGGTTCACCAGCCAGGGGTCGGGCCAAAGCTTCCGTGGTGGGAGCTCCGAGTCTGAACCACTGGACTAACAGAGAACTGCAGACCCCAGGTAGTACTCAGCGGAGCGAGGTCTCCCAGAGGTCCTCATCTCGGCACCAAGACCTAGCTCTCCCCAACAGCCTACAAAATCCAGTGTTGGAAGCCTCAGGCCAAACAACCAGTAAGACAGGAACACAATCCCACCCATCAAAAAAAAAAAAAAAAAAATGAGACAGCAAAAAAAAATATGTCACAGATGAAGGAGCAAGGTAAAAGCCTACAAGACCAAATAAAGGAAGAGGAAATAGGCAATCTACCTGAAAAAGAATTCAGAGTAATGATAGTAAATATGATCCAGAATCTCGGAAATAGAATGGAGGCACAGATTGTGAAAATACAGAAATGTTTAACAAAGATCTAGAAGAACTAAAGAACAAACAAAAAGAGATGAACAACACAATAACCGAAATGAAAAATACACTAGAAGGAATCAATAACTGAGACACAAGAATGAAAAAGTGACCTGGAAGACAAAATGGTGGGAATAACTGCCGAGTAGCAGAATAAAGAAAAAAGAATGAAAAGAATTGAAGACAATCTCAGAGACTTCTGGGACAACATTAAATGCAACAACATTCGAATTATAGAGGTCCTAGAAGAAAAAAGAGAAAAACAAAGGATCTGAGAAAATATTTGAAGAGATTATAGTGGAAAACTTCCCTAACATGGAAAGGAAATAGTCACCCAAATCTAGGAAGCACAGAGAGTCCCAAACAGGATAACCCTAGGAGAAACACACCAAGACACATATTAATCAAACTAACAAAAATTAAATTCAAAGAAAAAAAATATTAAAAAGAGTAAGGGAAAATCAAAAAATACCATACAAAAGAATCACCATAAGTTTATCAGCTGACTTTTCAGCAGAAACTCTGCAGGCCAGAAGGCAGTGGCAGGATATGTTTAAAGTGATGGAAGAGAAAAACCTACAACCAAGATTACTCTACCCAGCAAAAATCTCATTCAGATTTGACAGAGAAATCAAGTTTTTCAGACAAGTAAAAGCTAACAGAATTCAGCACCACCAAACCAGCTTTACAACAAATGCTAAAGAAACTTCTCTAGGCGGGAAACACAAGAGAAGGAAAGATCTACAAAAACAAACACAAAACAATTAAGAAAATGGTAAAAGGAACATACATATCAATAATAAACTTGAATGTAAATGGATTAAATGCCCCAACCAAAAGACACAGACTGGCTGAATGGATACAAAAATAAGACCCATATATATGCTGTCTATAAGAGACTCACTTCAGACTGAGGGATACATACAGCCTGAAAGTGAAAGGATAGAAAAAGATATTCCATGCAAATGGAAATCAAAAGAAAGCTGGAGTAGCAATACTCACATCAGGTAAAATAGACTTTAAAATAAAGACTGTTACAAAAGATAAGGAAGGACACTACACAATGATCAAGGGATCAATCCAAGAAGAAGATATAAAAATTATAAAAGTTTATGTACCCAAAAAAAAAACAGGTAGGACTTCCGGGTAAGATGGCGGAAGAGTAAGACGCGGAGATCACCTTCCTCCCCACGGATACACCAGAAATACAGCTACACGTGGAACAACTCCTACAGAACACCTACTGAACTCTGGCAGAAGACCCCAGACCTCCCAAAAGGCAAGAAACTCCCCACATACCTGGGTAGGGCAAAGCGGAGAGATTCCCGCACAGAGGATCGGTGCCGAGCGGCACTCACCCGCCCGAGAGGCTTGTCTGCTCGCCCGCCGGGGCGGGCGGCGCTGGAAGCTGAGGCTCGGGCTTCGGTCAGAGCGCAGGGAGAGGACTGGGGCTGGCAGGGAAAACTCAGCCTGAAGGGGGCTAATGTGCCACAGCTAGCCGGGAGGGAGTCCAGGAAAACTCTGGAGCTGCCGAAGAGGCAAGAGACTTTTTCTTCCCTCTTGGTTTCCTGGTGCGCGAGGAGAGGGGATTAAGAGCGCTGCTTAAAGGGGCTCCACAGATGGGCGCGAGTCGCGACTGAAAGCGCGGAGCCCAGTGACGGACGTGGGACGCTGGGGCTGCTGCTGCCGCCGCCAAGAAGCCTGTGTGCGAGCGCAGGTCACTGTCCACACCGCCCTTCCGGGAGCCTGTGCAGCCCGCCACTGCCGGGGTCCCGGGATCCAGGGGCGGCTTCCCTGGGAGAACGCACGGCGCGCCTCGGGCTGGTGCAACGTCACGCCGACCTCTGCCGCTGCAGGCTCGCCCCGCACTCTGTGCCCCTCCCTCCCGCCCGGCCTGAGTGAGCCAGAGTCCCCGAAGAGGCTGCTCCTTTAACCCTGTCCTGTCTGAGCGAAGAACAGACACCCTCCGGCGACCTACACGCAGAGGCGGGGCCAAATCCAAAGCTGAGACCCGGGAGCTGTGAGAACAAAGAAGAGAAAGGGAAACCTCTCCCAGCAGCCTCAGAAGCAGCGGATTAAAGCTCCACAATCAACTTGATGTACCCTGCATCTGTGGAATACATGAATAGACAACAAATCATCCCAAATTGAGGAGCCAGGAGTCAGTGCTGTGCCTCTGAGGTGGGAGAGCCAACTTCAGGACACTGGTCCACAAGAGACCTCCCAGCTCCACATAATATCAAACGGCGAAAATCTTCCAGAGATCTCCATCTCAACACCAACACCCAGCTTCACTCAACGACCAGCAAGCTACAGTGCTGGACACCCTATGCCAAACAACTAGCAAGACGGGAACACAACGCCACCCATTAGCAGAGAGGCGGCCTAAAATCATAAAAAGTCCGCAGACACCCCAAAACACACCACCAGACGTGGACCTGCCCACCAGAAAGACAAGATCCAGCCTCATCCACCAGAACACAGGCAGTAGTCCCCTCCACCAGGAAGCCTACACAACCCACTAAACCAACCTTAGCCACTGGGGACATACACCAAGAACAACGGGAACTACGAACCTGCAGCCTGCAAAAAGGAGACCCCAAACACAGTAACATAAGCAAAATGAGAAGACAGAAAAACACACAGCAGGAGAAGGAGCAAGATAAAAACCCACCAGACCTAACAAATGAAGAGGTAATAGGCAGTCTACCTGAAAAAGAATTCACAATAATGATGGTAAAGATGATCCAAGATTCTATTTCCCAGATCCAAAATCTTGGAAATAGAATAGACAAAATGCAAGAAACAGTTAACAAGGACCTAGAAGAACTAAAGATGAATCAAGCATCGATTAAAAACACAATAAATGAAATGAAAAATACTCTAGATGGGATCAATAGCAGAATAACTGAGGCAGAAGAACGGATAAGTGAGGTGGAAGATAAAATAGTGGAAATAACTGCTGCAGAGCAAAATAAAGAAAAAAGAATGAAAAGAACAGAGGACAGTCTCAGAGACCTCTGGGACAACATTAAACGCACCAACATTCGAATTATAGGGGTTCCAGAAGAAGAAGAGAAAAAGAAAGGGACTCAGAAAATATTTGAAGAGATTATAGTTGAAAATTTCCCTAATATGGGAAAGGAAATAGTTAATCAAGTCCAGGAGGCACAGAGAGTCCCATACAGAATAAATCCAAGGAGAAATACGCCAAGACACATATTAATCAAACTGTCAAAAATTAAACACAAAGAAATCATATTAAAAGCAGCAAGGCAAAAACAACAAGTAACACACAAGGGAATCCCCATCAGGATAACAGCTGATCTCTCAGCAGAAACTCTACAAGCCAGAAGGGAGTGGCAGGACATAATTAAAGTGATGAAGGAGAAAAACCTGCAACCAAGATTACTCTACCCAGCAAGGATCTCATTCAGATTTGATGGAGAAATTAAAACGTTTACAGACAAGCAAAAGCTGAGAGAGTTCAGCACCACCAAACCAGCTTTACAACAAATGCTAAAGGAACTTCTCTAGGCAAGAAACACAGCAGAAGTAAAAGACCTACAATAACGAACCCAAAGCAATTAAGAAAATGGGAATAGGAACATACATATCAATAATTGCCTTAAATGTAAATGGACTAAATGCTCCCACCAAAAGATACAGATTGGCTGAATGGATACAAAAACAAGACCCATATATATGCTGTCTACAAGAGACCCACTTCAGACCTAGAGACACATACAGACTGAAAGTAAGGGGATGGAAAAAGATATTCCATGCAAATGGAAATCAAAAGAAAGCTGGAGTAGCAATTCTCATATCAGACAAAATAGACTTTAAAATAAAGAATACTAGAAGAGACAAAGAAGGACACTACATAATGATCAAGGGATCGATCCAAGAAGAAGATATAACAATTGTAAATATTTAAGCACCCGAAATAGGAGCACCTCAATACATAAGGCAAATGCGAACAACCATAAAAGGGGAAAGCAACAGTAACACAATCATAGTAGGGGACTTTAACACCCCACTTTCACCAATGGACAGATCATCCAAAATGAAAATAAATAAGGAAACACAAGCTTTAAATGATACATTAAACAAGATGAACTTAATTGATATTTATAGGACATTCCATCCAAAAACAACAGAATACACATTTTTCTCAAGTGTTCATGGAACATTCTCCAGGATAGATCACATCTTGGGTCACAAATCAAGCCTTGGTAAATTTAAGAAAATTGAAATTGTATCAAGTATCTTTTGCGACCACAATGCTATGAGACTAGATATCAATTACAGGAAAAGAGCTGTAAAAATTACAAACACATGGAGGCTAAACAATACACTACTTAACAATGAAGTGATCACTGAAGAAATCAAAGAGGAAATTAAAAAATACCTAGAAACAAATGACAATGGAGACACAACGACCCAAAACCTATGGGATGCAGCAAAAGCAGTTCTAAGAGGGAAGTTTATAGCAATACAATCCCACCTTAAGAAACAGGAAACATCTCGAATAAACAACCTAATCTTGCACCTAAAGCAATTAGAGAAAGAAGAACAAAAACACCCCAAAGTTAGCAGAAGGAAAGAAATCATAAAAATCAGATCAGAAATAAATGAAAAAGAAATGAAGGAAACGATAGCAAAGATCAATAAAACTAAAAGCTGGTTCTTTGAGAAGATAAACAAAATTGATAAACCATTAGCCAGACTCATCAAGAAAAAAAGGGAGAAGACTCAAATCAATAGAATTAGAAATGAAAAAGGAGAAGTAACAACTGACACTGCAGAAATACAAAAGATCATGAGAGATTACTACAAGCAACTCTATGCCAATAAAATGGACAACCTGGAAGAAATGGACAAATTCTTAGAAAGGCACAACCTGCCAAGACTGAATCAGGAAGAAACAGAAAATATGAACAGACCAATCACAAGCACTGAAATTGAAACTGTGATAAAAAATCTTCCAACAAACAAAAGCCCAGGACCAGATGGCTTCACAGGCGAATTCTATCAAGCATTTAGCGAAGAGCTAACACCTATCCTTCTCAAACTCTTCCAAAATATAGCAGAGGGAGGAACACTCCCAAACTCATTCTACGAGGCCACCATCACCTTGATACCAAAACCAGACAAGGATGTCACAAAGAAAGAAAACTACAGGCCAATATCACTGATGAACATGGATGCAAAAATCCTCAACAAAATACTAGCAAACAGAATCCAACAGCACATTAAAAGGATCATACACCATGATCAAGTGGGGTTTATTCCAGGAATGCAAGGATTCTTCAATATACGCAAATCAATCAACGTGATACACCATATTAACAAATTGAAGGAGAAAAACCATATGATCATCTCAATAGATGCAGAGAAAGCTTTCGACAAAATTCAGCACCCATTTATGATAAAAACCCTGCAGAAAGTAGGCATAGAGGGAACTTTCCTCAACACAATAAAGGCCACATATGACAAACCCACAGCCAGCATCGTCCTCAATGGTGAAAAACTGAAACCATTTCCACTAAGATCAGGAACAAGACAAGATTGCCCACTCTCACCACTCTTATTCAACATAGTTTTGGAAGTTTTAGCCACAGCAATCAGAGAAGAAAAGGAAATAAAAGGAATCCAAATCGGAAAAGAAGAAGTAAAGCTGTCACTGTTTGCAGATGACATGATACTATACATAGAGAATCCTAAAGATGCTACCAGAAAACTACTAGAGCTAATCAATGAATTTGGTAAAGTTGCAGGATACAAAATTAATGCACAGAAATCTCTGGCATTCCTATACACTAATGATGAAAAATCTGAAAGTGAAATCAAGGAAACACTCCCATTTACCATTGCAACAAAAAGAATAAAATATCTAGGAATAAACCTACCTCAGGATACAAAAGACCTGTATGGAGAAAATTATAAGACACTGATGAAAGAAATTAAAGATGATACAAATAGATGGAGAGATGTACCATGTTCTTGGATTGGAAGAATCAACATTGTGAAAATGACTCTACTACCCAAAGCAATCTACAGATTCAATGCAATCCCTATCAAACTACCACTGGCATTTTTCACAGAACTAGAACAAAAAATTTCACAATTTGTATGGAAACACAAAAGACCCCGAATAGCCAAAGCAATCTTGAGAACGAAAAATGGAGCTGGAGGAATCAGGCTCCCTGACTTCAGACTATACTACAAAGCTACAGTAATCAAGACAGTGTGGTACTGGCACAAAAACAGAAAGATAGATCAATGGAACAGGATAGAAAGCCCAGAGATAAACCCACGGACATATGGTCACCTTATCTTTGATAAAGGAGGCAGGAATGTACAGTGGAGAAAGGACAGTCTCTTCAATAAGTGGTGCTGGGAAAACTGGATAGGGACATGTAAAAGTATGAGATTAGATCACTCCCTAACACCATACACAAAAATAAGCTCAAAATGGATTAAAGACCTAAATGTAAGGCCAGACAGTGTAAAACTCTTAGAGGAAAACATAGGCAGAACACTCTATGACATAAATCACAGCAAGATCCTTTTTGACCCACCTCCTAGAGAAATGGAAATAAAGACAAAAATAAACACATGGGACCTAATGAAACTTCAAAGCTTTTACACAGCAAAGGAAACCATAAACAAGACCAAAAGACAACCCTCAGAATGGGAGAAAATATTTGCAAATGAAGCAACTGACAAAGGATTAATCTCCAAAATTTATAAGCAGCTCATGCAACTCAATAACAAAAAAACAAACAACCCAATCCAAAAATGGGCAGAAGACCTAAATAGACATTTCTCCACAGAAGATATACAGACTGCCAACAAACACATGAAAGGATGCTCAACATCTTTACTCATTAGAGAAATGCAAATCAAAACTACAATGAGATATCATCTCACACCAGTCAGAATGGCCATCATCAAAAAATCTAGAAACAATAAATGCTGGAGAGGGTGTGGAAAAAAGGGAACACTCTTGCACTGCTGGTGGGAATGTGAATTGGTACAGCCACTATGGAGAACGGTATGGAGGTTCCTTAAAAAACTACAAATAAAACTACCATATGACCCAGCAATCCCACTACTGGGCATATACCCTGAGAAAACCATAATTCAAAAAGAGACATGTACCAAAATGTTCATAGCAGCCCTATTTACAATAGCCCGGAGATGGAAACAACCTAAGTGTCCATCATCGGATGAATGGGTAAAGAAGATGTGGCACATATATACAATGGAATATTACTTAGCCATAAAAAGAAATGAAATTGAGCTATTTGTAATGAGGTGGATGGACCTAGAGTCTGTCATACAGAGTGAAGTAAGTCAGAAAGAGAAAGACAAATACTGTATGCTGACACATATATATGGAATTTAAGAAAAAAAAAATGTCATGAAGAACCTAGGGGTAAGACAGGAATAAAGACACAGACCTACTAGAGAATGGACTTGAGGATATGGGGAGGGGGAAGGGTAAGCTGTGACAAAGTGAAATAGCAGCATGGACATATATACACTACCAAATGTAAGGTAGATAGCTAGTGGGAAGCAGCCACATAGCACAGGGAGATCAGCTCGGTGCTTTGTGACCGCCTGGAGGTGTGGGATAGGGAGGGTGGGAGGGAGACGCAAAAGGGAGGGGATATGGGAACATATGTATATGTATAACTGATTAAATTTGTTATAAAGCAAAAAATAAAAAATTTAAAAAAATTAAAATTAAAAAAAAAAGCCCAGGTTAAAAAAAAAAAAAAATGTTTATGTACCCAACATAGGAGCACCTCAATACATAAGGCAAATGCTAACAACCATGAAACGGGAAATTGACAGTAAAACAATAATAGTAGGGGACTTTAACACCCCACTAACACCAATGGAATGATCATCTGAAAAGAAAATAAATAAGGAAATACAAGCTTTAAATGACACAATAGACCAGATAGACTTAATTGATATTTATAGAATATTCCACCCAAATGTGGCAGAATACATTTTCTTCTCAAGTGCACATGGAACATTCTCAAGGATAGATCACATCCTGGGCACAAATCAAGCCTCAGAAAATTGAAGAAAATTGAAATCATATCAAGCATCTTTTCTGACCACATTGCTATGAGTTTGGAAATCAACTACAGGGGAAAAAAACAGTAAAAAACACAAATACATGGAGGCTAAACAGTGCATTACTAAATAACTAAGAGATCACTGAAGAAATCCAAGAATAATTTTTTAAAATACGTAGAAACAAATGACAATGAAAACACAATGACCCAAAGTCTATGGGACACAGCAAAAGCATTTCTAAGAGGGAAGTTTATAGCAATTCAATCTCACCTGAAGGAATAAGAAATATCTCAAATAAACAATCTAACCGTACACCTGAAGCAACTAGAGAAAGAAGAACAAAGAAAACCCAAAGTCAGTAGAAGGAAAGAAATTATAAAGATCAGAGGAGAAATAAATGAAATAGAAATGAAGAAAACAATAGAAAAGATCAATAAGACTAAAAGCTGGTTCTTTGAGAAGACAAACAAAATTGATAAATCCTTAGCTAGACTCATCAAGAAAAAAAGGGACAGGATGCAAATCAATAAAATTAGAAATGAAAACAGAGAAATCACAACTGACCTCAGAAATACAAAGGATTATAAGAGACTACTATAAGAGACTACTATGCCAGAAAAATGGACAACCACAATCAAATGGACAAATTCTTGGAAAGATACAATTTTCCAAGACTGAACCAGGAAGAATTAGAAAATATAAACAGACCTATCACAAGAAAATATAAACAGACTTATCACAATTGAAAATGTAATTAAAAATCTTCCAACAAACAAAAGCCCAGGACCAGATGGCTTCACAGGAAATTCTATCAAATATTTAGAGAAGAGCTAACACCAATGCTTCTCAAACTCTCCCAAAAAATTGCAGAGGGAGGAACACTCCGAAACTCATTCTAAGAGGTCACCATCACCCTGATATCAAAACCAGAAAAAGATATCACAAAAAAAGAAAACTATAGACCAATATCACTGATGAACATAGATGCAAAAATCCTGAACAAAATACTAGGAAACAGAATCCAACAACAGATTAAAAGGATCATACACCATGATCAAGTGGGATTAATGGCTGGGATGCAAGGATTCTTCAATATACACAAATCAATCAACATGATACACCATATTAACAAATTAAGGAATAAAAACCATATGACCACCTCAATAGATGCAGAAAAAGCTTTTGACAAAATCCAACACCCATTTATGATAAAAACTCTCCAGAAAATGGGCATAGAGGGAACCTACCTCAATATAATAGAGGCTATATATGACAAACCCACAGCCAACATGGTCCTCAATGGTGAAAAACTGAAAGCATTTCCACTAAGATCAGGAACAAGACAAGTATGTCCACCCCCACCACTCTTATTCAACATGGTTTTGGAAGTCCTAGTCACAACAATCAGAGAAGAAAAAGAAATAAAAGGCATACAATTTGAAAAAAAAAAGAAGTAAAACTGTCACAGTTTGCAGATGACATAATACTATACATAGAAAATCCTAAAGATGCTACCAGAAAACTATTAGAAGTAATCAATGAATTTGGTAAGGTTGCAGGATACAAAATTAATGCACAGAAATCTCTGGCATTTTTATACACTAACAAAGAAAAATCAGAAGGAGAAATTAAAGAAACAATCCAATTTACCATCACAACAAAACGAATAAAATATGTGGGAATAAGCCTACCTAAGGAGGCGAAAGACTTGCACTCAGAAAACTATAAAACACTGATGAAAGAGATCAAAGATGACATAAACACATGGAGAAAAATACCATGTTCTTGGATTGGAAGAATCAATATTGTGAAAATGACTATACTACCCAAAGCAATCTACAGATTGAATGCAATCCCTATCAAACTACCAATGGCATTCTTCACAGAATTAGAACAAAAAATTTTACAATTCGTGTGGAAACACAAACGACCCTGAATAGCCAAAGCAACCTTGAGAAAGAAAAACACAGCTGGAGGAATCAGGCTCCCTGACTTCAGACTACACTACAAAGCTACAGTAATCAAGACAGTATGCTACTGGCACAAAAACAGAAACATAGATCAATGGTACAGGATAGAAAACCCACAGAAAAACCCATGCACATATAGTCACCTAGTTTACAACAAAGGAAGCAAGAACATACAATGGAGAAAAGACAACCTCTTCAGTAAGTGGTGCTGAGAAAACTGGACAGCTACATGTAAAAGAATGAAATTAGGACACTCCCTAATACCATACACAAAAATTAACTCCAAATGAATTAAAGACCTAAATGTAAGGCCAGACACTATAAAACTCTTAGAGGAAAACATAGGAAAAATACTCTATGACATAAACCACAGCAAGATCTTTTTTGACCTACCTCCTAGAGTAATGAAAATAAAAACAAAAATAAACCATTGGGACCTAATGATACTTAAAAGCTTTTGCACAGCAAAGGAAACCATAAACAAGACAAAAAGACGACCCTCAGAATGGGAGAAAATATTTGCAAATGAAGCAAAGAACAAAGGATTAATCTCCAAAATATACAAACAGCTCATGGAGCTCAGTATCAAAAAAATAAACAACCCAGTTAAAAGATGGAAGATCTAAACAGACATTTCACCAAAGAAGACATACAGATGACCAAGAGACACATAAAAAGATGCTCAACATCACTAATCATTAGAGAAATGCAAGTCAAAACCACAATGAGGTATCACCTCACACTGGTCAGAATGGCCATCATCAAAAGATCTCCGGGCTTCCCTGGTGGCGCAGTGGTTGCGAGTCCGCCTGCCGATGCAGGGGACACAGGTTCGTGCCCCGGTCCGGGAAGATCCCACATGCCGCGGAGCAGCTGGGCCCGTGAGCCATGGCCACTGAGCCTGCGCGTCCGGAGCCTGTGCTCCACAACGGGAGAGGCCACAACAGTGAGAGGCCCACGTAGAGCAAAAAAAAAAAAAAAAAAAGATCTCCAAAAATAAATGCTGGAAAGGGTGTGGTGAAAAGGGAACCCTCCTGCACTGTTGGTGGGAATGAAAATTGATACAACCACTATGGAGAACAGTATGGAGTTTCCTTAAAAAACTAAAAATAGAACTACCATATGACCCAGCAATCCCACTACTGGGCACGTACCCTGAGAAAATCATAATTCAAAAAGGGACATGTACCACAATGTTCACTGCAGCACTATTTACAATAGCTAGGACATGGAAGCAACCTAAATGTCCATCAACAGATGAATGGCTAAAGCAGATGTGGCACATATATACAATGGAATATTACTCAGCCATAAAAAGAAATGAAATTGAGTTATTTGTAATGAGGTGGATGGACCTAGAGTCTGTCATACAGAGTTAAGTAAGTCAGAGAAAAACAAATACCGTACGCTAACACACATATGTGGAAGCTTAAAAAAAATGGTACTGATGAACCTAGTGGCAGGGCAGGAATAAAGAAGTAGACATAGAGAATGGACTTGATAACATGGGGTTGTGGCAGGGAGTGAGGGAAGCTGGGGCAAAGTAAGAGTAGCATATATATATATATATATATATATATACACTACCTAATGTAAAATAGAGAGCTAGTGGGAAGCAGCAGCATAGCACAGGGAAATCAGCTCAGTGCTTTGTGATGACCTAGAGGGGTGGGATAGGGAAGGTGGGAGGGAGGCTCAAGAGGGAGGGGATATGGGGATATATGTATGCATATGGCTGATTCACTTTTTTGTACAACAGAAACTAACACAGCATTGTGAAGCAATTATACTCCAATAAAGGTGTATTAAAAATAAATAAATAAATATAAATTTAAAAATATATAAGCAGTGGTAAGATCTATGAAGGAAAATAAAGCAATGCAGGAGGCAGAGGGTACAATGGGTGCATTCATTAAGCATGTAAGGGCACAATTCACTGAACTAATAATGTAGAGGTTCATATAAATCCATGCCTGACTTCAAGGAATCTGTGCTGCAGGAGGTGGGGACAATGGGGGCAGGGAGAGGAGAACCACACATACAGACTGTTGAATATACCACCATCTGGTGAGCATGCCAGGATGGCAATGTACAGGCACTTGGGACAAAAGATGGGGCAGAGATCAGTTCTACTAGGAGAAGAGAAGGTGAAGACTGGTGATAGCAATAAAAGGAAGAACTCACTGACAAAAAAAGCCACCACTTTGTGCCAGGCAGTTTCGACACATTGTTCTATTAATCATCTCAATATCTTAAAGATGTGGGCATTCTTATCCCTATTTAACATACAAATCTTGGTCTGTGAAAACCTTGGTACACATAGATTAGTCATTCTATACTAGACACTGTGCTGAGCTCTGGGGACAAAGATAAGATTTCAGGGAGAGTCTCTGTCCCCAAGCAGATAACATCATTGAAGGAGGAATAGCAAACATTCCACCACCAACAATACAAGGAAGAGTGAGGCGAGGGCTCTGAGAAGACCCCATCCAAGGTTGATCAGCATGCAGAGCCTGGAGCCATGCATTCTGTGAAGACCAGGGAAAGCTTGATCCCTGGCTGAGAATTTAATATGGAGGAAGCTGACATGCACATCCATTCAGTACATGTTAGTGGTTAAAAGTCTAGTTGATGGGGTGGGGGAAGTGAGTGATGAATAAGCAGAGCACAGAGGATTTTTAGGGATGTGAAACTATTCTGTATGATGCTATAATAGTAGACACATGTCATTATAAATTTGTCCAAACCATAGAATGTATAACACCAAGAATGAGCCCTGATGTAAACTATGGACTTGGGTGATAATGATGTGTCAGTGTAGGTTCATCAATTGTAACAAATGGACCACTCTGATGGGGGCTGATGATACTTGGGAAAGTATGCATTTGGGGGTGTAGGGGTTATATGGGAAATCGCTGTTACCTTCTGCTCAATTACGATGTGAAACTCAAATTGCTCTAAAAAGTAAAGTTTGGAAAAGAAATCTAGTTGGCATCCCAACTCTGTCACTTTACAATTGTGTGAATGTGAGCAAGTTACTTTAGCTCTTCTTGTCTTAATTTTTCACTCATAAAATGGGTATAATAATACATCCTACATACAGATGTTCAGAAGACTAAATGAAAGTAAATGATGTCATATTTAGGTCAAGTGCTTTAGCATATGGTCTGGCTATGTTCACGCCCTCAGTAAATCAGAGCCTCTTTTTTTAAGATCATTCATACAATAGTGAAGAATTGAAAGAGAATAGTCCAAAGACAAGAAAGCTAGCTGGAAAGCTAAAGCAAGGAATCCAGTGGGAAATGGCAGAAGACTAAACAAGACATCAGTTGCTTCCCAAATAGCTCCACAAGGCATGGTGCTGCATGGGAGCTAATAAAGACAGTGTATGTAGACTGAATTCACTGTCTTTCACTCAAAACCTACACTCCGTCCTGCCTATCTTGATGAATGATAAACCCACCCTTCAGTCACCTAAAACGGAAACCTGGAAGTCAACTCTGACTTGGCTCTCTCCTTACCTCCCAGTCACCAAGTCCTGTAGAATCTACCTACTTTGCATCTTCCCTTCCTCAGTCTCGGTCAGTGAGAATGTGTCAGTACTCTGTTGGTTTAGTCACCCATCACCTCCCCTGTGGATTAAGGCAGTGGTGGCATAACCAGTCAACCTGATTCTGTAGGCAAGTAGGGTTGGGTTCCCCAAAGAATGAGAACCAGTCACAGCTTTCTTGACATATGAGGAGCTGTTTTAGGCCATTTTAGGTCATTTTGGGATCCAAGCCTGGCCACAGGGCTTGCACATGCAGAACAGGACTCAATAGTTAATGATTTTAAGGGAACAAACAAGCAGCTATTGCCGGGCCAGAAAATGACCATATCAGAGACAATAAAACAGTCACTAAGAATCCCAGTTCTGTTTCAAAGGTAAAGGATAGCCTGACTCATATTCTTGAGTTATTTTACAGGGTCTGAATCCCCTAGAACAATCATGCACCAGACTAACTTGAGCCAGAGAACTGATGATGTTGACCTTTGCTGGCCCTAGTGATTTCAATCAACTAAGACCTGGGCTCTGTCAGTCCAGGGTGACTCTTGCCCCAATTTTATGCTAAATTCCTCTTTGCACAAGTCTCTTCATAAATATGCATGCTCCCTTAGCTTAAAACTTCCCCAATTTTGCTGTTGGGAAATATCCCCAGAGTTCTCCATACTCATTGCAAGTAATAAAATCCTTTCTCTTCCTGCTCTTTGGCTTGGTTGTGTCTTTCAGCTTGACACCCCCCAAAAGGCCAACCCCGTTGTCGGGTAACAAATTTCTCTAGGCCTCAGTCCTTCAAATATCACCTCCACACTGAAACCAGAGCAATCCTTCTAAAGCATTAAATCTAATCATTTGTCCACCCACCTTAAAATATTTCAGTTGGTCTCACTGTCTACGATAAAGTCTAAACCGTTTACAGTGCTTCCTGTTATCTGGCCCTTGATCTATCCACCTCCACACACCACAACTATGGTGAACTACTGATAGGTCCCCAAGCCTGGCAGGGTATTTCATGCCTCTGTGCATTCACACACACCATTTCCTCCACGTTCTCCAATGGGTAGTTCATGAAATACTAGTCTCCTAAGATGCTCTATGAAACAAGCGATCCTTACTCAAATGAGTTTTAGAAAAACTCCACACTTTTTTCCTCTGGAAAACTCTTTTAGGCTCTAAGATGTCCTATAATCAAAAAATCTATTTAACTTTGTTTAATCCTTGTGATATTGTGATTTACAATAAAAAATATGTATTTGGTCTTTGACCTGTTCCTGGTACAGAGCTCTGAAAATATTGGAATTTCCTGTGATAAGAGCAATAACAAGTGTCTTTCTTAATGTTAATTGGTGACTTTTGGGAAGCCCTTAGATGACTTAAGTATGAGGGCTGGTTGCCAGGAGAAACAACCACGTGATTAGAGGAATGGAACTTTCAGTCCCACCCCTTCCCCCAGAACATCCCCAGAGGGGAGAGAGGCTAGAGGCTGAATCAATAGCCAATGGTCAATGATTTAATCAATCATGACTATGTAATGAAGCCTTCATAAAAACTTAAGAGAACAGGATTCAGAGAGCTTCCAAGTTGGTGAACATGTGGAGGTGCTGGGTAAGTGGTGCTCAAGAGAGCATGGAAGCTCCACACCCTCTCCCCATGCCTTGCCCTATACATTTACTTCCATCTGACTGTTCTTGAGTTATATCCTTTTATAATAAACTGGCAATCTAGTAAGTAAAATGTTTCTCTGAGTTCTGTGAACCGCTCTAGCAAATTAACCAAACCGAGGAGAGAATCCTGGAAACCTCTGATTTATAACCAGTTAGAAGCACAGGTAACAAAATGGACTTGCAACTGGCATCTGAAGTGGGGGAAGAGAGAGGGAGACTTATAGGACTGAACCCTTAACCTGTAGGATCTGATGCTATCTCCTGGTGGACAGTGTCAGAATTGAGTTGAAATGCAGGACACCAATCAGGTGCCTCAAAAATTGCTTATTAGTGTGGGGAACCCCCACACACACACAAATTGGAATTGGTACCAGAGCATATTTAACCCATTATTAAGGTACTTGATAATAGAACTCTTTTTTTCAATTAGAATTTCCAGAGAATTACATACCTCAGAAGAAACATTTTGTGAAACACATCTTAAAAACTCCATCTGAGCCTGATAAATAATTAAAACTTTTACTTCCAGGAAATAATAATGGATCTTTGGTTGTAATTTTGTTAGTTCCACCTATCATCAAATTAAATAGATTTTGCAAAATCCAAGAAAAAGCACATCAGGTTTGAGTCTTGCTAACTCTAACGGTATGTTCTTATGGTTGATGCACTGATAATTTTTTACATCAGAGAAGCAGTGAAATGCAGAGAACTATCTCTTGCTAAGTATGCACTCAAATCCTCTACTTCAAATTTAGAATTTACTTACTGTGTCATTTGTTTGAAATAATAACTCCATTAACTTCAATAAAACATGCAAATCCAAATCAAATTAGACATTACCTGCTGCTGTTTTTTCCATCAACAATTTTATCTCTCCTTGGAAGAGTGGATAGGGCTATAAGAAGTGAGACTGCTAACATTAGCAAAACTGAGAGAAGCCAAACGCTGAATGTTATAACCGAATTTGAGTCTAAAAAGGATTAAAATATTGAGCCTCTCCAATTCAGCTTAGTTCCCATAGTCAGTATATCTTATTGTGATTGGGACTCAGAAAGAGTAAACGGAGAACAAGAAAGACATCTCTCAGAATGGAACAATGGGGACTGGTATCTGGAAGATCTGGCTTCCAAACCTAGCTTATTCGTTGTGTGAACCTAAATTTCTTAACCTCTCTAAACTCAGTTTCGTCATCTGTAAAATGGTGCTAATAATACAAAGCCTACCACGTTATTTCAAAGTTTAAACAATTAAACACACATTAAACACCTAGAGTAGTACCTGTACCATAATGTAACATAGTAGATGCTTAATAAATATCAATTTTCTTCTTTCCTCTCTAATCTACGTACAACTCCCATTGCTCAGATCTTCATTCTGTTATAGACATCTTTATCCACAAAATACCCTTAATTTTGCTGTAGATCATAAACCAGGGGTTAGCAAACTATGCTCCACAGGGTAAATCTGGCTGACCGCACTGTTTTTGTAAAGTTTAATTTGGACATAGCCACACCCATTTGTTTACATATTGCCTGTGACTGCCACCATGACAGATTTGAGCAGCTGTAACAGAGACCTATATTAGTTGTCTGTTGCTGCTATAACAAATTACCACAAACTTGGTGGCATAAAACATCACATTCATTATCTTACAGTTCTGAAGATTCAAAGTCCCTGACACAGGTCTCACTAGATTAAACTCCAGGTGTCAGTAGGGCTGTATTCCTTCTGAAGACTCTAGGGGACACTCAATTTCCATGCCTTCTTCAACTTCCAGAGCCTGCCTGCATTCATTGGCTCTGGCCCCGTTCCTCTATCTTTCCTCAGATGGAAAAGTGATGTGTAAGGAGAAACTGCCCTCCTCCATCCCTGGGGAGTATAACCAGGACAGCCCCCTTCTGGGTTCAAGCTGATTCAGTCACCACCCAGGAGTCTCGAGCTCTAGCCTAGATTCCACTCTGCCTTCTCCAGCAGATGTGAGGCTTACATGGGACAATTGGCCTGGAGGAGAATGTAGCTTCTTTAGTCTACATGAACAATAACCAGCCACAGGTGACAGGGCCCTGAGTGGAAGCCTAAGCCAGGCTGTGATCATAGTTTAATTCATAACTTTTAAATATTTGGACAGATGGTAGGTGAGCCTCCATTTATATCTTTGCTCTGGACCTTGCAAATGTTAGAGGAACATCTGTTCATCTGTCACCTCCCCCTCACAGCACCCACCTCTGAGTTCCCTTTCTTGGCTGTGCTGCTAGGGATGGATTCTGAACCACCAATGACTACAACTCTGAAACAGGGAGGAAGCAGTGACTGTGAGATCACGACGGTTTTCCAAAGCCAACATTACGCATCTTTGCGGACACATATACCCCTGTAACAAGCATTCTATTATTTAACAGCAATCCATCTCCTCTTGATGAGGGGACAGAGTAGGGTTGCTACCTTTGCTTTTAGCAAACCTATAAGAGGGATTATGAATTCACATCAGCTGGAGAGTCAAATACTAAAAGCAAAATCTAATTCAATACAGCCAGACCACAAACATATACTGAAGAAATATGAACAGTTGAATTACTGTGATCAAAAACGTGTTACTTTCTTCCTGAATCCAGAAGTGAGTTTTAAAAGAAGTACCAAAGGATACCCATAACTGAGCATAAAAACAAAGGTTTATACATTTGGGCAGTAGGAAAAAAAAAAGAGAACAAAAATCAATATGTTTAAAATAAAAAGCTGCCTTGTACTTTCAGGTATGTCTTCAGCCATCAGTTAATTGCGTGATCAATGCAACAAGATCCAGGCAGCTTAACTGAAGAAAATTAGCCCTTAAGAAGCTTATCTCTACAAAAGATTCTATCCTGCTGATAGAAGGTCAACAACCCTTTCAGCTGCAGCTGCCTCACTGGGTTCAGGAGAGGAATCAGAATGGAACCACATACGAGGGTATCACAGAAAATTGGCAACCAGAAGATTCCACAGAGAGATTAAAATGCCTGTCTTTGGTCTTAACGATGGTCTGCCAAAAGAGATAGAGCAGTTTAAGGAGAAAATATGAGAAATTTTTTTCAATGTATTTTCACACTATTAAGATGCATTTAACAGCCCTGGTAGAGGGGGTTTTTAAAGATTATTTTGAATTATACAATCTATTTTGCTTTGGTTGTTTCAATTCAGCCAACATCTTTTTGAATACTAACCAGGTGGCTAGTTAAGTTGCTGAACTTTGTGGTTTAAAACATAAATATGTATATTCTACTGTAACTATGGCTACATTTGAAAAATTAGTTGATAAATTACAAAAAAAAACACAAATAAATAAATAAGCCCCTGCCTGCAAGGAATCCATAGTCTAACAGGAAGTGAAGCAGACAAATCCAGGGGTAATTAGAGAGAGAGAAAGAGCAGTTGTACCCCAAAGTAAGGTCATCTAATCTAGTCTGGCTTCTTGCCAAATGGATAGAAATTAATACAGGGTTAGCCCAATATTATTTGTGTGGTGGGATAAACTGACCAGCCCTCCTCACTACCACCCACCCACCAGCTTTTATCAAAAGGAGACTTAGAATCAAAAATTTAATCACATCCAGCCAGTTCAAACTGGCACTATCCCCCCTCCCTTAAGGTAGCAAAAGAATATCTATTAACAGAGAGTAAGAAGTCTGAGATTCTTAAAGTCAAGAGATTCTCAACTCAGCAACCAGAGAGTTTATATTTCATAAGATCAAGGACAAAACCCTGCTGACAGGAGAAATACCATTAATATGGGATTGTATTGCATAATCTCTGAGAAAGAATAAGGTTTATATTTACAAGGTCTGCTTACTTTACAGGTGATGTTATAAAGAAAATTATCCAGGTCAAGATTCTCAGTGGTTGAAAGACTAAGCGGGACCCATATTACCCTAATTCAGGAAATCAGATCTCACCTCCTTTCTGGAGCCCTTTTTGGGTCACAAGCACCAGTGTGCATCCAGCTATAATCTGTAGTGTTGCTCAAGTTTGCAAGCTACAGGAAAATACAAATTTGCAAGATCCAAGGAGTTACACCTCATCCTTTGCATGGGATAAGCAGAGTGTTCTGTGTGAGGAGGGTGGGGTCATAAGCCTGAGAAATTTGAAATTAGCTGCATAAGAAAAGTCTGCCTAAGAGGAGGGTTAGTTCAGGAGTACCCCAAGGAGACATGCTCACCAAGGCTCACACCCAGTAGAAGGGATGATTATGTACTCTGGAATTTCAGTCTCTACTCTCCCTTCACAGTGATACACTTCTGAGATCTGCTTGATTCTTTAATAAGGAATCTTGCATGTGAGCCTTAAAATCCTGGATGCTTAGGATGGAGAAAGTAGGTAGATAGGGTGAGTTAGCCTGTGAAGGACATGGGGCCCAATCCTCCCCCACCGTCTTGAGAAGTTGGATAGCAGGAGCTTGAGGGGCATTAACCCCTTTGGTTGGAGTAGGGATTGGGATTATTTGGGTCATCACAGCAGCAAAGAGACCTGGGCAGAATAGAAAAAATTCAAGAAGCCCAAGACAGACTACAAATTGTCTGAAGAATGCTGCTTCACAACTGAAAAAGTGAGTCTTGACTTATCAACGCTACGTTTAGATTTATGCAAAAGTATAAATTTAGTAAATACTAATGAAAAGGCTTTTTTTGCACCCCAGTTACCCAAAGTTACTGGACCCTGGGATACTAACAAGATAGCCCTAGCCATGAACACCCTGAGTTTGCTCTCGGTAGGTCTGGTCATAATCAGAGCCAAGCTGAGTGTTGGCCAGGTATCAGGATATATCTGTCAAGCACTTTCAAGACTCGGTCCACTGATCGCCATCTTATGAGGTCTTCCCATTCCATTCCAAGCTAAGATACATGGTATGGTCTCTTTTCCCATAGCAACGTATTACATTCTGAATTATTAACTACTGCACATTACTCTGTGACTATTTCCTGATATGCCCTGGACTCAGGGCTTTGATCTCCTGTAGGAAATGATTTTAGTTTGCTCTTCCTGTATCCCAGACATAACAGTAAATAAAATTTCTAAGAATCTTGAATGGTCTTCAGTAGGTTACAACAGGTAGCAGGAGTCCCTGTTTTGTCCACAGTTCCTTTTCTGACTATAGCGACATTCCACAGGGATGCCATGGTCCCTGTTACAACCCAGGATCCACAGCTAGTCCTGAACAAATGTCTTCACAACTAATCCACAACAATGTTAGTCCCTGCTCAGCAGGGATATACCTATGTTAGTCCCATCCTCAGCAGGGCTATACCTATGTTGGCTGATCCATATCTAGCATCTGGCAGGTCCAATGCCATCTCAGCTCAGAAAGCTTAGACTGTGAGCTCCTTGAGGAGAAGGATTTGCTTTTTATCTCTCCATCAAATACTGGACATTCACTAAACATTTGTTGGCTGAATAGCATCCTTTCTGATGGTCTAGCTTATTTTTAGTTGCATTTCTATATTTCTATGGAACTTAACTACTTAAAAGAGATAAGTTAACATGCCTGTGGTCATCCAGCCAGTAAGGTGCAGTCCAGGAATACAATCTTATATCTATGTGAGCCAAAGACCATGCTCCCTCTGCTACTCCACATTGCTTCTCACAGAATAATTACATTAACCAGTCTTTCATTCTTGACCACAAAGAAATAAGTAAAAAGTTGGAATAAATAAGGTAGTGAGGAAGAAAATTTTGCTTAGGAGGATTTTCCCTGGTACTTCTCCCATAATAATAACAAGCTTAATACATTTCATAGTGAGCTTACTCTCTTCCAGACACCATGCTAGGTGTTCTACACTTATCAATCCATTTAATATCCATAGGAGAAAGGCTGAAATGATTCTTCCTGTTTTATGGATATGGAAACTGAGGTTCAGAGAGGAAGACTGCCAAAGGCATGAGGCTATTAGAGCTGATGGAACTGTGACTGAATACCAGGTTTCTCTGACTCTTTACAATCCTCAAAGAAGCCTAAGTACATATTGGATTCGCTTCTCTGGAATAAATATAAAGTTCCAAGTTATTATGAACCACTCTAATGATCAGTGAGAATCGATAATTAAATGCACAGATAATCTTCAATCAGGAGGAATGACAAATACATGTTAAAGAGGTTTAAAAATGCTAGATTCATCCTAACTGATAAAATGCCAACAAACTCACTGGGAACAGTAACAACTGAACAACTTAGAGGTTAAAAGGAGTTGCAGGTCAGAGTGTTACCAAATGAGATTTGCATTCAAAAGCATTGCTCTAGTTGCTGCATGGAGACGACTTAGAAAGGGGCAAGAATGAATGCAGGTAATGCAGGGGAAGGTCATTGCCATAATCCTGGCGAGAGCTGACACCATTCTGAACTAGGGCATTAAATTCGGATTGGGTATTTCAGTCTATATATGAGTCCACTCCTGCTCTTTCCTAGGAAATGTCTGATAGAAGACAGTATAACAAACAAAAGTTTTCTCTTTCCAATATTTTCTTGGGAAAAAAAAACTCTGAGGAAACAGATCATTCAAGGCTCTGTAGCATCTGGGTGTGTTGGGTAACTCCATTTAGAGAAGCTCCTTAATCATCAACCCATGGCAGCACAGAAGCTCTTAGAAGCAAAACTTGCTTAGGAGGCAATAAAGAGACAACGGAAGACAAGCAGGAGTTCTGTGGCGCCAATATGCTACACAAGAGAGCTAAATCTAAGGGCCATGAAAAGGACTGCAGACATTATAACACAAAAGAATGGCAGCCTCTGCCAATAGTCTGTGTGAGAGCAAAGATAATACAACCATACACCTGGGAGCAATTCAGAGTCAATGAGAATGAACCTGGACAAGTGAAAACAAAGTTAATGAAGAGAAGAAAAAATAATGTACTTCTAGTTCTGTTTTTCAATTAATAGCTAAGGAGCAGTAGCCATCAGTACCATTCATCTTATACCAAGCACTTTCCCCATAAAATACTGTGGAAACAGTTAAGATTCCTGTCTTAAGTTTATTTTAAATTGAATTCAAGAATCTATTAAGAATCCACCATGTCTCTAGGAAACAAAGCAAAGATGAAAAAATGAGTAAAATGTGATTCCAACTCTCCAAGCAGTCACAATGAAAAGAGAAAGCAGTGATATAAACTGATAATTATGATCATAGCAGCTATGATTTTTCCAGGCAGTTAACCTATGTCAGACAGTAGTGCCAGGTGCATCCATGTATTATTAACTTAATCCTTAAGCAACTCTGAGAAGCAGTTATAATTATTTTCATTTTTATGATTGACAAAATTCAGACTCAGTAAGGTCATATAGATTGCTCAAGGTCATATACTCAGATGACAATAGAGTCTCACTTATTACAAGGCTCATGTTCTTTCCATTCTATCACGTAGTCTTTCCAAAAGTATAGGCCACGGAGTGAAACAGACTACATACAGGAGCAAGGTGTCCAATGTTATGAGGATGTATGGGACACCAGCTAGATTGGCTAAAAAATTAATTAATTAAAATAAAAATTTTTAAAGAGTGGCATACCAAGTTGGGTCTTATTGAGAACTGTTGCAAAGCAGTCAGAATCTGAAAGAAGACGAGACTGAGCCATGATGTGAGGGTTGCCAAGGATAAAACCTAAGGGCCAAATTCTGTCCCTAAGTCTAAAATGCAACCATGGCACTAAGATTGATTAACAAAACAAAATGGGGAAGTATCCACTAGATGCCTAAAATGGAGCAGGGAGACATGCTTAGATTCCTTACTTGTAAAATGGAGGTAACACCTCCTAATGGGATTGTTGTGAGACTCAATAATGTGAACACCCATCATAAATGGTAAAGTTCTGTATAAACATTAAAAAATCACTATTATTACAAAGCACTTTGTGGTATACAGAATCCTAAAGGTATCTCCCCCAACATTTCCATTCCCTGGTTACTCAGCCAAACACTAATCTAGGGACTGCTGTGAAGGGATTTGGGAGATGGAATTAAACTTACAAATCAGCTGACTTTAAGAGAGGGGCATTAGGGCTTCCCTGGTGGCACAGTGGTTAAGAATCCACCTGCCAATGCAAGGGACACGGGTTCGAGCCCTGGTCCGGGAAAATCCCACATGCCACAGAGCAACTAAGCCCCTGCACCACAACTACTGAGTCTGCACTCTAGAGACCGCAAGCCACAACTACTGAGCCCACACACCACAACTACTGAAGCCCGCGTGCCTAGAGCCTGTGCTCTGCAACAAGAGAAGGCTCTGCAATGAGAAGCCTGTGTGCCACAATGAAGAGTAGCTCCCATTCACTGCAACTAGAGAAAGCCCATGCGCAGCAATGAAGACCCAACGCAGCCAAAAATAAATTTTAAAACTTTTTTAAAAAAAGAGAGGGACATTACCTTGATTATCTAGGTGGACCCAAGGTAATCACATGAGCCCTTAAAAGCAGAAGAGGAATTAGAGAGATGCTATAAAAGAAGAAGGCAGGAGAGATGAAGCAGAAGAGGAAGTCAAAAATTCAAAGTATGAGAGACACCTGATCTACCATTGTCAGCTTTGAAGATGGAGGAGAGAACAAGCCAAGGAGTACAGGCAGCCTCTAGAAGAGTAGAAACCCTGGCCAACAGCCAGCAAGGGAATGGGGATCTCAGTCCTAACTGCATGGAACTGATTCTACCAACAATCTGAATGAACTTGGAGGCAGATTCATCCCCAGAGCTTCCATAAAGGATTAAAGCCCAGCTAACACCTAGAGCCTTGGGGACACTAAGCAAAGAAGCAGCTGAGCCCCTTTGTGCTTGGACTTCTGACCTACAGAAACTGAGATAATAAGTTTGTATTATTTTCCGGTGCTATGTTGTGGTAATTTGTTACAGCAGCAAGAGAAAACTAATATACACGTTGATTATTATTTATCCATCTAGCTAATTCGTAATCTAGACAATGTCCTGAAATCATCTTTACCCATATTTTTCCCTAATCAATTCTAACTTCAAGAGTCCCAAAATTGGCCCCCAAAGACATTCAAAAATTCACCTGCCAATTTGTGTAGACAGGTCTAGACATAAGCAAGTGAACTGTGAGACTGATTATTTACACTGGCAAATACATGGACATTGAATACTAGAATTGCAAAGTTATTTTTATTTTAAAACATTAATAAGAATTAATTATACTTTCAAAGAAATAAATTTCCACCTTAAACAATTTTGATTGATATCTCCAAATATTGCTCAACATTTATGTACAGCTCTTGTGAATATCATGCTGATTCATGACAACCTCTGGGACCACATATTACAAAACAAAAGGAAGCATTTCCTAATGGATGCTGGGCCATACTGGAATACAAATGGAATGCTAGGCAAAAATCTATTGCATATGTTACCTAAGAGGAGAGATGTAACAAGATAGTTACTTTGCCTTTTCTCTTTAAAGTTT
This sequence comes from Mesoplodon bidens, assembly GCF_964165515.1. NCBI lineage: Eukaryota > Metazoa > Chordata > Mammalia > Artiodactyla > Ziphiidae > Mesoplodon > Mesoplodon bidens. The sequence continues at coordinate 68,805,726 of NC_138164.1, forward strand.
CTGCTACTCAACTCCTCCCTGCATTGGAAAGAAGTGTCCATCTCTGACATGAATTGAGGCAAACCCACAAAACTTCAAGTATTCAGATACAGTTGTCTCTTATTCTGAGAACACAGGGCAAGAGATATAAAGAAGTATTTCCCTGGGGCCTGAATGATGGTAATCACAGGAGCTGATGTTTGAGATAATAGGTCACAATATGCCAGTGCTAAACACCAGATTCTACATGAAACAGCTATCCATGTGCTTTTAAATAAGTTTTATTTTGTGTGTTTGTCATCTGCAGGGCCCAATAAAGCACAGGGCCCAGTATAGGGACCTCTCTTGCCCCAGTTTAAGGGTGATAACCTTCCTAAAGATGTTAGTCTGAAACCAAAGATGTGACTTTATTTTACTATCCTCCTGGAGAGCATACAATTGTCAGGGTTAGATAAGCATCTCTGCAATGATACACAAAAGAAATTTAAATCTGTGCTCCTTAAGCCATACATGCATACACATACATACACACACACACACACACACACATTTCTATTCATATTCTGAAACCAGTAAGAGGCGCTTCCTTAAAACTGAAGTGCATTCATTGGCTTTTTTAATGTAATCAAAGTTTGCATTATTTTGTGGGGCTCAAAAGGTGGATTCTTTATTGATCAATAAAGGTCAGTTGCAATATCACTTCTAGTGCCACCACTTTGTCATTGGAATCATCCAAATTACAAATAGAAGTTGGGAGCACTATGTGTCTAGAAAAAATCTTGAGTTCACAACAGACATAAAACTTGAATAAAAGATCCATTAGAAAAATATGCCTTCAGATTGATGATAAATGCTTCACTTATCACTTTTATTGCCAGATTCAAATGATTACCAGATGATTTTAGCAATTAATTTGCATTCAGCACACAAGTATTGAGCAGTTAACATGCATCCAGTGCATTTTTCTGATACTTTCTCAATAAAACGAATGAGGGTTTAAATAATCTATGCTCTGTTTTCCTTCCCAAAGGTCATACCCCCCCAAAGACTTACTCTATAACTTAATCTTTCTTTTCATCATACATTCCTTCTTCTTCATATTCTTCTCCTCCTCCTTCTTCTATTTTTTTAATTCAAGTATAGTTAATTTACAATGTTGTGTCGGTTTCAAGAATACAGCAAAGTGATTCAGTTCTACATATATATATATTATTTTTCAGATTCTTTTCCATAATAGGTTATTACAAGATATTGAGTAAAGTTCCCTGTGTTATACGGAAAGTCCTTGCTGTTTACCTATTTTATATATAATAGTGTGTATGCGTTAATTCCATTCTCCTAATTTATTTTCCCCCTACCTTCTTCCTTTTTGAAATGAACGTTTGAGATGGAGGTGTCCATTCAAAATCCCTTTGGCCTGTACTCCAGCACAGAAGGGTGAGATATGAAAAATTATAGCATAGTATTTTATACATGATATGTCAGAGGCTATGTGTACACATATATAAGAAATAGGAATACTCTTTGGATATAGATATTCAAATTCACTCTCAAGTTCAAACAGGAGAAAACACAGCACTATGGAAAGAGCATGAACTTTAGAAACAGCCCTGAGATTGAATTCTAGTTCTTCCACTTGCTAGTTATGTGACATTGAAGAGTTTAATTAAATTCTCTGAAACTTACAGCTTCATTAGTAAGATGTGAATAATTAACACATGTATTTTAAGCTATTTTAAGGATTTAAAAAGACAAACGTTATAAATCACATAGCACAATGCCTTGCAATACTTTTATTGTGCAATACTTTTAAGTACCTATGTTGGATACTTAAAAACTGTTGGTTCCTTTATCTAATAGTTACTAAACTGCTATCACATACCAGGCACTCTGCTACACACTTTTATGTGTATATTTCACTGAATGTATGTGTATTTCATGAATATAGCCTGTGTGCATAGAGTTCCCAAAGCAGCCTGATGTAGGTATCCATTATGGTAGTGGGAAGTTGGTGGGCAAGGGAGGGGGGTCAGCTCAGGGTTCTGCTTGCTGAAGCTTGGTATATATTTTAACTCAGCCTTAGGACTGAAATTCATAATCCAATATAGGGGAACAAAAGCCTCCCTTACCTCTCAGAGAGATTCTCAGACAGGCAACAGACCTGTCCTGAAATAGGAAGGAGCTAAATGTGGTAAGAGTCAGGGGTATTAGCTAAGTGTAAATGAGATGGGACAATTCCAAGAGGCCATGTGGTATCACTAACACTATCTTACCACCAGTCCTAGGGAGAATTTGTCTCTAGTTTCCGATTGTCTTAGTCTGTCTGTTTTTTTTTTTTAACATCTTTATTGGAGTATAATTGCTTTACAATGTTGTGTTAGTTTCCGCTGTATAACAGAGTGAATCAGCTATATGTATACATATATCCCCATATCCCCTCCCTCTTGCATCTCCCTCCCACCCTCCCTATCCCACCCCTCTAAGTGGTCACAAAGCACCGAGCTGATCTCCCTGTGCTATGCAGCTGCTTCCCACTAGCTATCTATTTTACATTTGGTAGTGTATATATGTCCATGGCACTCTCACTTCGTCCCAGCTTACCCTTCCCCTTCCCCATTTCCTCAAGTCGATCCTCTACCTCTGCATCTTTATTCCTGTCCTGCCCCTAGGTTCATCAGAACTTTTTTTTTTTTTAGATTCCATATATTTGTGTTAGCATATGGTATTTGTTTTTCTCTTTCTGACTTACTTCATTCTGTATGTCTTAGTCTGTCTTAGGCTGCTATAACAAAATAGCATTGACTAGGTGGTTTATAAACAACGGAAATTTATTTCTCAGAGTTCTGGTGGCTTAGAAGTCCAAGATCAAGATGCTGGCAGATTCAGTATCTGATGAAAGCCTACTTCCTGGTTCACAGACGGCTGTCTTCTCAATGTAACCTCATGTGGTGGAGTTCTCTAGGGCCTCTTTTATAAGGGCACTAATCCCATTCATGAACCCACGTGGAGCCCTCATGACCTAATCACCTCCCAAAGCCCTCACCTCCTAATACCATCACATGGGGCACATATGAATTTGGCAGGGACACAAACATTCAGACCACAGCACTGATATATGGAACTCTTAAGAAAAATACAAAAACAGTAAAAACTTAATCAAATAAAAGTTGAAACAGTAGAGGGATTGTAGGAAACAGATCACAGCCTCTCTATTTAGGAAACAAAGAAAGGGCCAGCACAGAAAGGGCTATTTCCTGATCTCAGGGAAAGCAATTATTAGAGCAAGAAAGTAGGAGGGATCACCCAGGCCCAGGAGGAATGATGACAGGTTAGCAACTGGAGGAGTGGAGGAAGAGCCCAGGCCTCAGGGACCACGGGAGCCACATCATCTCAGCTACCATTCAAGCCACCCAGGAGCAGCAATGGGAGCCCCAGCCAAGAACAGGAAAAGACCATACCAGCAAGTGGTCATAAAAGGCCACCAAGTGAGGGCAATTCCCTCCAGGACAATGCCAGGAGAAGGGAAGACCTTCAGCTGAGCTGAAGCTCTGGAAGCTCACTAATAGACTTCACCACACCCCCTTCTCTTCCATTGATTAACTTCACCTAGTTGTTTGGCTGAAGGATGAAGGGACAGCATCAGTTTCAAAAGAATACATGAATTAGATAATACATACATGACTATAGTAGACAATTCTTATTTAACAAAATAAACATTCATTGGGCAACTACTAAGTACCCAGCTAGGTGGAAAGGATGGAAAAATAGATACATAGACAGTAAACTATGATAATATAAAGAAGTGAATAAAAATTAGCCTGTGGAGAAGAGGAAATGGGGAATAGTGGGTTTCAGGTTGCAAACTCTGTTGTTATTTACTGCACATATTTTGGACAAATAAAATATTTACATTTTTATTCAATAATTCCTTAATTTTTTTTCTTCTCCTGTGAACTCCATATGCATACTAAATATTGAGACTGCCTGGCCTGTTTCCCCACTTCATATGCAGAACTCTATAAACCAGGCTTATGCCATTGTATTAGACAATGTGGTATGCCACCTAGATGCTCTTTCAGGATTGTAATACCCAAGATTCTCCAGAGAAACAGAACCAATAAAAAATACATATATCTTTGTTATGGGAATTGACTTACACTATTACAGAAGCCAAAAAGTCCCACGATCTGCCATCTGCAAACTGGAGAACAGCAAAGCTCGTAGTATGATTCTGTCCAAGTCCCAAGGCCTGAGAACCAGGAGTACTGATATCTGAGGGAAGGAGAAGATGGATGTCCCAGCTCAAGCAAAGAGAGAAAATTCTCCATTCCTCCACCTTTTTCTTCTACTCAGGCCCTCAGCAGATTGGATGATGCCCCCCACATTGGCAAGGGCAGTCTTCTTTACTCAGTCTAGCAATTCAAATGTTAATGTCTTCCAGAAACACTCACAAAAATACCCAGGAATAATGTTGTATCAGCTATTTAGGCATCCATTAGCCCAGTCAAGCTGACACATAAAATTAATCATCTCAAGGACTAAAATATTTCCCCCAAGTGCCAGAAGTTCTGATGGCAAGCAACTCTCAGCTATCAGCCCCATTCAGGAAATGTCTCAGCTAAAGAAACCCCCAAGGCCATGGCCCCATGGCAAGGGCAACTACATTCAATGACTGACCAACATGAGGGTATGAAGACCCAGACACCCTCATACACATGCAGACCATTTAGAAGGGTCATCCCAGTTACAGAATTCCCATAGGGTCAGCTGAGACCTTCACTGAGAATGCATTATAGCCTAAATTTTCTTTGTCCAATCCTGCTTTTTCCTCTTTACTTCTATAAATGTTGATCCCAAGGGTATTCTCTAATAAACTTCTTGTATTAATCTCTGCTTCCCATGGAATACAAAATACAATGCCTTTCATGCAATGAATGGGAAGATACTTTTCTGGGGCCTGACCAGTCTAAGGAAAAAAACCTAAAGATATTGATATAAAGGGCTCCCAGTGAAACTGTTCAGCCACATCTCTCAATGGTAAAGCTCATAGTTTACAAAAAACTCACCCATAGTTGAAAAAAGCCCTACCCATGTGCACACAGCTCACAATTAGTTTTTGGTTTTGTGATCATAATTAGTTTTTTATGTCCCACTCTTAAATATTAATGGTCAACAATGATCACCAGCTATTTGAGAAAAACATTTAAAATGAAACACAAAGGTCAGAACAGAAATTAACAACTCAATATGGAATCAGATTATGCAGAAAGATATAACCAGAAAAAAATATTGGGGTAGAGATAAGAGAAGACATTGCATCCACAAAACAAAAATTAAAGTTTATTTAAAATAAAAATGAATATTCAGAGGATATAATGATTGGAAATTTCAAAATAAGATAACAGGAATAAAAAATTCAATGAGGGCTAGAACACAACGTTGAGGAACTATCACAAAAAGCAGAATTTCCTTTAATATGAAATTAAAACACTGATTCCATTTTTTGACATTAAATACTAGGAGTTCTAGAAAGAAAGAACAAAGAAAATAAAAATAAAGAAATTATCTTAGAAATAAATCAATAACTTTTCCAGAAAAACAGGAGTTTTGTATGTTAAAGGCTCACTAGGTGCCCAGAATAATGGATAAAATAGACCTATACCAAAGCATGTCAACAAGAAAATTCAGAGCTATGTGGATAAAGAGAAGATTCTAAAAGTTCTATACAAGTTTCATACAAGAAGAAACTAAATGGTCTGTACAGCTTTCATACAAAGGAGAAACAGAATGGCATTGGACCTCTCAATGGAAACTAGAATAGAGTAATAGTCTCAGTATTTAAAGAGAAATTTATTTCCACCTGAGAATTCTATACCTAACCGAGCTATCAATTAAGTGTGAGAGCAAATATATTATTTGACATACAATGTTTCAAAATATTCACTGCTGATGCACCCTTCTTTATGGAGTTTTTGAAGGACATGTGAGTTTTAACCAATAAAAGAACAAGATACAGAATCACAGAAATCAGGAATCCCTCATTAGGGAGAGGAAAAGGGAATACACATAATGATGGAGAAAGGAAATACCAGGATGACCACTCACAAGCATAGACTTCAAACAGAAAATTCCGAGGCAAACTTCTTTGAGAGGATAAAGTTAATAAAATATCCAATATGTTTTAATATGTAATTACCTAGAAAACTAAGCAAATAAAAATCAAGGCCTTTATTAACTACACATAAAATAATCATTTGAGCAGGAAAGGAAAAGTTTACCTTATTTCTAAGCTCTGAATAGCATTGACATAGTCATAATAATGTAAGCTCTGAATATTTACCTAGCTAAAGCTACAATGTAGTTTGGGAAACTGGGGAGTGATTAGTTCATACATGTATGATGGGGCCAGGATGAGGATGAGAAGTAAAGAAGAGATAAATTCTTACCTTCTGTAGTGGGAAGTTGATAAATATAAAAAACTAAAAAATTAAAGAGTAGCAAAATTGGCATGTTATTTAGAAAACTGGAGGTAAATATCTAAAATCAACCAAAATTGTTAAAAGTGGTTAATTCTCTAAAGTGAGAAAATGGGGGTAGGGTGCAGAGCAGGGACTGCTCTATTTTTTTTTTTTTTTTACAAAATTTATTGTAGAATAAATTGACCCTTTAAATCTTGTGCATATATAACTTGATAAAAATAAAAGCTATTTGAAAATCTTTTCATGACTCTCCATTTCTCTAAAATTACAATCTAAATATATGAAAGTTATTTACAAAATCCTTTCTAATCTGGACGCTAATAGACTTTAGTCTCTTTTCTTATTTCTCTCCACATTCACATTCTACGCTCCAACTAAATTAAATGACTTGTAGTTCTTTTCAGATGAAGAAATAATTCATATGCCATGAAAGGACCTTTGACTTTATTCTTTAGGTAAAGAATGGGAGTTTCTTAAGGGTTTTAGCCAGAGTGGTGTATCAATGTGGAGGCTAGATTAAAAGTAGGGAAGTCTATAAACCTAGAAATCACTTAGAAGGCTGTTGCCATAGCAGTGAAGAGGAGGAAGAGAAAATGAACAAGGAGAAATACAAAAATCTAAATACTGGTCAGCACTAATTTGCTGTATAACTTGAAGCAACTCATTTAGTTCCTCTAATTCTTGGGCTCCTTAGGTGTAAGATACAAATGTAAGATGGTTTTCACGCAAACTTGGTACTTTCTCAGGGTCACCATCTCAGGGGATGTCATCATCAAACAAACACCCAACAGTCAGAACTCTGTGACTCATCCTTGACACCTCCCTCTCCTCTCCATCTATACATATCCTATCAATCACCAAGTCCTTTTGATATAACCACTAACATTTCTTGAGTCTAATTCTCTCCATCTCCACCAGTTTGACCCTAGTTCAGGACACTTTAGTCTCACATTTGAACTATAACAACTAGTTTCTTATATCCACTTTTGCCCTCCTCCAATCCACTGTCCACAGTGTATCTGGAATTGTTTTCAAAAAAGTAAATCTGATCACATCACATGTCAGTGCCTTCCTCTTGCTTTCAAGATAAAGATCAAAATCCCAAACATGGACTCCCATTCATGCATAATCTGACTCCTGGAAAGCTCTATGGCTACATTTTATGCCATTTTTCTTCTCTGCTCTCCAATCACAGTTGTCTTCAAAAGTGGCATGCTTCTTCCCACAGGACCTTTGCACATGCTGTTCCCTCTGCTAGAATGCTTTTCTACTCCCTTTCCCCATTCCCCTTGCTTATTCCCAATCATCCTTCAAATCTCAGCTCATTCATTACTTCTATAAGAAAGAATTCTTTTACCTATTTCAGGCTGGGTTAGTTCTCTCATTATTCACTTTTAGAACACCCTGGAATTTTTTGTTATAGCATTTGCCACCATTGTGAATAATTATTTTGTGTGTGTAATTAGCTATTTAATAACTAGGTCTTAAATCATAATATAAATCTCCCAAGGACAGAAATCATATATTTTATTTAACACAATAAGTACCCTGCATACCTAGCAAAATAAATATTTGTTATATGAATAAATGAACAAATTAATGAATGAATGAACTGGGAATATGGAATTCTCTCTTCTCTTCATGCAATTTAGTTATTCTTCATCTCTAACTAGTAGGGAAATAGTTTTTTAGCGTCATAATACAACAACACTAGTTATAAAATGTTGTCAGTATTAGCAAGTAAAAGGTCAGTTTGTCGTAGAGACGCTAGACTGAAAAAAAGGAAAAAAATGTGAAGATCCAAGCCAGTCCAGCCAATTGGTTTCTCTGGCATTGGACAAAGGAGATGAATAGTTTTAGTAATCCCTCCCCCTCTCCTTCTCTCTCTCTCTCTCTCTCTCTCTCTCTCTCTCTCTCTCTCCAGCCTGTAGGAAAGGGATTTCCAGGAAACCACGGCACGTCTGAAAGTGACCCAAAGAGAAACAATAAGGAAATATTTGGCGCCATTCTCTCGACTGAGGGTAAGTATATGATAAGCTCCAAATAAGATTGGGCTCTTTAAGGTAATGGACTATGCCTAATTCTTTTCTAAACTTTGTATGCATGATGACAGAATTACACATTTTAAAAAAATTTTAAAGTTTACTCAGCCCAGAACTTGAGAATATTTTAGTCTTGATCCAACTTTAATTTCCAGCCTCCCCACCACATAATTCCAGAAACACTAAACAGCTCATTATTTTCCCCAGATGCACCACATACACTCTGGTGCACCACCTAAGTTCAACTCCACTCCCCCTTTGCCTGAACTGCTTATCCCAAAACATTCCTCAGAACCTAGCCTCTAAAATGGTCCCCAGTAATCCCTGCTTGCACTCCCCTGTATATTCGCCTCCTCTTGAGTGTAGACTGTACTTAGTGACCTGATTCTGATGAATAGAATAAGGCATAAATTGATGGGTTGTCACTGTTGAGATTAGGTTACAAAAAGACTATGGCTTCCATTTTGCTTTCTCTCTCTCAGTTCTCATCCTGGGAGAAGCCAGCTGCCATGTTGTGCATAGCTCTGTGGAGTAGCCCACATAACAAGGAAATGGTATCTTTTGTCAGCAGGCAATGAGGACTCAAGGCCTGCCAATAGCCATGTGAGTGAGCTTGGTAGCAAATCTTCCTGTTTTTGAGCCTTGAGGTGAGACTGCAGCCTTGGCTAAGAACTTGACTGCAGCCTTATGAGAGGCTCTCAGTCAGAGGCATGCACACTGCAGTGATGGCACTTGCCTGATGGGCTGGAGTTGCTGCCAGGGGCAAATATTCTTCCCCCGCTGCCACAGCCAGCTACATCTTTGTCATCAACACCATGTCTTGCTGACCTGCTGGAGAACCTCCTGCTATTATGTTCACCATCCCCGTTTGTTGTCTGCAAAACAGACTTCCAGCCTCCATCTGCGTGCTTGTGTGTCTGTGATGCCTGGGTTATCATTTAATAAATGCTTTTGGAAAATGAAAATCAATTCATCCATCCATCCATCCATCCATCCATCCATCCATCCATCCTAGGTCTGTCATGTATTAGCTGTGTGACCTTGGACAAGCATCTGTTCATCTTCCCCTTTAAACTGAGTTATCTTCCTTGCCTATCACAGATACTGAGCTAAGTAATATATACACATTATCTCATTTGATCTTCAAAATTTTGCTATGAGGTATGTATAATAATCTTAGGTTTACATTTAAGGAAATAAGGGCTCAGAGAGATTAAGTAATTTATACAAAACCGTATAGCTAATGGGAATGAAGTAGAAATTTAAATCCAAGACTGCTTCCAAAGCCAGTGAGTTACAGGTAGAGTAATCAATACATCCTGTTCACCTATAACAGGTTCAGTTATGCCTGTTATACCAATGTAATTATTAATAGCACACACTTTTACCTACACAAAGATTCAGGTTTGGATGATAAATTATGGCACCATCCTAGCTGTAGATATTCAAAGGAAGCTCATTTCAAAGTCAGCTCCTCCTGGACTTTTCTCTGATCCTCCAAGGTAGGGCCTTACATGGAAAGTGTGCTCAATCCTGATTAATTGAACTGAATCAAACTGATTTCTCAATGTAACTGAACTTGAAACACTTAGGAAACTTCAGTAGAGCTATGAATTAATAAAATATGTAATACCATCAGAGAGACAAAGGGAAGACTAGACAACTTTCATTCTTTCTACATATATTCATTGAACACCTACATTGAGCTAGGTGCCATGCAGACGTGAATCCGTGTTTCTTCCCTCAAGGATAATAATCTAGCAGAAGCCTAGGATTCAGTAATACAGGTGATCCATACAATGATAATGTAAATAATTTTACACTTCCCTGCCTTTGCCTCTGTCTGTCTAGAATTCTCTCACTCCAACTGCCCACCTATTTGATTGATTCCTAACTAGCTTTTCAAATTAGTTGAAGTATCATCTCCCAGGAGTCTTCCATGATGCTTTCCCCAACCCTCCAGTAGAGTGAGCCATCCTTCATTTGTTTCCGGGCATGTTTTATCCTAATCTCTGTTATGTTTATTAGCCTCATACTGCAAGGATTGGCTAACATAGCAGCCTCGCCTACTCACTGGACTTTAAGCTCCTGATAGCAAGGACGATAATATCTTCCAGAACATAGTATGTGCTCAAGAAATTTCTATGTTGAACTGAACTAAGTAGAAGGCTAAACATTTATCACTATCATCATCATCCAGTATGGACTGACTTCCACATCCAGGGCAGAACACACTGAAGTGCCCCTTTTTTCCCCAAATCTAAAACTACAGAGAGTGGCTGACCTAGAGCTTTCATCTTATCAGTCAGTTCTGATTAGCTGGAAGTGGCTACTTGAAATGCTTCACTGAGAAAGATTCTGGAGCTAGATCCAGATTCAATAAGAAACAAAGACATAGTTAATTAGCTATGTCTGAGAAAGGAGCAAGAGGAGAAATAAGAGCCCCTGTGCCTCTATCAGCAATACCTGACATCCAGTTACTTCTGTTACAAGAGCCCAGAAGTATCCATCTATCTCCACTAACACACACACATACACACACACACACACACACACACACAAATATATATAGAGAGAGAGAGACAAGGAGAGAAGGGAGCTGCTTTTCCAGCATCTGGCTGGTGTGCAGTTAGAACAGTGCCAGGTACTCAATAAATACTTGAATGAAAGAATATAGTTGAAATTGTACTATTAATTCAATATTTCAGATCCATTATTACTAATATAGAATATGTATCTCCTCTGGAAACTTAAAGAGCATTTCTTTCACACTGAGTCCAGGGGAGAAAAACAGTCTGAGTGCTTCACAAAAAGTCTGTGTAGAGATTTAGGGGATGCTTCTGCGCCTTGGCACATGCTTTTTTTCCTTTGTTTGGAATATCCTTTCCCTGTTTTCACATAGAAAACTCCTATACACCCTTTAAGGGCCAGTTCAAATGTCATCCCCGTATGAAACCTTCCCAGATTCTCTCAAGCAGAGTTCATACTAACTTTTCTATGTTCCTATAGCATTCTGTTGACTTGTACACTTCATAAGGAGCCCACATCTCCAACTCTAGTCAGATAAAATCTTTTTAAGTGAATGCAAGTCTTTAAAATGATTCTCCTTTTTCCTTTCAAAAGCACAAAATGTATTAGATGCGTTCCTGAACATGCTTAGGAAAAAAGAAAACCAACTAAAAGCTTTTACAAGATGCCTTTTTATCACTGCATGGCAGAGAATAAAATCAGTTCTTGTTATTCCTTAGACAGACAACCCTTTTTTGCCTCCTGGGTTCTATAGATTTCAGTTCTCCCTATTGTTATAAACCATGACACAGCATGTGACTCACAAAAGAAAATTACTTTTTCAAAGAAGGCACTGAAGCTGCCCTTGTGAAAGTGATGCCTCCAGTTTGTGAAGGTCAGTTTACTGAGGGCAAAATCATAAGGCAATCTTCCCAAGTATCTTGCGTACCATCTATCACCTATGTGTTCAGACCATGCATAAAAACCTGGATTTCAACTTATGGGCTGGAGAGACAGCATCTGACCAAACCCCCCTCAGTGACAAGGCAACAGAAAAGGAAATGGCTGCAGTCTGATTAAAGCCAGCCCATTGAGTGAGTTCTCAGAGTTCTAAAATTCCCCTAAGAAGGCACAACACTGTAGCTGTCCAAAAGAAGAATGAGAATGGCTGACTTACTCAAAAATACTGTATATCTCAATTTCTCAAATGGTCCAATTTCTTCTTCACTATTGTGTTGACATATCCATCTCCCTAAAGTGCATAACGCCTTATCCTTACGATCAGAATTTTTGTTTTGGTTTCATCCAGATGGAGCTGTTCAAACCTTAAAAACTTATAGAAGTCCTCTCCCATAATTCCTCTGTTCCTCTGCTATAACCCAAAAAAACCTTGGTCACAAAATGTGCAAGACCTTAATGTGGTCCAAAAAGAAGAATGGAGTAAGCCATTCTTATTGTTCAAAGGGGCTTGGAAAACTCAGGTCTCTTCCAGACTGGCATCAGTAGGAGAAGGGTCCAATTTCATGGGATGGGATACAGGGGCAGGAGCCTACAGTTATTCATGACATTCATTGTCTCTATTTATCTAGTTATGTCTGAGTTGAAGCTGGACTATAGATTGAGCAGTAGAGAATGTGGATCCAAGCCCCAGGTCATAGGAGTTGTCCAGCATTAGAGATCTAGGAATTTACTTTCTTGAAAGTTCAAGGAAATTCATGGGAAATAACTATCCCTAAAAAAGAAATTTTCATTGTATAGTCAGTCCTAAAGCCTGATTGTATATACACACACAGGGAGTTAAGGAAAACGCCAAATAGACGTGTCTATTTCCAAATCTTATTCCAAGCACAACATATATGAAAGATGAGGACAAGACCATGTCCAAACTCCACTTGCATTTTGTGGAAATTTCAGCACACCACCAAACTTGGCACTCATCAGCTCACATCCAAGATGTGCTGAGCCTTGAAGCTGAATATCTTTAGTATGCATATCCTAGCTGTCCTAGAGGAGTAAGAACCTAGCCTCCTACACCCCTACTTCCACCACAGTCCCCTCTGGCAGGTAAGCCCATTAGTCCCACCAGCTGAGACTGTCAAAATTGTATCATAAATGGATTTAAGTGAGTATGTCTCAGTATCTTCTGTGATGGTTAATTTCATGTGTCAGTCTGACTGGGCTAAGGGATGCCCAGATACCTGATAAAACATTATTTTTCAGTGTGTCTGTGAAGGTGTTTCTGGAAGAGATTAGCATTTATTTGGTAGATTGAGGAAAGAGACCCTCCCTCACCACAATGGATGGATATCATCCAGTCCTTTGAGGGTCTGAATGGAACAAAAACTCAAAGGGAGAACGATTTGTCTCTTCTTGAGCTGGGACATCCATCTTTTCCTGCCCTTAGACTTCAGAGCTCCTGATTCTCAGGCCCTGGGACTCAAACTGAAAATGATAGGCTTTCCTGGTTCCCCAGATTGCAAACAGCAGATTGTGGGACTTTTCGGTCTCCATACTCATGTGACCCAATTCCTATATTCAATTGCGCTCGCTTGCTCGCTCTCTCTCTCTCCTGTTTATTCTGTCTCTCTGGAGAACCCTGACTAATACACGTTCAAGTATGTACTGAATACCTACAAAGTAGCATATACTCAGCTAAGCTCTCAAGTTACAGAGACACGATCCTTCCTTCAAAGAGTTCACAGAAAAGATCTGTATGCAGAAAACTACAAAACACTGATGAAAAAAATCAAAGACAATACAAACAGATGGAGAGATATACCATGTTCTTGGATTGGAAGAATCAATATTGTGAAGATGACTATACTATCCTAAGCAATCTACAGATTCAATGCAATCCCTCTCAAACTACCAATGGCATTTTTCACAGAACTAGAACAAAAACTTTTACAATTTGTATGGAAACACAAAAGACCCTGCATAGCCAAAGCAATCTTGAGAAAGCAAAACGGAGCTGCAGGAACCAGCTCCCTGACTTCAGACTATACTACAAAGCTACAGGAATCAAGACAGTATTGTACTGGCACAAAAACAGAAAGATAGATCAATGGAACAGGATAGAAAGCCCAGAGATAAACCCACGCACGTACAGTCACATTATCTTTTGTGTGTGTGTGTGTGGTATGCGGGCCTCTCACTGTTGTGGCCTCTCCTGTTGCGGAGCACAGGCTCCGGACGCGCAGGCTCAGCGGCCAAGGCTCACGGGCCTAGCCGCTCCGCAGCATGTGGGATCTTCCCAGACCGGGGCACGAACCCGTGTCCCCTGCATCTGCAGGCAGACTCTCAACCGCTGCACCACCAGGGAAGCCCATGGTCACCTTATCTTTGATAAAGGAGGCAATAATGTACAAAGGAGAAAAGAAATCCTCTTCAATAAGTGGTGCTGAGAAAACTGGACAGCTACATGTAAAAGAATGAAATTAGAACACTCCCTAACCCCATACACAAAAATAAACTCAAAATGGGTTAAAGACCTAAATGTAAGACCAGACACTATAAAACTCTTAGAGGAAAACATAGGCAGAACACTCTATGACATAAATCACAGCAAGATCCTTTTTGACACACCTGCTAGGGAAATGGATATAAAGATAAAAATAAACAAATGAGACCTAATGAAACTTAAAAGCTTTTGCACAGCAAAGGAAACCATAAACAAGACAAAAAGACAACCCTCAGACTGGGAGAAAATATTTGCAAATGAACCAACTGACAAAGGATTAATCTCCAAAATATGCAAGCAGCTCATGAAGCTCAATATCAAAAAAACATACAACCCAATTAAAAAATAGACAGAAGACCTAAATAGACATTTCACCAAAGACATAGAGATGGCCAAGAGGCACATGAAAAGATGCTCAACATTGTTAATCATTAGAGAAATGCAAATCAAAACCACAATGAGGTATCACCTCACACTGGTCAGAATGACCATCATCAAAAAATCTACAAACAATAAATGCTGGAGAGGGTGTGGAGAAAAGGGAACCCTCTTGCACTGTTGGTGGGAATGTAAATTGATACAGCCACTATGGAGAACAGTATGGAGTTCCTTAAAAAACTAAAAATAGAACCACCATATGACCCAGCAATCCCACTACTGGGCATGTACCCCAAGAAAACCATAATTCAAAAAGAGTCATGTACCACAATGTTCATTGCAGCTCTATTTACAATAGACAGGACATGGAAGCAACCTAATTGTCCATTGACAGATGAATAGATAAAGAAGATGTGGCACATATATACAATGGAATATTACTCAGCCATAAAAAGAAATGAAATTGAGTTATTTGTAGTGAGGTGGATGGACCTAGAGACTGTCATACAGAGTGAAGTAAGTCAGAGAGAGAAAAACAAATACCGTATGCTAACACATATATATGGAATCTAAAAAAAAAAAAAAAAAAAGGTTCTGAAGAACCTATGGGCAGGACAGGAATAAAGACACAGACATAAAGAATGGACTTGAGGACACAGGGAGGCGGAAGGGTAAGCTGGGATGAAGTAAGAGAGTAGCATTGACATATATACACTGCCAAATGTAAAATAGATAGCTAGTGGGAAGCAGCTTCATAGCACAGGGAGATCATCTCAATGACCACCTAGATGGGTGGATAGGGAGGGTGGGAGGGAGGCTCAAGAGGGAATGCATATGGGGATATATGTATACATATAGCTGATTCACTTTGTTATACAGTAGAAACTAACACAACATTGTAAAGTAATTATACTCCAATAAAGATGTAAAAAAAAAAAAGAGTTCACAGATTAATTGGAAACACAGGGAACAAAGAAATAATTATAATATAGTGCGCAATGTTGATGAATGCAATATTAAGATATTTAGAATATTATGGCTGTGTTTCAAAGAAGTCCCTAACCCAACTTAGAGAGTTCAAGGAAGTCTACATTATTGAAGTAGTTCAAGAATTCTTTTATTGGATTTGAATATTTTATTTGAGTACACTGAGTACTAAACAGTGAGTAGGAGTTAGTGAGGAGGAGTGTGTGGGGTGAGCATTCTAGACAGAGAGAATGGCATAAGTAAAAGCAAAAGCAAAAAAAGAGCCATGTGCACTAGGAACTACAAGCAGTTTCCTGTTGCTGGAACATAATGTATGTGGCAGGGAGGGAAGGAGATGAACCCAGAGTGGAAGTTGGAAATGAGAACATGGAGGGCTTTGCATGATCATAGACTTTCCCTGGTGAAAGATGGAGAGCCATTATGACCCCTAATTATTAGCATAGCTAGTCAGACTGATACTCAAAACAAAATAAGAATATGTATTCTTCTTTCTCTGGAATCAGTTTTTTTTTAGACACTCTTTTTTTTTAATATTCTTTTCCATTATGGTTTATCACAGGATATTGAATATAGTTCCCTGTGCTATATGGTAGGACCTTGTTGTTTATCCATTCTATATATAATAGTTTACTGGAATCAGTTTTTGATCTGAAATGACTCCACCATTTATCGTGTGATTTTAGGAAACTCAGTTAACTTCATTAAGACTCCCTTTTCCCTATCTCTAAAATGGGGGTCACTACACCTTACAAAGTTTTTGTGAGGAATACATGACATAAAAGATTTAAATGTGTTGGAGTCATAACACAAACCCAGTACAAAATCAAGACTCTTGCCAATCATGACTTCTGCCTACTCTAAGCGTTTTGTGACAGGATAAAACAGTCTTCACAGAAAAGAATATTAATGGAGAACCTCTTCTTCACTATCTTGTTATACTGAATAAAAAAATAAAGTGAGATTATCCTTCCCTACAGTTTCATCTGTAGGTCATCTGTTCTTCCTACAGCAGAGCATCAATAACTTGCAGTATATAGGAACTGACTGAATGAAAAATTTTATTTAATCAGGAAATCAATGAATAGGAAGAGGTCATCAAGGTCACAGAGACTGCATCATCCTGACCAATCTCACTCCCTTGCCCTTTCTCTGGGTCTTCCATCATCATATCACAGTTGCCAATTCCTCAGCAGTCTTAATTAGGGGCACAGTCATTTGTCTTCAAATATCACAGCTCTTTGAAATCTATGCATCGATAAATACAGCTCAAAAGCTGTTTTCCACACTGCTGGAGAGTTCATTGCTTCTGTGGTTAAAGCAAATGTCATTCTTTACCTTTGAGGGGGACTTTTAAGGTCTCCGAGTGACTGCAGGCTTCCTATAAAGTCAGAACAAAGAACACCTAGTTTTAGGACTTGAAGTTATGCCTCAAAAAAATTTACACTTTTAGATTGGCTCACCGTGGCCAAAGAGTAGCAAACCAAGCTTCCAGGGTTAAACAGAGTCAGATAATCAATTCTGTGCTTTGAAATAAATGTCTTCTTTGTGCCAACCATCATTCCTTTGCCCACTTCCCCTTTCAGAAAGCATTTATGGGGTATGAGAGATGTGTCATATATTTGGAGGGGAAATAGAGTAAAATGAGAAATGGCATCTACCCTCAAGATTAGCGGAGGAGGCAAATACACTCAAAAAAATTTAAAGCAAGCATAAGGGCACTATGACAAAAATCTTATCAGTACATAATATCTCAAAGAATGGAGGACTAATTCAAGTACAAAATGGGCATCAGAGGAAGCACCACAGAAGGTGTGAAACCTGAATTGAATCTCAAAATGAATATGTATCCAGCTATAAGGAATGGGAATTAAGGAAGAAAAAGCTTGTCATATACATGTAGCAGAATAACTGAAGGGACAGAAATATGTTGAACATATATGACCAATCTAGGGGCTGTAAGTCATTTGGTATGAAGGGCACATGGGGTAGGAATAGAGGCAGAAGGAGAAGGGAGGCAAGAAGGAAACAGATCATAGAGTGTCTTGCATAGTTTAAGAAAGTTTAAGGTCATTGATAAACTGTAAGCAGGAAAATTACATGCTAAATATATTTTAGAAAAATCATCCTGACTGCCAGCATGGATAATGAATTAGAGAGGGGAGAGGAAGGAAGACCGTTTGGGGGCAGGTGCAATAATTTAGAAAAGAGACCATGAGAACCAAACTGTGGTAGTAGTAGTAAGGATATAGATGAGTGAACAAGCATGAATGAGGATGACAATTCCAAAGACATGGCTGAGAGCAGGCAAAGAATGAAGTTCTTGGTTACCTCTTTCCACAAACAGGTGAGTACAGGCTTGGAAATCAGTAAGATGGGGACTAGCCAGAGCAAAAAGATGGTGAGATAAGAGAGTGGAGAATTTAATTCTGTTAAATGCATCTGATTTTTATTGGACATCCAGATTATATCAGGAACTATGATACATCATGCCTCATCCTGTGCAGAGATGAACAAGACCAGATCTCTGCCTCAAAGCACAGCAAAGACACAAGGGCTAAGTGGCTGTATAAGTACTAGATGACCAGAAGATAAGTACAATTCTCCCACTGCCCTGTTATATTTCACTTGTCTATTGTGTTTATTGTCCATTTCTCCCCACCCTCAACTAGAATGTAAGTGTTATGAGAGCAAAAGTCTTTTTGCCACCTGTAACAGTATTTGGTGTATAATAAGTTCTCATTAAGTATTTACTGAATTAACAAATCAATTTATCCCAATCAGGACTTAGGTGTTCTCACAGTTTATAGATTCATATATTTAAATCTTGGGATTCTAAGCTATTGTTTCTTTCAATACTGCCTCTACCCTGTTATCTTCATCTATTACTTTTATTATGTTGGAATCTCTGACTTCCATGTCTCAATTTCTTCATTTTCTATCTCTTTGCCTCTTGTGCTACATTCTGAATAACTTTCTCAGAACTATGTTCAGAATCATTATTTCTCCCCTCACCTTTCAATTGAGTGCTTTATTTTAATGACCTTTTTTTCATTTCTATAATTTCACTTTGGTGCTGTTTCAAATCTGCCTGTGATTTTTCAAATTACCTGGTTTGTGCCTTAGTTTCTATTCCTCTTTGATCCTTTGTCCCTGTAATCATTTTAAATCTATTTATTTTAACATCTATTTTATATTGTTTTATTATTTCTATATCTTGGGTGATATTTAGTTCATCTGTTGATGTTTGTTTCACCTGCTGAATTCTCTCATGGCAATTTAGTCCACTGTGTGATTTTTAATATTTGACTGTGTGCTCATCTTTAACAGCACTGTGGGAGTCTTGGTGCTCTGGAAATATCCCTGTAGGATGTGTTAAATCTGCCTCTGTTAGTCTCCACAATCTCTGCTGGTTCTAGACTAGTTTTTAAGTTAACTTTTTGGTTTGGTATTCATAGTACCTCGGTACTACTTTGAATCGTATTCCACAGCCATGTGGTGCACATCTGGGGTTCTGATTTCTCATTGGTGTTTTGTTTACCAGGCACAGCCCCAGGTGGATTACAAACTTCCTTACTGCCTCGCAGAAGAGACAGACCAGGTTTTCCTTGTCCTTATTCCTAGAATAGACAGATCTTCATGTCTCCTCCCTTTAGTCAGATTGTTCATCTATAGCATGAGACTGAGATCCAAGGCCTTAAATATCCTCCTGATACCAATATCAGAGAATGCTAGTCCCCAGTCTCCAGATGTTAAATTCTACATATTACAGTAACCATATAGCTTTTTTGGATTTACTGCTCTGATTTTGAGCTTTCTCTTTGTTTTGGCATTTCTGTGCATTTTCTGTTCTTGGTTTATTCTTTAGCGATGTATGCAAAAATTCTTTTCTATAATTGTATACATTTTCAGAAATTTGAAGTAGGAAGAGCAGTCATCCATTTCACCTCAATTTGCCATATTCATAACTCCATAATCCTGAAACCAGCAACTGTAGCTTCAATCTTAGTTGTGTAAGTTGCAAAAATTTATACTTACTCTCCTTAATTAAGTATTTTACTGATATAACCTGGGGTGATGTATTCATTTCTGGATACCAAAGCTTGAGAGGGAAATTGACAATATGATGCACTTCTGGAAAAGACTGAACATGATGAGGAATCTGGAAAACTGGCCATGATAGAAACATTTGACCAATGAAAGTCTGCTTTGTCTGAAGAAGATTCAGGGGCACCAAGCACTGTCACCACATATTTAAAGGGCTGTCATATAGAAGGAAAATTAATCTTTTCTCATGTAGTTCCAGAGAACAGACCCAAGATTGTGCTTCAGAGAGCTAGGACTCTGGTGAGCAAACTCTGACACTGATTCATCACATAACAACCTTGGACAAATCACATTCCCCTTATGGACTCCAGAGTATTCATCTGTAAAATGAGGAGGTTGAATCACATGAGTGCCAGATTCCTTCAGCTGTAACAGACTTGGTTCATTTCTCACCAAAAGTAGCGAGCGGGATTTTTCCAGCAATGAATCAGTGGGCACACTTGATAAATGATCTTGACCTCCTTTGCTTCACCCTCACTCAAGATAATATACTGCTTTTTTTTTTGCTCCACCAAGACTACAGACCTCAGGCTAAGTCTCCATAACCCCCCTTCAGGCCAGAATTTGTAGTTTAGGAGCACCTGAAAGGCAGAGTGGGATGAGGAAAAGATTGTGGATTTGGGTGTCATACAGATCTGAGTACCAAGCCAAAGTTTCACCTTATCAGCTCTGTGTCCTTGAGCACCATGTAACTTTTCTGAATAACAATTTCATCTTCCATAAAATGAAATAATATATACCTTAATGGTTTTATGATTATTAAAAATTTTTAAACCAATATAAAAGTTTCTGACACATGGTAGGCATTCAATAAATGTTAGCAAAATCAAAAATCAAAACCAAATGTTCTGTATTGACAAGGGATAGAGTGGTGTCTATGACAACAGTATATATTTTAATCCTTCCAACATGTTATACCATCATGCCTTCACACTGCAAAATATCTTCTATTCCCATCACAATTTGTGTGCATTCCAAATTCTAGTGATTAATTATTTTCATACAAGGTACAGTTATCTGAATTACTCCAACACCTTGGGCATTTCTAGAAAATAATCTTTCCTTGAATTGTTAAACCACGGGTAATCAAATCCCAGTCTCATAAATATTTGATTTAGCAAAAACAATTGCTATGCCTCTTGGTAACCAGTGTTTCTTCCAACTTATCTCTGGCCTCCTTCATTATCTCTTAGCATGGAGGAATTCCAGCTTCTCATATTTCCACTCTCACACCAGGGCTGTACTTGATGAGCTGACATCTATGCATCTATCTCCTGACATCTGAGAGGATCTTAACTTGGTAAACAATACAACTGGATTCATTAAAAGTTTCTGACTCATAGCAACTCCATGAAAACTTCCTCTATTTTCCTGATGAGATTTCTCTCCTGGGCTCCTTTGTCTTGAGGGTTTCACTCTGGTAAAGTTGTTCTTGTCTATGAAAAAAGGAAATTAAAATCATCTACACTTCCTACATATATAGGAGTGACAATAACTAAATCATGAGGGATGGAATGGAAATGTTTAAGAGAAACCAGCTGAGCTAATATAGTATAGCAATTAACAAATGGGTTTGACCTTGGGTTGTGAAATTGACCGAGTTCAATTTCAAACTTTAACACCACTAGTTAGATGACTTTCAACAAGTTGAGAAAGTATCTAAGCTTCAGTGCCCACATCTGCATAATGGGCATCTTCAAATATGCAGCAGGAGTGGAAAAAGGAAATGCTGAACCCCCTACAGTAGCAGAAAGTACATGAAAGTCTGCCCCTGGAAACATCAAGAACAAACTGGAAAAAATAAAGGGGTTAAGCTGGAAGTTCCTCAATCATAAGTGGAGAAGATCCAAAGAAATCTGTTTTATTATATTTTTTACCCTTACACTGAAATGACCAGCAGAACAAAAATCACATTACTATATTAAAACTCAGCCTATAAATTCATAAATAAGATGTGTGATACAGAATTCATGATGTAAGCCAATGAACAGAAGAAGTAGCCACACCAGAAGACCTAATAGACATTCCTCCAAAGAAGACATATAGATAACCAAGATGCAAATGAAAAGATGCTCATCATCGCTAATTATCAGAGAAACTGAAATCAGAACTACAGTTAGTACCACTTCACACTGGTAAAAATGGCCTTCATTAAAGAGTCTACAAATAAATGCTGGAGAGGGTGTGGAGAAAAGAGAATCTTCCTACACCAGTGGTGGGAATGTAAGTTATTGCAGCCACTGTGGAAAACAGTACGGAGGTTCCTCAAAAAATTAAAAATAGAGTTGCCATATGATCCAGCAATCCCACTCCTGGGCATATATCCAGACAAAACTATAATTCAAAAAGATACACGCACCCCTGTGTTCATAGCAGCACTATTTACAATAGCCAAGACATGGAAACAACCTAAATGTCCATCGACACATGAATGGATAAAGATGTGGTATACAATGGAATACTACTCAGCCATAAAAAAGAATGAAATAATGCCATTTGCAGCAACATGGATGGACCTAGAGATTATCATACTAAGTGAAGTAAGTCAGAAATAGAAAGACAAATACCATATGATATCACTTATATGTGGAATCTAAAATATGACACAAATGAACTTATCTACAAAACAGAAACAGACTCACAGACATAGAGAACAGACTTGTGGTTGCCAAGGGCAGGGGGAGGGGAGGGATAGATTGGGAGCTTGAGATTAGCAAATGCAAACTATTATACATAGAATGGATAAACAACAAGGTCTTGCTGTATAGCACAGGGAACTATGTTCAATACCCTGCGATAAAACACAATGGAAAAGAATATTAAAAAGAATGTATATATGTGTATAACTTAATCACTTTGCTGTACAGTAGAAATTAACACAACACTGTAAATCAACTATACTTTAATTTTAAAAAACCATCCATGATGTATCTCCCACTTACCCCTTCAGTCTCACCTACCTCCACTTTCCTCCTCACCCTCTATACTCCAGCCACACCACAATACTTGCATGTCCTCAAAGAGGTTAAGTGGCTTGCCCAAGTTCACAACTTGGTAACCCTAGTCTGGGTG
The DNA here is from genome assembly GCF_964165515.1 of Mesoplodon bidens. NCBI lineage: Eukaryota > Metazoa > Chordata > Mammalia > Artiodactyla > Ziphiidae > Mesoplodon > Mesoplodon bidens. The sequence continues at coordinate 68,828,735 of NC_138164.1, forward strand.
ACTCCAAGGCCCAACTTCCTATCAATACCACTCACTGTATTTCTGCTGCTTCCATTAAAGCAATCTAAGATTGTATCAGTCAACCGATAGCTTTACATATTTGATAGCTAGCAGGAACCTGAAAATCAGCATGGCTGAAAGTTTCCAGTTATTGGGAGTAAGGTGACTAGGAGCCAGGAGCCCTCAGCTCTAGTCCTGACTGCCTCTTACTCACTGTGAGATCTTGGGCCTTCCTGCACTGCCTAGCTCTGGGTTCACTGTCCTAGTGTCATAAATTACAGAGTTGAAACAAATCCTTGCCAAGGTCCCTTCCAACCGTAATGGTCTATGCATCTGAGACTATTATAAAAACAGATCAGAATTATTCTTTTCATTTTATCTTCTCATTGCTTTCCTATAGAATGAGGAAAAAGGGAGGCAGGATAGATAAAACCCCACACTTCTGGCTTGTCCTGGGCAGGGTGTCTGTGGGCACTGAAAGTCAAGACTGCTGGGGAAAGGCCTTAAGAGTCAGGAAACCAGATCACACCATACCTGAAGTTCATCTCATAAACTTCTTTCCAAATCAGGACAGCTGTCTAATGAAAGCACATCCTTAGAATGTTCCCACTGTAAGAGTGTGTCCCATAGGCAACATGGATTATCAGGGCAGGGAGAGACCAAAGAGGTCATCATATCTAAGCTTCTCATTTTACTGGTGAATACTTGAGGCCCAGAGAGAGGGGCATGACTCCATGAAGGACCCCTCATGACCTGGTCACTGTAATTAGAGCCCCTGTTGTCTGACACAAGCTGGTGTTCTTTCTACAGCATCACACCATCCCCTTGAGGAACAAGATTGCTACCCAAGATCGTTACTGGACTGGGCATCCAAGACCTGGGTTCGAGTACTGGTTATGCCTCTTTCCAATTATCTGTCCTTCATCAAGTGTTGAAAATGAAAATTATAAGAGAAAGTTATGTGGAAGTGTCCAGTAACCAAACCTAACATATAGTGAGGGTTTAATAATAAATGCCTTTTGAATCTCAATCCCTCAAGGAAATATAGTAAGATTTGGTTGAGGCAATTCATGTGAACATATTATATAACATATAGAGTGGTAGAGAAATGGTAAGAATTGCTATATTTTTCAACAGTAAAACAGAGACCTTTTTAGATAGGATTGTAATGGATGAGAGAAGTTATTACTTTCCAGATCATAGACAAGTTGCAGCACTACTTATGCTCTTAAACTACCAATGCTTGCAATTCTGCATCAAACTCTGACTCTTAGACATAGGCATTCATCTTGACTTGAAGATAAATTCATTCTATCTGAACTGACAGGAAAGGCACAGCACATGGAAAATACACTAAAATAAATAGCTTAAGTGTTGGCTATCACCTGCTGAATATAGCCAACTGAGCCAGCCAATCTCCAGAAATAATTCAAGATGCCCTTGAAATAAGAAAACAGTTCTTTCAATATTTCTATTTTATGGATACCAAAATAAAAGACATTGATGCTACAGTAAAGTCTTACTCCCTTAAAGCTTCTGAAAAATAAAATCTGTGAAAATACCTATTAAGCTCTCATGGGATATGGCAGCTGGGAAGGAGAATTAACCCTTCAGATGCCTGAGTGCCGAGCATTCTGATGGACATTTGACTTATACTGTCTCATTTCATTCTCACTTGAGCCCTGTTATTATCCCCACTTCAGAGAGGTTGTCAAATTTCCCTAGAGTCGAATCCAGGTCTCTCTACCATGTACAATCAACCTACTAGATAACACACAACTTTGCTACCACAGGACATACCTTTCTAATGAGCCAGATCTAAAAGTCAAAGCAGAAATCTAAACCCTCACAACACTCTTTGGGAGTTTAGACCCATCTGGATAATTGGATTTTTTTTCTTTCTCTAAAATAAAAAAAGTAATACCTTGCTATATAAAGAATTTTACAAAGTATTTTTCATAAATGGCATAGCTAAGATTGAAATCCAAGTTTTCTAACTCCGCATCTAGCCCTCTTCCCATCATAGCCTGTCCCAAGGGAACCTAAACCAGAGTTCAGGATGACAACACAGTCCTCCAAAAAGAGAAGTCTCCTTCTTTACTGAGTAAATTATCAGAGAAGAAAACAATTCCAACAGTAACACCTCCAGGATAGGGCCATCATAGAAGCTGGTGCCTTGACAGGATAATTGACAAGCAAGGGATAATGATCTATTGTTTTCTAATTTTCTGTCTATAAAATATATATTTGATGAAACCATCTCAAGCCATAAACAGGAGCAAAAAAAGGAAGATTTATTGACTCATAAAAAAATTTTTAATCCAGTAGAAACACTCTTAGGAATTGTATTAAGGAGGGAAAATTCCCTAAAAGAAAAGTTGTATATGCAAAACATTCATTTCAATGACATGTAAACCATGAAACACTGAAAATAATCTACAAATTCAACCATAGGATAATTGTTACATGAACTGTGGTACACCAAACAGATGGTATTTTATGTAACTATTAAATATAATATTTCTAAACACTAGATAAAGCTAAAAAGTTTAGCATATATTAAATTTAAGAAGAAAAAAATTGCTATGCCATGCAAAAATAACATGAATATAAGCAAAGAGCAGAAGAGAACATTAAAATGACAACTATTAATTTGTAAGTTGACATGATTACAGATGTTTTTGTTCATTTTTCAATTTCCAATCCATTTATTATAATACAATTTATTTCAAGCGGAGATTAGCATTATTCCAAACTGACTTTCTTTTAGCCAAATAACAGTTAAAGACTAGACATTTACAATCTCTTTGGGGAATCAGTGATTTTTTAATACACTGTGTGAAAGTTCTTACAATTGATCTTTGTCATTCAATTCAATGTTGCCCAAATTTACAAATCTTTGTTTCAAGATAATGTAGATAAATGAAGCTCATGTCAGACTATTGACATTATCTCGGTACCTGAGCACATCAGCACTTTGGGTGTTTGATTAACACATAATCCAGGCTCAGGAAAGCTAGGAACTTGGTGTAAGAATTCATCTCTTCTAATTTTCGTGGCAGCAAAGAAGGAGTGCTGGACTCAGAATTGCGAGACCTGAAGTCTATTGTGCCCTGGTTCTATAACACACTAGTTATATGAATCACTTGGCCCCTGGGTGCCTAGTTGTTCATCTCTGACAGAGCAAGAGTAGGAGTCCCAGCCCCACTCACCTTGCAGGGCTATGGCAAGACATAGATTCTCTGATGGGCAAACATGTGCTATGCAAAGCTGTAGGCAGGGGCACACAAGACAATAAAAGCTTTCTAAGTGCTTCACAAATAATAAAAACTGCCACTTAATCAATGCTGTCTACATGTCAGGCCCTGTGATCAGAACTTTACACACATCACTCATTTATTTTAAAAGTACATATCAAGCATCCACTATGTAACAGATACTGGTACAGGCTAGGTACATAGAATACAACAGAGAAGTTAATTCTCTGCCCTCATGGAGCTGACATTCCCGTGGGGCAAGACAAACAATGAGTAGCAAACATTTAAAAAGTAAATTATATGGTGTGTTAGAAGATGATGAGAAAAAATAAAAATAGAATTGAGTAAAGGAGGACCTGAGTAAAGGGATGGGGGCAGAGGATATTTTAAATAGGGTGGTCTGGGGTGGGCATCATTGTGACATTTGAACAAAGACTTGAAGCAGAAGCAATTGGTAGTGCAGTTACCAGAGAGAAGAGCACCTAAGGCAGAGGGTATTCCAGGACGAAGAAACAAAGGTTGCAGCTTGATTGACATTTGTCAAAAATTAAGGGGCCAGAACCCTCCTACACTATTGGTGGGAATGTAAACTGGTACAGCCACTATGGAGAACCGTATGAAGGTTCCTTGAAAGACTAAAAATAGAGCTACCATATGATCCAGCAATCCCATTCCTGGGCATATATCCAGAGAAAACCATAATTCGAAAAGATACATACACCCCAATGTTCACTGCAGCACTATTTACCATAGCCAGGACATGGAAGCAACCTAAACATCCATCAACAGAGGAATGGATAAAGAGGGTGTGGTACATATATACCATGGAATATTACTCAGCCATAAAAAAAAGAATGAAATAATGCCATTTGCATCAACATGGATGGACCTAGAGATTGTCATACTGAGTGAAGCCAGTCTAACACAGAAAGACAAATATCATATGATATCACTTATATGTGGAATCTAAAAAATAAAGGGTACAAATGAACTTATCTACAAAACAGAAATAGAGTTACAGATGTAGAAAACAAACATGGTTTCCAGGGGGTAAGTGGGTAGGGATAAATTGGGAGACTGGGATTGAAATATACACACTGCTATATATAAAATAGATAACTAATAAAGACCTACTGTATAGCACAGGGAACTTTACTCAATACTCTGTAGTGGCCTATATGGGAAAAGAATCTAAAAAAGAGTGAATATATGTATACGTGTAACTGATTCACTTTGCTGTACACCTGAAAGTAACACAACATTGTAAGTCACCTATACTCCAATAAAAATTTTTTAAATAAATACATTTTTTAAAAGTTAAAAAAAAATTAAGGGGGCTTCCAGACTATTAATGCTATGTATGTAAGTTAAACCTCTCTACTTACTATCCCCACCGCAAGGCAATAATCCATTTGGTAAGGGAGATAATAGAAGATAAGAAATAAAGTTGGGAAATCTCTGAAACTCTGCTATGTACAAACCATTTAGATGTAGGGCAATTAAACATACCACAAAATAAGATAATGCATTCAATTTATATACAGTTTCTATGATAGATACTTAGTGCCACATATAAACATAACCTATATATAAAGTAAAATTGCAAATATACATTTCAAAATGGAAAATATGTCCCTCCTGGTGGATGCTAGATTTTTGTTTTATAAAAAAAACACTTTAGATTATGCATAGAAGCTAACCTGCCCTGGAAATTAATCCCTAAAGAAAAGTGTATGCGGACTTCCGGGGAAGATGGCGGAAGAGTAAGACGCGGAGATCATCTTCCTCCCCACACATACACCAGAAATACAGCTACACGTGGAACAACTCCTACAGAACACCTACTGAATGCTGGCAGAAGACCTCAGACCCCCCAAAAGGCAAGAAACTCCCCACATGCCTGGGTAGGGCAAAGCGGAGAGATTCCCGCACAGAGGATCGGTGCCGAGCGGCACTCACCAGCCCGAGAGGCTTGTCTGCTCGCCGCCGGGGTGGGCGGGGCTGAGAGCTGAGGCTCAGGCTTCGGTCGGAGCGCACGGAGAGGACTGGGGCTGGCGGCGTGAACACAGCCTGAAGGGGCTAATGCACCACAGCTAGCCAGGAGGGAGTCCGGGAAAAAGTCTGGACCTGCCGAAGAGGCAAGAGACTTTTTCTTCCCTCTTTGTTTTCTGGTGCACGAGGAGAGGGGATTAAGAGCGCTGCTTAAAGGAGCTCCAGAGACAAGCGCGAGCCGCGGCTGAAAGCACGCACCCCAGAGATGGGTGTGGGATGCTGGGGCTGCTGCTGCTGCCACCAAGAGGCCTGTGTGCGAGCACAGGTCACTGTTCACGCCCCCCTTCCGGGGAGCCTGTGCAGCCCGTCACTGCCGGGGTCCCGGGATCCAGGGACGGCTTTCCCGGGAGAGTGCATGACGCGCCTCCGGCTGGTGCAACGTCATGCCGGCCTCTGCCAGCGCAGGCTTGCCCCGCACTCCGTGCCCCTCCCTCCCCCCTGGCCTGAGTGAGCCAGAGTCCCCGAAGCGGCTGCTCCTTTAACCCTGTCCTGTCTGAGCGAAGAACAGACGCCCTCCGGCGACCTACATGCAGAGGCGGGGCCAAATCCAAAGCTGAGACCCGGGAGCTGTGACAACAAAGAAGAGAAAGGGAAATCTCTCCCAGCAGCCTCACAAGCAGTGGATTAAAGCTCCACAATCAACTTGATGTACCCTGCATCTGTGGAATACATGAATAGACAACGAATCATCCCAAATTGAGGAGCCAGGAGTCAGTGCTATGCCTCTGAGGTGGGAGAACCAACTTCAGGACACTGGTCCACAAGAGACCTCCCAGCTCCACATAATATCAAACGGCGAAAATCTTCCAGAGATCTCCATCTCAACACCAGCACCCAGCTTCACTCAACGACCAGCAAGCTACAGTGCTAGACACCCTATGCCAAACAACTAGCAAGAGAGGAACACAATGCCACCCATTAGCAGAGAGGCTGCCTAAAATCATAAGAAGTCCACAGACACCCCAAAACACACCACCAGAGGTGGACCTGCCCAACAGAAAGACAAGATCCAGCCTCATCCACCAGAACACAGGCACTAGTCCCCTCCACGAGGAAGCCTACACAACCCACTGAACCAACCTTAGCCACTGAGGACATACACCAAAAACAACGGGAACTACGAACCTGCAGCCTGCCCAAAGGAGACCCCAAACACAGTAACATAAGCAAAATGAGAAGACAGAAAAACACACAGCAGGAGAAGGAGCAAGATAAAAACCCAGCAGACCTAACAAATGAATAGGAAATAGGCAGTCTTCCTGAAAAAGAATTCAGAATAATGATAGTAAAGATAATCCAAAATCTTGGAAATAGAATAGACAAAATGCAAGCAACAGTTAACAAGGACCTAGAAGAACTAAAGATGAATCAAGCATCGATTAAAAACACAATACATGAAATAAAAAATACTCTAGATGGGATCAATAGCAGAATAACTGAGGCAGAAGAACGGATAAGTGACATGGAAGATAAAATGGTGGAAATAACTACTGCAGAGCAGAAGAAAGAAAAAAGAATGAAAAGAACTGAGGACAGTCTCAGAGACCTCTGGGACAATATTAAATGCACCAACATTCGAATTACAGGGGTTCCAGAAGAAGAAGAGAAAAAGTAAGGGACTGAGAAAATATTTGAAGAGATTATGGTTGAAAACTTCCCTAATATGGGAAAGGAAATAGTTAATCAAGTCCAGGAGGCACAGAGAGTCCCATACAGAATAAATCCAAGGAGAAACACACCAAGACACATATTAATCAAACTGTCAAAAATTAAATACAAAGAAAACATATTAAAAGCAGCAAGGGAAAAACAACAAATAACACACAAGGGAATCCCCATCAGGTTAACAGCTGATCTTTCAGCAGAAACTCTGCAAGCCAGAAGGGACTGGCATGACATATTTAAACTGATGAATGAGAAAAACCTGCAACCAAGATTACTCTACCCAGCAAGGATCTCATTCAGATTTGATGGAGAAATTAAAACGTCTACAGACAAGCAAAAGCTGAGAGAGTTCAGCACCACCAAACCAGCATTACAACAAATGCTAAAGGAACTTCCCTAGGCAAGAAACACAACAGAAGGAAAAGACCTACGATAACGAACCCAAAACAATTAAGAAAATGGGAATAGGAACATACATATCGATAATTACCTTAAATGTAAATGGACTAAATATATATATATATATATGCTGTCTAAAAGAGACCCACTTCAGACCTAGAGACACATACAGACTGAAAGTAAGGGGATGGAAAAAGATATTCCATGCAAATAGAAACCAAAAGAAAGCTGGAGTAGCAATTCTCGTATCAGGCAAAATAGACTTTAAAATAAAGACTACTAGAAAAGACAAAGAAGGACACTACATAATGATCAAGGGATTGATCCAAGAAGAAGATATAACAATTGTAAATATTTATGCACCCAACATCGGAGCACCTTAATACATAAGGCAAATAGTAACAGCCATAAAAGGGGAAATTGACAGTAACACATTCATAGTAGGGGACTTTAACACCCCACTTTCACCAACGGACAGATCATCCAAAATGAAAATAAATAAGGAAACACAAGCTTTAAATGATACATTAAACAAGATGAACTTAATTGATATTTATAGGACATTCCATCCAAAAACAACAGAATACACATTTTTCTCAAGTGCTCATGGAACAGTCTCCAGGATAGGTCCTATCTTGGGTCACAAATCAAGCCTTGGTTAATTTAAGAAAATTGAAATTGTATCAAGTATCTTTTCCGAACACAATGTTATGAGACTAGACATCAATTACAGGAAAAGATCTGTAAAAAATACAAACACATGGAGGCTAAAGAATACACTACTTAATAACGAAGTGAACACTGAAGAAATCAAAGAGGAAATTAAAAAATTACCTAGAAACAAGTGACAATGGAGACACGTTGACCCAAAACCTATGGGATGCAGAAAAAGCAGTTGTAAGAGGGAAGTTTATAGCAATACAATAATACCTTAAGAAACACGAAACATCTCAACTAAACAACCTAACCTTGCACCTAAACCAATTAGAGAAAGAAGAACAAAAAATCCCCAAAGTTAGCAGAAGGAAAGAAATCATAAAAATCAGACCAGAAATAAATGAAAAACAAATGAAGGAAACGATAGCAAAGATCAATAAAACTAAAAGCTGGTTCTTTGAGAAGATAAACAAAATTAATAAACCATTAGCCAGACTCATCAAGAAAAATGGGAGAAGACTCAAATCAATAGAACAAGAAATGAAAAAGGAGAAGTAACAACTGACACTGCAGAAATACAAAAGATCATAAGAGATTACTACAAGCAACTCTATACCAATAAAATGGACGACCTAGAAGAAATGGACAAATTCTTAGAAATGCACAACCTGCCAAGACTGAATCAGGAAGAAATAGAAAATATGAACAGACCAATCACAAGCACTGAAATTGAAACTGTGATAAAAATCTTCCAACAAACAAAAGCCCAGGACCAGATGGCTTCACAGGTGAATTCTATCAAACATTTAGAGAAGAGCTAACACCTATCCTTCTCAAACTCTTCCAAAATATAGCAGAGGGAGGAGCACTCCCAAACTCCTTCTATGAGGCCACCATCACCTTGATACCAAAACCAGACAAGGATGTCACAAAGAAAGAAAACTACAGGCCAATATCACTGATGAACATGGATGCAAAAATCCTCAACAAAATACTAGCAAACAGAATCCAACAGCACATTAAAAGGATCATACACCATGATCTAGTGGGGTTTATTCCAGGAATGCAAGGATTCTTCAATATACGCAAATCAATCAACGTGATACACCATATTAAAAAATTGAAGGAGAAAAGGCACATGATCATCTCAATAGATGCAGAGAAAGCTTTCAACAAAATTCAACACCCATTTATGATAAAAACCCTGCAGAAAGTAGGCATAGAGTGAACTTTCCTCAACATAATAAAGGACATATATGACAAACCCACAGCCAACATCATCCTCAATGGTGAAAAACTGAAAGCATTTCCACTAAGATCAGGAACAAGACAAGGTTGGCCACTCTCACCACTCTTATTCAACATAGTTTTGGAAGTTTTAGCCACAGCAATCAGAGAAGTAAAGGAAATAAAAGGAATCCAAATCAGAAAAGAAGACGTAAAGCTGTCACTGTTTGCAGATGACATGATACTATACACAGAGAATCCTAAGGATGCTACCAGAAAATTACTAGAGCTAATCAATGAATTTGTTAAAGTAGCAGGATACAAAATTAATGCACAGAAATCTCTAGCATGCCTATATACTAATGTTGAAAAATCTGAAAGAGAAATCAAGGAAACACTCCCATTTACCACTGCAACAAAAAGAATAAAATATCTAGGAATAAACCTACCTAAGGAGACAAAAGACCTGTATGGAGAAAATTATAAGACACTGATGAAAGAAATTAAGGATGATACAAATAGATGGAGAGATATACCATGTTCTTGGATTGGAAGAATCAACATTGTGAAAATGACTCTACTACGCAAAGCAATCTACAGATTCAATACAATCCTTATCAAACTACCACTGGCATTTTTCACAGAACTAGAACAAAGAATTTCACAATTTGTATGGAAACACAAAAGACCCCGAGTAGCCAAAGCAATCTTGAGAACAAAAAATGGAGCTGGAGGAATCAGGCTCCCTGAATTCAGACTATACTACAAAGCTACAGTAATCAAGACAGTATGGTACTGGCAGAAAAACAGAAAGATAGATCAATGGAACAGGATAGAAAGCCCAGAGATAAACCCACACACATATGGTCACCTTATCTTTGATAAAGGAGGCAGGAATGTACAGTGGAGAAAGGACAGCCTCTTCAATAAGTGGTGCTGGGAAAACTGGACAGGGACATGTAAAAGTATGAGATTAGATCACTCCCTAACACCATACACAAAAATAAACTCAAAATGGATTAAAGACCTAAATGTAAGGCCAAACACTATCAAACTCTCAGAGGAAAACATAGGCAGAACACTCTATGACATAAATCACAGCAAGATCCTTTTTGACCCACCTCCTAGAGAAATGAAAATAAATACAAAAATAAACACATGGGAACTAATGAAACTTAAAAGCTTTTGCACAGCAAAGGAAACCATAAACAAGACCAAAAGACAACCCTCAGAATGGGAGAAAATATTTGCAAATGAAGCAACTGACAAAGGATTAATCTCCAAAATTTATAAGCAACTCATGCAGCTCAATAGCAAAAAAAACAAACAACCCAATCCAAAAATGGGCAGAAGACCTAAATAGACATTTCTCCAAAGAAGATATACAGACTGCCAACAAACACATGAAAGAATGTTCAACATCTTTAATCATTAGAGAAATGCAAATCAAAACTACCATCAGATATCATCTCACACCAGTCAGAATGGCCAACACCAAAAAATCTAGAAACAAGAAATGCTGGAGAGGGTGTGGGAAAAAGGGAACACTCTTTCACTGCTGGTGGGAATGTAAATTGGTACAGCCACTATGGAGAACAGTATGGAGGTTCCTTAAAAAACTACAAATAGAGCTACCATATGACCCAGCAATCCCACTACTGCGCATATACCCTGAGAAAACCATAATTCAAAAAGAATCATGTACCAAAATGTTCATAGCAGCCCTATTTACAATAGCCCAGAGATGGAAACAACCTAAGTGTCCATCATCAGATGAATGGATAAAGAAGATGTGGCACATATATAGAATGGAATATTACTCAGCCATAAAAAGAAACGAAACTGAGCTATTTGTAATGAGGTGGATAGACCTAGTGCCTGTCATACAGAGTGAAGTAAGTCAGAAAGTGAAAGACAAATACCATATGCTAACACATATATATGGAATTTAAGAAGAAAAAAATGTCATGAAGAACCTAGGGGTAACACAGGAATAAAGACACAGACCTACTAGAGAATGGACTTGAGGATATGGGGAGGGGGAAGGGTAAGCTGTGACAAAGCGAAAGAGAGGCATGGACATATATACACTATCAAATGTAAGGTAGACAGCTAGTGGGAAGCAGCCGCATAGCCCAGGGAGATCAGCTCGGTGCTTTGTGACAGCCTGGAGGGGTGGGATAGGGAGGGTGGGAGGGAGACGCAAGAGGGAGGGGATATGGGAACATATGTATATGTATAACTGATTCATTTTGTTATAAAGCAGAAACTAACACACCATTGTTAAGCAATTATACTCCAATAAAGATGTAAAAAAAGAAAAGTGTATGCTCTTTTATTTAAGAAATATTTACCAAAGGCCTATAAGTTTACGATTCTTTAAAAAAGTATATGCCTCTTAATGTCTTAGAATGAGAGTTTAGAAAAAGATGACCAAAAAGATAGCCTCGGTGTAGGGCATCGTTTTATTGGAAGGAAGTCAGCAAATATGGTTTTCTCTTACTTAATACCTTTCACACTCTCTGACACATGATTGCACTAAATTGCACCCCCCCCAACAATAATAACAGGACTTCCATGGCTGGAGTAGAATGTGGAGGAGAAAATGTAATCAGAAATGAAGTCAGAGAGGTAACAGGGAGTCTGATCATATAGGACCTTGTAGAAGACCATGGTAAGGACTTTGGTTTTTATTGGGAGAAAAAGGGGCAGCCATTGGAGGGTTTGATCAGAGAGTAACATGATCTACTTACATTTTAACACCATCACTCTGGTTAATATACTGAGAATAAACAATGGTGAAACAAGAGCAGAGCCAGAGAAACCAGTTAGGAAGTTTTTACAAAAATAGCAATGGTGGAATGAACCAGGAGAGCAGTAAAGGAGTTAGTGAGAAGTGGCTGGAGTCTGTATTTACTTTGAAAGTGAAGCTAACAATTTGCTGATGGGTTGAATGTAGGATATAAGAGAAAGAAATGAGTCAAGGTTGATTGTACGGCTTCTGACCTGAGAAGTTGCAAGGATCAAGTTGCTACCATCTGATATGGGAAAGACTAAGAATGGAATTGTTGGGCTTAATAATCCTCATCATAAACCTATGATATAGGTAATGTTATTTGTATTTTACAGATTAAAAAAAAAACGTTTCTTATACAGCTAAGTGACATCCACAGTCATACAACTTTTCAGCAGTAGAGCCAGGATATAAGCCCTGGTCCATCTGACCCCTAAGTCTGAGCAGTTAAACCATGCATGTTGTTGCTTTCCAAAGTGAAATCCAGGAGCATCCGAGTTTTCCCATAAGTGGTAATGTGACCAGAACCCCATAAATGTGTGGATATATTTTATTGGATAACTGTGGTAAATGGAGAAGGGTTTCTAATACTGGTTATGATGTGAATCAAGTGCCCAAAGAGACTTGACTCACTCCTGTTTATCCTTTTGTCAGTGAGCCTCCATGGTGCCCAGTTTCATGATGTAGGACTCAGGATTGTATATGAGTCATGTTCAATTTCAATTACAATAACTAATGGATCTTGACATGCTGGCCCTACTAGCAGCAGTTGTTACATGGCTGGGTGCCATTAGGATCACATAGGATGCTTTTTAAAAATACAGATTCCAAGCCCCATCCCTCACCTACAGAAACAGAATCTCCTGGGATAGATCCAGGAATCTTTATTTTTACAGTTGATTCTTCTGCAGTTGATTCTCCTGAAGTCATACAGGCACCAGTTGGTTAAATTGTGCTTGAGAACTTCTGAGTTAAGCAAGGGCAGTAGAGGACAGGTGAGTGGAGTCTGCTAGCTGCCTAGGTTAGATGTGCTCGCTAAGGTTAAAAAGCATTAATACTCAAAATATAGTCCTTGAATAGTAGCAGCAGCATCACCTGGGAAATGTTAGAAATGCAGAATCTCAAATCACGCTCTAGACCCACTGATTCTGAACCTGCATTTTAACAAGATTCCCAGCTATTCTGTAGACATAGTGCAGCTTGAACCACACTGGAAAATACTTAACAACAACCTTAAGTAGGGATCAGGTGGGATGCAGACGGCTCACTGCCATTTGTTGGACGGTTGACATTTATGTACAGCTCATCTGGTACTAGACTTTACATACATTATCTTACTTACTCCTCACAAAAACTCTACGAGGTGGATATTATAATCCCCACTTTACAGGTGAGAAAACCAAGGCTCAGAGAGTTATAGTAACACACCAAAAGTCATTCAGTATTTAAGAGGCAGAGTTGAACCCAAGTCTCTGTCTAAAGCATATGTTCACTCCACTGTACCATATTGCTTAAAATGAAGAACAAATCAAAGGCTCAATGAAATTTAGAAAAATTCATATGGGCAATCAGATGAAAAATGGAGTTTGCTGCCCAAGAATGTCAATAGTCAGATTCAGAACAACATGTCATTGAATCAGTGTTGTTTGTCCGAGCCTTAATCACATTAGATAACTGCCATTACATTTCTATAAGACAGCAGGCCTGGTTACTCTCTATTGCACACATAGTGTGGCATCCGGCATCTGACTGGCTCTTGGGATGGCGTAGGCTGTGTTCTATGTTAGATGGGATGCACCCTGTGCTATTTGCAGCAGTCACAATCCTGTAATGAGCAAACTACTCCCTTGGAGTAAACTGTTCACCCATGTGCTATAAACAGAACCAGAACAGCTGCTCCAAGGCGAGGGGAACAGTGCCATTTATGTACCATAAGATTCCCTAGAATTTTGCAGGTAGCAATAATAATCATAGCAAATTCATGTAGAGTGCCTTGGAATCTGAAAAGAGCATTGACATCTGTTGTTTTATTTGCCTCTTAAAGAAGTCCCATGAGTTAGATAATTTACTGATGAGAAAAAAGATTCATCAGAAGATGGATGCATTCTGCAAGACCACACGGCTCGCAAATGGCCAAGCGTGTACTCAAAACCATATCTTCTAATTTTAAATCCTTTGGTGTCAGCCTAAGACAGTGAGTGTGAAATAGTTGAAGAGCTGAGCCCCAGAGCTACAGGAATCAGGGAGGATTTTCAATATGGACATACTGGCAGTTGTTGCTCAGTGGGGGAAATTAATGACTGCTGAACCAGAATCTAGACATGACTTTTTGAAGAAGGACAAGCCTTTGCTATCCAATGGCCAGGGGATATCCATTTCCTTCCCATTTCCTGTGGTCTTCACAATGAATTAGTTCAACTAAACAGAAGTAAGGATTCCCCTTGATAGCAAGGTTGGCTCACTAACCAAAGCCCAGCTGAACTCAGGAGGCTCCTTAGTTACTTCCTGGACCAAAATCTCTTTGCTACATGGAAAACTAAGTCCCTTCCATCCAACTCCTTGCTGGCCTTCCCTGTAAGTGTGTGAGGCAGTTAGAAACATCCTTCTACCAGAGTGCTTTCCACTTCACTGTCCAGCTCTTTAGGCTACCTGCACCTCATTGTATCACTGTGCTGGTTCAAGGGAGCCTGTGCACTCTGCTACTCCTCTGCTTATAAGTCATCCTCAGCAAACTTCTCATAGTTAATTCTATGTGTCATTAGTGGTGTGGGCTACCGTATACCATGCACAAAGTGGCATCCAGTGTGGGTTCCTTCATTCCACTGTTATGGGATTTTGGAAGTTGGGAAATAATTTTACCTGGCTCCTGTCATCAGAAAACCTCACTGCTGGGGACAGTAGCAAGTCACCAGCCAATTAAGATGATCACTGACTGGATAGTTTGGAAAGTTATACACTCACACTTGGAAGCTATAGGGCAGTGAATCTGCAGTGAAAGGACATCTAAAGAAAATAAGAATGCTCAAAACACGAGCTTTTTACTAACCTGGAAGTCTTTTTGAGCCATCAGGAGGAGCAGCAATAATAGATTATCCTGGAGACAGAGAGTCAGGGCATCCTATCCCCCTATGGGACTTTGATGCAGCTAACAGAGCAATGGACTCTTTCCTTGGAAACAAGGAAAGTGCATCCAGAAGGGAAAGCAGAACAAGCCCCCTTTATGATTCTGTTAGAGACATAGCATTCAGCCCCTCTAGATGTGAAACAGTTATTGTGTGGCATATCTAACAGGGAGCTGAGGGAAACAGCAGCAGAAGCAAGCATGTTAATACACAAAAGTAGAAACAGACTGACTCCAGGTTAGCTATCGCAAGTCTCCAAGCTAGAGAAATCTTTAGAGATTTGAATGATTAGTTTGCATGAAGAAGTACTGCCATCAGTTTTGTTGAATGAAGCTGAATGGCCTGCCATGGAAAATCTCTCCTATAAGCTGTACTACAAAATGCGTCGTATGGGTTGACTAAGATTAATAAGGAAAGCTCTTCTGTCTTGAACTGTGTACTTAATGGAATTGTATATACATACTCCATCAAGGAGATCTCCCAAAAGCCATGGAAATGGAGAACACAAGGCCATGGTCCATCTAGGAAAATTTACTCTATTGGCATGCTTACATAACATCCAAGGGCATCAGGGGGGAACTCTAGTCATACGGCTTTGACTCAGAGAATGCTGGATAATTTGATATAGGCAGCCCTCTCCACCCACTGGGCAAATGGACAATGGCCTTGAATTTGCTCCTGTACTCTGGAGTAAAGGGATAAAGAGTCTGATACCTCCTCAAAGAGTGATACCTCTATTGGTAATCCAGAGGGTGAATAACTTCCTGCTTTATGGTTGATGTGGTCAAAGAGCCCCAAAGAGCTTTCCCTGAGAATCCCAGACACTGGTTTGGAAATGCAAACTCATCATGATGCTGAATATAAAACTCCTTATCAAACCCAGCTGCAGGAAGCCTTATGGACACCCCACTCCTAAGCATTGCCATAGAATCAGCTGGAGTCAATAGAGAGAATGTCGTAAGCCCCAAGGGCAGGGGATAGAAAAAGGAAAGACAAATCCTGATGACTTGGAGGTTGACTTCCTTCCCCCTTTTGATAACTTACTAGAGCTCTGGCTCAGAAGGTATAGGTTATCTTGCCAAAACAAAAAAAACAAACAAAAAAAAACCACTGTGAACAGTTCCTGAACTCTTCTGAAGGCTTCTTGATTGTAATAAGGCCGGTTGCTCCACCATTCCAATTTGCATGAGACTAAGGGCTTTCACAGGATGCAGGACTTTGAGTGCTAAAATCTGGACAGGCAAACCAGGATGGTTGGTCATGCTATTGACCAAGGACCTTCTATCCTAACAGCAATGTAGATGTCTCCTGGCTCCATAGTCTGCAAACATATAGAGCACTTTGGAGGTGGAGATAGGATCCCTCTCTACTAGAATTCTAGCTGTGGAACCCTGTCTGAGAACACCTCCCTGTGGGGTAATGACAGTGTGGGGTGTGGCTCTTCCACAGCTCTGCTTGTAAATTTTTCCCTAATAATATCTCGTTTCTACTTGCCCAAAATGGCAAGAGTATGTGCACATCCCTTTGCACATCATTGCTCCTACCAAACAAGTAGGCTTCTAAGATTCTGCCTCTAACTGTTGCACAGGAAGCAGGCAAGACACGGAGTCGACAGGCAAGAGGAGTTAAGAAAGAGGCAAAAACTTGCAGGTCTATCTAAACACAGAGAAAAACCATGTGCTATACAGGCATGGACCTCAAAAACCGAGCACGAATACAGAGCGCAGCTCACAAGCATCTATTGTTCGGGCCACCCGTGGTTTGATTTTTCTCTAATTGACTCTGAATGTCTAAATGGCCTGGCAAGAGGTCTGCAGGTCATCATGACCTTCAAACCTTCTATTGCCTCACTCTTGGTCACTGCATGTATTCACTGCTCCTTGTAGACACAGAAGTGCACAGCTGGATCCCCTAACCAGTAGCGCCAGAGGCACTTCCGAAGAACAAAAGAAGTCTTTAGCATAGGGTATAGCTAGGAGAGGGAGGTTTAGCACAAGGTAAATAAATACAGAAGCCCAGAAGGTGAGGAATAAAGAGTTAAAAGTGCTGCTTGATAGTGTTTGTTCCAGATGTTGTCACTTCGTGTCAGGATGACTGAAACCTGCTACTCACCTGTCTCCAAGCTTGCAGGTATCTTTCCCCACAACCTGCCCTGCACACAGCCATTGAGCAACGTTCCTTATGTCACTGCCTTACTCATCTGCACATGGCCCGCTGCCCAGCATATGATAGTGCAAACGCCCGATGATGATTTATGAACTTAATTAAAGAACTCATCCACTGACTTAAAATTTAATGGCTCCCCCACCACTACTGCCATGACTTTTGGTCTTATTTTTTTTTACTCATAAAAATCTTTGGTAAAAGATTTTTCATTTGGAAACCCAAAATGCAAAAGAAATAAAGTAGCACCACGCTTGTCAATGTGGTTGGGGAGGCCTGGGAACCTTTCCCCACTGTCCCCCCATCACCCTCCTCCTTAACAATGGTCTTTGAGGGGAGGTAGGACACTTCATGAGAAATGCTTTGAAAACGACTTGCTTACAGCATGAGAGCTGCATTGGAAGGCCCTTCATAAGCTATATCACTATCTCTTCACTCTCTCACCCCTCTCTAACGTAGGCCTTCTCTTCCAGGGTGGTCAGTGTCCTCTGAGCTTGCTCTGCTCGTTCTCACCTCTTCCTGTAGTGACTTCTCCAACTGGAAGTCTTTTTGTCCTCCCTTCCCCCTCTCTAAACCCTACCTTATCCTTCAAAGTCCAGCTCAAACCCTTCTACTTCCCTCGCCCCCACCCATTAAGCCCACATTGATTCTTCCCTTTAGGAAAATTACTGTTGTTAGTACCTCTGTCACCATTTTGGAAGATTTAGTACTTAGTCTTATGGATGTATCATGAATTCGAACCTAATCTATCAGCTCCTGGAGAACAGGAGTCATATCTCACATTTACACAGTATCCAGCACATGGTAGGTGACCCACACATATAGCCAGACATGTGTGACTGTTAGGTTATGGGTCCCTTTAGATCAAGAGAAAAGAGTCCTATGTTCCAGTCTCTCCCTGTTACTGGAGAGTCATGCTACCAGATGGGACCAGGTGTTGTTTTATAGGTGTGTCTTGTTTGTGGAACTGAAACACTATGAAAGGCAGGGGATTCATAGATGAATTTCTGTGAAAGTTGGAATATGTCAGGAACTCTACAGATAAGTCGCCAAGACCATGTTCTCTGTCCTAAATTTATTTATCCATCTTCTTCCCATCTAAAGGGCTATGAACTGGAACTAGAAGGAATCTGTCCACCAAACAGCTTCAATGACATCTGGTAGAATCATTAGCAATATGATAATACAAGGTATTACAGCATAATGTGATGCTAAGGCCCTATGTATAGGAGATGCTGTTGGTGCTCCGCCCACATTCCCCTCAGATTCCCGTCACTCTTACATTCATTTCAGCACCTCTTTATCTCAGAGAGCTAGCTCAGGCTAACAGAACCCATTCTGTCTGCCCAGAGCACAGGCTGGAAGTGGCTGGCATTGAAGACACACACACTCCAGAGAGGAGAGGGTAGGCAGCCTTTAACCAATAGCTACCCCAGCTCCCACTGACTGGGAGAACTGTGAGATGTGTGTTTTCTAACATTTTCCAGAGTTTCTCCATGGAATTAAGCAACAATTGCCACTACGGTAACAGGCTTAACAACTCACCCTTTAATGGTTGACATCTTTTCTCCCAGTACTTCCCCTCTCACCTCCCTGTTACTTGCACCTTCCAATAAACTAACTGCATACCAATCCTTGTTTCAAGGTCTGATTCTGGGGAACCCAAACCAAAATACCAAAGCCACCAACCCAGAAATAAGAGTCATCAGTGATAGACCTGTGTCAACATGAGATAATGTGGCCAAATAAACACGTGCCGACCTCCTTCCCTAGAAAAGAAAGCCTATGTTTCCAGACTCCACCTCAGAGACTGCTTATCCCTCTTTCTCCTTCCAGGTAAGGAGAGAAGAGCATAGCACAGAAGACAGGTGCCCGGCCCTTCTCACAGTGACAGAGATGTTTTGCTCTGACTCTTCTCCTGGCTGGCTTCTACTCATATAAATTAAGTTCTCGGACTTCCCTGGTGGTACAGTGGTTAAGAATCCGCCTGCCAATGCAGGGGACACAGGTTTGAGCCCCGGTCCAGGAAGATCCCACATGCCGTGGAGCATCTAAGCCCACGAGCCACAACTACTGAAGCCTGCGCTCTAGAGCCCATGCTCCGCAACAAGAGAAGCCACCGCAATGATAAGCCCGCGCACCGCAACGAAGAGTAGCCCCTGCTCGCCACAACTAGAGAGAGCCCACACGCAGCAACGAAGACCCAATGCAGCCAAAAATAAATAAATAAATTTATTTAAATTAAAAAAAAATTAAGTTCTCACCTTGCTCTGTGACACATGTCCTAGGACGCCTTCTCTGAGCCCTCCCTGCCTCTCCCTCTTCCTCCCTGAGCACCCTCTGCCTGTCCTGTCCTGGCACCAACCGCCTGCTTGTAGGTGCTGCTTGCTTTACTCCACACTCAGCTGTAAGCTCTCGGTGGAGGCAGGGACTGCGTTTCATCTTTGTGTTTACCTTTACCCTCAAGATATAACATGGCATCTGGTACAGAGCAAGTGCTCAACGCATGACTGTTGCATAAGTGAATGAATGAATGAATGAATGAATGCAACTTTCCAAGTATCTATTCTAATCCTAGTCATTGTTTATGATCTTGGATCATATTCTCTTTGGGTTACCAGAGTGACTGACCTAAACTCGTAGGATGTTTGAGTTACAAAGAATCACAGAGATCCCTTAGGAGGTCATTTTCACAGGTAGAAAAGCTCAGACCCAACACATTACAAGGCCACAATTTAGAAAAATGGGCTTCTCCCGCTTTTAGATTAGAGACCTTGAACAAATCTCAATTTAATTCTCTCATTCAATAAAGCCCCTGGATCTGTTTTCCCATCCATAAAACTGGAATAATTAAATTTACCTTACCTACTTCAAAGAACAGTATTCCTTCTTTCAATATGTATTGAGAACTAACTAGGTGCCAGGCCCTCTGCCAGGGACTGAAAATATAACACTCAGGACTCAGACTGTTTCCTCAAGGAGCTGATATCGGTGATGATCCAGTGAGATGAAGATTGCATCCTACAAAGGGGGAAACTAACATTCAGAAAGGTATATCACCTGCCCGAGTTCACACAGCTTGTTAACAGAATAACCAAATTTCAAACACAGCTCAGTTCTAAACAAAACGCTACCTTTCCATAGCCTAGAGTTTCAGTTTCCTCTCTTCCAACAACCTCAAGTATGAGGTTCATATGCTCCTGCCCTTACTCTGGATTTTAGTGCAGCTTTATATTTCAGTGTACAATATAATTTTGGCAACAGGCTGGGTGGTATGGTCAAAATTAGCTAAATAGTGAAGGAATAAAATGCCAGGCACTCAACAAGTGCTGGCTACATTGAATCAAATTGAATAGTTTTGATCATTTGGTTTCATGAGACTTGGAAAGTCCAAAGATGTGGACCACATCAAGTGCTCCAGCTGCATTTAATCAGTTCAGTCCCACTCCATTCCATTCTATTCTATAAGCCTTTATTGACTGTCTAGGATGGCAGGACACTCTACCAGGATGGATAATACAAGGATGAACCTGGAAGACCAAAGAATATTTAATAGGACTAATTTTAATTGAAAGCAGCTGTTACCACACCCGGTGCTTAGGTGCTGCCTGGTCAGTGTTTAGTGAATGAATGAGAGGATGAGTTCTTACATCCCTATTATATTTGCCTTTCTAAAAGAACAGATGCTCTGAGTCACATAGATCTTTATTTGAATCCTAGCCATGCCACTTACTATTCATTGGCTGTAACCTGGAGCAAGTGTGTAGCCCCTCTGTGTCTCAGTTTCCTCACCTGCAACACAGTGATAATACTGCATGCCGCCCAACCTTTTTTTTTTTTTTTTTTTTTTTTTTACAAATAGTGTCTTGAACATTTACAGGAACCAAAGTTTTGAGAAAGTAATAGAGAGTTTGGTGCTGGCTGCACTACTAAATGACAGTTTTTAAAGCTCCTGTCTGTACCCTTCTTCCCACGTTTTTGGGATCTGGTCCTTGGAACATGTCCTGGGACAGAATCCTGGCTGCAAGCTGACCTGCCTAGTGACCTCGGGCAAGTGACTTCATCTCTCCAAGGCTTAGTTTCTTTTATTTATAAAATGGGGACAATAATAGCAGCTTAAGTCACAGGATCATTGTGAGGACTAACTAAGACAACGTGGGGAAATCTCCCCTCTCCGTGCCTGGCATAGAGTAGCCATTCAAAAAATAATGGTTCCCTTTCCTTATGCTGCTTCCTCCTTGCTGCCTCCACCCTAGCACACCAGGGTCTCGTGGTTTATCATTTACTTCCTGCCTTTGCAGCAGGACCTTCCAATCCACAGTTAGTAACTGCCCCTGCCTGAACCACAGCAAAAGCAGTGGCAGAAAGATCTCCACCCCACCTGAAATCTATCACCTGTTACAACTGGGGGTGCAACCACCCATCAGCACTGGAACCCCATCCTAATTGCCAAGGAGAAAGACCCTGTACCAGATCCAGGCTATGAAAGGGAGAGGGATAACCCAGTGCCTTCTTTAACCCAAAAGAGAGCCAACACTGCTGTGCCCCACCTGGTAGTTCAGAATAAACATAACAGGAAGTCCCACCTCCTGGGGGATGCTGATTCTGTACCCAGGTCCCCAGAGGTGCCTGCAGGCTCTAGCCGGATGCTGCTGGAAAGCTGACTCCATTGCTGAGCTCACAGTGCCACCTTGTGGGAATTCTGTGCCACCACAGTTACTTTTAACCCCAAGGTCAAAGCCATCAGGATCTGGAGCCCAGGGGTTCCACCAGGGACAATTTTTATAGCTTTGTACATGATGGTCTATGGAGGGAAAGAGTTACATTATCCCTCTTCTTAACTAATCAAGAACATGCTTATGGACATATGTACACTACCAAATGTAAAACAGATAGCTAGTGGGAAGCAGCCACATAGCACAGGGAGATCAGCTCGCTGTTTTGTGACCACCTAGAGGGGTGGGACAGGGAGGGTGGGAGTGAGGGAGATGCAAGAGGGAAGAGATATGGGGATATATGTATATGTATAACTGATTCACTTTGTTACACAGCAGAAACTAACACACCAATGTAAAGCAATTATACTCCAATAAAGATGTTAAAATAAAAGAACATGCTTAGCTACCAATCAGATCTTCCCCACTGGGGAACTGCAGTGTGGGAAGTACTGGACAAAAGCTTTTTGTGTGGACCTGAGATGAAATCCTCCAGTTCAAACTAAGTGACCTGCGGGTGGCCTAGGGCAAGGCACCGCTTCGCTTCCACATCTTCAGAATGGAGATAATTCTGCTGCTCTCTCTAGCAAGGCTGGAGAAGAATTAAATCAATTACTATAGGCAGAACCCCTGACACTCAGTAAATGTCTCTTCACTTCCCCCCAACCAGCATAAATTAATGTGAGCTCATTGTGTAGACAGATTTTTTACCCAAAGCAAGGGTAAAAATCAGTCCGTGGGCCCCAATTTTCATAAAGCTTTTCAAGTGTTTAAATAACATCTTCCCATCACCGTCTTCATAACCCTCTGTGCCCTCAAAGGTCCTAGAGACTCAAGTTAGAACCACTTATTAAGACCCTTTTATTTCCTTCTGCCTCACTATCACAGGCCACACAAGAATTTATGTAAGAGACAGCTTAAGCTTTCAGAGTTTCAAACATAATCATTTCATGAAGAAAAGGATACAATAAAAGTGATGCAGGAACAGCCCTGGAAGTAGACCCCAGGCACTGGGTGCTAGGTGAGCGGGTCCCGACAATGGGTTGAAAAAGATCCAGGGAGGAGGAGGACCTGATATCATGATGGAATTGTGGCATCAACTCACAGCATTAAGATTAGATGGGAATTTAAACATCATCTCTCCCAACCCTTCATTCTACACAGGAGTAAAGCCCTTAGGATGGGGCTTTGTAAAGATCACAAAGAAGTTAGTGACAGAGCTGGGTACAAAATCCAAATCTCCTAAGTAGAGAGAGTGAGAACCTTTGATATATGAAAGAGGGGGGATTTCAAACCAGCAAGGAAAAGAAGGATTAGCCAGTAAATAGCATTGGGATAACCAGCTGGCCATTTTAGAAAAGCAAAAAAAGCTAGATTCCTATATCACTTCCTACATTAAAAATTCTAGAGAAATTTTTTTCAAATGTAAAAAATTAAAGAAATAAAATCATAGCAGTAAAAGAAAAGAATGGGTTAATCATTTTATGATCTTGGAGTGGAAGCCCTAAAGAAGAGAGTGATAAATTTGATGACATAAAATGTTTATATTTCTGTACAAGAAAACAAAGTTAAAAGAACACAAAAACTTAGGAGAATATTGGCCATTCATTTGCTAGACAAAGGGCCAATTTCCTTACTATAAAATTTTACAAATCAGATTGAGATTTTACAAATCAATAAGGAAACACACAACCCAATAGAAGTGCTAATGTCCAATAAGTAGACTTTAATATGCTCAATTACACTCATAATTAAGAAAATACAAATTAAATCAATTTTGGAATACCACTGCATATCCCTATCAGTTTGGCAAAATAAGTAAAGTTTAATAATCCTCACTATTGTCAAAGATGAAGAGAAATAGGTACATGTCATCCACTGTGGGAGTATAAATCAGTCCAAGTGTTTAGAAGAACAGTTTGGGAAAGTCTACTCCCTCAACTTAAGGTGCAAAAACCAGCATCTTTTTTGTTTTTATACGCATATGCTCTCATGTGAGGGTCCAGAACCTCCTTCCTGACAGCCTGCCCCAATTTTCTACAAGTCTCAGTCAGAGGGAGAGGATGGCTGTCAGCCCTGCTCACAATTTCCTGCAAAAAGAGAACTGAAAATTAGACGTACCCGCTCCCACAGTTGCTTCTCATTCACCACAGCTCCGAGTCACTGATGAAGGCCAGTTCTGGAAAATTCCTCAGACAGTTCTTGCCCACTGCTCGCCTTGCCCTTGTGGTCCCTGCCTCGGTCACTGGGATTCTTCGAGAGTGGGAGATGCCCGCCTCCATGTCAGCTCAGGGAAGAGGGCTCCTGGTCACACCAGGGTCCTCGAAGCCAAAGCTCTTAGGTTTTCCTTATACGGCTCTTCTGCTTCCACAGGGCTGGACGATGCCCCCTTGTGAAGAGGGACAGGGTCAGGGTCTGTCCTTCCTGGGCTGGGTGTGGCGGAGCTTCTGGCACCAGTGGAAACATGTCCTGCAGGATTTGGGGCTGAAGGAGGCAGTGTACGGAGTGTGGTGGCAGATCTAGCCCCTACTGGAGTATGTGGTGTTGGACCCTCTTCTAGATACCAGTGACTCTGTGAAAATCTGTGAGCTCCTGTGTTACAGCCAGACCAGAGGGCTCCACCCAGGGCCAGGGTCCCAGCTGTTCTCTGAGCTCTCGTAGCCACGTCCCCAGAGAGCAATGGAGCCGCAGGAGGGCTGGATCCTGCACACTCTTACTCTTCCCCATCACTAGGCTGGAGCTAGGGCCACCAATGTCCACCCCAAGAGCTCCCCTGACTGAACCTCAGGGAGAAGATAAGCACAGGATAAAAAGGAAAGCGGAACAGACAGGCTGCTTACATCCTGGCCTAACTCCTCCCCACGGCTTCCCGCTCCCCCGCAACCCGGCTCAATTAGACCTTTCATCCATGGCAGGGACCCAGCCTGGGGCATATCTGCAGATTTCAGATCTGTCCCTCGAGTTGTGCTTCAGGGTGAGAGCAACTGGAAGCTGCCTTCACTGAAAAGAGAGCAGTGCATCTACGGCAGGGCTCTCCCTTAAACCAGAAATGTGATTTGTAGCAATTTGCCTTAAAGATACACTGGAACGACTGCACAAAGATAGCCATGGTAGCATTGTGAGTAAGAGTGGAAAACTGGAAACAACCAGTAAATAAATACGAGAGCAGTTAAATAAATTATAGTATATCCATACCACACAGTTCCATGCAGCATTCAAAGGAAGGAGGTGGATTTATGTTTACTGATGTAGAAAGATGTGCAAGATACTTTAGTGAGAAAAAGCATACTGGAAAGCAGTATTATAATATCCTCCTATATTACTTTT
Source organism: Mesoplodon bidens (assembly GCF_964165515.1). NCBI lineage: Eukaryota > Metazoa > Chordata > Mammalia > Artiodactyla > Ziphiidae > Mesoplodon > Mesoplodon bidens. The sequence goes on from NC_138164.1 coordinate 68,854,113, forward strand.
AAAGAGATTCTCTATAAAAATAACAAACACTATAGGCCAGGCACTCTGAGTGCAGAGCTTTACATATATGAACTCCATTAATCCTTGTAACAACCCTGTGAGGTAGGTGCCCATTTTACACAGAGGAAAACTGAGGCACAGGCAGGTTATATAACTAGGGTAAGCACATAAAGCTGCAGGGATGAAGAGTTATCATGGGAACCCAGGCAGGCTGGCTCCGGAGTTCAGCATCTTAGCACCACACTGCGTTTTTCTGGGAAGGTGGGTCTGCCTGCCCTTGTCTGGAAAGAAACCCAAGAAAACTCTTAGCACCAGTTACCTTCAAGAATCAGGAATAGGAAACTGATGAATGGAAGGAGAATTTTTACCTTTTCACTATATGGCTTTCTGAACTACTTGTCTATTTTTTAAGAGCATGCATTGCCTTTACAATATACATACATGTACCTATACACATACGTATATATATATATTTGTTTGTTTAGAATGAGTCTCTAGACTCGGCCTGAGGCCATCTGCCACCTTAGGCCTAACCCCACTGATACTCCCTACAATAACTTGCTAAAGTCCTACTCAGCTTTGATTCATCCATCCATTAACATCGAATCCCCTCTGGGCACCAGGCCTGATCACTGGAAACACTGTCCTGCTTAAAACCTTCCACGACTTTCAACAGCCATGACAAAGTCTGAGATCCAGGCCCTCCCCAACCTAAACCCTTAGCACTTCACACTCAAACTTTACACTCTGGTGACACTGCATTTTTAGTCACCCCCTGCTCACGAATTTCTGTCGCTGCCTTCCCTTCTGTCCCCTCTCCCCGACTGCATTAACCAGCCACCACTCCTACGCTCACTAGTTGAACTCAATCATCTTTTCATGACTCAGTTCAAGAAGTACCTCAGGGGCTTCCCTTCCCTTCCCTGGTGGCACAGTGGTTGAGAGTCCGCCTGCTGATGCAGGGCACACGGGTTCGTGCCCCGGAACGGGAGGATCCCACATGCCGCAGAGCGGCTGGGCCCGTGAGCCATGGCCGCTGAGCCTGCGCGTCCGGAGCCTGTGCTCCGCAACCGGAGAGGCCGCAACAGTGAGAGGCCCGCGTACCGCAAAAAAAAAAAAAAAAAGAAGCACCTCAGCCCAGGAGCTTTCCCCAAGCCGCTCACTTACAAGACCGAGTTTGATGCCCTTCCTCCTGCTCCCATTAACACTGCGTTTACCTCCTCCTAGGGCTTCACACCTTGATTTTTAAGTGCCCAACATGCACACCTGTCTCCTGTGAGCTCCATGAGGCTTCCGTGTCCATCTTTGCTTCCCAGGCAACTAGCACAGGACCCTGCATAGTAGAGATGCTCAGGAAGTAACAGACAACATTCAAAATAATAGCAAGCCCTGCCATATGCCAAGGCACTCATCTTAATCTTTTACATGAATTAGCTCTCAATGAATCCTCACAGAGCCCTGTCACGGAGGAACTATAATTATAGTTCTATCCAAGAGCTTTTTTTTTTTTTTTTTTTTTTTGGTACGCGGGCCTCTCACTGTTGTGGCCTCTCCCGTTGCAGAGCACAGGCTCCGGACGCGCAGGCTCAGCGGCCATGGCTCACAGGCCCAGCTGCTCCGCGGCATGTGGGATCTTCCCAGACCGGGGCACGAACCCGTGTTCCCCGCATCGGCAGGTGGACTCTCAACCACTGCGCCACCAGGGAAGCCCTATCCAGAGCTTTTTAAAGGCACAATGTACTTATGTTATTTGCCTAAATTCATACAGCTGGAAAGTAGTAGGGGTCACACGTAGATCCAGGCGTCTGACCCCAGAACCAAGGGCTTAACCTTTGTGCTACAGCTGCCTCTTGAACAGAGAAGTAACCTAGCTCCACGCTTAGTTTTACGACACCCCTCCCCCAACCATTCCCTTAACTCTGATTTAGGAAGGTACCACCCATGAAACTTATATTTGGGGGCCACACACCAATGCCATTTCATTGTTTCATCAAAACTCACATAGGGGAAGCCAGATATTGTTCATTTGTGTTACCCCAGTGATCACAGAGCTGAGAACCCAGGAGCAGGCGCTAAGGTGAGTGTTTTCTTAAGGAAGGAAGGAAAGACGGAAGAGAGAGATGGCTCCGCTATCCCCCGTCTCCTCTGTACCTGTTAATGGGCGCGCGCGCGCGCGCACACACACACACACACACACACACACACACACACACCCTTAGATCTCACCTCTTCTGAGTATTTTAGCTGTCAGGGGGGAAACGACTTTAAAACAGCATCTCAGCCTCTTTCCTTTGGTTTTTCTTTGTAAAGAGAATGGGATAGTCCTTCGGAATTCCTAGCTGCATCAAAGCTCCTCAAACTGACGCTGCAGCACCACCTTGTGTTCAAAGGCCATTATGCCACCCCAGCTGAACCAGGTAAACAGGGTGAAAGTCTCCTTTTCCCTTCTGATTCATGTTAATGATCACACACACGCTGTCACAGACACCCGTCCTTTACAAAATACCATCGTGTGGTGGACACAGCGTGCTCTGATTACATTCCCCTCATTAAAGAACTTGCCACCCAGCTTCTGGGAGTGTTCAGCTGTAGACAGCCTCCAGGTGTCAGCCCCAGGAATTGTGTCTGCTGCAGAGAATTGCCTGGCCCAAGGTCATGTCCTCCCCAGGGTGACCCACATACAGTGACCAACTGATGCAGTGGGGTAAGGATCTGGCCATCTCTGCCCAGCACAGAATCTGCCTCTGCAACACTGTGCCTCCGAAATGCAGAAGTATTCCTGTTTACCCATCTATTCAAGCATTTATCGAGCCTGCATGTATGAAGGAATGAATTAGAAGATCTAACTCTATTTCTGTAATCTGGAGCTCAAACTAAATGCAGCTCCTGGTTCTCTCAGCTGATTAGTAGGCAGGTGAGACTACATATAAAGTAGGTGAATCCGTTAATAGCTCCAAAAGCCTCTTTGAGGGCCTGGAGTAACCAAAAGAAATAGAACATCAGGTCCACATAGCCTTATATTTTACCAGTCATGTGACCTACCACTCATGGGGAAAAGGGCTATACATTTCCCACACAGATTCAAAGAGTGCATTTTGAAGATGTTTATTTAAGAGTGGGCAGCATTTCATAACCCCCTCCTGGCTTTAGTCCCTTTCCATAATCACAGCAACTAAGACTGTTCTCAGAGAAGTATCAGCTGCCACCAATACCCTGACCCCTAATTCAGAGACGCAGGTCCTGGGAGTTCCCCAACCATCTTCTAAATGGGAGTTCCTCACACCCTGAATCATGCATTTCAACATTAGGGCACGAAAGCATCTTTATTCATGGCCAGCCTCATGAATACTGATACTGTATAGACTCTCCATACTACCTAAAGGGAGGAGAAAGCCAGGCGTTCTAAGGGCATGCATGTTGTCATTAGTAGCTCTGAATAGCTAACAAAATGCAGAAGTATAAGAGCTCTAATGCTACTGAGTGGACACCCATTGTTCTGTTTAAACAGACACCCGCCCACTTTACATATTTGGGGCTTCTTCTTCTGGGAAATATCTTCCCCCTGCTCTAACCTCATAGTTCACAGGAGTTGTTGTGTCTGGACATGATTACATCACCTTCATCAGCACCGTCATTGGGGAGCAACCACACCTTTGCCAGCCACTTCAGGAGAACTATAGCAGAGTGCCTTCTAGTTAGAAGTAAACCTAAGCAGCAGGGGCTGGTTTTGTTACACTCTAAAAAAGTCATTTACCTCTCTGGGCCTTTTTCATTTGAACCAAGAGATAAAATTGTAGCAATCTGATGGCCTGCGATGTGTCAGGTGCTGTGCTGGGGCTTTACTTACACTGCTGACCTTACTTCTCTCCACTACTCAGCCAGGCAGCTGTTATTTATTCCCATTTTACAGATGAGGAATTGGAGGCCCAGAGAGGTTAGGTAACTTGCCCAAGGTCACACAGCTGGGAACTAGCAGAGCTCATATTTGAACCTCAGTTTATGTAACAACAAAACCCAGCCTCCTGATAGTTTATGATATAATTTCCAAATGAAGAATCAGGAGTAATGAGGAGGGCATAGCGTCAGATGCTGTTGGGAGTTAACTCAAGGACAAATCCCCTGGATTTGGTTAGCAGAAAGTCACAGGTGGTTTCAGACAGAAGAAACTATTTAGGTGTGGATGGGGAGATTCAGGGATGGCGTGGGCAGGGTCCTTTAAGAAAGAGATGGTGGAGGCGGAGGGTAGACATAGCAGGTAACAAGAACATCTTCAGTGAGTTGTACACTTGAAGGAAAGAGGGCAGTACAGGGCAGCCCACATATAGGTGGTGGATTCAAAAGAATATTTTTCTAGAAGTGAAGAGCACTGAGAGTATTTGAGAGCAGGTGGGAAGCAGCACTTGGAAAGAGAGCTTGAGAAACAATTTAGAGCAAAGGGCTATTTTGAGAAGTGACAGTGCTGAGAAAGCATGAACTTTAGGGTCCCAGAGGAAAGAGTGCAAGATTCAGAATCAGATTGCTCAGTCTGACTCCATTTTGGGAATGCCACATAGGATGTGATTTTTCTGTGATCAAAATGTGTGTTTCTGATTAAATTCCTTCACCTCCCTATGTGTCAGTTTTGCTTCTATAAAATGGGCATAAGAATAATATCTTAAAGGGTTATTGTGAAGAATATGAGTAAATACAAGTAAATACTTTAAAGCAGTGTGAGAAAAAAAAAAAACAGCCTCCTTACTCACACCCCCCCCCTTTACTGTCTCTTAATAGCACCACACAAGTTCTTGAAAGAGTGAATGTGAAAGCCCTGCTTTCACAGGAGAGTGCCTGCACATCATAGGCACTCAATAAATGCTACAGGGAATGAAGCTGAAGTGGAATAGTAGCTGTTCACTGAAAACTTGCACAATGGATGGTACAGCACAGCTCACCACTATCACGTGTTTGAATCTGTCAGTCAAGATGGTTAATCTACCGTGAATTTGGAAGAGGCAGTGCGTGCTCCCTCACCAAAGATTCTGTCCAGAATGCCGTGTCAGGTGCTACCTAGACCCCAGCATCCTTGAGAGTTGCTCCCTGTCACTCCCGCACTTTGATTCCTTGAATACTAGCTGCCTTTGCCTCGGGTGCCAGGTTTATAGGCCTCTGTGTCTTTTCATCATATCCCTCCACCTCTGTGGTTGATGCTTTTAAAACAAACGATCCTCCCTTCAGTCACTAATTGCCTGAGTTTCAGGAATCTCTTCTGTGGTCTTGGGAAAGCCAGTGAGTCGTCACTCACCCCCCACCTCAACCTCCTTCTAAGGCGAACCTGAAGCAGTTTCCCAAACAATAGTATTTTATTGACAGGTTTCTGCAACCCAAGATGGTGAATTGTCTCTTAACTGACCTAAGAAATAAGAATAGGGAAGCGAATAGTATTAACGGTCCACAGCCAGCGTATGTGACATCTGATGAGGATCATTTTTTAACACCTCCCTCCTCCATAAAATAACTTCATTTTTAGTAATAATTATGAAAGAAAAAAAATAATCAGGATGATCAGACAAGGAATGCAAGCAGTGAAATAAATTTTGCACCATATTCATGACAGTAAAAAATTTTTAACTGACATAAATATTAAAGTAGAAAAGGAGGATAATATAATTACTTCACTTTCTTTTTAAAGAAGAGGGAGGTAAATGCATGAAGAAAAGCTTCCAGTAAAGTGAACCCCATGATATTCCAAGAATGATTTGCACAGAGAAGGAAAGAAATGAAGTAACTCAAGTTCTGTTTCTTCATTTTACAATCACTGTGCTATCTGTTTTTTATTTTTAGTCTACTTGCTTAAGTGCAGAAATATGTAGGACCACAGGGAACTGTGCCCAAAATGGGCTGGAACAATTTCACATCATTATGAATTACTTTCTAAACTCACACCTGTAACTGAGTCCACATGTGTTAGGAGCTGACTGAATAACTGGAAAATCTCTGAATTAACTTCCATGTAAATTACAATTTTAAATAAAAGATAAATAACAAAAGTATACTAGATGGAGCATAAATATATGTGTGCATACAGCAAAGGAAACCATCAGCAAAATGAAAAGACAACCAACGGACTGGGAGAAAATATTTGCAAACAGTGCAACCGAGAAGGGGTTAATATCAAAAATATACAAATAGTTCATACAACTCAATATCAAAAAAAAAACCCAATCAAAAAATGGGCAGAAGATTTAAATAGATATTTTTCCAAGGAAGACATACAGATGTCTAACAGGCACATGAAAAGATGCTCAACTTCACTAATTATTAGAGAAATGCAAATCAAAATCATCATGAGGCATCACCTCACACCTGTCAGAATGGCCATCATCAAAAAGTATACAAATAATAAATTCTGGAGAGGGTGTAGAGGTAAAGGATCCCTCCTACACTATTGGTGGGAATGTAAATTGGTGCAGCCACTATGGAGAACAGTAGGGAGATTCCTTAAAAAACTAAAAATAGAGCTACCATAGTATCCTATAATCCCACTCTTGGGCATATATCCAGAAAAGAAGAAAACTCTAATTTGAAAAAGACACATGCACCCCAATGTTCACAGCAGCACAATTTACAATAGCCAAGACATGGAAACAACCCAAGTGCCCATCAACAGATGATTGGTTTAAGAAGATGTAGTACATATATACAATGGAATATTACTCAGCCATTAAAAAAAAGAATGAAATATTGTCATTTGCAGCAACATGAGTGGACCTAGAGATTATCATATTAAGTGAAGTAAGGCAAGCAGAGAAAGACAAATACTGCCTGTTATCACTTATATGTGGAATCTAAAAAATAATACAAATGAATCTATATACAAAACAGAAACAGGCTCATAGGGGAAAGGGAGGTGGGGTGGGAGTAAATTAGGAGTATGGGATTAACAGATACAAACTACTATACATAAAATAGATAAGCAACAAGGATTTCCTATAGAGCACAGGGAACTATTTTCAATATCTTGTAATAAACTATAGTGGAAAACAATCTTTAAAAAATGTATATATACATAACTGAATCACTGTGCTGTATGCCTGAAACTAACACAATATTGCAAATCAACTATACTTCACTAAAAATATGTGTGTGTGCATATTGAAATTATTCAACCTCCACAGTATCCACAGCAAAGGTTTTCTTTTTTCTTTTCTTCCAGGGACCAGTATTTTGTAAGTGACATTGTTTAGAATTGCTAGTTTATGATGACAATAAAAAGCAAATCCATTTCCAAACAGCTCTGTTACTGTTTATAAATCCTCTCCTTATTGCTTACACATGCAGCAGATACCCAACAACCCCAACAACCCCACATTTGGTACCACTGTCAATGGATACTGTTTTTAGATTCCTGCTTTGTGCCACCAATGGTGCTACAAACTTTAAATATATTAGCTCATTTAATCCTCACAACACTCATTAAAGGAGTTAATATATTCAGGATATTGCCAAGCATACAGTGAGGCCTTGAAAAATCTTTGTTCTCATCTTCATCATCACCATCATCATCATCAATCCCACTTAATCATTTGAAATTGAGTCACAGAGAGGCTAAGTAACTTACCCAATGCGACTCAGCTAATAAGTGCAGAACCAGAATTTGAATTTCAATCTACCTGACTCCAAAAGTGAGTCCTGGTGGCAACGCCATTTGGCTAAACATTTGCAGGCTAGGTATCGTGTAGCAGGAGAAGCTGCCTATCTGGGAGTGATTCAATAGATCCCCAAAACTTCAGTTTGCTGTTCAGTCCCTCTTACACTAGCTCTTTGTGATACCTGAAATTCAGCCATTCACCCCTCTTTTCAGTTTTAAGTAACATTCTTAGCATTTATTAGAGTGTGATGTTAAATAAGTCTGTGATCATTAGATAAATGCGTGTCCCCCATAGGCTGACAGCTGCAAGAGGGCAGGGTGGGACCACATCTGCTTTGCTTCCAGAGTGTCCCCAGCACCTAGCTTAGGTCCTAAGATATCATAGGCACCAAAAATGCCTGTGTGGTATCCAAACACAGGCATTTAAGTCTCCAATACTGATATATCCGTCATTCAAAAGATCCAAGAGCCTCAATGAACTTCAATTCAGCATTTACAGTGTCAGGTACTGTAAAAGGAGATGAAGGAAGAGAATATTAAGCAAAATTGTTGCTCTTAAAAAACTTGCATTCTATGCAAGGATTCTTCAATACATGCAAATCAATCAACGTGATACACCATATTAACAAATTGAAGGAGAAAAACCATATGATCATCTCAATAGATGCAGGGAAAGCTTTCAACAAAATTCAACACCAATTTATGATAAAAACCCTCCAGAAATTAGGCATAGAGGAAACTTTCCTCAACATAATAAAGGTCATATATGACAAACCCACAGCCAACATCATCCTCAATGGTGAAAAACTGAAAGCATTTCCACTAAGATCAGGAACAAGAAAAGGTTGCCCACTCTCACCACTCTTATTCAACATAGTTTTGGAAGTTTTAGCCACAGCAATCAGAGAAGAAAAGGAAATAAAAGGAATCCAAATTGGAAAAGAAGGAGTAAAGCTGTCACTGTTTGCAGATGACATGATACTATACATAGAGAATCCTAAAGATGCTACCAGAAAACTACTAGAGCTAATCAATGAATTTGGTAAAGTAGCAGGATACAAAATTAATGCACAGAAATCTCTGGCATTCCTGTACACTAATGATGAAAAATCTGAAAGTGAAATCAAGAAAACACTCCCATTTACCATTGCAACAAAAAGAATAAAATATCTAGGAATAAACCTACCTAAGGAGACAAAAGACCTGTATGGAGAAAATTATAAGACACTGATGAAAGAAATTAAAGATGATAAAAATAGATGGAGAGATATACCATGTTCCTGGATTGGAAGAATCAATATTGTGAAAATGACTCTACTACCCAAAGCAATCTACAGATTCAATACAATCCCTATCAAACTACCACTGGCATTTTTCACAGAACTAGAATAAAAAATTTCAAAATTTGTTTGGAAAAACAAAAGACCCCGAATAGCCAAAGCAATCTTGAGAACGAAAAATGGAGCTGGAGGAATCAGGCTCCCTGACTTCAGACTATACTACAAAGCTACAATAATCAAGACAGTATGGTACTGGCACAAAGACAGAAACATAGATCAATGGAACAGGATAGAAAGCCCAGAGATAAACCCACGCACATATGGTCACCTTATCTTTGATAAACAAGGCAAGACTATACAAAAGACAGCCTCTTCAATAAGTGGTGCTGGGAAAACTGGACAGCTACATGTAAAAGAATGAAATTAGAAAAATTCCTAACACCACACACAAAAATAAACTCAAATGGATTAAAGACCTAAATGTAAGGCCAGACAGTATAAAACTCTTAGAGGAAAACATAGACAGAACACTCTATGACATAAATCACAGCAAGATTCTTTTTGACCCACCTCCTAGACAAATGGAAATAAAAGCAAAAATAAACAAATGGGACCTCATGAAACCTAAAAGCTTTTGCACAGCAAAGTAAAACATAAACAAGATGAAAAGACAACCCTCAGAATGGTACAAAATATTTGAAAACAAAGCAGCTGACAATGGATTAATCTCCAAAATGTACAAGCAGCTCATGCAGCTCAATATCATAAGAACAAACAACCCAATCCAAAAATGGGTGGAAGACCTAAAGAGACATTTCTCCGAAGAAGATATACAGATTGCCAACAAACACATGAAAGGATGCTCAACATCACTAATCATTAGGGAAATGCAAATCAAAACTACAATGAGATATCATCTCCCACCAGTCAGAATGGCCATCATCAAAAAATCTACAAACAATAAGTGCTGGAGAGGATGTGGAGAAAATAGAACCCTCTGGCACTCTGTACATTCCTCTGGGAATGTAAATTGATATAGCCACTATGGAGAACAGTATGGAGGTTCCTTAAAAAACTTAAATTAGAACTACCATATGACCCAGCAATCCCACTACTGGGCATATACCCTGAGAAAACCATAATTCAAAAAGAGTCATGTACCACAATATTCATTGCAGCACTATTTACAATAGCCAGGACATGGAAGCAACCTAAGTGTCCATCAACAGATGAATGGATAAGGAAGATGTGGTGTATATATAAAATGGAATATTACTCTGCCATTAAAAAGAATGAAATAATGCTATTTGCAGCAACATGGATGGACCTACAGATTATCATAATACACGAAGTAAGTTAGAAAGAGAAAGACAAATACCATATGATAGCACTTATATGTGGAATCTAAAATATGACATAAATGAACATATCTATGAAACAAAAACTGACTCATAGATAGAGAGAACAGACTTGCATTTGCCAAGTGGGAGGGGGTGTGCGGGAGGGAAGGTTTGGGGGTTTGGGATTAGCAGATGCAAACTATTATATATAGGATGGATAAACAACAAGGTCCTACTGTATAGTACAGGAAACTATATTCAATATCCTGTGATAAACCATAATGGAAAAGAATATGAAAAAGAATATATACATGTATAACTGAGTCACTTTGCTATACAGCAGAAATTAAACACAACATTGTTAATCAACTACACTTCAATATAATTTTTTTCAAAAGATTATGATGCAAAGACCCTTTGGGTTTTTAGACCCAAGACCAGGAGAAATGATCACAGTAGTTACTAGGACACAAACCCCAGCATGGCACCACAGAGGGTTTTCCTAATAGATGGTTACAGTAGTAGGAAGTCTCCCACACCACCTGTCAGTAGAACCCATAATCATGGCCCAGTGGGTGGCAGAAATGAAGCAGGTTGTCCAGCAAAGGACCTGATTTCACTAAGCAATGTCACACGGTTGGGCAGCCAGCAGCAGAGAGTAAAGACAAGCTTCAACTTTGTGCCAGGCAATGTCTAGGAAGAAGCTTGGTGGGTGAGAAGCAGAAAGGCTGATATAGAACAAAGTCACAGACACTGCTCCAGATCCAGAGACAGCCATTGGAATCCACACATGCAATATGGCATGACAGGTAAGGACACGGTTCACAAACTGCAAGTGCATCACAGTCAACTGGAGGGCTTGTTAAAACACAGATTGCTGGGCCCCACCCTCAAATTTTCCAATTCATTAGATCTTAGGTGAGCTCTCAATTTTACATTTTTAACAAGTTCCCTGGTGATGCTGATGCTGCTGGTTGGGATCACACTTTGAGAACCACAATTCTAAATGATTATATTAGTGTTGCACTGGAAAAGCTACCCACTGAGCAGGCACTGTCCTCATGGGGTGGGGGCTTCTCTGAATCATGAGTCAGGAAAAGTAAGGAAGCCAGGGAGTCTCCTTTGCAGTATGCTAACCCTCCCTCCCCATGTATTTTCTCTCCCTACCATATTTATCCTAAAAGGTGTTTGCTGCATTAGTTTGAAATAGACAACTGTTTCTATACCATCAAAAATAAACAATGGGGGGCTTCTCTGGTGGCGCAGTGGTTGAGAGTCCGCCTGCCGATGCAGGGGACACGGGTTCGTGCCCCGGTCAGGGAGGATCCCACATGCCGTGGAGCGGCTGGGCCCATGAGCCATGGCCGCTGAGCCTGTGTGTCCAGAGCCTGTGCTCCGCCAATAGGAGAGGCCACAACAGTGAGAGGCCTGCGTACAGCAAAAAACAAAACAAGACAAAACAAAACAAAAAAACAATGGAATGGGACTCCCCTGGTGGCACAGTGGTTAAGAATCCACCTGCCAATGCAGGGGACATGGGTTCAATCCCTGGTCCAGGAAGATCCCACATGCCGCAGAGCAACTAAGCCCATGCACCACAATTGCTGAGTCTGCACTCTAGAGCCCACGAGCCACAACTACTGAAGCCCACGTGCCTAGACCCTGTGCTCTGCAACAAGAGAAGCCACCAAAATGAGAAGCCCATGCACCACAACGAAGAGTAGCCCCCACTTGCCACAACTAGAGAAGCCTGTGCACAGCAACGAAGACCCAACACGGCCAAAAATTTAAAAAAAAAATTTTTTTTAACATCAGTTGACTGTTAAATAAATAAACAATGGAAGAGTGAAATAAATACAAAATACTTTTTTGTTAAGGTGGGAGGAGGAAGGAAAATTGTATCCATAACTTCTTGGATTTCTAACTCTAGATATCATGATCAAAAAACAGGAAAAGAAAGGGCAAGGGAGCCCAAATAGCACACAGGTGAAACAGACTGAAGCTAGCCTAATTTGGTTTAGCCAGGCATGGCACAGGCAAAAAACATGTACATTCTTGCTTACTCCTATGAATAACGTAGGAGAAGCAGACTGAAACTGCTCATCTCTGGCCAGTTCCCATGACCTTCCCAGAGTGCAACTTTTACCCTTGCCAAGTGCCTGCCCCAACCCCTGTAGCTCCACTCAGCTCCCACTACAGCAAAGGCTGCCATTGCTGAGGAGCAAACACACTTGGGAGGTATGGAGCTGGCTCAGACCCCACACTGCATCTGAATAGGGTGAAGGTGGTCATTGCTGGTGCTCACAGTGGCAACAGATCAGGAGTCTGGAGCTCTGACTGACATGCCAGCATCATCCCAGTAAGCTCCTTGGTCCACAAAGGGGCCCCACTCAGGTCCCTCATGCCCTGGCCCTGCTCCCTTCTGAGGCAAAGGTACCACTGCCAAGAGGGGGGAAGAACACACACTTAGAGATAACAAAACCAGCTTGGATCTGACCCTCAGAGCTTCTGCTCCAACATATTGGGAACTGACTCCATTCCCAATAGGGCAGTGACAGCCACTGAGCATAGGAGAAGCCCTGGCTTACACCTGTATCTGTCTCTAGCCCCTCCATCTCCAGCCACACCTCCCACCAAGATGATAGTTGCCAGCACACCCTAGGGGAAGACATGACCCATGTTCGCTTCAAATCCAGCTCTCTAACCCAAGCCACTGGGCACACACAGACTGTAAAGAGATGCTTCCACACAAAGACACCCTTTCAAGACTGGGAGAGGTAACTTTTCACCTAATTTCATAGAGAAAAAGAAAGTTAAACAAAATGAGAAAACAGAGGAATCTGTTTCAAATAAAAGAACAAGAAAAAAACTGAAAAAACAACTAATGAAACAGAGATATATAATTTACCAGATAAAGAGTTCAGAACATTAGTAATAAAAATGCTAACTGAACTTGGGAAAGGAATAGATGAGCATAGTGAGAATCTTAACAAGGAAATAGAAAATATAAAACAGAACCACTCAGAGCTGAAGAATACATTAAATGAAATGAAAAACACACTCAAAGGAATTAATAGCAGATTAGATGATGCAGAAGAACACATAAATGAACTAGAAGACAGAATAATGGAGATGACCCAATCAGAAAAACAAAAAGAAAAACAAATTTTTAAAAATGAAGACACTTTAAGGGACCTCTGGAACAACATCATGCATACCAACATTCACATTATAGGAGGTCACAGAAGGAGAAGAGAAAGAAAAAGTGGTCAAAAATGTATTCAGTGAAATTATGGAAGAAAACTTGCCAAACCTGAAGAAGGAAACAGATAACCCAATACAGGAAGCACAAACAGTCACAAACAAGATAAACCCAGAGACACACACCAAGACATATCATAATTAAAATGGCAAAAGTCAAAGGTAAAGAGAGAATTCTAAAGGCAGCAAGAGAAAAACAAAGAGTCAAATACAAGGGAACCCCCATAAAGTTATCAGCTGATTTTTGCTGCAGAAATTTTGCAGGTCAGAGGAAAGTGGCATTATATATTTAAAGTAGTAAAAGTGAAAAACCTACAACCTAGGATACTTTACACAGCAAGATTATCATTCAGAATTGAAGGAGAGATAACTTCTCAGACAAGCAAAAATTGAAAGAGTTCATCAACACTGAACATACCCTAAAAGAAATGTTAAAGGGTCCTCTCTATGTAGAAAAGAAAAGGCTATGACAAGAAGCAAGAATCTATAGGACAGGGAAAGTTCCACTAGTAAAGGAAAATATATAGTGAAGGCTGTGGATCAATGACTTAAAGAAGCTAGTACAAAGATTAAAAGACAAAAAATACAAAATCAACTATAACTTCAATGAACAGTGAATGAATAAACATGAAGATGTAAAATATGACATCAAAAACACAAAAAAATGGGAGAGTGGAGTAAAAAAAAATGTAGATCTTTTAGAATGTGTTTGAACTTAAATAACTATAAGTTTAAAACAAGCAGATATAGTTATAGATCAACATACCTGATGCCCATGATAACCACAAATTGAAAAACCTACAATAGATAAACAAAAGCTAGAGAGAAAGGAACTTAAGCATTCCATTAAAGAAAATCATCAAACCTCAAGGGAAGAAACTAAATGAAAAAGAAAAGAAGAGAGAATAATTGCAAAAACAACCAGAATTCAAGTAACAAAATGGCAATAAGTACACATCTATCAATAATCACTATAAATATCAAGGGACTAATGCTGCAATCAAAAGACATAGCATGGGGCTTCCCTGGTGGCACAGTGGTTGGGAGTCCGCCTGCTGATGCAGGGGACACGGGTTCGTGCCCCCGTCCCGGAGGATCCCGCGTGCCACAGAGCAGCTGGGCCCGTGGGCCGGGGCCGCTGAGCCTGTGCGTCCGGAGCCTGTGCTCCGCGGTGGGAGGGGCCACAGCAGTGAGAGCCCGCGTACTACCAAAAAAAAAAAAGACATAGCATGGCTGACTGGTGGGGAAAAGGGAACAAGACCCATCTATTGATATATGCCACTTACAAAAGACTGACTTCAGATCTAAAGACAAAGGCTGAAAGTGAGGGCATAGAAAAGGATATTTCATGCAAAGGAAATTGGCAGAAAGCTGGGGTAGCAATATTCATATCTAGGCAAAGTAGACTTTAAAACAAAGTCTATAACAAAAGACAAAGAAGGGCATTATATAAAGATAAAAATATCAATATAAGAAGATATAGCACTTATTAACATATATTCACCTAGAATAGGAGCACCTAATTATATAAAGCAAATATTAACAAACATAAAGGGAGAAATTGACATTAATACAATTATAGCAGGAGACTTTAACACCCCACTTACATCAATGGAAAGATCATCCAGGCAGAAAATCAATAAGGAAACAGTGGCCTTAAATGACATATTAGACCAACTGGTCTTTATAGATATCTACAGGACATTACATTCAAAAACAGCAGAATACACATTCTTTTCAAGTGCACATGGAATGTTCTCCAGGATGGCTCACATGCTAGGTCACAAAACAAGTCTCAACAAATTTAATAGGATAGAAATTATATCAATTTTATGACCAAAAGGGTGTTAAACTAGAAATCAATTATAGGAAGAAAAATGGGAAAAACACAAACACATGGAGACTAAACAATATGCTACTAAAAACCAATGGGTCAATGAAGAAATCAAAGAGGAAATCAGAAAATACCTTGAGAAAAATGAAGACAAAAATACAACTTTCCAAAATCTATAGGATGCAGCAAAAGCAGTCTTAAGAGGGAAGTTTATAGAAATTCAAGCCTACCTTAAGAAACAAGAAGAAATTCAAAACAACTTAACCTACCGTCTAAAGGAATTGGTGGGGGGAGCCCAAAATCAGCAGAAGGAGGGAAATAATAAAGATCAGAGAGGAAATAAATAAGAGACAAAAAAAACAACAGAAAAAATCAATGAAATAGAGACCTAGTTTTTTGCAAAGATAAACAAAACTGATAAGCCTATAGCCAGACTCATTAAGAAAAAAAGAGAGAGGACCTAAAATAAACAAAATAAGAAGTGAAAGAGGAGAATTAAAACCAATAACACCAAGATACAAAAAAATCATAAGAGAACACTATGAACAGTTATATGCCAAGAGAGTGGATGACCTAGAAGAAATGGATAAATTTCAAGAAACATACACTCTTCCAAGACTTTATCAGGAAGAAATAGACTATCTGAATAGATCAATCACTAGAAGTGAAATTGAATTAGTAATCAAAAAACTCCCAGCAGACAAAAGCCCAGGACCAAACAGTTTCACAGGGGAATTCTTCCAATTATATAAAGAAAAGTTAATACCTATCCTTCTCAAAGTATTCCAAAAAACTGAAAAGGAGAAAACACTTCCAAATTTATTCTTCAAGGCCACCATTACCCTGATACCAAAACCAGACAAAGACACTACAAAAAAAGAAAATTACAAGCCAATATCTTTGTTGAATATAGATGCAAAAATCCTCAACAAGATATTAACAAACCAAATTTAACAACATATAAAAAGGATAATACACCATGATCAAGTGGGATTTATTCCAGGGAGGCAAGGATGGTTGAATTTCCACAAATCAATCAATATGATATACCACATTAATAAAACGAAGGATAAAAATCACATGATCTTCTCAATAATTGCAGAAAAAGCATTTGAAAAAATTCAACATCACTTCATGATTTAAAAAACTCTCATCAAAGTTAGTATGGAGGGAACATATCTCAACATAATAAAGGCAATTCATGACAAACCCATAGCTAACATTATGCTCAATGTGAAAAGCTGTAAGAGTTTCCTCTGAAATCAGAAACAAGAAAAATATGTCCACTCTTGCCACTTCTATTTAAATAGTATTTAACATAAGAAGTTCTAGCCACAGCAATCAGACAATAAAAAGAAATAAAAGGCATCCAAATTGGAAAGGAAGTAGTAAAACTGTCACTATTTTCAGATGACATAATACTATATACTACAGGAAACCCTAAAGCCACCACTAAAAAACTATTAGAACTAATAAATGAGTTCAGTAAAGTTGCAGAATACAAGATTAATATACAGAAATTTGTTGCTTTTCTACACACTAATAATGAACTATCAGAAAGAGAAAGCAAGAAAACAATCCTGTTTAAACTTCATCAAAAAGAATGCAATACCTAGGAATAAACTTAACCAAGGAGGTGAGAGACGTATACTCTGAAAACTATAAAACACAGGAAATAAATTGAAGACGATATGAAGAAATGAAAGATATCCTGTGTTCACAGATTGGAAGAATTAATACTGTAAAAATGGCAATACTGCCCAAAGCAACCTACATATTTAATGCAATCCTTATCAAAATACCTATGACATTTTTCACAGAACTAGAACAAATAATCCTAAAATTTATATGGAAACACAAAAGACCCCAAATAGCCATAAAAATCCTGAGAAAGAACAGAGCTGGAGGAATCACACTGCCTGAATTCAGATTATACTACAAATCTACAGTCATCAAAGCAGTATGGTACTGGCACAAAAAGAGACACATAAATCAACTGAACAGAATAGAGAGCCCAGAAATAAACCCACACACTCATGGTCAATTAGTCTAGAACAAAGGAGGCATGAATATACAATGAAGAAAAGACAGTCTCTTCAATAAGTGGTTTGGGAAAACTGGACAGCTGTATGTAAAAGAATGAAATTAGAACATTTTCTCATACCATATACAAAAAATAAACTCAAAATGAATTAAAACCCAAATGTAAGACAAGAAACCATAAAACTCCTAGAAGAAAACAAAGAACACTCTTTCACATAAATTGTAGCAATATTTTTTTTGGATCTGTCTCCTAAGGTAAAGGAAACAAAAGCAAAAATAAACAAAAGGGACCCAATTAAACTTAAAATCTTTTCCACAGCAAAGGAAACCACCAACAAAACAAAAAGACAGCCTACTGAATGGAAGAAAATATTCACAAATGATATGATTGATAAGGGGTTAATATCCAAAATATATATGCAGCTCATATAATTCAACATAAAAAAAACCAATTAAAATGTGGGCAGAAGACCTGAATAGACATTTTTCCAAAGAAGATATACAGATGGGCAACAGGTCAACATGAAAAGATGCTCAGCATCACTAATCATCAGGGAAATGCAAATCAAAATCACAATGAGACATCACCTCACACCTGTCAGAATGGCTCTCATTAAAAGACCACAAATAACAAATGTTGGTGAGGATGTGGAGAAAATGGAACACTCTTATACTGTTGGTGGGGATGTAAATTTGTGCAGCCGCTGTGAAAAACAGTATGCAGGTTCCTCAAAAA
This sequence comes from Mesoplodon bidens, assembly GCF_964165515.1. Taxonomy (NCBI): domain Eukaryota; kingdom Metazoa; phylum Chordata; class Mammalia; order Artiodactyla; family Ziphiidae; genus Mesoplodon; species Mesoplodon bidens. Next base: position 68,872,234 of record NC_138164.1, read on the forward strand.
ACAAACGTAGAACTACCATATGATCCAGCAATTCCACTCCTGGATATATATCTGAAGGAAACAAAAACACTAATTCAAAAAGATACATGCACCCCTACTTTCATAGCAGTATTGTTTACAATAGCCAGGATATGGAAGCAACCTAAGTGTCCATCAACAAATGAATGAATCAAGAAGATATGATATATATATACAATGGAATGTTACTCAGCCATAAAAAGGAATGAAATTTTGCTATTTGCAACAGCATGGTTGGACATGGAGGGTATTATGCTAAGTGAAATAAGTCAGACACAGAAAGACAAATACTGTGTGTATAAATGTATATGTGGCATGTAAAAAGTAAACAAACTGGTGAATATAACAAAAAAGAAACAGACTCACAGATATAGAGAATAAACTAGTGGTTACCAGTGGGGAGAGGGGCAAGATAGGGGTAGGGGATTAAGAGATACAAACTACCACATATAAAATAAATAAGCTACAAGGATATATTATACCACACAGGGAATATAGCCAATATTTTATAATAACTTTAAATGGAGTATAATCTATAAAAATATTGAATCACTGTGTTGCACACCTGAAACTAATATAATATTGTAAATCAACTATACTTCAATTTTTAAAAATGAAGGATCAGCTTTTGAACATAAGGAATCTGAGCCCAGGCCTGGTGCTCTATCTAAATCAGGCAGATATAATTACCAGACTTCATCCTCAGCACCTGTGGAACAATACAGTCTTAATCTCAGAGTCCACAGTAGCAAAATCCCTTCCTCTCCCTATGGGTTTCCTCGGGCCTAAGATCTAACATCGTCTCTGTGTATAAGGAGAACACAAGAGTGATGGCATCTCATCAAACTATGTTTTCCCAGCTCCATCAGTCAGAGTGTCCACAGTAAACAGATGATATGCTCAAAGGAAGAAAATGAAGAGAGTTTTACAAAGGTCCTACCTACAGATATGTGGGTGAAAGTAAGGGAACTGGTGATGGATGAAGAGCCAAGCACTAGTTGCAGCAGGAAGGCTTCACCACCCCAGGCATGAAAGAGCCCGGGGAAGGGGCTTCCCTGGTGGCGCAAGTGGTTGAGAGTCCGCCTGCCGATGCGGGGGATGCAAGTTTGTGCCCCGGTCCGGGAGGATCCCACTTGCCGCGGAGCGGCTGGGCCCGTAAGCCATGGCCACTGGGCCTGCGCGTCCGGAGCCTGTGCTCCGCAGCAGCGGTGAGAGGCCCGCGTGCCGAAAAAAAAAAAAAAAGAGCCCGGAGAAGAAAAACAGTGGTAACAGAACCTGGACTGAGCTGGAGCCCCGGAGTAGGCCCACCAAGCAGGAAAAGCAGCCTGCGGTAGGCAAAATTTCTAGGAGTGGCCCCAAGATTTTACACTCTCACCTCCGGAACCTCTAAATGTGATGAGCTGTACCTCCTGAGATTGTGTTATGTCATGTGGCACCCATGGCCTTAACTAAGGGAGATTACCTAGGTGAGCTGAATCTAATCACACAAGCATTTAAAAGCAGAGAGTTTTCTCTACCTGGTAAGAGAAGAAGGTAGGAGGAGAAGCCAGAAAGACTCAAACTTTGAGGACTTGACCTACCATTGCTGGCTTGAAGATGGAGGGGTCATGTGGGAAGGATGCAGACAGTCTCCAGGAGGAGTGGGCAGCTGGGCAGACAGACAGCCAGGAAACGGGACCTCAGTCCTGCAACGGTGGGAACCAGATTCTGCCAGCCTGAATGAGCTTGGAAGCAGACATCCCCACCTCCATCTCGAGCCTCCAGATAAGAACCCAACCCAGCTGACACCTTGATTTCAGGCTTATGAGACCCTGAAGAGAGAACCCAGCTGAGTCCACCTGAACTGACTTCCAGAACTGTGTGCTGATAAATGGGTGTTGTTTTAAGCCCCTAAATGTGCTGATTTGTTACATCAGTGATAGAAAACTAATATACAGCCAAAGAGGAGCACAGCTTCTGCCAGAATCAAAGACCCAGACCCTTGTGGCGGAGGCAGGGAAATAAGTACCCCAACCTCTGTTTTCTCCTCCAGGGCCTCCCATTGGCCAGGCCATTGAGATCACCCCGATGTCAGTCTCCCAGAGCCTCACTCAGGGAAGGTACCAACAGGTTCCAGGCCCAACGGTGAATTTGGGTTTTGTAGAGAACAAAGCTTATACAACTTTAGGACCCTCGCAAGAAAAAGAACACAAACGTATAAAAAAGGGGGGAAAATGATGTGATATATACACAGTGGAATACTACTCAGCCATAAAAAGAAATTTTCCCATTTGCAATAACATAGATGGACCTGGAAGAGGAGAAATGTAAAGTGCTTAGAACTGTATATGCTTTTTTTTTTTTTTTTTTTTGCGGTATGAAGGCCTCTAACTGTTGTGGCCTCTCCCGTTGCGGAGCACAGGCTCCGGACGCGCAGGCCCAGCGCCCACGGCCCACAGGCCCAGCCGCTCCGCGGTACGTGGGATCCCCCTGGACCGGGGCACGAACCCTCATCCCCTGCATCGGCAGACGGACCCCCAACCACTGCGCCACCAGGGAAGCCCTGTATATGCTTTTTAAAAACTACCAAGTATATTTCTGACAAGAGAGAAATTCAATTTTGACAAAGCATCAATGAGAACTGAATACTCTATAGTTTTATATACCTAATGGATTAGAAGAAATTTCTACAGACTGTCTTGTGACTCCACAGAAATCAAACCTTGTTTCTCCTCTACTGCTCATATTTTTCCTGGACCAGGCACTTTAGAACCGATTCTATTATAGTGCAACCTCTAACTGTGCACCTTCTTTTAACAACTGCACAGTGGTGTACGAGTATTCCTGGAAACCATTCCTATGCTGAACCACTAGCAATAACTTAATTCTCCATGGAAGAGAGAGAAAACCACATAAATATATCCACTAAACTCAGACTAAACGTATCCCACTCAACTTCCCATTAAATTCAAAAAATTCCGGGACTTCCTGGGTGGTGCAGTAGTTAAAAATCCACCTGCCAATGCAGGGCACATGGGTTCGATCCCTGCTCTGGGAAGATCCCACATGCCACGGAGCAACTAAGTCCATGCACCCCAACTACTGAACCTGTGCTCTAGAGCCCACAAGCCACAACTACTGAAGCCCATGCACCTAGAGCCCATGTTCTGCAGCAAGAGAAACCACCACGATGAGAAGCCCACGCACACCAGTGAAGACCCAACGCAGCCCAAAATAAAAAAAAATATATATATATATATATAATTTTTTAAATAAATAAAATTAAAAGAAAAATTCCCATGGCCTCTCCAATAGCATACAATACAAAGGAAATTGTGATGGAGGGAAGATGAAAAGGTAGGAGACAGTCATCCTAACCAGCTGCATGCAGTTAAGAATATCTTACTTCTACAAATTGCACAAAACATAACCATATGAATACATTGTCAGGGGACCACACACACTCACACATGCAGATACACACACCCTGGGCCTTGGAAGGGTCCTGTGCAAGTGAAGAACCCTAAAGATACAGTTTCATTGGCTTCATGGTAAACCATGGTAAACCTGTCTCTAGTTCCCATTGTTGATCTGATTAGCATAACCAGCAGGCACACCTGTATTGGTTAAGTTCACTCTAACTTCTGTAACAAACAAACGCAAAGATGACTTACAGCTGAAGCACAATACAGGTTTATTTCTTGCTCATATAAAGTCCAAAAGAAGTTTTCTTCATTGACTGGCAGCTGTCCTCTAAATAATGACTTGGAGATCTAGATTCCTTTCATCTTGTGGCTCCACCTTCAGCACATGAATTCCAAGACTGCCATGCCCATCTGCATCAAACCACAGAGGAGAAAAAGCATGGAGGATCACACAAGGGAAGTTTTAGGGGGCCAACCTACAAGTGAAGCACATCACTTTCACTCACATTCCATCACCTAAAACTCAGTCACGTGCACGCGTCTAACTACAAATTGGGAGCTGAGAGTGGAAACCGTGCTTTGTAGCAGTTCAGGCCTGCAGGAATTCCCAGCTTTCATTCAGCATCACTCGACAATCTGGTTTACAAGCAGAGAAGAGGCACAGTCACATCGATCTCCGTTCGGTGGTTGCCAGGGTAGGCACAAATTTAAGAGAGGAAGAAAACAAATGCATCCCTATTACCTCTATGCCAATGAAGCTACTGACGAAAGATAGAGTCATTTGCATGTGTCATCACTAGGTGGCTCTTTAGGCCTTTGGATTCCCCAAGTTTTTACCTCAGATGCTTTTCAGCGATGCAGGATAAAAGGATTTTCCAGTACCTGAACAGAGACGTAAATGGCCCTATTCTTCCTGGCCTCACCCAAAGAATGGGTCTGGGCCTGCCTGCACCTCAGAAAGATTAGCAACTGGGAGAAAAGAGAAGGCAGCGCAATTACGAAGGGCACTGGGAATGTCCACCAGAGGCAGAGACACTGAGCCCACCAGGCCTGGTTAGAACCCCAGCTCTGCCCCTGATGCTCAGTGGGACATCGCCTCACACTAACTTCATTTCATCCTCATGAAGTGGAGACTCTAACACTACAGCCATTTAAGACAGGTTTCCGGCTTTTCCAAGTGCTTTCACCAACACCCTCTATTTTGTCCCCATGACATCCCACTGAGGCGGACATTAGGCATTGTTGGTCCCACTTTGCAGGTGGGGAAACCGAGGGACTAAAATGAATATTAACTTGCCCGAGGTCACAAGGCAAGTTAGAGGCAGATGAAGAATTTGTGATTCTTTCCATTGTTCTGTGCTCTGCATTTTACAAAACACTGCTAATTCTTTGATTCCCTCGCTCCTCACTATGGCATAATGAAGTAAACAGGACAGGTAGTGTCTTCACTATATTCATCTCACAGAGGAAAATACTGAGATTCAGGGAAGTTTAGGAACCTGCCCATTTTGACAGGGCTAAGGCTATAAGCCACATTTCCAGATTTCCTCTTAAAACAGGCTTTTTAAACTTAACACCAAACACTTTAATTGGCCCAAAGGCCAATTTTATCCGCTTGTTGACACATAGAGTATAAACATTTAAATTCTTTTTAAATGTGTAGAAAAGAACTATTTCCTCTCTCCCATCAAACATCACCCTATAACTTTGTCCAGTGTCAAGATTAGCCCTAACTTGTACATGCTCTAGTTGTACATTTTTGTCAACTATGTGAATAAAGAAAATAGAAAAACAAAAAAGATATTGACAGAGGCGGAGGACCAAGCAGGTAATACAAGAAGCAGCCAGTCCTCAGCACCCTATGAGAAGCATGGGGCACAGAACAGTGGTCTTCAAAGTGGACTCCAAGCCTGGCCCAGCTGAACCAGTCACTTCAGGGAGTGTTGGTGGAGCTGGGGCTGTTTTTCAAGCCCTTGCCTCACCACAGGTGATTCTGAAGATCAGCCAGGACTGAGGACCATTCTGCTCGCCATGATTTGCTCTAATGTTTGAAGCTTTTCCCTTAGCCAAAAGGAAATGACAAGTCTCAGGCAGAAGAAATGACATCAAACTGACCTAGAAGTCAGCTACAAGCATTAGCTTAGAGTTGGGCACCATTAAAGAGCCAACAGGACTTTGATCTTCCTCAGACTCCAGGTAAAATGGAAATAAATTCACAGCTAAGGAGGGGATCGTCTTCTCTGACCCCATGATTTTCAGATTCTGCTAATATTTACTAAACGCCTTGAACGCTGCAGACACTGTGGCAGACTGGCTGTTTACATTTCAGTTCATCTCACAACCATCATGTCATTGTGTCCTCGTTTTATAGATGATACTAAAAAATGGTCAAGTGACTTGACTTACCCAGTGCTTGTAAATAGCAGAGTTGGTTGCATCCCAGTAAGAAACAAGGATACCGACCGTTGCCTGGGAGTCTGCTGTGTTCCTGACCCTTTGCCAATAGCTATATACATGATTCTTATGGTCAGACCTGCCCTGAACAGCAGGGAATGTTTTTATTCGCACTCTCCAGATGAGAAAACCAACACTCATAAAGGTTCTATAACTACCAATGACATCACTAGGAAAAGGCCGGAACAGAATTCAGCACAGGTCTGCCTGGGTCTGTGCCCAGTGCAGGACCAGGCGCAGGTGGTGTAGCTGTGATTGTTTCCCAAGTCTCCCCTGTGTTCCAGCTTGCTCTTGGCCGTTGGTGTGCAGTGGCACATAGGAGCTAAGGTAAGCTCCCCACCCCTATCTCCACTCAGAGAGAGAACAGTAATTAAGGTCAGACTGCAGGCTCCCTGTTTCCTCATGCCACCGGGGGTGTAAGAGCGGCTGCTCTGGCAGCCACCCATGACCCGGGCCTTTGCCAAGGTGATTCAGATTCCGCCCAGAGTGCTGGGTTACTGTTCAAGTGTGTCTGGGGTTCTCTGAGCACTTTGGTCCCCTGCCATGCAATGAAATCCTGTTGTCACAGGCAGAATTGATTGAGAGATTGGATTCTGAGCAGCACTCCGCACCCAGGACTCAGGCGTCCTGCACCTCCCCGGGCACAAAGCTGACCACCCGCCATCGAGCCCTCGGAGGGAGGCCCGGCCGGGAGAAGGACCGGAGCGCAGAGCGTGGGCAGGATGCACCACTCCCGCCCGCCGCCGCTGCGAGTCCTTTGTGCTGGTTTTGTTTTGTCTTCTGGGGTAAAGGCTCCCTCCGCTGCCATCGCTTCTTTAGGAACCAGCTCATGTGAAGGGGCCCGTTAGTCACGGATTCCGAGTCATTGTGGAGGGATCGGGCGTTTTCAGTGCCAGAGCTTCCAGTGACCTTTTAAATCCTGAGATGAAAATCTCGGGGCATCCAGAGCCCTTCCTCACTGGATTCAGGGAAGAGAAACGACCACAAAGTCTGAGGCACTTTTCCTGCTCTCTACTGAGCCCTCTCTGGGCAATAGTAGTTACAATAAGAGTGACAGGTTTAAAAGGGTCTTTATGTAGTGCCTGGGTCTCTATATACATCATCTAATGGAGCCACAATCCTATGTGATATCATTATTGCCATTTGTCGGAGGAGAAAGCTGAAGCTCTGGTTTACTATTCTGCCCAAGGGCACACAGCTAAGAGAGCAATGCAGGAATTAACATTCAGTTCTGTCTGACTGCCTGGCTCCAAAGATGCCCCTCAACATTCAGACCACCTAAGAACTGTAGCCAGGACCCACCCACAGTGGCCCCTACCAGAAGGTAGGAGTTGCCAGCTAGGTTAGAATAGGCTGGGGAACTTCCCTGGTGGTGCACTGGTTAAGAATCCGCCTGCCAACGCAGGGGACATGGGTTCGAGCCCTGGTACGGGAAAATCCCACATGCCACAGAGCAACTAAGTCCGTGTGCCACAACTACGGAGCCTGCGCTCTAGAGCCCGCAAGCCACAACTACTGAGCCTGCATGCCACAACTACTGAAGCCCACGTGCCTAGAGCCCATGCTCTGCAACAAGAGAAGCCACCACAATGAGAAGCCTCCACACCGCAACGAAGAGTAGGTCCAGCTCGCCACAACTAGAGAAAGCCCATGCACAGCAACGAAGACCCAACACAGCCAAAAATAGATAAATAAAATTAAAAAAAAAAAAGAACAGGAAATCAACTGTGAACCCTGAGGAAGCCTCCCTTAAAAATGAGGGGCCCCATTGCCTTAGTTGGCTCAGGTGGCTATAACAGTTACCATAGAATGGGCGGCTTAAACCATAGACATTTATTTCTCCTAGTTCCAGAGGCAGAAAGTTTGAGATCAGGGTGCCAGCATGGTGGGGTTCTTGGTAAGGCCCCTGCTTCTTTCTGTGTCCTCACAGTAGAGGACGAGGAAGAGAGTGAGCTAGCTTTCTTGCCTCTTCTTTTAAGGGCACTAATTCCATTCATAAAAGCGCCATCCTCGGGCTTCCCTGGTGGCGCAGTGGTTGAGAGTCCACCTGCCGATGCAGGGGACATGGGTTCGTGCCCCGGTCCGGGAAGATCCCACATGCCGCGGAGCGGCTGGGCCCGTGAGCCATGGACACTGAGCCTGTGCGTCCGGAGCCTGTGCTCCGCAATGGGAGAGGCCACAGCAGTGAGAGGCCCGTGTACTGCAAAAAAAAAAAAAAAAAAAAAAAAAAGTGCCATCCTCATGACCTAACTCCCAAAGTCCCCAACTCCAAATACCACAACATTGGAGATTAAGGTTTCAACATACGGATTTGGGGGGGACACACACATTCAATCCATAACACCCATAGTTCAGGGAAAGGGTTTAAAAGGAAAAGCTGATGACCCAAGTAGATCCTAAAAAGAGAGAAGGAGAGTGTTGGTGGTGCTGGTCCCTGAGGTAGCGGTTCCAGACTAGTCCTGACCTGGTGTTCCTGGGAGGAGACTGCCTTCCCACAATGCACATGGGACTTTTGCAGCAAATCGGTTCAGCTGCACCAACAGGTCTGTTCTTCTGATTAAGACCAGTTTTCAGTGGTGACACCCAGGGTCAGAGCTACCTATTTAGCATCTTTGTATAAATTTAAAAGGAAGAAGGCATCCCCTTCCTTGGGTGCCAGTTTAGTGACCCAACAGTAAGCACGGGCTGGATTTTAGTTTCCACTCATCTCCTTGGATGTGTAAGCTCCACAGTGTATATGATCTGTACAACTCTGTGAAACCAAGCCGCATGACAAGCAATGACAGTAGCAGATTTATAGACCCCAGTTCTAGACTCACTTGAATGGCAAAGCCAGTCTGAATCCCCTTTTTGGGCTATATGTCTATTGGACCGTGTAAGCCTCCAGGTTCTGGCATGCTCTGGGGTGAGGGGAAGACTCTAGCAGAGAGATACTAAGAATTCATGCAAATGAGGCAGTAGGTGGTCGAGCAACTAATTAAACATAAAGAAACCTAGCTGTAAGTTGTCCCCAAATTGTGGTTTTGTTCATGCATGTTAGACCACTCCTGCTCCAAGTCCCTGCTTACTGCATGCTGTTACTGTGTTCTTGTCTTCTGTGAAGGTAGATACTAGGGATTCTCCTGGTCAGGCGCGAACTGATTGATGGAAAAAATTACACTTAATCAAAATGTATGATCCCTTTAATGTACCATTGAATTTGAGTTGCTAATATTTTGTTGAGGATTTTGCTTCAATAGTCCTCAGTGATATGGCCTTTAATTTTCTTTTCTTAGAGTGTTGTTATCTGGCTTTGGTATGTCAATGAAAAAATTGTTGCCTGCCATATCAGTAAAAAAAAGGATGTTGCAGCCATAAAGCTACTACAGCCACCCAGATGGTGAGCCCTGAGGGAACTCAGGATGGAGACAAATAGGCTGCCCATAGCCAAGCCCTCACCCCCAACTACGTACCCTGAGGGGATTCAGGGTGAGAAAGCACGGGATACTGGCCCCAGATAGCTGACATGCATATCAAAGGAATGATTTCAGTGAGCCCAGACCCTTGCATCTTCCCACACATAGAAGAGCACTAAGTTCCTTAACTTGAGCTGTCTGGTTTTCTTCAGTTAACAGTAATCTTTTGGTGTTCCAACTACCTGGTCTTTGTTGCAAAAACTGCCAAATATCCCGACTCCTCCCTTACCTCTTTGGAAGCATCTCTCCTCTGAGATGCTGTGTCCCAGGCTTAAGTCCTCAGTTTTGCCTGCTGAATAAAACATAACTCTCAACTTTTAGGTTGTGCATTGTTTTTCAGTCGAGGGGTATCAGGGAGATGCTAGCCTCATAAAATGCAGCTGGCTTGACTGTATGATCAGACAGGGCCACAGGCTGTGTCCCATAGTTTGGTAGGGCCACAGGCTGTCAGCCACAGTTGGACAGGCTGCTGGCTGTGCTCTGCTGTTGGCCCGGCTCCCTGATAGGGTTGGGCCACCAGCTATGCTCAATAATCAACCTGGGCCTTAGGATCTGAGACTGGGCAGGATTAGTGTCCAGCCTCTCTGGTTGGGTGAGGCCACAGTCTGTGCTCTGATGCTATGTAGGGCTGATGGCTTGGCTCCCTGCCCAAACAGGGCAGTAAACTGGGCTCGGAGGCTGCTCAGGGTTCTCTCCCCATGCCCTCGTCAGGCAGGGCTGGAGGCTATGCTCAGCAACCAGGCCGGACTGAGGACTTGGCACCCTGTCCATGTGGGGTCATAGAATGAGATCTACAGCTGGACAGCCCATTGGCTGTGGACCCAAACTGGACAGAACTGCCCAAAGAGCTCCGTGGCCAGATAGGGGCACTACCTCAGCTCTGTGGATATGCATGGCCACCAGCTGGGCTCTCTGCTCAGGTGCCACCACCAGCAGGAACACAGTCGGCCAAGATCCACATGCTGCTTTCTTTGATCCGCATCCCCTTCTCCGTCTCTAGCTGATCCCTGCTGGTCTAACCCTACTGATTCCCCCAGTGATTCCTGTAAGGCAAGACTGAAGTGGGCCACCTGGGAAGCATCCTGCAATGCTGGGGAAGCTGGATGTCCACCTTGAGCTCTCTTTTTCCCACAGGAGAAGTTGTAGGCCCTAGGGGACCTTCTAGGTACAGAGCCAGGCCAGTCTAGGGGAGGGGCAATGCAATCAAAGGGAAGTCCTGCTCTTACCCTTCTAATGCAGTTTTTCCTGATTTCTGTGATCCAAGGGTATGCTTCAACCCCACTCCTGGGTCCTGGAATCTTCAGAGGTGTCTTGTTGTGCACAGTTGCTAGTTGGTCTTTCTGTGAAGGAGATAAACTGGGACCACCTATTCCGTCATCTCGCTGACATCCCTCCTCCTGACTGATATTTCTTTACTACTATTTTCTACCTTGAAAAAAAGTTATTTTTACACTGCTGCCAAACAAATAGAATCATGACTTATATAGTTAATTTCACATGTTTTTAGGAATTCTACTAATTTCTGACTTTAACAAAAACTCCTCCTTTTGGGAAATGAAAAGTGGGGGTCTTACTTGGGTAAACATTACAAAGAAACTAGAACAGGGCTAGAGATACTGATCAGGATCAAGGTCTAGGAAAGCAGCTTAGTCACGAGGTCCCAGAGACAAGTGGGACTTGGACTTGGAAATGTGTTGAGGGGAAGAGAGGATGAGAGGAGCAGGTGAGACACATTCAGAGCTGTTAGAATCCAGGAACAGCAGTTACATGAGAGGCAGCATTTTAGTTCCAAGCCATCTTCGAAGGCATCTTGAAGTAGTGGCTGGAGCTGGCAGAGAATTTGGTAGCAAGGAAGGACAGAGTCTTGCCAATAGCAAGGAGGGCTGGCAATTTGTTCATTTGATAAGTGTTTGAGTCCCTGTATGTCAGACACAGATAGTCCCTGGAAGTACAACAATGAACAGGACACACACAATGCCTATGTTCACAAGCCTTAAGTCTAGTGAAAACAAAGGGCCAGGACCCTGCTAAGTGAACTGGGTGTCCCAGTAGAGCTCCAGACACAGCCGAACATGAGTGGGAGACGGGGCAAAAGCAGTGCCATACCGATCAAGCACACACCAAGGAAGACAGGGGAAAGGCTGCACCAACTTGAGCACACAGATGCTTGTCCAGTAGACCCACTTCTTGATGAGGAGCAGACCCCCTTGCACTGTCAGGGTAGGTTGTTCCTGGCCCAGAGGCTGAGGATTTGCAGCCAAGTGACACTGGATGGAATGAGGTTCAACAAGAGCCTCAGAGTGCGTAACAAGTCAGCCGTCTCTGCCAGATGCACCCTATTCTGACCAAGCCTAGGCATGAACTGAGCTGCTCAGTCTGTTCCCTAGCATTCTTGGCTGCTGACAGTCCATCCCTCAAATTGTGGACAGCTTCTAGAGGTTGTGTTACATCTGTTCAGGGTCCCTTTCCTAGTATTTCCTAAAATGAAATGAAGTGAAATGAAATAAAATATGGCATAGTTACATAAGTCTTGTTTAAGCATGCAAAAAAAAAAAAAACCAACTTTGTGTGGCCCAATAAATAGGATTTAATTTTGCTTGTCATAGTGTTCATTACTTTATTAGTTTCCTAGGACTGCTATAACAAGGTGCCACTAATTGGCTTAAAACAATAGAAATGTATTGTCTCAGTTCTGGAGCCTAGCAGTCTGAAATCAAGGTGTCGGTAGGGTCTCTATGAAGGTGATAGAGAGAGATGCTTCCTTGCCTCTTCTAGATTCTGGTGTTTGTGGGCAATCCTTGGCACTCCTTAGCTTGTAGATGCATCACTCCAGTCACATGGCTGTCTTCTCCCTTCGTATCTTCACATTGTCTTCTCTCTTTGCGTCTGTCTCTGTGTCCAAATTTCTCCTTTTTATAAGGACACCAGTCATATTGGAATAGCTCCCACCCTAGTGACCTCATTTTAACTTGATAACCTCTGATTAGGTAAGACCCTATTTCCGAATAAGGTCACATTCTGAGGGCCTGGGTGTTAGGACTTCAACATATCTTTTTGAGGGAACACAATCCAACCCATAACATTTACTCTAGGTAATAAATGGATCTTGAGTCCATTGCCAGGAATCTAGCCACATATTCTCCCTCCTTTCTCTCTCTCTCTCTCTCTCTCTCCCCTTCCATCCCTGCCATCACATTCTATGAAAAAATAAATATGGTGTTTCTCAACCTGGAATATGTTTCTAGTAACATCACATTTTGTAAGCAAAAAAAAAAAAAAAACTGCCTATACTATTCATTTAGGAATTAAACTATCGAGCACTTTGTGACATCCCTCAGATTATTTTCCTGTATTGCTTCTTCACTCTCATATTGGCACTAAACATCTCTTGTACCTATAGTCTGAACTGTCCAACTCAATTTTAGATTCATTGAGAACAGGGCTTCTAGTTATTGTTAATCTCACATAGGAAAATTCTGGTCATAATCTATGGGTGGAACAAATGATTGAAAGCATGTCACAATATCCTCTATGCCTGCCACCAAACACACAGGCAAAATAACTGTCTGGGACAGTCCTATGCAAGCTGGGATGTTTGGTCACCTTAGGACTCAAAATAGTTAAGGTTTAAATAGCAGGTGAGACAGAGGCAAAAAAGTGTGGATTGTTTTTCTGAGAGACTCAACTCTAAAGAAAAGAAGATAGAGTAATATCTAGAGAAGGAAACAGGGTCGAGAGAATTTTTCACCTCTTTATTCCCCCTCTTTCTTATTTTTTAAACCATGCTGAAGGCTTATTTCTATAATGAAAGGAAAAAGTGAGGATGAGGCTGGAGATACAGGAAACTAAGGATAATTGATGGAGCAGCATCTTGTCCTCATGAAGTAGAAGAGGCAGGATGCTGAGTCCCGAGGGTAGGAGAAGGTCCCACCTGCCTGAGAGAAAATCCCATGTGTGAAAGTGGGAATGGGAAATGGAGAGGGATTACAACAGATGCTTTCCATCTTGTCAGGACACAGAGTGAGGAGAGGGGTGGGGTTGAGGCTTGAACGGAGATGAGCAATGGCTTGGAGATGTAAGAAAACAGTAAAACACGTTCCAAGAACCCAGGAATGCCCAGCTGAGATGGGGAATCCTGAATACGCAGCTTATAACGTAATTATTATCACCAGCTAGGCTAAGATCCCCAGCCTGTCCAAAGTCATACAACTACAAGCATATTATAACATATTTCCAGTCTTGAAAAATATCTACCATTGCACTTAAAAAGACTTGTCTATGGTCAAGTACGTGGCTAGACAGGAGACAAAAATACTTTTTAACAGGCTTCAGGAGAAAATGAAACATGAGAGGAAGCAAAAACTATACTCAGCCTTTGGCAGGACTATTATTAATGGGCACTCCTTACTGTACTGTGGTAGCTGGCACAGTCAGGCATACATGAGCTCAGACTGGAAAGCAACATGGGGAGAAGAGGAATCAGAGATGGGGCAATTTGGAGGCTACATAGGGGCCAAGCACACATTCTTGGCATCCTGGATGGTTTGGAACCTTGACATAATGCCAAGACTTGGCTGCCTGGTACTAAGAACTATCTTTCTCTGGTGGTGGGCATTTATACATATCCTATGCCAAATCCTCATGATAACCTTTTGGGATAGTTATCCAATTTTGCCAAGGGGAAGACTTCGTTTCAATACAGTTAGCTAGTCCATGGCTGGTAAATTAGCAGAGATGAGATGTAGCTAAGCTGATTGATTTAGCCCCTCCTTTTGCCCTTCTTACTTTTCACCTATAACAGTGAGGACAATAACAATACCTAAACACAAACCTTTGTTAGTATTAAATGAGGTCATGTACGTGAAAGTGCCAGGCACCCCACAGATGCTGCTTATATATTTGTCTAGCATAGTGGTTTTCAACTGGTAGCAATTTTGCCCCCCAGGGGATTTGAGGTAATGGAGATATTTTTGATTGTCACAAGTAGGGGAGTGCTATTGGCATCTAGTGGGTAGAGGCCAGGGATGCTGCTAAACATCCTACTATGCACAGGGCAGTCCCCACAGCAAAGAATTAACCTGCCCAAAACGTCAATGGTGGTGATGTTGAATCCCTGCTAGTAGCATAATGCAGGGGACTGGAAACCGTACACACTAACAAAGCATGGCAGAAGCAAAGTAATAGACAGGTCTCGGTGACAGGACACTTACAGATCTGGATCTTGGACCCACTACTTGCTTTTGACAAGTTATTTAACCTGTCTGAGCCTCACTTTTCAAATGAATCATAACAGCATAAAGTCATTTCAATAAATTAAATAATTGCTGAATAATATTCTGCTAGCACAGTGGAATTAATCATTTGTCACCACCTTGCAATTTAATAGAAACCAAGTTTCTAAACTTACAAACGTTCTTTTCATAGTTAACAGGACTCTCTGCTGTATTTCTTGTGGTGCTTTCTTAAGACAGGTTTTATTCAGAAGAAAGTGATTTAGGGATAGCATTGAAAGCTGTCTGCCATGGCTCAGTATCTTGTTTTTTTCCCCAAATTCTTTTCTGAAAAGATCACAGTACTTTTGATTTGGGCAAACACTGATCTAGATTTTAAAATATTTTGCATAACACTGGGTTTCAACTTTCTCACATGTGGATACTCTTGCAATCTATCTTGGCTGCCTGAACAGAGGCAGCTGTCTCTCCTCTGCAACATAACCAGAAGGCAACATCTCGTATTGTCTGGGTGTTGGTCTCTCCGGACCGGCAAGGCTGCAGAACTGAAGGGCTCACTTTTGTCTTTCCAGCGGCTCACTTCCCAACCAGTCTTTCCTCCTCTGCCCTTCAATGATCCTGATATGCCATAAGTCCTCTCTGCCACTTCATGGCTGGTTAAAACATTTCTGATTTTTCCCCAATCTCCCTCTGATGAACGGATCAGACTCCAGGGCCCCTTCAGATTCCATTCATCAAACCTGCTATCCAGGGAAGAGTCTCCTTAGGAAACTTCACACCTTCACTATGCCCTTTCATGGAGAGAATGTGGGTATAAGGGTGTGAGGAAGCACAGGATGGCAGAAAACAACAGAGGGGGGCGGGGAGTGGAACAGGATGACAGAGGGTAGAGAGAGTGTACAGCTTGTAAGGGAAAGGACAATCACCAGGCAAATAGATGGACCAAAAAAGAGCATGGGACTTACAGTCCTAATGGCTTCCATGTGTAGAAAACATTTATATAGGTATACAAAGTATATATACCTGCAGAACCAATCAAGCACTGGCCTGGGGGTGGGGTGCTCAAGGCATGTTATGTATTTTCCCTCTGAGCTACCCAACAAGCTGTGAAGAAGTGAAAAGTGGAGGATATATCGTTGTCCCCACCCTCTCAGATAAAGAAACTTAGATGCAAAGGTGTTATAACTTGCCCAGTCTCCCCCTCCCAAAGTGGTTGAAGAATGGGAAAAGGAGAGAAATGGACCCCAGGTTTGCTAAATTTTAGCCTCCTACATCAGAAATTTGCAAGAAAAGCCCACAGGAAAAAATAGAGCAATGAGAGGCCAGAGGAAGAAAAGTGAACAAGGGCACTGATAAGAGTGGGAAGGTTAAAGAGATGGAAGAAAGAAGGGAGCCTGAAGAAACCTAGGAGGAAAAGTGACAGAGACGCATACCCGGGACCAGCACAGGGGAGGTCGGCAGTGCCCACTGGCCTCACGTCCTCAATAACACTCTCACCTAACAAGGCAGAGACCACACAGGAAACCGTCCTCTAAGAAAACACCCAAATCAATAACAACATACCTCTGCTCCATTCTTTTCAATAGACTTTAATTCATAACGCACTCTAAGGGGAGGGGAGGGGAGGGCCCAGGGCACTGTTTGGAGGGGGCAAGCACACTAAATACACTGACCTTTTGATGAAAAGTTGGAGAAGGGACAGGTGGTTACAGAAGCCACCTCCTGCCCCTTCCGCCATCCCCACCCCATTCCCCAAATCCCGTCTTGATTTCTTGGCTTGTCTGATCCGGTAAGAACCTTCCAACGGCTTTTTTTTTTTTCTTAAACACGAGGCTGTGATTAAAACAACCCCCAACTTCTCTTCATATCTTTTTCTTAAGTTTCTTTTATTAACTGAATTTTTTAAATCCCGTTTCAACTCCACGTGCATTTGCCCATCGTTCTCTAGGCTTGGAAGAGACCCAGAGGCGGCCGCCTCCACAGCAGTCTCCACTGGGGGAGAAGGGTACCGCGCAGTCAGTCCCGGTGCGCCCCCTCCTCCCCGGGCGCCCCTTCCCAAATCCCATCCGGTCTCCAAAGGCTGGCGTACGCCGTGCGGCTGTAGCCCGCGCTGTAGTCGTAGGACACCTGCGGGGGCGGGGGCGGGGGCGGCGGGGGCAGAGCGCAGTCTGAGAAGAAGGGGGTGAAAGAGGCCAAAAGGCCGGGCCCGTCGTCCCCGCCCGGAGAGTCCGCGGCGGCTGGGTACAGGGGGCGCAAGGGCTCGTTCAAGGTCAAGCCACCGCGGGGGGCAGCCAGGGGTGACTTCTTGGTTGTGGGGCCGCCCGGGGCGCTCCAGGGCTCGGGGTACAGTAGGCTCCCCCCCATCGCGGGTGGCGGCTCAAAGAGGCCGGGCTCCAGCTCCGGGGGTCCCCTTAGGACGGCGGCTCCGGTGAGGAGCACATCGAGAGGCTCCGCGGCGAGCAAGACGCCCGCCTCGGTGCCGGCGCCGTAGTCGGGCCCCAGCAGCTCGAAGAACTCCGCGGCCTCGGCGCCCTTCTCCAGGTCGCCCAAGCTCACGCCGGGCCCCGACGGGCCGCACCCGCTGCCGCCCGCCCGGGACGGCTCGGTGAAGAAGGACGGGGGCAGGTTGCGGGCCCGCAGCGGGACCTTCCTGGCGCTGGGGACGGCCGGACCCCCTGCGGGGCCGGCCGCGTCCCCTCCCACGCCCCCAGCGCCCGCTCCCACGAGCCCGGCAGCGGGCGCCGCCTCCGCAGCCCCGGCAGGATCTGCGGCCCCAGGGACGTGGCTCAGCGAGTCGAAGAGCGCGGCCAGGCTCTGGCTTTGCAGGCTGGCGGCCGCCGCGGCCTGCGACGCCTCCCGCCGGGGGGCCGCCTTGCCGTGGGCATGGACCGGGACCGTCTGGGCGCTGGCGACGGCGAGCGGCCGCTTGGCGGGCGTGTCGGCGGCGCCCGGGGAGGGCGGACCCGGGGGCGCGGCGCCCATGAGGCCGCTGCAGCGCTTGATCTGCTTCTGCAGGTACTTGCGGTGGTTCACCTTCCGCTTCGACTTGCCGGGCTTGTCCAACGCCAGCTTGATGTTGCTGGACGCCGAGTCGATGAAGCTGAGCAGGTCGCGGGTGGCCTCACGCACGTCCCCGCCCTCGGCGCCCGCCAGCAGCGCGCCCGCCGGTGTCCCGGTCTCCTCGTCCTCGAAACAGCAACCCTTGTCCAGGGCTCCGAAGGCGCCTCCCAGCCCGTCAGGGGAGCCCCCGAAGCCGAAGGGGACGAAGGGGTGCGTGCTGAGGAGCGCCGCCTGGACTGCCATCGCCGCGGCTCCCGGGCGGCCCGCAGCGCCGCCCGTGCGACCCCGGCTGCTTCCCGCCCGCCGCCCAGGCCCGGCTCCCGCCCTGGCGCGGTGCGCGCGGCACAGCTTCCTCGCTTGGGGCCGGGCTCGCTGCTCGGCCTCCCGGGGGAGCTCATTAGGTCTTGTAAGCGAGGGGCGGAGGGAGGGAGCGCGCGGCGACCGCCCCGGTGGCGAAGGGGAGGGGCTTACTTAGCTGGGCTAAGCCGGGGGTGGGGGTGAGGGGGTCGCTTTTCTAGTTTTCTGGGCTTTCTCAAGCTCATCGCCTTAACCCCTTAGTTTCCCTTCGCCCCGCGCGTTTCTCTTGGCTAGCTCCAAGCTCAAGACGTGAATCGGATGGGATGGCGCGTCCTCAAACTCCAGCTCCGGTACAACCACGCCCTGGCGCTGGGCACTCTCCATGAGGCTGAGAAGGCAAGAGTCCAGACCCGTGGGTTTCAGTCCCAGCTCTGGTAACAATAGTAGCCATCAGCTACGGGGAGCTTATGCCAGGCACTGTCCATGCATTTCCTCATTTAACCTTTGAACAATAGTCCTGTAAAGTACGTATCAGTATCATTATCACCATCTAACAAATGAGGAAACTGAGCCTTAGAGAGTTTCAGTGAGTTGGCCAAAGCTATATCCAGTCCAGGCTGACTCCAAAGCCATTCCTAAGCCCTTGACAAAACTTATGTTCTCTCTCAGCTTCCTCACCTATCAGATAGGAGAAGGAAACTAGTGTCTCTTCAAGCTCTAGCCCTGGTCCTAAGATTCTAACTCAAGTTCCTGCAGGACTCTCAACTCTGATGCTCTTTCTTCTACCCATTCATTGTTTATAGCAAACTGAGGCCAGCACTTGACCCATCTTTTATTAGCAGTAGACAGCAGGAGGCAAGGAAGTCACTCTCACTAAGCTAGCTGGTGCTTTAGAGAAACAGCCCTGTGTGTGTATAAAACTCTCAGACTCTTAGGAGAAAATATGGGCTGGAACCTCTCCCCTAACTGTCATACCATTTAAGTTGCCCTTTTGGAACTTCTGTTGCATTTCAAGAATCACCTTGAAGTTCATTTAGACCCACTTTCACCTGCGCAAGCTTCTTGGGATAGAGGAAATGAGTAATTTGGCAGAGCATGAAAGATGATTCAGAAAAGACGGGTTCTGTTCTTAGCCTTACCACTCAATAGCTCTGTGACGGGTTGAAATCCTTGCTCTGATGGGTACATAGCTTCGAGCAAACCAGCTGACCTCTCTCTGCCTTAGCTTACTCATGTTAAATGCAGGTAAGTTTGCCCACCTCACAGGGCACCTGCGATCTTTAAAGGAAACATCCTGTGGAAAATCCTTATCTATTGACTGTTCTATAGCCTGTGATGAGTATTTGCCCTTATTTCTCTAAAACACAAAAAGGTGACTATGTTTCCTTACATGAACATCTAATATGTGAGAGAACACCTCAGTCAGAGGGTGTTCATGAGGATTAAGTGAGGTAACATACATGAAGATGCTGTGTGTGTGATAAAGTGTTCTCTAAATAAGTTATTATAGTTTAGGTGCAGAGTCTACCCAGGGCAGATACAGACCATCTCTTTCTTTCTTTCTTTCTTTCTTTTTTTTTTTTTTGGTGCCATGTGCAGTGAAGCCAGAGTCTTAACCACTGGACTGCCAGGGAAGTCCCTAGACCACCTCTTTCAAAACTCTTTTCTTTAAGCCTCATTTTTCAGGATGTAGCAAAACCATTTTTGAGCACACTGAAGATACAGCCTTACCAAAAGGAAAGGGCCAGATGAACACTTTTCATTGGGAGATGAAGTACTTTTCCCAAGCCAACATGCTGAAACAAACTTTTTTTTAACTCAAGTTGGCTCAATTATAATATACCTTTCGTTTGAGTAACACACAAGAGTTTGTCCTCCATGATTGGACTGTTTTTTTATTGTTGATGACCTTGCACTCAGAAAATTGTGTGGGCTTGTCACTGAGTTGTGTTTCTCCCCCCTCGGATGTGGATGTCAGCACTTCCCTTTCCCTTTCGGCAGGACCATTCCATTGACCTCTGCGTCTGGCAGCCAAGAGCACTAACTCTTTTTTTTTTACTTTCTTTCAACTGAGCAGCTCTTACAAATCCCGAGATTGCAGAGGACAATATATTTAATTGACATCTTTAGTCTGAAAAAGCTCTCGCAATCCCCACAGAGTTAGCTAAGCCCTCACGTAATCATATTCAAAATAAATAGAATATGAAAATATTAATATGTAAAAGTCTGTTTCCAGATCATTGGAGTTCTGAGCATCAAAATTGATTTGGCATTAGATGAGGACAGGTTCAAATTCTGGCCTGCCACGTGCCACGTGCCTTGGACAAGTCAATCTGTCTTCCTAAAGCT
This sequence comes from Mesoplodon bidens, assembly GCF_964165515.1. Classification (NCBI taxonomy): domain Eukaryota; kingdom Metazoa; phylum Chordata; class Mammalia; order Artiodactyla; family Ziphiidae; genus Mesoplodon; species Mesoplodon bidens. Next base: position 68,892,502 of record NC_138164.1, read on the forward strand.
CAGTTTCCTCATCTGAAAAATGGAAGTGGTCCTAACTGTTCTCAGAGTCTTTGTGAGAATGAGGTAGCCTAAGAGGCAAATAATACCCCTGAATCTCGCTTGTTTTATGTGCTCAATGGAGATCATCTCAGCCTCTCAGGGTTGTTGTGAGATGCTATATATGAAAGTTCCTGGCACAAAAAAACAGCTCAACAAATGCCCATGTTTTTGATTCTTTAGGCTCCACCTACTTCTTACCAACATATCACCCTATAAAATCAGCATCATTTGTTCTTTCTCCCAACAAAGTGAGTGACTATTTCCAAATGAAAGAGAGCAGCTATACTTGCAGGTTATAGAAACAGAAAAAGGCAGTGTAATATCCTAGAGAGAGTGCTAAAATTAGAACCAGAGATTGAGACTGGAGTCCAATACACCCTCTCATTATCCAGCTGACTATAAAAATTCACTTAACCTCCTGTACCTCAATATTCCCATCTATAAAATGGGAATAATCATGTGAATCAATTTGATGAGGCTATTGTGAAAATCAGTGAGATAATGGAAATGGAAGTTCTTTGTCAACCATAAAGCTCTGTATACAAATATAAGATATTCATGGCTTAGAATTTCTATAGCCTGATTCACAAAATTGATCCTTATGCATAAAATATCCATCCAATCACTTATTCATTCAACAGAAAGATACTGACACCAACAATATGCTCAGCACTGTGCTGGTACTGTGGATACAGAGATAAGAAGCCATGATTCCTACCCTTTCTGGTGGACAGATAGACATGCAAACAAGCCATTGTAATATAATGTGATACTTCTTAATAGAAGTAAATTAAAGGTACAATAATTGATGGGGTAAAAGACCTTCAAGTTGACCAGAGGAGTTGGGGAAGCCTGCATAAACAGGTACCATTTGAGCTAAGAATTAAATGATACATTTGAGTGTGCCAAGCAAACAAGCAGTATCTCTGGGAACAGCCGGGCAGGGACATGGTCATACGAAAGCAATGCTGTCTATGGAAAACTATAGATAAGAAGGTCACAAAGAGCAACTTCTGCTTGAAATAGCTCTATAACTGAGACCAAAATAAATCCTTGGTGCTTCCAATGTGCAGCTAAATGGCACATGTGGACCCCACCTCATGTTCTCAGTTGCTTTTCCCCTTTCCTTTGGGGAAGAGTTCTATTTCGGATGGAATGAGCTTCAGCAAAGTAAGAGGCCAGCTCCTGCCAGCCCATCAGGCCCCTCCTCCTATACCCTGAGCAAGCACGCTCACTTGAGTGGTTTTGACATGAATCCATTTCACTTCCTATGGGGCCAAGGGACCTGGCTCCAGCCTGTACTCGGGCCTCTCTGCAGAGCTCCAAACTAGAGCTCTTTTGCCCCACTGACACCTAATGCTGAGCAAGTGGGATTAGTCTCCTTGGGAACCAAGCCCCCCAGGGACTCAAGGGCTGAACTTGCCCCAAACCGTTTGGGAGAATTGAGGTTTCATATTGTTCTTTTACACTTGGATTTCAGGACATTACTTAGACAAAGGCCCACCTGAGAGCTGCCTCCTTTCTTGTGGGTAAATATAGCAGCAGGATCAAAAGCTGACTTACTTATTTTGTTTTCCTCTTTGTAACTTTAATCATATTCCCTGCAGGACAATCTTAGTGCTCAGGGCTGTCAGGAATGCACATTCATAAAGGGAGAAATAATTATGCATCTTTTTAAAATCTCTTTCTCTCTTCCCATACCAACTGCTTGTCATTCACTATTTTTCAAACCTCAAATAAAACAAATTAATTCCGCAGTATCACCACACAATTTATAAAGTATCAATTTCATCACAAAATAATGTTGCCTTTCAAATTGTACACTCCCTAAAATGTATCTCTTGTTTTCTTTCTCATCCTTTCCTCCATCTTTCTGATCCATGTGACATTGACAATGGCTAGTCTGGAGGATCCAAGATGGCGTCATTCACATGACTGCACCTGTGCCTACACATGCTGGCCTATCCAGTAGCTGGTACAAGAGTACTCAGATTTCTTACATGGAGGCTCAGGAATCCCAGAGACAGTGTTGCAACAGGCCCCATGTGGCATCTGTCAGGCTTCTTATGATCTAGCTCCAGAATTCCCAGAACATCATTTTCACTACATTCCACTGGTCAAACAAATCACTAAGGCCAGTTCAAGAGGAGAGAAATTAGAATTCAGCCCTCAACGGAAGAAATTGCAAATAATTTGTTTGGTATGTCTCTTAAGTTTCTTTTCATCTATATCACCCCCCCCCGCCTTTTGTTTTCTTTGCAATTGGTTTACTGAAGAAACTGGTCGGTCATTACCTTGTCATTTTCTCCCACATTCTGGATTTGGTTGGTTGCATCCATCTCCCTGGTATCACATATGTTTCTCTGGCCCCAGTGTTTCCTGAAAATGAGGAGTAGATATGGGGGCTTGGTCTGATTCATGTTTTTTTTTATGCTACAGTGCTCACACACACACACACACACACACACACACTATAAAATATATGCTATAATATTTATAATGGTTTCAAAATAACAATGCCAATATTCTTACTAATAATATAATTACTACAAAGAATCTTACTTTTCTCCTTTTTTCCATTATTTTGTCCTCAAAACATATCCCACTAGTGATGAACAGTCCAATTACTATGTTTTAAATTCACTTTTAAAAATACTCTCTGTGTGGTTATACCACAAATTCAATACACAGTTAGGTTTATTTGTATTACTTTGCTTTATATAAAATTGCTTTATAAACCTTTTTGTTTTATATATATTTTTTAATTTACATGATTTCAAAGTCAAAACTATATCACAAGACATATTCAAAGAGAGTTAGCTTCTATTGTGGCCCCCTCCACCCAATTTTCTCCCCCCTTCCTATAGGTAATCTTTGTTGTTGTTTTGTTTTGTTTTGTTTGGGTTCAGGCTTATTCTTTGTTAGATAATCATATTTTTATTATACATTTTCTTCTTCCTTGTTTTTTTTACTTAACAGTAATACATCTTCAGTCATATTTTTTACAGTTGTGTAGTATTCCACTGAGTGGATCTACCATAGTTTACTAAACCAGTTCTGTTATGATTAAATTACGTCGGTTTTTCTAGACCTTTTGTATTACAAACAGTGCTGTGATGAATAGCTTCAATGTAAAACCAAGATCTACTAACTACAGGTCTGGTGCTCCTTTCATAATATTTATGTAGTTATGAAAATAAGGCATACACTAATTTACATTTCATTCCTTCTTTCATTTATTTAACAAACATTTATTGAACTCAGACTATGCATCAGAAAGTGGTATGATTTTGGAGGAACATAAAGATGCATAAAGCAGAGTCCTACCTTCAAGGAATTCATGATTTGGTAGACAATGCAGACACATATTCAGCAGAATGCAAAGCTATGTAAAATAAGGTGTAAACAAATCACTGTGAGTTCAATAGAAAGAGAAATCCACTTGGATAGAGGAACTTGGCAAGGAGACATAGATAATGTGATATTTGAATACAGCAGGAAGAGCAGAATTTCCCAAAGTACATAAAGACAAATAAACACTCAATATAGACTGCATGGAAATTTAGTTCTAATGCTTGTCCTTAGCTAAGATCTTTTCATTTTTACAAGGAGAATATTTTAATATACTATTTATTTATATATGTTATATATTAGTTAAAATACTGATTTTTCAAATGAGCGTGGATAGCATTTTCAGTGAGTAATGAGGATTTCTGTGTTCCTGGATATGCATAGGAAAATAGTAGGAGACAACACTAACTGGGCTGGGATTATCAAATGGCAAGCCAAGAGACAATGTAAACTCTGTAGTATGTCTCTTTCTTTCCATATCTCTTGAGATATTGTTGGGCTTGGTTTATGCCAAAGGAAAATAAGACCTGGAGAAAAAAGATCTGGATTTAAGGTTTGGATCTACTTTTTAACTGCATCTTGTTTATTAATTTATTCTTTTCTACTTTATTTCAGAAAGAAATATAGACCAATTATGAGAGTACATAAAATGCGATGAGATAACACAAATTAAACTGCAAACTAGTGCCCAAATTTTCGTTCCTAATACCATTCCCCAATAAAGGGAAGTAGACCTCCTTGAGAAATGGCTGATTCTAGGACTGGAGGTAGGGAATATAAAAGATGAGCCTGGAACATTTTATAGTACCAGAAAGTAAAGAAGTGCTCAAAACACTATGTCAAAGAGACAAAGGAGACAACTAAAAGAGCTCCCAATGACCAAAATTGGAACAATTTAAGCAACAAAATAAATAATGTAATATTGGGTTATGAAACAAAGAATAAAATAAATATCCATTAGTCTACACTGACATAAACAAATGATTGAATAAATAAATTAGGGTAATAGATAAAATCTCTCATAAAGAGGAATTCCAAATAATTTATATGAATACTCTGTTCTCAAGGAGGTGAAGCATAACTTCTCACTCTTTAAGTGTAAGTTGTGCATAGTGACCTTCTTCCAAAAAGAACAGCATGTAAAGAAGGGGAAAAGAGTGACTTTATAGTAAAGAAACCTGGCAAACACAACTTCAGCCAGGTGGTCAAGGTTAACAATGGTGATGTCATATTGATAATATATACCCTTGATAGGATGAGAATGGCACTTTACTAATGTGGTTTTCCCAAAAACCTATTGTTGCCATATAAACATGAGAAAAACAAATCAGCCAAATCCCAATTGAGGGGAATTCTACAAAATGTCTGACCAGTACCCCTCAACACTGCTAAGGACACCAAAAACAAGGGAAGTCTGAGAAACTGTCACAGACAAGAGGACCCTAAGACACAGAACTGTAATGTAGTCACCTAGATGAGATCCCAAAGCAGACAAAAAGATATTAGGTAAACTAAGGATATCTAAAGTATAGACTTCGGTTAATAATGATGTACCAATGTTGGTTCGTTAGTTGCAGCAAATGTACCATAGTAATGTAAGTGCTTACAATAGGTAGGGAAACTGGGTACAGGACATATAGGAACTCTCTGTGCTGTTTCTGCAATTTTTCTGTGAATTTAAAACTATTCTAAAATAAAAGACTTATTTAAAAAAGAAAAAAGGTAGGAGGATTTCATGAAGAAATAAAAATGTAAAGTATTAAGTGGGCCCTGGGACCTAGAATGAGATTAAACCTTATAAATATATACTATATCCTTGTGAAATAATTGCATATTCTGGACCCATCTTCCTAAGAGCCAATGGAAAAAGTGAAATCCGGTCAGTTACCATAATTAACACTACCCAAAACATAAAAGGAAACCAATCACTTAGGATAAATAGAAGGATCCTTGGTTCTAGAGCCAGTCAGGTATTTCTCTCAAGAGTCCTCATGAGGAGAAAAATGTAAGATGGAGTGAACAATCTTCAGAGACAACAGCTATGGCTGATCCTTATAATAATGGCTCTAATGGATCACTGATCCCTGGGCCCAAGCCCCTTTGCAGTATGACATTGCCCCTCCTCCCATCATGAGCTGGAAGTCTGTTTCTCCACACCTCTGAATCTATGCTGGAGACAGTGCACAAATTCCAGATCTTTGCAAACATGCAACATAAGAGGCTTTGCAGCTTCCACTTTCACACTCTCGCAACACTAAGACCCCATGCTATGAACGATCCCAAGAGAACCAAGGTGCCCCAGATGAGAGCTAGCACCACTGCCAGACATGCCTGTGAGACCATTCTGCACCCTCCAAACCCAGTCAAATCATCATATAACTGAAGCCACATGAGTGGTTCCAAGAAAGACCTGCAAAAGAACAACTCAGTTGGGCTTCCCTGGTGGAGCAGTTGTTAAGAATCTGCCTGCCAATGCAGGGGACACAAGTTCAAGCCCTGGTACAGGAAGATCCCACGTGCCGCCGAGCAACTAAGCCCATGAGCCACAACTACTGAGCCTGCCTAGAGCGCAACTACTGAGCCCACGTGCCACAGCTACTGAAACCCATGCGCCTAGAGCCCATGCTCTGCAACAAGAGAAGCCACCACCATGAGAAGGCCGCGCACCACAAGGAAGGGGTAGCCCCCCGCTCACCGTAGCTACAGAAAGCCCGCGTGCAGCAACGAAGACCCAATGGAGCCAAAAATAAATAAATAAACTTATAAAAAAAAAAAGAACCACTCAGGTTGCCAACCAATACCATCATGTGAAATCATAAATTTCGGTTTTAAGGCAATACATTTTGGGATGATTTGTTATGCAAAAAGTTCGATGAGCTATTTTGTAAATAATAAACTTCACTATAGAAGAATAGCACCACACTCCAATAAGTCTGTTAAAAGCAACTGAACAGAAAGCCTTCATTCTAACTGAACACCTTGGAAATATCTCTTAAGCAAGATAATCCCTGCTCTGCCCACTTCAACTGAGATAATGAATGTGAAAGCATTTTGCAATTGGAAAGCATCCTACCAATAGCCATTTGTCCAATTTTTTAAAAAAATGTTATGGGCTTTCCAGAATATTGCTAAACCAGGGCAGCAAGCAGAACATGCATTAAAAACAACAAAGGAGGGCTTCCCTGGTGGCGCAGTGGTTGAGAGTCCGCCTGCCGATGCAGGGGACACGGGTTCGTGCCCCGGTTCGGGAAGATCCCACATGCTGTGGAGCGGCTGGGCCCGTGAGCCATGGCCGCTGAGCCTGGCGTCCGGAGCCTGTGCTCCACAAGGGGAGAGGCCACAACAGTGAGAGGCCCACATACAGCCAAAAAAAAAAAAAAAAAAAAAAAAAAAAAAAAAAACAACAAAGGATTCTCCTTACCCTGCACGATCATTAAGTCAGTGTTTTCTAAACTGTGCCCTCCTCCCCGCTGCTTGTCACCAGTGATCACTCAGGTGATCCCCAGATGGCTTGGTGTTTTCAAAAGAAAAAAAGCTGAAACAATTTTGTGTACATATATTTTATAAATTTTAAATTAAAAATAATGTAAGTGAGACAATGTAAACACCTAATACAGTGCTTGACACGTACTCTATGTAACATGGTAAATGGTGACTATTATTATTGTCAGGGTTTTTTAATAGTATTATCATTATTGGTATAATAAAATAGAACATTTTTTGTGGCCATAATAAATAACTTATTAATAAATAAATAAGGGAGGCAACAGCACAAGAAAAAAGATTATGGCTTTAAAAGAAATCACAGTTTTTCTTTATAATCATAACCTAATGGTTACACATGTATATCAAAGACTACATACATTTGTTCCAGCTAAACTACATGATCAGTCGGTTAATAGATATGGTTTTCACCTCGTTTATGTAATTTACAATTAGAGTTTTTGTTGGTTACATTTCCATTTTCTTTATTATTAATATATTACATCTATATCTCAACTTTATGAAAGCAGATCAATGGCTTCAAAGTAATTTTGCAGTACTAAATTAGTGAGAAAAATAGTAAAAAACATTATAAATATATATAGTAAACAAGACAAATGAAAATATAAAATATACATGCTGGCATAAACACATCTGTAAGTATAATAATTTGTATAAGCACTGCAAAAAAAGAAATAAAAAAAAAGAAGAAATTTGGAAACTAACTGATTTGAGCCACAGAACCCAGGAAAGCCTCAGTACTTGAGAAAGTAAGCGTGAGGAGAGGGAAAATAGGAGAATTGGTTGAAAGCCTGTATAAGAAGCAATTAGAATTCAAGATCCCCTTCCCCATCCCATATAGCCCCTTCGGTTGAAAACAAGAATTTTATTTTCTACGGGATTGAACCAGAATGGTTCTAGTGTAGGGGATTCCATGTACAGTGTAGAGTGAGCAATGACACACCATACTGAAAACAAAGGGATTAAATGAAATTCTACATTATGAATAATGACCCTCAGCCTCATTTTCCAGTCAGTTTCTAGAATGTTTGCAGCAGGTCACATACTCCCCAGTCAGGAAATTGGAGTAGTCTACTCTGAAGGGTTACTAGCAGAAGAGAAAAGACTGGGTGGATTTTCAATAAGCTTTTTATAATAGCTATCCAATCTTAAATACAAATTCACATCCAGCGTTCATCAAATATTTTGGCAATGCCTCCAACATGGATAATAGAGACCCCCCCCCAAAAAAATTAGGGGGAATAATCCCACAGAAAACTAACAATGCAAAGAGCAAAAGTTCCATATAAATTATAATTCAGAGATAAAATAAAATTAATGATTAAAGAGATAAGAGAAAATATTGCAACCATGAAACAAGAATTAGATGCTACAAAAAAAATGGAAGGGGGAGAGGGGGAAGATGGCGGAAGAGTAAGACGCGGAGATCACCTTCCTCCCCACAGATACACCAGAAATACAGCTACACGTGGAACAACTCCTACAGAACACCTACTGAATGCTGGCAGAAGACCTCAGACCTCCCAAAAGGCAAGAAACTCCCCATGTACCTGGGTAGGACAAAAGGAAAAAGAATAAACAGAGACAAAAGAATAGGGATGGGACCTGCACCAGTGGGAGGGAGCTGTGAAGGAGGAAAGGTTTCCACACACTAGGAAGCCCCTTCTCAGGTGGAGACTGCGGGTGGCGGAGGGGGAAAGCTTCGGAGTAGCGGAGCAGAACACAGCAACAGGGGTGCGGAGGGCAAAGCGGAGAGATTCCCGCACAGAGGATCGATGCCGAGCGGCACTCACCAGCCCAAGAGGCTTGTCTGCTCGGCCGCCGGGGCGGGCGGGACTGGGAGCTGAGGCTCGGGCTTCGGTCAGAGCGCAGGGAGAGGACTGGGGTTGGCGGCGTGAACACAGCCTGCAGGGGGTTAGTGCACCACGGCTAGGCGGGAGGGAGTCCGGGAAAAAGTATGGAGCTGCCGAAGAGGCAAGAGACTTTTTCTTCCCTCTTTGTTTCCTGGGGCGCGAGGAGAGGGGATTAAGAGCGCTGCTTAAAGGAGCTCCAGAGATAGGCGCGAGCCGCGGCTATCAGCGCAGACCCCAGAGACGGGCATGAGACGCTAAGGCTGCTGCTGCCGCCACCAAGAAGCCTGTGTGCAAGCACAGGTCACTATCCACACCTCCCCTCCCAGGACACTGTGCAGCCCGCCACTGCCAGGGTCCCGTGATCCAGGGACAACTTCCCCGGGAGAACGCACCGCACGCCTCAGGCTGGTGCAATGTCATGCCGGCCTCTGCTGCCGCAGGCTCACCCCACATCATGCCCCTCCATCCCGCCAGCCTGAGTGAGTCAGAGCCCCCGAATCAGCGGCTCCTTTAACCCCGTCCTGTCTGAGTGAAGAACAGACGCCCTCCGGTGACCTACACGCAGAGGCGGGGCCAAATCCAAAGCTGAGCCCCGGGACCTGTGTGAACAAAGAAGAGAAAGGGAAATCTCTACCAGCAGCCTCAGGAGCAGCGAATTAAATCTCCACGATCAACTTGATGTACCCTGCATCTGTGGAATACCTGCACAGACAACGAATCATCCCAAATTGAGGAGGGGGACTTTGAGAGCAAGATTTATTATGTTTTCCCTTTTTCCTCTTTTTGTGAGTGTGTATGTGTATGCTTCTGTGTGAGATTTTCTCTGTATACCTTTGCGTTCACCATTTATCCTAGGGTTCTATCCATCCATTTCTTTGTTTTTTGTTTACTTTAAAAAAATTTTTTTTCTTCATAATTATTTTTTATTTTAATAACTTTATGTTATTTATATTTATTTTATTTTATTTTATCCTCTTTCTTTCTTTCTTTCTCTCTACTTTTTCTCCCTTTTATTCTGAGCCATATGGATGAAAGGCTCTTGGTGCTGCAGCCAGGAGTCAGTGCTGTGCCTCTGAGGTGGGAGAGCCAACTTCAGGACACTGGTCCACAAGGGACCTCCCAGCTCCACGTAATATCAAATGGCAAAAATTTCCCAGAGATCTCCATCTCAACACCAACACCCAGCTTCACTCAACGACCAGCAAGCTACGGTGCTGGACACCCTATGCCAAACAACTAGCAAGACAGGAACACAACGCCACCCATTAGCAGAGAGGCTGCCTAAAATCATAAGAAGTCCACAGACACCCCAAAACACACTGCCAGACATGGACCTGCCCACCAGAAAGACAAGATCCAGCCTCATCCACCAGAACACAGGCACTAGTCCGCTCCACCAGGAAGCCTACACAACCCACTGAACCAACTTTAGCCACTGGGGACAGACAACAAAAACAACGGGAACTACGAACCTGCAGCCTGAAAAAAGGAGACCCCAAACACAGTAAGATAAGCAAAATGAGAAGACAGAAAAACACACAGCAGATGAAGGAGCAAGATAAAAACCCACCAGACCTAATAAATGAAGAGGAAATAGGCAGTCGACCTGAAAAAGAATTCAGAATAATGATAGAAAAGGTGATCCAAAATCTTGGAAATAGAATAGAGAAAATGCAAGAAACATTTAACAAGGACCTAGAAGACCTAAAGATGAAACAAGCAATGATGAACAATACAATAAATGAAATTTAAAATACTCTAGAAGGGATCAATAGCAGAATAACTGAGGCAGAAGAACGGATAAGTGACCTGGAAGATAAAATAGTGGAAATAACTACTGCAGAGCAGAAGAAAGAAAAAAGAGTGAAAAGAACTGAGGAGAGTCTCAGAGACATCTGGGACAATATTAAATCCACCAACACTCAAATTATAGGGGTTCCAGAAGAAGAGAAAAAGAAAGGGACTGAGAAAATAGATGAAGAGATTATAGGTGAAAACTTCCCTAATATGGAAAAGGAAATAGTTAATCAAGTCCAGGAAGCACAGAGAGTCCCATACAGGATAAATCGAAGGAGAAACACGCCAAGACACATATTAATCAAAATGTCAAAAATTAAATACAAAGAAAACATATTAAAAGCAGCAAGGGAAAAACAACAAATAACATACAAGGAAATCCCCATCAGGTTAACAGCTGATCTTTCAGCAGAAACTCTGCAAGCCAGAAGGGACTGGTAGGACATATTTAAAGTGATGAAGGAGGGCTTCCCTGGTGGCACAGTGGTTGAGAGTCCGCCTGCCGATGCAGGGGACACGGGTTCATGCCCCGGTCCGGGAAGATCCCACATGCCGCGGAGCGGCTGGGCCTGTTAGCCATGGCCACTGAGCCTGCGCATCCAGAGCCTGTGCTCCGCAACGGGAGAGGCCACAACAGTGGGAGGCCCATGTACTGCAAAAGGAAAAAAAAAAAAAAGTGATGAAGGAGAAAAACCTACAACCAAGATTACTCTACCCAGCAAGGATCTCGTTCAGATTTGATGGAGAAATTAAAACGTTTACAGACAAGCAAAAGCTGAGAGAGTTCAGCACCAACAAACCATCTTTACAACAAATGCTAAAGGATCTTCTCTAGGCAAGAAACACAAGAGAAGGAAAAGACCTACAATAACAAACCCAAAACAATTAAGAAAATGGGAATAGGAACATACATATCAATAATTACCTTAAATGTAAGCAGATTAAATGCTCCCACCAAAAGACACAGACTGGCTGAATGGATACAAAAACAAGACCAATATATATACTGTCTACAAGAGACCCACTTCAGAACTAGAGACACATACAGACTGAAAGTGAGGGGATGGAAAAAGATACTCCATGCAAATGGAAATCAAAAGAAAGCTGGAGTAGCAATTCTCATATCAGACAAAATAGACTTTAAAATGAAGACTATTAGAAGAGAATCAGAAGGACACTGCATACTGATCAAGGGATCAATCCAAGAAGAAGATATAACAATTGTAAATATTTATGCACCCAACATAGGAGCACCCCAATACATAAGGAAAATACTAAGAGCCATAAAAGGGGAAATCAACAGTAACACATTCATGGTAGGGGACTTTAACACCCCACTTTCACCAATGGACAGATCATCCAAAATGAAAATAAAGAAACACAAGCTTTAAATGATACATTAAACAAGATGGACTTAACTGATATTTATAGGACATTCCATCCAAAAACAACAGAATACACATTTTTCTCAAGTGCTCATGGAACAGTCTCCAGGATAGATCACACCTTGGGTCACAAATCAAGCCTTGGTAAACTTAAGAAAATTGAAATTGTATCAAGTATCTTTTGCGACCACAATGCTATGAGACTAGATATCAATTACAGGAAAAGAGCTGTAAAAAATACAAACACATGGAGGCTAAACAATACACTACTTAACAACGAAGTGATCACTGAAGAAATCAAAGAGGAAATTAAAAAATACCTAGAAACAAATGACAATGGAGACACGACGACCCAAAACCTATGGGATGCAGCAAAAGCAGTTCTAAGAGGGAAGTTTATAGCAATACAATCCCACCTTAAGAAACAGGAAACATCTCGAATAAACAACCTAACCTTGCACCTAAAGCAATTAGAGAAAGAAGAACAAAAACATCCCAAAGTTAGCAGAAGGAAAGAAATCATAAAAATCAGATCAGAAATAAATGAAAAAGAAATGAAGGAAACGATAGCAAAGATCAATAAAACTAAAAGCTGGTTCTTTGAGAAGATAAACAAAATTGATAAACCATTAGCCAGACTCATCAAGAAAAAAAGGGAGAAGACTCAAATCAATAGAATTAGAAATGAAAAAGGAGAAGTAACAACTGACACTGCAGAAATACAAAAGATCATGAGAGATTACTACAAGCAACTCTATGCCAATAAAATGGACAACCTGGAAGAAATGGACAAATTCTTAGAAAGGCACAACCTGCCAAGACTGAATCAGGAAGAAATAGAAAATATGAATAGACCAATCACAAGCACTGAAATTGGAACTGTGATTAAAAATCTTCCAACAAACAAAAGCCCAGGACCAGATGGCTTCACAGGTGAATTCTCTCAAACATTTAGGGAAGAGCTAACACCTATCCTTCTCAAACACTTCCAAAATATAGCAGAGGGGGGAACACTCCCAAACTCATTCTACGAGGCCACCATCACCCTGATACCAAAACCAGACAAGGATGTCACAAAGAAAGAAAACTACAGGCCAAAATCACTGATGAACATAGATGCAAAAATCCTCAACAAAATACTAGCAAACAGAATCCAACAACACGTTAAGAGGATCGTACACCATGATCAAGTGGGGTTTATTCCAGGAATGCAAGGATTCTTCAATATATGCAAATCAATCAATGTGATACACCATATTAAGAAATTGAAGGAGAAAAACCATATGGTCATCTCAATAGATGCAGAGAAAGCATTCGACAAAATTCAACACCGATTTATGATAAAAACTCTCCAGAAAATATGCATAGAGGGAACTTTCCTCAACATGATAAAGGCCATATATGACAAACCCACAGCCAACATCGTCCTCAATGGTGAAAAACTGAAAGCATTTCCACTAAGATCAGGAACAAGACAAGGTTGCCCACTCTCACCACTCTTATTCAACATAGTTTTGGAAGTTTTAGCCACAGCAATCAGAGAAGTAAAGGAAATAAAAGGAATCCAAATCAGAAAAGAAGAAGTAAAGCTGTCACTGTTTGCAGATGGCATGATACTATACATACAGAATCCAAAAAATGCTACCAGAAATCTACTAGAGCTAATCAATGAATTTGGTAAAGTAGAAGGATACAAAATTAATGCACAGAAATCTCTGGCATTCCTATATACTAATGATGAAAAATCTGAAAGTGAAATTAAGAAAACACTCCCATTTACCACTGCAACAAAAAGAATAAAATCCCTAGGAATAAACCTACCTAAGGAGACAAAAGACCTGTATGCAGAAAATTATAAGACTCTGATGAAGGAAATTAAAGATGATACAAATAGATGGAGAGATATACCATGTTCTTGGATTGGAAGAATCAACATTGTGAAGATGACTCTACTACCCAAAGCAATCTACAGATTCAATGTAATCCCTATCAAACTGCCACTGGCTTTTTTCACAGAACTAGAACAAAAAATTTCACATTTTTTTGGAAACACAAAAGACCCCCAAATAGCCAAAGCCATCTTGAGAATGAAAAACGGAGCTGGAGGAATCAGGCTCCCTGACTTCAGACTATACTACAAAGCTACAGTAATCAAGACAGTGTGGTACTGGCACAAAAACAGAAAGATAGATCAATGAAACAGGAAAGAAAGCCCAGAGATAAACCCACACACATATGGTCACCTTATCTTTGATAAAGGAGGCAGGAATGTACAGTGGAGAAAGGACAGCCTCTTCAATAAGTGGTTCTGGGAAAACTGGACAGGTACATGTAAAAGTATGAGATTAGAACACTCCCTAACACCATACACACAAAAAAGCTCAAAATGGATTAAAGTCCTAAATGTAAGGCCAGACAGTGTAAAACTCTTAGAGGAAAACATAGGCAGAACACTCTATGACATAAATCACAGCAAGATCCTTCTTCACCCACCTCCTAGAGAAATGGAAATAAAAACAAAAATAAACAAATGGGACCTAATGAAACTTCAAAGCTTTTGCACAGCAAAGGAAACCATAAACAAGAGGAAAAGACAACCCTCAGAATGGGAGAAAATATTTGCAAATGAAGCAACTGACAAAGGATTAATCTCCAAAATTTACAAGCAGCTCATGCAGCTCAATATCAAAAAAGCAAACAACCCAATCCAAAAATGGGCAATCCAAAGAAGATATACAGAGTGCCAACAAACACATGAAAGAATCTCAGCATCATTAATCATTAGAGAAATGCAAATCAAAACTACAATGAGATATCATCTCACACCGGTCAGAATGGCGATCATCAAAATATCTAGAAACAATAAATGCTGGAGAGGATGTGGAGAAAAGGGAACACTCCTGCACTGCTGGTGGGAATGTGAATTGGTACAGCCACTATGGAGAACAGTATGGAGGTTCCTTAAAAAACTACAAATAGAACTACTATATGACCCAGCAATCCCACTACTGGGCATATACCCTGAGAAAACCATAATTCAAAAAGAGTCATGTACCAAAATGTTCATTGCAGCTGTATTTACAAGAGCCAGGAGGTGGAAACAACCTAAGTGTCCAGCATCAGATGAATGGATAAAGAAGAAGTGGCACATATATACAATAGAATATTACTCAGCCATAAAAAGAAACAAAATTGAGTTATTTGTAGTGAGTTGGATGGTCATAGAGTCTGTCATACAGAGTGAAGTAAGTCAGAAAGAGAAAGACAAATACTGTATGCTAACACACATATATATGGAATCTAAGAAAAAAAATGTCATGAAGAACCTAGGGGTAAGACAGGAATAAAGACACAGACCTACTAGAGAATGGACTTGAGGATATGGGGAGGGGGAATGGTAAGTTGCGACAAAGTGAGAGAGTGACATGGACATATATACACTACCAAACATAAAATAGATAGCTAGTGGGATGCAGCCGCATAGCACAGGGAGATCAGCTCGGTGCTTTTGGACCACCTAGAGGGGTGGGATAGGGAGGGTGTGAGGGAAGGAGATGCAAGAGGGAAGAGATATGGGAACATATGTATATGTATAACTGATTCACTTTGTTATAAAGCAGAAACTAACACACCATTGGAAAGCAATTATACTCTAATAACGAGGTAAAAAAAATAGAATACCAAAATAAATAAATAAATAAAATGGAAGGGAGTAAATCAAAAATAAGAAAGCACTCTTAGAAAATTGTGGTAATATATTTTTAAAAGTCAATAAAGGGATTGCAAGATAAAGTTAAGGAAATCTCCTAGGATGAATAAGAAGTCCAAGAAACGTTCAAAATTAAGCCTAGAGGAATTTCAGGGGAAAAAAATAGATAAAATGGAGTAGAAAATATTATCAAAGAAATAAAACATGTAAATATTGTAGCACTGAAGGATATGTATTTCCAGATTAAAAGAATTCACTAAGTGCCTAATAAACAACGATAAGATCCACACCAAAGCACATTAGTATACATTTTCAGAATATTAAAGGACTCTAAAGAGAGATAAATGTGATGTACAAAAAATAAAAATAAAGTCATAATAACATCAGACCTCTGATTAACAACACCAGAACTTGAAAAAAAATGGAGCAATGCCCTTAAAAATCTGAGAAGGAATTATTTCCTAGTTAGAATTCTATACAGAATCCAGTGATTCATCAAGCATGAGGATAGAATAACATTTTCAGACATATAATATCTTATGAAATTACCTCCCAAGAAACTTTTCTCAAGGAACCACTAAATAATGTGCTCCATGAAAAACACAGAAGAAAATGGTATCCAGGAAACAGGGATGCATCACAGGATAGAGTCAAAAAGAATTATGTGGATAGTATTACCATAGCCATAGAGCAGGTTGGGTGGTGACGATCAGTTAAATTAGAACAGGAAAATGGAGAATTCCTGGAGAAGGAGGGGATGTTGCAAAGAAAAATCAGTGGAAGTGATCACTTTTCTTATGTGTTTGACAGTGATGATAGGAGATGACAGATACTCTTGCTGGGTTTTTTTTTTAATTTTATTTATTTAATTAATTTACTTTTGGCTGTTTTGGATCTCCGTTGCTGTGCACGGGCTTTCTCTAGTTGCGGTGAGCTGGGGTTACTCTTCCTTGCGGTGTGCGGGCTTCTCATGGCGGTGGCTTCTCTTGTTGCGGAGCACAGGCTCTAGGTGCACGGGCTTCAGTAGTTGTGGCTCGCGGGCTCTAAAACACAGGCTCAGTAGTTGTGGCGCACGGGCTTAGTTACTCTGCGGCATGTGGAATCGTCTCGGACCAGGGCTCAAACCCATATCCCCTGCATTGGCAGGTGGATTCTTAACCACTGTACCACTAGGGAAGTCCCACTCTTGCTGCTTTGAATATCCTAACCTTATTCTTATTCTTACCTGACACAGCGCACCTCTCTCTGTGGAGGCTGAAAATGACAGACAGTTGCATCTCCCCTTTAACTACAGCAAGGACATGAGAGCCAATCTCAGCCAATGAGACATTAAGAGAAATCTACTCTTGGAATTCTAGGAGAGTCCCTCCTCACCTACATATTTTAAAAAGAGATAACAGGAGAAAAAAGAAAGAGAGAGGAAGGAATGCTCTCCTTCCTGCCTTTGTTATATATGTAATATTTGGAGCTGCAGCAGCCATCTTACAACCATGGGGATTCAAGCCTCAAAATAAAAAATCAACATGCTAAGGTTGGCAGAGCAGAAATATGAAAAGCACCTGAATCCTCAATGATATCATAATGTCACTGAGTTAACCAACCCCAGAACTCCCTAACTCCAGACTTCTTTAAGAGTAAGATAATAAACCTATTTTTTGTAGGCTACTTTTAGTTGGGTATGATGTTACTTTGCAATCAAAAGCATTCTAAATGCTATAACAAGGTGTTCTCCTTCTGTTAATGTGTTTAGGGAAACATAAAGTGAAATATACATAGAAAACTAAATCGCCCCCCAAAATAAGACAATTATTAACTTCAGGCAAAACAAAAAGCTGTACAAGAAATTTTAGTGAAATGTAGAGGAAATGTGAACAATATTCACATAATAATAGAATAATCATTGAAAATTTAACCAAACTGTGTTATCACTGTACTGAGATGACTGGGAAAGGGAAGAGGGGGAGTACCCCATGGGCGGAAAAGGTGTAAGTGTTCTATAAGTAATAGAGTTTTCAGGGCAAGCAGTTTTTTGAGGGGTAACACTTATGAAAGGTAAGAGGGAAAGAAAGTGGAATTGGACAAGGAAAGCTTACAGACTACAATGTAGATCTGAGACCTGTGAAAGGAAAGGGAAGAGGAAGCTGAATCCAGCTGGGAGGGCCTCAGATTGTTCCATGGACCTGACAAAATTCTCTGCAAGCCCGGAGGGGACGTCTGGAGTAAAGATGACTCAGTAAAGGAGTAATACACCAGTCAGAAATGGCTAGGCCTGTGCATCACCACTTTGCCCAGTCATCGGATGGAGTCACCTCCAGAAGAGCGTGGTGGACTCAGCTTAGAAGAGCAAGAAGCCTGAACACGTTAACACCTGAAGGCTGTCAGCTCAGTGTACTTGCAGCAGCTGGGCAATGAATACTTTCTTGAAGAGGAATCTGAGCAGTGCATCTCCATGCCTGCCACATGAGATTATTTTGAAACATGTAGGTAAAAATAGAAAGAAAAAGAAAGTTGTAAAATATTTAAAGTAAGAGTCAGAGATAGGGATAATGGGGGAGAAAATTCTAATACTTTTCTTTCTAAACCATGCACATATTTATTTTAATAACATTAAAATTTTAAACTTAAAAAGTCATTCTATAGGAGCTTTTCCACAATTACTCTATTCCAAGTAGAAACAATTACACTATGATACTAATAAGGGCATTTGTAGCAATGTCAAGAGTATTTCTTAAGTGCCTTATCTTAGCAACATATTCAGTATCCTGAATAGCCAGGACTAATCATGTTAGAGCTGAAATATCAAGACTGCTTTATGTTGAGGGTAAGGTAACAGGATTTTTAGAAATAAAACTGTGGAGAAAGCAACTTGATTACCTAAGGATTGATTTTTTTTTCTTTTTAGGTGATGGTTTTCTTCACTTATGCAAGAAAGTAATTAAGGCACATTATTGAAAAATATTTCAAAACTATATCAACATACTGCAATGGAGCATTAAAAAGTACTTTCTAGAGCAATATGCAGCCAGTAGTGGAATTGGAAGTCCATTCATCTCCACCTCCCAAATTAAAATGTTCAAGCATGTTATGCTTATTAAAAGTAACATCTCATGGGATGTTGAGTTAGAAATCTCTTTATAATTTCTTGGTCTTTATAATCGGACTGGTGGTCATAGAAAACCAGATAGACAGATAGATAAAGAATGGGATCTTTATCTATCTATCTAAAGAATGAGATCCTAATGTGAGCAAATCCTGACATTGGTTCAGTTGCACATTGGTACCACCATGAGCCCAAACTCTTTTATCTGCTCCGTCTTCCTTAATGTGTTTGTTTTCATCCTTATGTGGGTGCCTCATGGTTGCAAAATGGCTGATCCACTTCCTGCCATCACACCCCTATTCCAAAGGGGCAAAGGGACTTTTCCTCAGGGCCTTTATGATTTTATACAGAAAGGGAATCCCTCCCCAGAAAAACATCTCATTACCCCAAACCAGATTAGATGCTTACCCTTATATGACTCAGTGACCATGGGAAGAAAATTACGATTTGTTTAGGATGATCATAATCTACCCATGGATCACGTAGGCATCTACACTTACTGAGATGGAGGGCTCTTTGCCCAACACCTAAACAGGTCACTGTTCTGCTAGCAGAAAAAGGAGGAAGCATGGTTTTGGGTGTAGAATGGACAAGATGCCTCATTTGATCCAAATATCCAGAACTGTCTAAGAAAACCACCAAACATTTGCTGTCATTCCCAACAACCTACGATTGTGTGTGTAACCAAGAAGGACCCTAAGAGACCTTCCCAAAATAGACCCTTCCCATGTCCTCCGCCTGCCTTTTGTCTGTAGAAAAACTTTAGTCAAAGAATAAATTTGGGCTTCCCTGGTGGCGCAGTGGTTGAGAGTCTGCCTGCCGATGCAAGGGACGCGGGTTCCTGCCCCGGCCCGGGAGGAACCCACATGCCGCGGAGCGGCTGGGCCTGTGAGCCATGGCCGCTGAGCCTGCGCGTCAGGAGCCTGTGCTCCGCAACGGGAGAGGCCACAACAGTGAGAGGCCTGCGTACCGCAAAAATAAATAAATAAATAAATTTAATCAGAGAAGCGAGAAAATGCAGAAAGAAAGGAAAACAGTCAAGCATGACAAAATAATAATACTTTAGCCATTAAACAAAGTCAAGGACATTTAGTTCCTCCTCAAGGGCTAAAGATAATATTCTGAGCCACGTCCTTTGAGCTGTTTCGCAGATACTGAAAGCCCCACCAGGTGGGAGAAGTTAACTGTATGCTGCCCACAAGCACGTAGACCCCAGACGGGTTGGAACCAGGAGGTTGATGATGCTGACTCCCCATTACCTCCCCAACAGCCAACCAGAATGTCCAGCTGTTGAGCTGATGTCACCCTGCTCCTTGAACAATATAAGATTCCTCACTACCCCCTCCAGGGTGGGACACATAGTCTTGAAGGTATTTGCCCTCTGTGGCCCCCTTTGCCTGGGAAAACAATAAAAGCTACTCT
Organism: Mesoplodon bidens; assembly: GCF_964165515.1. Classification (NCBI taxonomy): domain Eukaryota; kingdom Metazoa; phylum Chordata; class Mammalia; order Artiodactyla; family Ziphiidae; genus Mesoplodon; species Mesoplodon bidens. The sequence continues at coordinate 68,912,662 of NC_138164.1, forward strand.
TTTCTACTTCACCCAAAGCTCTGTCTCCGCGCTTTTATTCACGGGTGAACAGAGGCTGAGTTTCGGCAACAGGAGTAAGAACTTCTAATTGGTAGAAATAGGGAAAAAGAAATATTGTCTAGTTGTAAAATCTGACCTATAGCTGAAGCAACCTGTTACTGATCTAGACAGTCATCTTGCTGAAAAACTGCATATGATTTCACTCCTCTGACTGATATAAAATATTTTTATACTTTTCAAAGCTGTGTTCTCATGCTATAGTCCATAATTAATTTTTTAACATTTTATTTCATTTGTCTAAAATTAGTGATCTGTATTAATGGGAGTGAGGTTTCTTTTTCAGGTGATAAAATGTTCTGGAATTAGATAGTGGTGATGGTTACACAACTTTGTGAATATACTAAAAACCACTGAACCGCACATTTTAAAGGGGGTGAATTTTTATGGTATGTGAATTATATCTCAAAAACAAAAAATTAGTGGCATGCATGTGTGCTGAGTTCCCACTGAGAACTTCTCCGATGTCAAAAGTTTGAGGAGCCCCCCCAAAGTGATCTAGAGGTGGGCACTAGCTCCCTGAAGCAATGGGGTCAGCAGTGAGGTAGTACACCTGCATTGCCTGATTTTCCAGCCAGTTTCACAGACTGTGAAGAAACCCTGATTCAGGCAGGCTGTTATAGCTGTTCTGCATAACGCTGAACAACCGGATCCCTTACCCAACCAATGAAAGTATCAATTTGCTCTCCGAAAATCTTCTCTTCTCAGAGCATAGCACTGTTCTGCCCCTAGGACGGCCAAGAAAATTTATGCACTATCTCACTCTCGAGGACCCCAATGTCCAGTCTGTAATTGTGGGATGTATAAGGGGTCATGACTACACAGAGGTCAGAGGTGAGGGAAGGCTTCACACAGGCTTGAAGTCTGGGATGGAAACTGCCATGGGGGGAAGAGAACAAAGAACATTTCAGGTGAGGACACAGCCAGGTCAGAATACACAGAGGTAGGAGACAGAATGCATTAGCAGAACTGTGAAATGTGTACATGGAATATGGTTTGCATAGGTGGGATTGGCAGGGGATGAGGCCGTGGTCAGAGGAGAGAGACCTGAATGCCAGCCTAAAAAGTGTGGGCATTATTACATAAGCAATAGGGGACTGATGAAGGACTCTAGGCACCAAGAATGGTCAGTTCTTTATTTTAGAAAAATTATTTTATACATATATAGCATAGTATATATGTTTTTATATATAATTATTTACATATAGTGTATATATTTTAATTATATATATATATAGAGAGAGACTGAGACAGAGTATTCTGTTGAATATGGAGTATATATATATATACATGCAATGGAATACTATTAAGTAATAAGACGGTACATAGTTCACAACACGGAATATAGCCAATATTTTATAACTATAAATGGAGTATAAACTTTAAAAATTCTGAATCACTATATTATATACCTGTAAGTTATATAATATTGTACAGCACCTACACTTCAATAAAATAAATTTTTTAACTGTCTTATAGTTTTTTTAGTGAAGTATAGTTAATTTACATTGTTGTATTAGTTTCAAGTGTACAGCAAAGTGATTCAGTTATACATATATATATTCTTTTCCAGATTCTTTTCCATTATACGTTATTATAAGATATTGAGTGTAGTTTCCTATGCTATACAGTAGGTCTTTTTTGTTTATATATTTTATATAAAGTAGTATGTATATGTTAATTCCAAACTCCTAATTTATCTCCCCCTACCCTCCACTATCCCCTTTGGTAACCATAAGTTTGTTTTCTACGTCTGTGAGTTTATTTCTGTTTTGTAAATAAGTTCATTTTTATCATTATTTTACATTCCACTTATAAGCGATATATTTGTCTTACTTACTTCACTTAGTACAATAATCTCTAGGTCCATCCACGTTGCTACAAATGGCTTTTTTTCATTCTTTTTTATAGCTGAGTAATATTCCATTTTGTATATATATATATATATACACCACATCTTCTTTATCCACTCATCTGTCAATGGACATTTAGGTTGCTTCCATGTCTCGGCTATTGTAAATAGTGCTGCTATGAATAAATAAAAAATTTTAATTAAAAAAATAAAAACTTACAAGCTACTGATGCAACAAGATGGATGAATCTCAAATACATTATGTTGGACCCAATAAGCCAGCTGTAAAGGTGTGCATATGGTATGATTTCATTTATATGAAACTGTAGAACAGGAAAACTAATTTATGGTGATGGAAATCAGAACAGTGGCTGCCTGTGAGGGAAGGGATTGCCTGAAGGGGGGCACAAGGGATCTTTCTGTGGTGACAGAAACGTATATCTTCATTGAGGTGTTGTTTACATGGATGTGTGTGTTTGTCAAAACTCATGGAACTGTACACTTAAGATTTGTCAAGTCTGTGTCTGTAAATTATACATAAAAAAAAAAAGAAATCTCACTCAGGTGTGAGAATGAAGGATGGATTGGCAGAGAGCAAGGCTGAAGAAGATGGACCTGCTTTTCCATCGCCTTCTCTGTCATTACAGTTCATTCAGCGCCTGCTCAGTCACCCGGCCAGTCTGCTGCAGGCCCATACAGAGGAGTCCAGGATGGAGCTGAAGGGCTTGATTTCCAAAGAGCAATTGTGCCCCCTCCTTTCCCTGGAAATGAGGAAAATCACACCAGACCCTCCACGCGAAATCTTCTTTTGTTCAGATTTCATTCAAATACCTGATATCTTACTCCTCTTGAATCAATGTGGAGCAGTTCTATCAGAGCAGAGCAGAAGGCTGCTCTGAGCCCAAGAAAATGTTTACACCAAAATGTGACAAGTGCAGGCACCAGGGAGACCCAGGGCCTCAGGGAGGTTGGGTAACTTGAGAAGCCCCCAGTCCAATATCCGGTGTGCCAGACAGAAATGCTTAAAGACCTAGATCCTATTATATGAGGTTGAATTCATTCAATTAGACAGCTTAAGCAGCTCCGATCAGCCGCAGGAACACTTCTCTGAGGAGTGCTAAAACAATGGCCCGGGGGGCAGCTGAAGTTTGCTTTCTCTTGTGTGAGGCCAGCTGGAGTTGCCAAGCACATGGCCACGCTGGGGAGAGCCAATAGCACATAATTGCATTAAACCTGCCTGTTCTTTCCAGAAAGCACTTCCTGATGGCATGGAGTAGGAAATGAGTTAAGGGGGAGCTTTGGAGTCTTAGGACACCACACCTATCTTTCAATCCCCCTCCCCCAACCCTTCAAGATCACTTTTATGGAAAGAGAATCTAAATTTAGACTGCCCTGCCTAGGGCTAGTTTTGCTATATTATGTTTGGTCGTTCCTCATTACTACGAAAGTGGCTTCTGTTGGCCATAGCATTTGGGGCAGCAGAAAATAGATTAGAATAGATTTCTATAAGGTAGAACTAGGGTATCACTAATTCCAATGCACTTTCTGAAGATCCTAGTCTGCCTGCAAAACCCACATTCAGTGTTAACCTCTCTCTCAAAAAGCCCTTCCACGTCTGTGTTACCAACTCAGGCTGTCGTATCTCCCTCCCTCATGCTTCCCTGATACTTTACATTTATCTCTTCTATGGGACTTCTTTATTCATCTGTCCATCCACTCAACAAGCATTTATTGAGCTCCCACCTTACACTGGAATCAGTCCTGGGCACGTTCACATAATATTCATTTAATCCTCACACTAACCCTTTCAGCTAGTTAATATCATCCCCCTTTCACTGACGACGCCTAAACTCACAGAGCTTAGGCAGCTTGCGGAAGGTCTAACAGCTGGTGCTGACAGTGTTTAGTGTCAAATCTAAATTTTCTATCCCCAAACTCAGACTTCCATGAATCAGCTATTTGTGTACTTGTCTATCTCTGTCACTTGATAAATATCTAATGGGACCTACTATGTGCTAGGCACTATCCTAAGCACCAGGGATACATACATAAGTCCTGGTCCTGAGAAGACAGACATGTTCCCAAGGATCTCTTTGAGTCTGATAGTCATGTCATTTATTTATTCAATAGGCAGACATTTGAGGAGCATCTGCTGTATCCTAGAGCACCATGTTCTGGGCCTGGAGAAATGGCACAGACATGCTGCTGTCCTCAGGAGGCACAAGCAGATCATCACTGGAACACACAAGAGGGTGTGATTTGCTGTGTATGGCAAGTTTGGAGAAGGTTTCATAGAGAAGCCATTGAGTTGGACCATACAGTTTAAGGAGAGTTTTGATAGATTTTTTTTTTTTTTTTTCCAAAAACAGGGTAAGGCATCCTAGAGAGAAGTCTTCATGAGCCAGGGCATGGAGGTAGAAAACTGCAGGGTGGCGTCAGGGTAGTTTAAACAGTACTATGTGGCTGGAATGCAGGGTGTGAGGCAGGGATTAGAGGAACAAAAATTCGAAAGGGTGCCTTGAAAGTTGTGTAAATGAGCTTAGACTTGATCTCAGGAAAATGGAGAGAACCACTGGAGATTTCTGAGCAGAGGAGCTTATTTATCTCTGTGTTCCATGGCGTGTGGCAAACTGCCTTGTTCCTGGTAGCAGTTTCTAGCATTTGTCACTTTCCTGGCACCAGAGAAGACTCTGGCCCCCAACATGATGTCATGCTCTGTTTACACAGGAAAAATAATGCCGATGCTCTTGCGTATAGCAGTTTTCTCGCCAGCCCCTCTGCCAAGTCATCCCAGGTCTGAGAGCAGTTGTTCTCTTTTATCCCAGGCCAAATCGCTGCCTCCGTGTTGTTGTCACTGCTACTGATCCTGTTTTTTCTCCTAGGAGAATGGAATTTGGTCCAGTGGAAGTAGTACTAGCCAGGGAGGCTTAAGGAACTGAGGTCCTGATCCCTGCTCTACAAGTACCTAGAGTGTAGCCTTTGCTTGCTGCCCTTCTGTGAAATAAATAGATGATTTCTACATTCCCCTCCAGACTTGAGTCTCTCATTTTAAATGTAGGGTCAACACACCTTCACCCAGGCCAGACGGTGGTTATATCTGCAAAATTCTGCTTTAACATTGGCAGAATAATTTTCCGTGTTTGCAGCCTGTTTTATCTTCTCTGTACTTTGTCTCACATCTCCACACTCCACCTCCTCCTTGCCCATTCTAGGAAGGTTTCCAGGGGTGTTTGCACCTATGCCTCAAGAGAGATTTGTGTTGCTAAGCTAGAAGCATAAGTTGCTAAAGAAAACTCTGTCTGCCAGTCTTCTTTGAAACCCTCAATGCACTGAGGATACGAGGCCACTTGTCCCAAATGGAGCCCAGAGAGAAAGGAATACTTTTCAGAAGAGAGAGGCAAGAATAGCAAAATTGAGAAGAATCTCTTTCTTAGGATAACCATAAAACCAATCTTGTGGAGGAGGATGTTTGTGAGAATAAAAGGTAACATTTATTAATTATTAACCTGGAATGGGAATTCCCAAGAGGTCTAATGGTTAGGTCTCAGTGCCTTCACTCCAGTGGGCCTGGGTTCATTCCCTGGTTGGGGAACTAAGATCCCATAAGCCGTGTGGTGTGGCCAGAAAAAAAAAAAAAAATTACCCTGGAAGCATAAGCATAAACCAGGATGGTCCCAGCAAACTGTGTGTTGTAGTCAACCTACACCACCACTAAGTCCAAAAAGAAACACAGCATCATGCCCACACTGTCCTACAGACATCACTAATCAATCCCCACACTCTTTCCACTGAGCTCAGATGAGCCTAGAACCCTTCTGAACAAGTACTCCCGAGACTGCTAATCCAGCAATGTTGGTCCTTGAGTTGAAATCTCTTTATTACAGTTAATCTTGTAGTAGAAGCCAGACACAGTGGATACCGTGATGCTCTGCCCAGATCCTCTCTGGGGGGCTGAGGAACCCATCCCTCAGCTGCTGAATCTACTGTCTGCTGATGGCTGACAGATGGACCCCTCAAGCATTGCCCACAGCTGAAGGACACTGCCTTGCCCCAGGTCACGTCCTCTCCCAAGTGCACTGGAGACCAATGACTGGTTGATGGAAGGATACAAAGGCCAAACCCCACCACCCCATCCCACTTCCTTCAATTTGAGTCCAGTCTGAAAGGTGATCCCAGCTCCCGAACTTTCTGTAAGATCAGCTGAGAGTGATGGCTTCCTTCTCCTTCCACTCAGTCTTGACTTCCTCACTTCCCTACAGATGTATCTCCCAGGAGTCCTCCTCAATCAACCTCTACCCACAACTCTCCATCTCAGGATCTGTTGGCAGGGATCCCACTCCAAGAAACCAAACTACCTCTGTGCCATTAGTAAGAAGTAAACCCAAGGTTAACTTCCTAATTTGTACCTCAGTAACATAGGTCAATTAGCATATATTTCTTATTCTCACATTTAATTGATCTTAATTTAAAACCTGTCCCAGAAAATACAATGCCCCTTCACTCTTTGCAATCAGAAGAGTGCAAGTTCTCTCTTTCTCTAGTCTTCAGTGGAGGAAACAGGATCGCTATGTGGTTTCACAGCAGTAAAGTGGAACAAACATTTTTAGGGAGATAGGAGACCTGGGTTTTAGTTCTGACTTTGCCACTGACACACTGTCATGCAAGCAAATCATTTCCTTTCTCTAGGTGGGTCCAAATCTACTTGTCTATAAAATATAGGGCTTTTCAGAAAAATTATCCACTTGGAAATAAGGCAAAATGTGGGTCCCACATTCTTTCAATGTTATACGGGAACAAAGACCACTCAGAGATTGTCTGGAGGTATGAATCTCATTTCTCTCATAATTTGCTATTGATTGAAGGTCCCTGATTTAGTGAAATCACTTATTACCTGGTAGGGTTTTGCCTCATGGATATGCAAATAATTTCTGTCCATGGAACAGATAACCACAACAATTTATAACCCAGTTTTTTATGTAACCCAGTAAATTTACCCTAATATTATATAATATATATCTGACTTTTCTAATGTTCTTTGAACGAATCATAACATCTTAGTGGTTCCCTCGCTAATTCATGAGTTCAATAGAATCTCTTACATGTGGTTCATTTTATATTTGTAGTGATTTTATCTTTTTAAAAATTATATGTCAACAGGCTTGATCTGAGCCATGGTACTGGAAGAAAACCAATCCTCACACCCATCTTGAGAACTCAGGGATCATATGACGTTAATGTAACACAAGGCGTCAAGGACTCCTTTCTGCAGAAATCCTCTGGACCATATTACCCTTCAGAGAGTAGTTGGCAATACCGGAGTCTCCTGAGCCATCAGCCCTTGATCACTGTGTGGCTGGGGTGGAGGCTGGGGAAAGAGCAGCACAGCCAAGGCTTAGTGACAGGGACTTCCCCAGGGTTTCCCAAGGTCTGACGTTTATGAAAGTTATACATGGTCAGAGCTGGGATTCAAACCCAGGCCTGTCTAGCACAAAAAGCAGGCCTGTAACCACACTCCTCATACCTTCATGCCATGACTCATCAGCCTATATCACATATGCCTAGCACATAGGAGGTACTCAACATATACCCCATGGAATTAAAATTTTTTACATATTCCTAGTGGCTAGAGCTTGGATATTTTCAAAGGACCAAATCTATTGATAAGCCTCACTTCAGGGCACTGGAAAAGACAAACACCTGGGAGCCAGACAGGCTTATGGTCTAGCCCATCATTGCCATTTCATGGCCACTTAGTAGTGTAACCTTGAACCAGAAATGAAAGCATATGAGCCTCAGTTTCCTCCCCTGTCACAGGCAAGTAATCCTCATAGGCTGTTATGAGGATTAAAGTAGAAAAAGGAATGTGAGCACACTTAGCACAGGACCTAGCAAAGGTGCCCCCGCCCCGAGTCATCTTTTGGTCTTTCAGAAGACCCTGGAAGGCTATGAGACCTTGGCTGTGCTGCTGCTTCTACCAGCCCCCGCTCCAGCCACACAGTGATCAAGGGATGGGAAAATGCTCTGTTCAAACAGGTGTCACTGTTCTCAACCTACAGTCTCATTTCCTGATCGTGTCTTAATCTGCTCGTCGGTAGTGAAAGTTGATTTCTTGCACATTCTTATATCAGTGGGAATTTCTGCCCTTGGCTGACAGGCATTATGGGCTGGCTTTGACATACAGCCCTACAGGGCCTGAACAGCCCCTATTCTTTCCCAGTCCTGAAAGGGAGCTTTGTGCCAAGGATTCATTAAACTGCACTGCACAGCCCCTCCATAAATGGGGCTCAATAATGAACAGTCGATTTAACTGGAAAAGCTGCTGGAGCTGTTAAATTAAAGGGAAATAAAGTGCACTTTAGACTCAGTCTGCCAGAAGAAATGGTGACCTAAAAGGAAAATCTTCATTTTTATTGAATTGAAGTTTTTTAAAAAGTGTAAAATGTCCAGGAAACTTCCTTGTGACAGGCAATGAGACATAAAAGTGGAGAATGCACGCTTAGGATAGTGATGTTTTTTATTCACTAGCATCGCCCCAAAGTGAGTCTTGGGCTCTCACAGGAAACAAAGGATACCTAATTTTGGGAAGGAAATATGAAGGGACTCTGAAATATGCCACAAGAAGTGTTTTTTTGTTTGTTTTTTAATTTTTAAAATTATTTTGTTTAAGACCAGGCTTTCTCTTTCATTCTTGGGACATTTGAGGGACCAAGGGCCATTCTTTTCAGTTTTTCTGCTCTCTTTCAGGAATAAGAAATCTTTCCAGGAGGAGATCCAATTGTTTCTCCTCACACTACAGCTCAGAGTTGTATTTGATTTGAGTATTGTGCTCTGACATCTAACTCAGCAGCCTCTCTCTTAGGTTTGAGATTTCAGCAGTATGCATAAGTGCACCAAAGAACTTTCTCTTCAACTTCTTCTTCTGAGTCATATCACTTCTAAGCATGGTGAGACAGAACTTCTACTAACATATGCTGGAATGTTATGGTTTCCAATAACTCTCATGAACAAGAAGTAAAAGCCACTGTGTTTTGGCAGATAAAATAACTATATGGTGGTCTTAGCTTTTCTCTGCTAAACTGCTGTGAGCTGGGAATTATTCTTTACAAGATCCCCTTATCCTTCATGTTTTCAAATCTTTATACAGAATCAGCTCCCGGGTACATTATAGGCTTCCCTAGTCAAGGCCTGGTTTTCATCTTTAAGCATCGTTTTACCATAAAAAACGACAAAAGTCACTCATCACAGGGAATTTAAAGAGAAATCTGAAAGGCAATGTGAAATAAATAAAGGCCCACTTCCACCCTCATTGTTCAGGGTCACTGGAATCCAAACACAGATTTTCAGTTGCAAAGCTGTATAGAAAAGGCAAAACTTCCTTTCTAAGAAGTTTTATGCTCCCTTTCTGGAACCTACTTTATTTTTCATTTTGAATTCTAAGCCATCAATTTAATTTTTTTAGGATTCTGCTTTGAGCAATTCAAAGCCACCTTGAAAATATCCTGAAGTTGAAAAAAATAAATCTCTATATGTGCTCATTTTTAATAGTAACTATGGTGACCCACTAAATAGTATTGTTTTATTCTTCGTCCATCTACCACCAATGAGTCACGGTTGACCAATGTAAAGCATGGGCTCTCTACACCATGAAATTCTGGGTTCATAAAAAACTGCTGCCTGTGACAACTTCTGGGGGACTTTGCTCAGTGTGAGCCCCGATGGTTATTAGGGTCTACACCTGCATCAGAGCAAACAAAGTTTCATTCACTTTCCATAAAAGATTGCCAGAGTCCAAAATGGCTGTGCCATCCTGTGTGAGCCTGATTACATTTTGACATTTAGCAGTGCAGTAAATATTCGTTAGAAAATACATATTAGAAGGGTCCAACTTTTACACATGGCACGAGTCACTCAAATGCACTTTTCCAGTCATGACTTGTCCTACATAAACAATCATCAACCTACTCAGAAGACATTTAGACTTAAATATGGGAGATAAGAGAACCTTCTGTATCTGACCACAGCCAGACCCCAGGTTAAGGAAAATGTTAATATGTTACAACTTGTCTAAAGGAAAATGACCAGGAGAGTGATGCTGATCAAAATTAAAGCACAGGAGAAAGTGCACTTCTATAGGATTCAGAACATCCTTGAATTCTTCTATTTATTTTAAGAAATAAAATTTTATGTGCCTTTTTTCCTACCCGCATGTAATCTTTCTGAGGAAAGGAAAAAGATGTCCTCAGTGCCTGACAGAAAGTATGACACGTAGAGGTTTAAGAAATATTTGACTAGAGAGTAAAAAAAAAAAAAAAAAAAAAAAAAGGAGAATAAAGAAAAGGGAAGAGAAAAAAGGGAATGTGAGACAATGAAAGGAAAATGTTAGCCCAGGGAAACCTAGAAATGACACAGTAGCTTTCTTCACATATTTAAAGTATATCGTTTAGAAAAGAGATTAAAATTTATTCATTTAGAAACCAAATAATTTAACTCGGAGCTATGTATAAAAAGTTAAAATATTTCTGGGTCCTGGATGAAAGGACCCTAGAAGTTGCTACCTCATCCAAAAAAGTAAAAAGCTGAAGAAAAAAAAAACTGAAAAAATCAACAACTCTTTCTAGCTCTATAAGAAAATTGAGGTCACAGGGCAAAACACTGCCCTCCAAACTGGAGAGAGAGACAGACAAATACAGAGAAATACAACTTACTAGAACAGAAGCATCTATGGGAACCAGTGTTGGGGTAAGATGACCGGAACTATAATTGACAAATTGCTGGAGACTCAGTGTGAAAAAGTCCGAGAGATAAAAACTCCAGGGGGACACTGTCATCTTGGAATCTCCACAATTTTGTAAGTTTTACTTGTTGGAGTTCTACCCATTCTCACAGTGAATAGTACAGAAAAATCCTGTTGTGCTTTCAGCAGGGGGAGGGGAGAAGGAGCCATCTTGAAATATGCCAGAACATTCTGTTCTGAACAAGGTCAGTTCTCAGAAGAAACTATTTAACCAGAGCCTAACCTACCTGGGGAAAGGAAAAAGCTGAGAAGGACTTACAGAGCTTACAGTCCAGAGGCATAGGCTCACTAAAAGACTGAGCCCTAATCATAGGTCTATAGAATGTTTCCCCTCCCCTTACCTCTCACCACCACATTACTAAAGTCCTGCGTATAGCAGTTCCTTTTACCCAGTACATCATGTCCAACTATCAAGAAAAATTATGAGGCATACTTAAAGGCAAAAAACACAATTTGAAGAGACAAAGCAAGCCTCAGAACCAGACTCATATATGGTCAGACTCATATAACTCTGATATTGGAGTTATCAGACCAGGAATTTAAAACAACTATGATCATATGCCAAGGGCTGTAATGGATAAAGTAGACAGCATGCAAGAACAGACGGACAATGTAAGCGAGAGATGGGACTTGTAAAGAAAAAACAAAAAGAAATGCTAGAGATCCAAAACGCTATAACAGAAATGAAGAATGCCTTTGATGGGCTTATTAGTAGACTGGACATGGCCTAGGAAAGAATCTCTAAGCTTGAAAATATCTCAGAAGAAACAACCAAAACTAAGAAACAAAGGAAAAAAACACTGAGGAAAAAAACAGAACAGAATATCCAAAAACTGTGGAACAATTATAAATGGTGTAAAATTAGTAATGAAAATAGCAGAAGCAGAAGAGAGAAAGGAACAGAAAAAATATTTGAAACAATAATTTCTGAGAATTTCTCCCAAATTAATGTTAGACACCATATAAAAGATTCAGAAAGACCAGAGAAGAGCAAGCAGGATAAATGCAAAAAAAAAAAAAAAAAAAAAACAGAAGCAAAAACAGCTACACATAGGGATATAATTTTCAAACTACAGAAGATCAAAGATAAGGAAAAAATCCTGAAAGATGCCAGAGAGAAAAAAAACACCTCACTTATAGAGGAGAAAAGATAAAAATTACATCCAACTTCTCCTCAGAAATCATGAAAGCAAGAAGAGAGTAGAGGGGAATATTTAAAGTGTTGAGAGCAAAAAAAACCACCAACCTAAAATTCTGTACCCTATAAAATTATCCTTCAAAAGTGAAGGAGAAATAAATACATACAAACATTTTTTAATATCTTTATTGGAGTATAACTGCTTTACAATGTTGTGTTAGTTTCTGCTGTATAACAAAGTGAATCAGCTATACGTATACATATATCCCCATATCACCTCCCTCTTGCATCTCCCTCCCACACCCCCATCCTACCCCTCTAGGTTGTCACAAAGCATCAAGCTGATCTCCCTGTACTATGCAGCTTCCCATTAGCCATCCATTTTACATTTGGTAGTGCATATATGTAAATGTTACTCTCTCACTTTGTCCCAGCTTCCCTTTCCCCCTCTGTGTCCTCAAGTCTGTTCTCTATGTCCTCGCCTTTATTCCTGCCCTGCCACTAGGTTCATCAGTACTGTTTTTTTTATATTCCGTATATGTGTGTCAGCATATGGTATTTGTTTTTCTCTTTCTGACTTACTTCACTCTGTATGACAGACTCTAGGTCCATCCACCTCATTACAAATAACTCAGTTTCATTCCTTTTTATGGCTGAGTAATATTCCATTGTATATATGTGCCACGTCTTCTTTATCCATTCATCTGTCAATGGACACTTAGGTTGCTTCCATGTCTTTGCTATTGTAAATAGTGCTACAATGAACATTGTGGTACATGTCTCTTTTTGAATTATGGTTTTCTCAGGGTATATGCCCAGTAATGGGATTGCTGGGTCATATGGTAGTTCTATTTTTAGTTTTTTAAGGAACTTCCATACTGTTCTCCATATGGCTGTATAAATTTTCATTCCCACCAACAGTGCAGGAGGGTTCCCCTTTCTCCACACCCTCTTCAGCATTTATTGTTTGTAGATTTTTTGATAATGGCCATTCTGACTGGTGTGAGGTGATACCTCATTGTGGTTTTGATTTGCATTTCTCTAATGATTACTGATGTTGAGCATCTTTTCATGTGACAAACAAACATTGAAGGAATTTGTTGCCAGTAGACCTGCCTTGCAAGAAATTTTTTAAAAAAAGTAATTTAGAGAGAAAGAAAATAATATAGGCCAGAAGCTCAGATCTACAAAAAGAAAGAAAAAGCATTGAAGAAGGAATAAGTGAAGCTAAAATGAAACTTTAATTTTTCTTATTCTTAATTGATCTAACAGATGTTTGTTCAAAATAATAATAGCAACAATGTATTTGATTATATATGCTTATGTACACATACATATGTATGTGTATATCTATATGCTTATATACGCTTATGTATAAATGAAATGAATGACAGCAATGACATAAGGGATAGGAAGAATTAGAATTATTTTGTTATTATGAGGCACTTGCACTACCTGTGAAGCAACATAGTGTTATTTGAAGATAGACTTGGATTAGTTGTTAATGTATGTTGCAAACTCAAGGGCAACCACTAAAAAAAGTAAAAAAAAGAAGTATAACTGCTGTGCTAAGAAAGGAGAGAAAATGGAATCATATAAAATGCTCAGTTAAGACAACAAAAGGCAGAAAAAGAGTGGAAAACAAACAAAAAAAGAGCAGGGACCAAGGGCAACAAATAATAAACTGTAATAAATATGGCAGATATTAATTCAACTATATCAATAATTACTTTGAACATCAGTGGTCTAAAAGCATCAATTTAAAGACACAGATTGTCAAAAATTATGACCACATGTTATCCACAAAAAAAGCCCACTTTATTATTTTTTCTGGTGGATTTCTTTTTTTCTTTAGTGGCACTGCGCAGCTTGCGGGATCTTTAGTTCCCCAACAAGTGATTGGATACTGGACCCAGCAAGAAAGGGCCAAGTCCTAACCACTGGACCACCAGGGAATTCCTCAAAAGCCCACTTTAAATTAAAGCACATATAGATTAAAGGTAAATGGATGGAGAAAAATATACCATGCTAACACTAATCAAAAAAAGTGGAAGTAGCTATATTAATTTTACACAGGTAAGATACCAGGGATAAATAGGGGCACTACATAATGCTAAAGGGGTTAATTCTCTAAGAGAATTACTCAGAGAACCTTCTCAGAAGAATCTGATAAGTTCTGTCTGGAACCCAGTACTGAATCAAAGAAAGGAGGAACAGTTGTGCATAACAGGTCAGTTTTCTATATTCACACCATATAACCTCAAAAGTGGGCTTTTTCCTTCCTGAACTGTGTGTCCCCACCCACAACTCACCACTGAATTATCTTCCTTTTACTATAAAGGATAGTTCAGCTTTCTCTAACTCCTACCTCTGAATTTGCCTCTCCAAATCCATCAAAGCCTCAGCTGAACTAAGGGCCTTCCATCCAGTAACCATGCTCCTTAAAAGGAGGTTAAAATAAAAGTAGTCTGAAAATAATGTGTATCTGCCATTACAATTCTTCATACATTCCAAAGAGAAAGTCAGAGAAATTGGCATGTAGAAAGGGAATAAGACTTGTCTAAGACAATTTATCAATCCAAGCCAGGTGTAGCTGAACATCAAACTCTCACCAAACTCAAGTTCTCTGTCTCCTAGGCCAGAGCTATTTTCACCAGAACGTTGTACCCCATGTGGTAGTTTTTCAATTATTCTCTCCATTCTTTGTCTGGATAACTCTTGCTTGTTCTTCTATGTTTGGATGAAATATTAATTCCTTAGAGAGACTTTCTTTTATTGCCCCTCCAGGTAGATTAGATTCCAGCATTATTCTCTGTTATAGTATCTGTTTTTATAACATTGGTACCAAAATAATGCAATTGTGTATTTCCTTGTGCATTTATATTGAATGTCAATGTCACTCAGTATAGAGTAAGTTTCATGACGATGGGAGGCATGATTCTTTTAAATCATTCTCAACCCACTATGTATTATAGTAAATGAAACAAAGAAAACATTCAATAAATATTTGTGATAAAGAATACAATAAAGAGAAAAACAAAGGTTTTGGATGGCTTGTCCATGTAGACACTAATGTCACTAGGATAATGAAAGACCTTGGCCTGGAGAGTGGCATGGAAGCCAGGGTCTGACACCATCAATGAATGAGGAGAATGACCATGAGACCAGGCAGCAGGAGATAAAGTGCTATGAAGCTCTCTCGAAAGAGAGAGCTTTTATATGATCAAACTTTAAGTTGTGATCAAAATTTGTCATCTCCATTCATCCTCTAATTTGAATCAACCTCTCACTGTTCCCAATCCCTCCAACCCAAACTTTTCCTCACGGCCTTCTAGAAAGCTATTCCATTGAAAACAACTCTCGTGACATCTTTCAACTCTTCCCTCAAATTCCATCTACCATCTTGCCTTAATGAGAACCTAAGTTTACCCTAAGCATCCTACTTTGCCTTGCATTTCATTCAATTCCCAGGGCCAGTTCCAGCCTTTTCTCCTCTTCCAATCATGTAAATACTTCCTATAATTTAAGGTTTTGTCACAAGCCAGTCACTTCTCTCCATTTACTGAAGACTGAGTTGTAGTCTGCCTCTCCACTCTAATACCTGCCATTGCCTTAGTTTACTTTAACGTTCAAGGATACAGTACATCTAACACACTAGCATCTCAGTTCTCTGCGTGCCACATTTCCACTGTTAAATATTTATCCAACAAATATTTACTGGGCAACTTTTGTAGGCCAGCACAATGCTAAGCACTGAGAATACCATAACTGCTAAGATATAGTCTTTATATTTATGAGACTTGCACTCTGGTAAGTGGAGAAGGCTGTGCAACAGAAAAAGTCCTTGAGGGCTAGACCATGTCTGACTTGTTCAACACAGTATCACTAGCACCTATCACTGTATGTGGCACCTAGGAGGAATTTAATACATATCCCTCAAATGAATGAAACTGACAGATATAAAATGCAATGTATGGAGTAAGCACAGGATGCTATGAAAACAGAAAGGAGAGACAGATAATAGAAAGATGGGGAGAAAGACTCGAAGTATAATTTTCAAAATGTTAAAAATATAATTCTCATTAAAATACTTAAAAATTGGGTGCCATAATTTTAATTAACTCACAAGTAAGGGAAAGAGTAGGATAACAAAATCAGTTCAAAATCAGTGAAAAAAATAGAATCCTAAAATAAAACTGCTAAGTTAATGTTCTACAGGGCAATAAAACCATAACAAAGTTTTATCAGATGATTCTTAGACAAATTTATTGGATAATGTTTTTTAGTATGACACTGAAAAGACATAGAATTACCTTTTTGTTGTATTTCCATGTTTTAGACACTTTCTCAACAAAGGTTTCTTTGAGATAATATTGCAACTGATACCTGAAGACTGAGCAGAAGTTGGCCAGTAGGAATGTCAAAGGGAAAGGTGACAAGTGTTCCAGGGAATAGGGAAAGTACAGAGACCTGCTTCGCTTCAATCACCCACTACCCTTGTCAGACCCTGGCCTTGATCCAAATGTGAAAATGTTTCAGTTCTGAAATATTAAACCCTAATATCTCACTTTTTGATGACAACTTCCAATTTTTCCAACTTTTTAGTTTACCTCTTTTTTTTTTTTTTTACATAGGCTTTTCCACCTCATAGAGGCCTCTGGGTCCTTGATTCTTCCATGCTATCCCAGGCTACCAGCCTCAACCCCATCTAAATTCCATAGCTTGACTCTCTGCCTTACTCTTTTTCGATATTCTCGATTCTGTTACAGCCTGTTATACTGCTATTTTTCCACTGAAGAAATGAATTTACTTGCTTAAATCCATTGGTGGAACAAGTAAGCTAATATTTAAATGGAGGTTTGAATTATTTATGCTTAAATAATTAACTGTAATTTGAAAGGGAAATGGAGGTAGAGTCCTATGTTTTTCTAGACAAAAATGCCACCTGCTTCAAGAGCCCTGTTAGTCTAAATTGAGAAAATAAGCTTTTCTTAAAGTTATTTCTGGGAATTTCCAGTGGGTGAGATGTATACACAAACACAAGACTCCATAGATCTTTTACTACCTACTGCATGGGTCAGTCTATGAACAATATTTTCATAGTCATAAAAGGACTGAAAACTAATTTCACTAAGAAATTATACATAAAGTCCAAAAATAGTATCTATAACTGCAAAAAACCTACAGCTAACATCATATACTTAGCAGTAAAGGACTGAACGTTTTCCCCTCTAAGATGAGGAAAAAGGGAATAATATCCACTCTCACCTCCTCTATTCAATATTGCACTAGAGAGTCCAGATAAAGTAATTAGGCAAGAAAACAAAATAAAAAGCATCCAGATTGGAAAGCCAGAAATATATCTATTTGCTAACAACATGATCCTATATATAGAAAATCCTAAGGAATCCACATAAAAACTATTAGAGCTAATAAACTAGTTCAGCAAGATTGCATGATACAAAATCAACATAAAATATCAGTTGTATTTCTATACACTAGAAATGAACAATTCAAAAGTAAAATTAAGAGAACAATTCTGTTTACAATAGCATCAAAAAGAATAGAATACTTAGGAATAAATTTGACAAAAGTACAAAACCTATGCTCTGAAAACTACAAAGCATTGTTGAGAGAAATTTAAGAAGGTCTAAATAAATAGAAGATATGCTATGTTCACAGATCAGAAGACAGTATTGTTAAGATGGCAATACTAACCAACTCACTCTACAGATGCAATACCATCACTATCAAAATTTCAGCTGACACCAAAGGGAGCTGAAAACAGGGAGGCAGTCCCTTCTCCTCTCTTCTCTCTTTCCAATTTCCCACCAGTGCCTCTCACTGGCACAACCTAACTGAAGGAAACCAGCTAGCAAGGAAATCTAGGAAAAGTAGTTTGCAGAGTCCCGCCCCAGCATCACAGTACAGAATATAGAATAGTGGGCTTAGATCTAGGAGACAATAGGTAAGTAAAAAGAATGCACAATATACCCCTTTACTCAGCATCCAATCAAAGCTCTCTATGCATATTTAAATTTTCATACAACAGAAGTAACAGCCTCAGGCTGCCTCCTAACAAGATGCAACTAACATTTATACAAAGGATGACATTCTTACCCAAAAAGGGGAGACAGAGTCCCAACAGCCACCATATCCATCTCTGGATGAAGTTAACTTCTGTTTTAGTTCAGTCAAAATAGCACCTGAGGGCTTCCCTGCTGGCGCAGTGGTTGAGAGTCAGCCTGCTGATGCAGGGGACACAGGTTCGTGCCCCTGTCCGGGAGGATCCCACATGCCGCGGAGCGGCTGGGCCCGTGAGCCATGGCCGCTGAGCCTGTGCGTCTGGAGCCTGTGCTCTGCAACGGGAGAGGCTACAACA
The DNA here is from genome assembly GCF_964165515.1 of Mesoplodon bidens. Classification (NCBI taxonomy): domain Eukaryota; kingdom Metazoa; phylum Chordata; class Mammalia; order Artiodactyla; family Ziphiidae; genus Mesoplodon; species Mesoplodon bidens. The sequence continues at coordinate 68,930,885 of NC_138164.1, forward strand.
GTGAGAGGCCCGCGTACCGCAAAAAAAAAAAAAAAAAAAAAAATTGCACCTGAATATTTTTTAGCCTAAATAGTAAATTGTAAAGTTAATCCCAACAAACAATTCCATAAAAAATAAGAGAAAAGGAGGGAGGCAAAATAGTTAACATATACTAAAATACATATAAAATCAAAGACTGAAATAATATCTGTTATAATTCTCATTTCTATAAATGATCACAATGCTCTAGTTGAGGTTTACACTTTTTTTATTCCACTAACTTTCCATGTTCCTCTTTACTTCATCCATTACCTCAGTTGATTAAGGTTCATAATCTTGTGGAACGACCCAAATCTTCATTCTTAAAGGGTCTGAAGCTTTAGCATTCTTACCTTTATTGGGTCACTATAGTACACATGGAGAATCCCCTAGTTTCCAGACATTGTTCTCTTTTCCCCACTGTGTAGCAGCAGCCCAATTTTCCCTTGGAAATTAGAATCAATCACCTCAGCCCCGGCAGTCACACCCTTCTTTGTATGTTAGATCAATGACATGAGGGGCCCCAAATACCCAGGTGACAGTCTCAACTTCCAATTCAATGGAACCATTGCATGTTTCCTGATGAAAGCATATTTTCTTTGAGTATTAATACTTTTAAAATCAGCAGTAGCCAAATACATAAATATGGGAAGAAAAAATTCTGAAATTTTTGGGGTGATGAAAGGAGCAACTCCCACTTTAACCCCTTGATTTCCAGGCCTGTGTATTCTAGCTATGAGATGAACAGCATCATATATTGGCCACTAGATTAGCATATATTGCAAATTGTAGGATAGCATCCAACCTCTAAAAGTGTTTCCCAGCTGATATTCTACTGTCCTATAAAGCCAGCTTCCTCTGGATAATGAGATATGTGATTGCACAATAAAAACAATGATTCCCATGAGCTAGAGCCCTTAGCCTCACTCTTTTGCTGTAAATCATTATTTCCTTGGACAAAACGATGAAATGTGAGGTGCTATGGTGGAGAATAAGGCATTCTGTAAGTCCATAGATGATGGAGCTGGCAGAAGCATTTGGGAAGGAAAGCAAATCTATACCCAGAATGACTACTCTAGTGAGAAAATTTGTTTAAAAAAAAAAGAAGAAAAGAAAATGTGTTCCCTCAGTGATGGAAGGGACATTTTAATCAACCCCCTGGGTACAGTGTGAAGTAAGGGGCTCAGCATTCATGTTTGCTGTTGACAAGTTGGGCTTTCAGCTGTAGTGATAGGTAGGTCAGCCTTACAGACGGGGAGGCCCATGTTGTTAAATCCATGCACAACTTTGTGCAAGCAGAGTGGCTGGGAAAAAAGAGACTGACTTCTACAAATTTGCTCTTAAATGTGCTCCTAAAGCACACTTCTGACTGGAGCCAGTAAAACATGTGGAACCACATGTAGATCAGGCTAGAATTTTTTTTAATGGTAACAGAGAATTCCCCATGAAGCCATGGGTATGGGTCATTGAGATCACACCACTAGTACACGGTGAAGCTAGCATTTAAATCTGGTTCTGAGTGACACCTAAATCTATCCTGTTTCTACTATACCTCCATTGCTTTACAGCAAATTAATGACAACTACGTGAACCTTTCTCCCAAATTGCTTTGTTGCAAACAGGTTTTTATTAGGTCTAGCTCTTTGATAAGCCCTAAATTGAGGAAAGACTTATGAAATCATATACATCTGTGCTTATGAACATCAGAACCAATTTCACTACAGAGTGTGGGCTTCCAAAAATTTCTCTGGAACAAGCTGCATCCTGATTAACCCCAGATGAAGCTCTTCTTTTTTTTTTTTTTTTTTTTGCGGTACGCGGGCCTCTCACTGTTGTGGCCTCTCCCCTTGTGGAGCACAGGGTCCGGACGCGCAGGCTCAGCGTCCATGGCTCACAGGCCCAGCCACTCCATGGCATGTGGGATCCTCTCAGACCGGGGCACGAACCCCTGTCCCCTGCGTCGGCAGGTGGACTCTCAACCACTTCGCCACCAGGGAAGCCCCAGATGAAGCTCTTCTATATCATGCGGGGAAGATTTGAAGGGTCAGTTTGGGAAGTGGATGACTTATCTGAACATTTGGGTCTTGTAAGCCCCTTTAAACTAGGCTCACTCACTTACTGACTTGAGACTTTTTTCCAAAGCCCCTATGTGTGATAACTCCCCCAAGTTGTGTCCCAGTAAGAAATTAAGCCTTGTTAATGGGAAAGGACTATCACCCACTTCTATTTTGATGCAAATTGTCCCAGCAGAATAAAAAAGGGGACAGTGAAAGTGATGACACTGATCTAATTATCTGCAGGCCAATATCACCAAGTTTTTGAAAGGAACACACAGAATGGCCTGACACAGACACACAAAACAGCTAGGAAACAATCAGGACCTTAGCAACAAGGCAAAAACTGGCTCCTCTCTGCATAAAGAGCTGTTTTATGAGCATTTCTTTTTACTTTGCATTAAGTCCCACAACCTCCCCCAAAGAAGGTTGCAGTCCATTTTTAATTGATGCCCCATTGCCCTATAATCATTGACATGCACCATTCCACCAACTTCTGCTTTCCAGGCCTATTGTCCACAGACCAGTTTCAGGCCCTGGTTTTATAGAAAATGTAACACATAAGAATAAGACTTCAGTGGATACAGAGCCCCAGCATCCAAACAGTGTGGTACTTCACAAACTGTTTCTCATATTATCCTATTAGTCACAAAGTGAAGCCAATGTTAAAATCTCCATGTTTAAATGGAGGAAAAAGAAATCCAAGAGATGAGGCCACTTGACAAAATGTTCAAAGCCAGCAAGTAGAAAGAAGGAGGCCCAAGTCTAAGATTCTTCATACGATACCACACTGCAGCTGTGTTATTAAGATACTGGCAAAAAGAGGAAATGAGAGGTATACCCTAAAAATGATCTTCAGTGAAATTTAGCAAATGGTTCCCTGATTTGTACTTTAGTTTCCTGAATCCAGCCTACTTTACCTGGGTTCCAAGGCCTTACAAACCTTTGCTAAGAGGCTTCTTCTCTCAACCCTGGCCCTGCATGAGTCCAGATCCATCCACTACTCCAAGACCTAACATTAGGGTTCCACACGCTCTAGCACAGGCAGTGTAGGATAGGCAATTATCATAGACTTTGGAGTCAGGCAAACAGACCTGGGTTTGAATCCCATTCTATGAGCTGGGCAAGTTATTTCAGCTCCATAAAATTCTATTTTCTTACTTGCCTATGGAGAACAATACTATGTATCTTGTGAGGAATCAGCACACGATGATTGTTCAACTAAGGGTAGGTGTATCCAAGGTCATACTCTCATTTATATTTAATCAAAATTTTCCTACTGTTATTGAAGGATAACTGCATTCAAATTAAGTGGTGATAAATTGCCTTACTACCTAAAAATAGCTAACACTATTTAAGGAGTGAATAAATAATTAAATGAATGACTACATAATTGAATGAATCAATCAAGCCATTGGATATACCTGGTATAATTGAATCAATTTAATTAAACAAATACATATTAAATACTATTATGTCCCAGGTACTGTGCTAAGTTCAAAATATATAACAGTGAATAAGATAGACAGGATCTTTGCTCTCATAGATCTTAACAGTCTAACAATTACTCTCTCCTTTGGTTTTTGTTATGAAATCTATTAAAACATTGAACAAACTATTGGAACTATTTGCTTTGGAAGATACCCCCTCCACTGGCCTATGAGCACCATGAATATCAAAGCTGGGTCTTGATCACCTGTCTCAGGTCCTGGTAACATTTAACAACTTTATGTACTAGCCCAGTTTCCCATTCCTGACAGATTTTGCCGTCTCCTCTGGACGTTCCTTAATTGTGCACATTCCTGTTGCTCTTCCCTGACAAAAATATTCAGACAGGAGGCTGCCCTAGGATTTATTCCTCAAGATATGGTGGGAATGGGGGCTTTGGCAGGGAAACACTTTTAGGCCCAGTTGCAATGTATGGATCCAGAAAGTGAAGTTAAATAAACTATATATATATATATATATATATATATATCTTAAAAGAAAATGATGGGGCTTCCCTGGTGGCGCAGTGGTTGAGAATCTGCCTGCCAATGCAGGGGACACGGGTTCGAGCCCTGGTCTGGGAAGATCCCACATGCCGTGGAGCAACTAGCCCCGTGAGCCACAAATACTGAGCCTGCGCGCCTGGAGCCTGTGCTCCGCAATGAGAGGCCACGATAGTGAGAGGCCCGCGCACCGTGATGAGGAGTGGCCCCCACTTGCCGCAACTAGAGAAAGCCCTCACACAGAAACGAAGACCCAACACAGCCATAAATAAATGAATAAATAAATAAATAAATAAATAAATAATTAAAAAAAAAAAAGAGATCTAGATACTCTAAAAAAAAAAAAAAAAAAAAAAAGAAAATGATGACTTTGTGATGGAAAATGAGTTCAAAATAGTATGTCAACTAAAGAGAGCCAAGGGATCAATGAGAGACAAACTGGGCACCAGGGAGCAAGGAACTGGGTTGGAGGAAGCTCCTGACGACGGCTAAATTACCTCTGGAGACCGGAAGCCAATCCTGCTGCTCCTTTTGTATCCTCCCACCATGAATTTGAGTAAGTGGCCCAGTATAGTTAAAGAAACAGAACAACGTGGACACTATTAATCTGTGGCACTTCAAACCTACCCCAGGGACCAAAGAAAATTTGGACCAAGCCTGAGAAAACTTGAGTGACCACCCTTTTCCTGACAGGAATATTAGCTCTACCTTCAGAGACTTGGGGCTTGACTTAAAAAATGAATTCAATCAGCTGTCAGACACCTGTACAAACAGGATGCACCAGGGTTCCTTCACCTTCTTTCTGGTGTCACAGATCCGGGGAGGACAGATAACAAGGACTAACGATGATTTGTACTTACTTATGCAATGGGTGGAGAACAGGAAGCCTGAATGCAACTGCCTCACCCCTGTCAGGGCTCGTAGCTGGAGATCGTGAACATCTGAGAGCGTGTAGTTTTCCACTGTTTCACAGAGGAACCTTTCGGAGTATATTGTGCCCCATAGGTCATTTCATAAAGCTCCTATGGGTAGAGTGAGGCTATGAGGTCTGGAAAGCCACCTGCTCAGCACCCTCCTTATCCCATGCAGTTGGTAGGGGTGAGAGGAAGGGAGAGAGAGCTGGGGAAAGGATAAGGATGCTGTGGTTCCTAAAGAGAAACTCACAAAACAGCAGAGCACTGAGGATTTCATATTCTTTCAGGGTTTTATACTCCAAAACAATGGTGAATGAGAATGGTCAGGAATGAATAATAACTGGCTGCCAAGAGCCTTGTTAACCATGGTGATTATCTCCCAGCCAAAGTCAACAGGCAGCAGACTGATAAGAGACATATCAGTTCTCCTGTTCACAATTCATTTAGAGCTTTTTTTTTTTTTTAATGTGGAAGCCAAATAATTCAGACTTCCAATCTAGGTCTCTAGTCAGAAAGAAAGCATTTTCCCTTATCCCTCACCCTCTCTGATGCTTCAGAACCAAGGAGGAAAAGGCACCAAACCAGCTGGTCAGAAAGGTCTGCATACAGGCAGGAGCTTCCTTCAAAGGCTCTGGAAGCAGAGTCCTGTGTAATTGTATCTGCCTGTAGCCAAGCATCTTCGGAGGCCCCCTTTCCCACCTCACCCCAGCTTTGGGCAGCGGCTTCTCAGCTGCAGTGGTTACCAACCCTCAGACTACAGAAAGGGTAATAAACGGTTGCCATTTATCACCTGTCAGATATTCAGCCACCATTAGTCCTGAACAGCAAAGTCAGACACAAAAAGGCAACTACTAGTCTCTTTCGTGTATCTTGATGTCTTGGGGGTAAATGCTCAGGCTTTTGGCTTTCTCCTCCTACTTATAATCCACCCCAGGAATGGTATTTGGATCTGTGAGGAGGGGGTTACACAGGTCCGGGGCAGCTGGGGAGGAAGGCCCTCATATGTCTTCAGGAAGTTCCTTATGCATCACCCTCATGTCTGGTCCCTAGACTGGTACACACAGAGGTGTTGTTGATGCCATCAGATCTTTGGGGATATCATATCAGTGTCTGCTGCTATTAGAGTTCAAACTATTAGTCATTTGCCCGTGGTTGCAAAATTTCTATTGCTATCTGCCCTATTCTTTAGTCCACCAAGCTTCTCAACACATCTCAGCCCCATCACCAACCCAAGCAGAAACTTTTAAATTTCTTGTGTTCTTTACAAGCCAAGGGAACCAGCAGTACTATCTTACACCATCTATCTAGACCAGTTCTCAGGTACTGTTACACTGTACAGTTCCTGACTCTGGTATAGTACTAACCTAAATGCACAACTTCTCCTAGAAACTTGAAGCGTCCCTAGGCCCTGCACCCAGGCCACTAGTTCCAACGCTTACCGTTCCCTCATACCTATCTGAAGACTTCTGTGGTACACGTACACACTCATACACATACATGTGACATACACACACCTCAAGCTTGTACCCTAAATAAGCAGGGGCATGATGAGGACTCCAGTGTTTATCTTACCCTACCTCTTCCATGGTCTCTCTTCTTCCAACATTAACAATGCTAAGACAGGTGGAATTTCTTCAGTCTCATGAGTCAGAGCCTTTCCCTGTGTACTCTGACTGTTCCCTGGACTATGATTTATAGTAGCTATTTAAATTATGTTATAAATTATTAATTTGTTGCAAAATCAATTTAATGGGTCAAGACTAGCATTTTTGTAAATGAAATAAAATAGAATTAAACAGAATAGAAAATATTAGAGGGCATCCCCTGAAGTAAGAGTAATACTATTTTCTGAAATTTTTTTGAAGTATAATTATTTACAATATTATATTGGTTTCAGATATATAACATAGTGATTCAATATTTTCATACATTATGAAAAAATCACTACAATGAATCTGTTTATCATCTGTCACCATACAAAGTACTGATTATACGTATTCCCTATGTTGTACATTAAATTCCTATGACATGTTTATTTTATAACTGGAAGTTTGTACTTCTTAATCCCCTTCACCTATTTCGCCCATTCCCATACCTCCTCCCTTCTGGCAACCACCAGTTTGTTCTTTGTATCTATGAGCCTGTTTCTGTTCTGTTCTGTTGTTCTGTTTTGTTTTTTAGATTCCACATATAAGTGAAATCATACAGTGTTTGTCTGATTTATTTCACTTCGTATAATAAATACCCTCTAGGTCCATGAGTGTTGCCGCAAGACAAGATTTCATTCTTCATTCTTCCTTGCTGATACTTGTTATTTCTTGTTTGTTGATAGTAGCCATTCTGATAGGTGTGAGGTGACATCTCATTGAGGTTTTGATTTGCATTTCCCTGATGATTAGTGATGCTGAGCATCTTTTCAGGTGCCTGTTGATCATCTGTATGTCTTCTTTGGGAAAATGTCTATTCAGGTCTTCTGCTCATTTTTTAATTGTACTGTTGTTCGTTTTTATTTCCTGAAATTTTTGTTTCAATTTTACATGAATATAGGCATGTGTGTGTATGTTGGGTGATGATTTTAAAAATGTATTTCCTACCATGGGTTGTGGTCAAAAAGTCTGAAAACCACGGCTAAAATTAAATGTTCATGTTAGGAAATCTAAGCTTCACCTTTGATATATAAAGGTAGCTCAAGACCTTTAGAAGTCAATATTTTCTTTCAAAAATGCCTGATCCTCAAGAATACTCTCCTCCTAAGGATTCATCAATGAATTCAGGTCTGAAACCGAAAGCTGAATAATAGACAATTTGTTCTAGGTGGTATCTGCCGTCCCAGTGCTTTTGCCCTGGGTCCCGGAATACGCGAGACCTTTTGTGCACCCTCCAAGAGTGGAGTCTCTGTTTCCCCAGCCCTGTGGGGTTCTTGCAATCAAGCCCCGCTGGCCTTCAAAGCCAAATGCTCTGGGGGCTCTACCTCCTGATGCTGGAGCCCTAGGCTGGGGAGCCTTACGTGGGACTCAGAGCTCTCACTTCTGTGGGAGAACAACTGCAATATAATTTTTCTCCAGTTTGTGGGTCGCCCACCCAGTGGTATGGGACTGGATTATATAATAAGTGTGTCCCTCTTACAGTTTCACTGTGGAGGGACAGTGAAACTGTCCTTTATGTCCTAAACTTCTTTATGTCTTTGGGTGTAGAATACCTTTTTTTGGTAGGTTCCAGTCTTTTTAATCAATGGTTGTTTAGCAGTTAGTTGTGATTTTGGTGTGCTTGTGAGAGGAGATGAGCCCAAGGTCCTTCTACTCTGCTATCTTGTCTCCCTGCCCTCCTAATGAAAGAGTCATTGAGTCATTAAGCAAGGAGCTACAAGGCAACAAGATTTATATTAAAATTCATCTGAATGTCCAAAAAGTATATTTTTAGAAAGGCATGTATACCATTAGCAGATCTGGCCCAAGGAACATATTAAGATTCAATGAACTGTTACTCCCTAATGTTTTGCCAGATGTCTCAAAATCAAAGATATCCTGGCTCAGTTCTATCCTATCACAAATGTTCTATTTTAATCTAGTGATTCTCTTTAGCCAAATTGAGTTATTCATTATTCCTAGAGTCAAATTTAGGGGCAGGCCAACCAGGCCGCTTCCCAAGACCGCAATTTATCCAAAGAGCTAAAGCAGGTCTATATTATATAATATCAACACAGATGGTTTTAAAAAGTGACAGCAGGGCTTCCCTGGTGGCGCAGTGGTTGAGAGTCCGCCTGGAGATGCAGGGGACGTGGGTTCGTGCCCCGGTCCGGGAGGATCCCATGTGCCGCGGAGCGGCTGGGCCCGTGAGCCATGGCCGCTGGGCCTGCGCGTCCGTAGCCTGTGCTCCGAAACGGGAGAGGCCACAACAGTGAGAGGCCCGCGTACCACAAAAAAAAAAAAAAAAAAAAAAAAAAGTGACAGCAACCCAGTTTCACCAGAAAAATCCACCAACAAAGTCAGAAGAAAGCCTCAGAGGGACTTCCCTGGCAGTCCAGTGGTTGCAACTTCACCTTTCAGTTCAGGGGGTGCGGGTTTGATCCCTGGTCAGGGAGATATGATCCCACATGCCTCATGACAAAAAAAACAAAACATAAAACAGAAGCAATGTTAACAAATTCAACAAAGACTTTAAAAATGGTGTGCATCCAAAAGAAAAAAAGAAAAAGAAAGCCTCAGAGTACCTTGTGCTTTATAAATGAGAAGAGTGCTTTGGAGGCTGGGTTGAAACAGACAAGACTGCCTCTCTCCGAATTCTGTGCTTCTGATGGGACCCTGACCTCCCCCTCCTTCCCCTTTCTAACACTCACAGCCTCACACCACTGTCTGCCTTGAGACCTTCAAGTTTAATCTCATATGCACTTTATACCTGTTTAAGTCAGACACCCTGTGGTCAGGGCATCCTCATCCTCTGGGCTCTCATCCCCCACTTGGCTCTCTATATCTAAACTTCTGATGCCTTTGACTTCAGGAAATATCTGAGGAGACCCTTCCACTGTATCCATCTGGAAGTCAGAGCAGTCATCAGCAAATCCTATATATCCTCAATCTAATACTGTCCCTTTGCCTTCTTATTCTAACAGAAATCTGACTCTCTTGGCAGGGCACTGCTTACCCATCAATGCTCTCAAGTGGTTTTTGTCTTATCTCCAAACTCCTTGTACCACAGACCCAGGTGAAGTAAATGTTCTCCTTTCCCATCCTAGTGTCTCTTAACCACACTTACCCTTTCCTCCTAAAACTCCCAACTTTGAATAATGTTGCCAGACCATACTACCCTCTACCCTCTCATTGTTGCTGTCACCTACTGACCTTTAAGTCATGCTCTTTCATTTCCTGGAGACTGTATCTCACTTTTATTCTCAGTTATAATTCAATAATCATATAGCTGTTCTTCCCCATGTCCTGGCTTTTGTGTTCCTTGACCTCCTCTCCTCCAGTGATATTGTCTTACACCCCAACGTAATCACTCATCCCCATAGTCATATCCTACACCTTATTATTACCAAGAGTTGCAACTTCTACCTCATCTCAGTTCCAAGCATGCCAATTCTGATCACCACCACCTCTTATCTTTCCAGTTTGGGTATTCCAATTCCAACAAGTCTTTGACCCCACAAAGACCTACAATCTATAGATCCTACTCTTTTTCACTACTCCCCACTATATTTCCTTTTTTTTTTTTTTTTTTTTTTTTTTTGCGGTACGCGGGCCTCTCACTGTTGTGGCCTCTCCCGTTGCGGAGCACAGGCTCCGGACGCGCAGGCTCAGCGGCCATGGCTCACGGGCCCAGCCGCTCCGCGGCATGTGGGATCTTCCCGGACCAGAGCACGAACCCGCGTCCCCTGCATCGGCAGGCGGCACTGCACCACAGGGAAGCCCCAAGTATTCCCCACTATAGCACCTTGCTGTGGCTTCCCTCCCATCTCTATCCAGCTTAGCGTCTATAATTCAACATAATAATTTCTCTCTTACATGCTCCTTCGGCTCTCTTCTCCTTTCTCTCTTCATTGTACTCTTCTTGAAAAATTCCAGCCTCAGTGAGATCCACCTCTTCACTTCTCCTAGCCGGCACCTAAGCAGCTGAACCTGGTTGGAAATAAACACACAACTATGCTGACTGGTCTGAATTAAGTTCATGACTCCTAAACTTGAGCAGACCCTCGGAGCTCAGGAATTGTCTCCCTGATCCATTCACTCTCCCACTTTCTCAGATAAGTATTTCATATGTTTTCCTCTCTATAACCTCCACCCCTCTTCCATCATTGCTGCCTTTCACATAGAACTTCAGAAGCTGCATCACCACATTTGCCCTCACACATTTGTCTGTGCCCATGTTCTCCACTTTCTCTCTCATTACTGTGAATGGACAGTCTCCTCCTACCAAAGGCCAACCTGTCTACTCCTATAGTGATTCTTTATCCTCTCCCTATAATCAAGGGCATCACTCCAGTAATTCTCTTCTCTCTCTTTTATGTCACTGATTACTATCTTTCTATAAAATCATCCCCATCTGCATAAAATCACCTGAAACTCTTCCATTTATTAAAAAATATTAATTTATTTATTTGCTGTAAAGCAAAATTCTTAAAAGGTTTGTCTCGTGTTCATTTTCTCCAGTTCCTCTCTTTGTGTTTTCTAGTGAATCCATCTCAAACAAGAATTCACTCCTACCATTTCATAGCTACTACTCTTATCAAGGTCTTTAGTAATCAACACTACCAAATCCAGTGACTAATTCTTAATCATAGTTTACTTCACCAATCGGGAACATTTGATATATTTGGTTCCTCCCTCCTTCAAACATCGTATTTACTAGGAATCCAAGAAACTGAAAACCTCCTCATCTCACTGAATGTTCCTTCACAGTGTCCTTTTCTGGTTCCTCCTTATCTTCCTGACCTCTAAACATTGGCACACCCCAGGGCTTAGCCCTTAGATCTGCTCTCTTTCCTTCATGTACTCATATCCTTGTGATCTCATCCAGTCTCACGATTTTAAGTACAACTGCCTGCCTGACAATTCTTAAATTTATAAATTCAGTCCAGACTTCTCACCTGACTTTCACACTTAAATATCCAACTGTTTAATCAAATAACTCTATTTAGAAGTCAAATAGACATCTGAAATTAACATGTCTGAAGCCAAACTCTTGATCTTCCCTTAAAACCTCTACTTCCAGAATTTTCTCTATCTCAATTAATGAAAACTCCAAACTTCTGGCTTCTCCTGTCAAAAACTTTGGAGTCAACATTGACACCTTTCTTTAATACCAGACATCGAATCCATCGCCAAGTTCTGCCGTCTGTGTTTTCCAAATATCTACAATCCAACCTCTTCTCCACACCTACATTTTTAGCTCTTTTGTCCAAGACAACAAACCTGGTTTATTGTGATAAAACTACTAACCAGAGTCCCTATTTCCTCCCTTGCCTTGCCCTCTAAATCTATTCTCCAAACTTTTAAAAATGTGTAAGATTGTGTCACTTCTCTGCTCAAAACTTTTCAGCAGTTCCCATCGCACTCAGAGTAAGAGCCAAGGAGTTCCATGAGGAATAAACTAGTCTCTATTTCCTCTGGGTCCTGTATGTACCTGTAATAACACTTATCACACTGAATACTAATAAGCTTGTTTACCAGTCTGCCATTGCCTACTCTGTTAATTCCTTGAAGACGTGGAATGTGGACACTTTTTTTTTTACTTTCTCATTTCAGTATTCAGTATGCCTAGTACATAGAAGCAGACCAACACATAGTCATTGAATTCTAATTGCTCATGACCACAGTCAGTCCTCCTAAATACCCAATTTTTCTTGAAAAAAGGCCCAGGTACATTCCCAGATAGACTATAAGCTCCATGACGAGAGAGACTGCATCTCCCTCTTTCACAGTTCTGTCCTCAGTAACTAGTGTGATGCCTACTACACAGTGGGTGCCAGGTAAATGGCTATTGAGTGAATAAATGAATAAGTAATACAATAAATGTCCCACAGCTCAGGCTGACTACACCTCCCCACAACTGTCATCTCCAGAACAGCTCCCTGTACTTTTCTGAAAGAAGGCTTCGAGCTGTTAGCTTCTTTCAGAAGTGCCGTATTGGCAGAGAGAAACTGCTAGCCTCGTTTCCCCGGCTCAGCTGGCCGGGCTCTGAGCTGCATGGCTGGCCCTGGATTGGGGGAGAAAGGGAAGGGCAACTATAGATCACTGTTTCAGTGAAGTGAGCAACACTTGCTTCCGCAGGGAAAATATCTTCTTTATTCACCTTCCTCGATTCCGAAGCGCTCCCGACCAGCCAGCTTTGTCCCCAGACACTTTCTCCTCCATCTCAGGAAGCCAGGAGCCAGGGCCCACTCTCTCTTTTCTGGTGTGTGGTCTGAGTTTCAATTCTGTTTGGCAGACAGTATGGAGGACTCCAGGTCAGCAGGGTCATCAGAATGCTAAGAGGAAATCTGATTGATGAGCAAGTGTCAGCAGGAATGAATGGGACCCTTAATTAATGACTTCTGCCCTGTTTCAAAGAAAGGTTCCCTTACACCCAGTTCTCTCTTTTCTCTGAAAAAAAATTGGGGTGGGGTAAGGAACTGAGGAAGAAAAAGAGGAAAAAGCACCCCTATAATCCAAAGTTTTCAAAACGACATAAAGGAGACTTCAAAGACAGACATGGTCAGTTTTTTATGTGCGAGACTGGTTCAGTGATTCTCTCCTTTCTTTGTTTCCACGGACAGCTAGGCTCCATTCCAAAGCTAAAAAATAAAAGGCCACATTGTTCTGAGGGGAGCTCGCTTTTACAAGAAATTTCCTCCTCACCACTGGGGCAAATTAACTGCCTCGGGCCTGGGTGCTCCTGGAGCATTTCTTCCCAAGCTGGCTCAGCAGGCCAGCCTCCCACCCCTGCCCGCTCAGACCAGAAGAGGAGCGTAATCCATCTACTCCACTCAACAGACTTAGAAAACTGACCTGCCTAGTGGAAGATCACAAGTCAGAGTGATAAGGGTGATAACAGAGGATTGATCAGGATTTATGTGCAACAAAGAGGTAACATTAGGGTACAGAAGGGTACCTAGAACAGGTGGTATCTAAACTGAGGTTTACATTCAGGAACTTTAGCTTGCCACTCAGCAATGGACATCTGCCACATGCCTGGTAACTGAGTTGGATGAAACAACAGAATACAAAGAGGACATTTCCAAACCGCAGCTCAGCAAGTCACTTAAACTCTCTGTTCTGGGAGACCAGCTCAGTGCTTTGTGACCACCTAGAGGGGTGGGATAGGGAGGGTGGGATGGAGATGCAAAAGGGGGGGGATGTGGGGATCTATGTTTACATATAGCTGATTCACTTTGTTATACAGCACAAACTAACACAACATTGTAAAGCAATAAATAAATAAACTTTCTGTTCTTATAATCCTCACCTCTAACCTGGACTCATAATATCTATTTCCAGGGGTTGCTGAGGAAACAATAAAATGAGATAACATAGGTACAATTCTTAAACAGTACTTGGCACATAGAAGTTCATCAATAAATGATAGTTTAGAAGGGGGGAGGGGAGTTAATCCCTGTTTGAAGGCTTTCCCAGCCTAGTGAGAACAACAAACATGAAAAACAAGTAATTACATTGTATCTCAGTTCTAGTTAACAAATTACCATAGACTGGGTGTCTTATAAACAACAGAAATTTATTTTTCACAGTTCTGGAGGCTAGAGGTCTAAGATCAGGGTGGCAGCAAGGTCAGGTTCTGTGAGAGTCTTCTTCTGTGTTGTAGACTGCTGCCTTCTCACTGTGTTCCCATTCATGAGGGCTCCACACTCATGACCTAATTACTTCCCAAAGGCCCCATCTCCTATCTCATTGAGGCTGAGGATTTCAACATATAAATTTGGTGGAGGACACATTCAGTCCACTGCACATTGTGATATTATGAAGGCTACAAGAGGTGTGTACAAAATATAAGTGAATATATATACAGATGGCCAACAGGCACAAAAAAAGATGCTCAACATCACTAATTATTAGAGAAATGCAAATCAAAACTATAATGAGGGGGCTTCCCTGGTGGTGCAGTGATTGAGAGTCCGCCTGCCAATTCAGGGGACATGGGTTCGTGCCCCGGTCCGGGAAGATCCCACATGCCATGGAGCGGCTGGGCCTGTGAGCCATGGCCGCTGAGCCTGTGCGTCCAGAGCCTGTGCTCCGCAACGGGAGAGGCCACAACAGTGAGGGGTCCGCGTACCACACACACACACACAAAAATCAGGTAACACTTCACCAAATAAAGGAAGCTGGGAGGACAATCTGAGGAGCGGGCCCAGTGAAATCAGATCAAGCTGCTACTATGGGCTTTATGAGTGGAGATGAACAGATGAGACAGGTATTGGGATAACAGAAAAACTGACTTGGCAATGGGTTGGACGTGGGGTTGAGGCCAGAGAAAGAAGTCAAAGATGGCTGAGATTGGGCTTGATGGCGGGAAGCTGTTGATGCACCAAATTAGTCTCAAAAGGAACAAGGCACAGTCAGGAGAAAAATGAAAAAGCAAATTGAATGGATCCAAAACCCAAACAAATGGGGTACTTTATATTCTCTTATGCTTCTGGAAGTGATGAGCTAGAGGGAGGACACTTGGCTAACTTTCGCTTAGCAGCCTCAAATGATAATAGACCCCATTCTACAATTCCATTACACTTATGAATTACTGATTCAGCACTGCTCCCTTCTGTGGCAACCGTCCCAGTGAGGAGAGAAGGGAAAACACACAATTAAAGGAAACAGAGCCAGCTTGGGCCAGACCCTCAGGGCTTCTGCTCCAGCAACTGGGATTAGATCACACCCCCAATGGAGTGGTGATAGCCAGAGCAGAGGGGATGTCTCACCTTACAAAGGGCTCCAGCTCTAGCACTTCCATCTCTAGTTGTGATAGCTGCCATCACAACTTGAGGAAAGACGTGACTTGGGTCCACATCAAATCCAGCTCTCTCACCAAAGGCATTGGGCACATGCAGTCTGTATATGAATGCTCCCACGTAAGAACACCGCTTCAAGACCACAATAGGTAATTGTTTCACCTAAATTCATAGAAGCAGAGAAAGTTAGGCAAAATGAAAAGTCAGAGTAACTGCTTTCAATTGAAAGAGCAAGAGGAGACCTTCAAGATGGTGGAGGAGTAAGACATGGAGATCACCTTCCTCCCCACAAATACATCAAAAATACATCCACATGTGGAACAGCTCCTACAGAACACTTACTTAACGCTGGCAGAAGACCTCAGACTTCCGAAAAGGCAAGAATATCCCCACGTGGTAGGGCAAAAGAAAAAAGGAAAAGCAGAGACAAAAGAATAGGGACAGGACCTGCACCAGTGGGATGGAGCTGAGAAGGAGGAAAGGTTTCCACACACTAGGAAGCCCCTTCACTGGCAGAGACGGGGTGGGGGGGCGCAGGGGGAAGATTTGGAACCATGGAGGAGAGCTCAGCAACAGGGGTACAGAGCGCAAAGCAGAGAGATTCCTGCACAGAGGATCAGTGCCGACCAGCACTCACCAGCCAGAGAGGCTTGTCTGCTCACCCTCCAGGACAGGTGGTGGCTGGGAGCTGAGGCTCCAGCTTCGGAGGTCAGATTCCAGGGAGAGGACTGGGGTTGGCTGCATGAACACAGCCTGAAGGGGGCTAGTGCTCCACAGCTAGCCAGGAGGGAGTCCAGGAAAATGTCTGGAACTGCCTAAGAGGTAAGAGACCATTGTTTCGGGGTGCGTGAGTAGAGGGGATTCAGAGCACTGCCTAAACGAGCTCCAGAGACATGCGCGAGCTGCTGCTATCAGCACGGACACCAGACACCGTCATGAAACGTTAAGGCTGCAACTGCAGCCACCAAGAAGCCTGTGTGCAAGCACAGGTCACTATCCACATCTCTCTCCCGGGAGCCTCTGCAGCTCATCACTGCCAAGGTCCCGTGATCCAGGGACAACTTAGTCGGGAGAACAAACAGTGTGCCTCAGGCTATTGCAATTTCACGCTGGCCTCTGCAGCCACAGGCTCAACCCACATTCGATATCCCTCCCTCCCCCCAGTCTGAGTGAGCCAGAGCCCCCTAATCAGCTGCTACTTTAACCCCCTCCTGTCTGGGCAGGGAACAGATGCCCTCAGGCGACCTACACACAGAGGAGGAGCCAAATCCGAAGCTGAACCCCAGAAGCTGTGCAAACAAAGAAGAGAAAGGAAAATTTCTCCCAGCAGCCTCAGGAGCAGTGGATTAAATCTCCACAGTCAACTTGATGTACCCTGCATCTCTGGAATACCTGAATAGACAATGAATTATCCCAAAATTGAGGTGGTGGAATCTGGAAGCAACTGTAGACTTGGGTTTTACTTTCTGCATCTAATTTGTTCTGGTTTTATGTTTATCTTACTTTAGTATTTAGAGCTTATTATCATTGGCAGATTTGTTTATTGATTGGGATGCTCTCTTCCTTTTATATATATATATATTTTTTTCTTTTTCTATTTTGTGACTGTGTAAGTGTATGCTCCTTTGTGTGACACTGTCTACATAGCTTTGTTTTTACCATTTGTCCTAGGGTTCTGTCTGTATTTTGTTGTTGTTGTTTTTTAGTATAGTTTTTAGCACTTCTCCTCATTGGTGGATTTGTTTTTAGGTGTGGTTGCCCTCGGCTTTCTTTCCTTTTATTACTTTTTTATTTTTTATTTTTAATACAAGTTTTTTATTTTTTATTTTAATAACATTAATTTATTATATTTTTCTTTCTTTGTTTCTTTTTCTTCCTCCCTTCTCTTCCGAGCCGTGTAGCTGACAGGGTCTTGGTGCTCCATCCGGGTGTCAGACCTGAGCCTCTGAGGTGGGAGAGCTGAGTTCAGGACATTGGTACACCAGAGACCTCCTGGCCCCACATGATATCAAACAGCAAAAGCTCTCCCAGAGATCTCCATCCCAATGCTAAGACCCAGGCCCACTCAACGACCAGCAAGCTACAGTGATGGACCCCATGCCAAACAAATAGCAAGAGAGGAACACAACCCCACCCATTAGCAGAGAGGCTGCCTAAAATCATAAGGTCACAGAAACTCCAAAACACACCACGGGACGTGGTCCTGCCCACCAGAAAGACAAGATCCAGCCTCATCTACCAGAACACAGGCACCAGTCCCCTCCACCAGGAAGCCCACACAACCCACTGAATGAACCTCACCCACTGGGGGCAGACACCAAAAACAACAGGAACTACAAACCTGCAGCCTGTGAAAAGGAGACCCCAAACACAGTAAGTTAAGCAAAATGAGAAGACAGAGAAATACACAGCAGATAAAGAAGCAAGGTAAAAACCCACCAAACCAAACAAATGAACAGGAAATAGGCAGTCTACCTGAAAAAGAATTCAGAGAAATGATAGTAAAGAGGATCCAAATCGTGGAAATAGACTGGAGAAACTACAAGAAGCATTTAACAAGGACCTAGAAGAACTAAAAAGCAAACAAATAATGATGAACAACACAATAAATGAAACTAAAAAATCTCTAGAAGCAATCAATAGCAGAATAACTGAGGCAGAAGAACGGATAAGTGACTTGGAAGATCAAATAGTGGAAATAACTACCGCAGAGCAGAATAAAGAAAAGAAGAATAAAAACAATTGAGGACAGTCTCAGAGACATTTGGGACAACATTAAACTCACCAACATTCAAATTATAAGGATCCCAGAAGAAGAAGAGGGGAAAAAAGGGACTGAAAAAATATTTGAAGAGATTACAGTAGAGAACTTCCCTAATATGGGAGAGGAAATAGTCAGTCAAGTCCATGAGGAGCAGAGAGTCCCATACAGGATAAATCCAAGGAGAAAAACGCCAAGACACATATTAATCAAACTATCAAAAATTAAATACAAAGTAAAAATATTAAAAGCAGCAAAGGAAAAGCAAGAAATAACATACAAGGGAATCCCCATAAGGTTAGCAGCTGATCTTTCAGCAGAAACTCTGCAAGCCAGAGGAGAGTGGAAGGACATATTTAAAGTGATGAAGGAGAAAAACCTACAACTAAGATTACTCTACCCAGCAAGGATCTCATTCACATTCAATGGAGAAATGAAAACCTTTACAGACAAGCAAAAGCTAAGAGAATTCACCACCACAAAACCAGCTTTACAACAAATGCTAAAAGAACTTCTCTAGGCAGGAAACACAAGAGAAGGAAAAGACCTACAATAACAAACCCAAAACAATTAAGAAAACGATAATAGGAACATACAAATGTATAACTACCTTAAAAGTAAATGGATTAAATGCTCCAACCAAAACACACAGACTGGCTGAATGGATACAAAAACAAGACCTGTATATATACTGTCTACAAGAGACCCACTTCAGACCTAGGGACACATACAGACAGAAAGTGAGAGGATAGGAAAAGATGTTCCATGCAAATGGAAATCAAAAGAAAGTTGGAGTAGCAATTCTCACATCAGACAAAACAGACTTTAAAATAAAGACTATTACAAGAGACAAAGAAGGACACTACATAATGATAAAGGGATCAATCCAAGAAGAAGATATAACAATTGTAAATATTTAAGCACCCGAAATAGGAGCACCTCAATATATAAGGCAAATGCGAACAACCATAAAAGGGGAAAGCAACAGTAACACAATAATACTAGGAGACTTTAACACCCCACTATCGCCAATGGACAGATCATCCAAAATGAAAATGAATAAGGAAACACAAGCTTTAAATGATACACTAAACAAGATGGACTTAATTGATATTTATAGGACATTCCATCCAAAAACAACAAAATACACTTTCTTCTCAAGTGCTCATAGAACGTTCTCCAGGATACCTCACATCTTGGGTCACAAATCAAGCCTTGGTAAATTTAAGAAAATTGAAATCATATCAAGTACATTTTCTGAACACGATGCTATGAGATTAGATATCAATTACAGGGGGGAAAACTATAAAAAATACAAACACATGGAGGCTAGACAATACACTACTAAATAAGCAAGAGATCACTGAAGAAATCAAAGATGATATCAAAAAATACCTGCAAACAAATGACAATTAAAACACAACAACCGAAAACTTATGGAATGCAGCAGAAACAGTTCTAAGAGGGAAGTTTATAGCAATACAATCCTACCTCAAGAAACAAGAAAAATCTCAAATAAAAAACCTAACCTTACACTTAAAGCAATTAGAGAAAGAAGAAAAAAAAACCCACAGTTAGCAGAAGGAAAGAAATCATAAAGATCACATCAGAAATAAATGAAAAACAAATGAAGGAAACAATAGCAAAGATCAATAAAAGTAAAAGCTGGTTCTTTGAGAAGATAAACAAAACTGATAAACCACTAGCCAGACTCATCAAGAAAAAAAGGGAGAAAACTGAAATCAATAAAATTAGAAATGAAAAAGGAGAATTAACAACTGACACTGCAGAAATACAAAGGCTCATGAAAGATTACTACAAGGAACTCTATGCCAATAAAATGGACAACCTGGAAGAAATGGACAAATTCTTAGAAAAGGACAACCTTCTGACACTGAACCAGGAAGATAAAGAAAATATGAACAGACCAATCACATGCACTGAAATTGAAACTGTGATTTAAAATCTTCCAACAAACAAAAGCCAAGGACCAGATGGCTTCACAAGTGAATACTATCAAACATTTAGAGAAGAGCTAACACTGATCCTTCTAAAACTCTTCCAAAAAATTGCAGAGGAAGGAACATTCCAGACTCATTCTATGAGGCCACCATCACCCTGATACCAAAACAAGACAAAGATACTATAAAAAAAGAAAAGTACAGACCAATATCACTTATGAATAAAGATGCAAAAATCCTCAACAAAATACTAGCAAACAGGGCCTCCCTGGTGGCGCGGTGGTTGAGAGTCCGCCTGCCGATGCAGGGGATACGGGTTCGTGCCCCGGTCTGGGAGGATCCCATATGCCGCGGAGCGGCTGGGCCCGTGAGCCATGGCCGCTGGGCCTGTGCGTCCGGAGCCTGTGCTCCGCGACGGGAGGGGCCACAGCAGTGAGAGGCCCGCGTACCGCCAAAAAAAAAAAAAAAAAAAAAAAAACTAGCAAACAGAATCCAACAACACATTAAAAGGATCATACACCATGATCAAATAGGATTTATCCCAGGGATGCAAGGATTCTTCAATATATGCAAATCAATCAATGTGATACACCATATTAACAAATTGAAGAATAAAAACCATATGATCATCTCAATAGATGTAGAGGGCTTCCCTGGTGGTGCAGTGATTGAGAGTCCGCCTGCCGATGCAGGGGAAACGGGTTCATGCCCCGGTCCGGGAAGATCCCACATGCCGCGGAGCAGCTGGATCCGTGAGCCACGGCCGCTGAGCCTGCGCATCCAGAGCCTGTGCTCTGCAACCGGAGAGACCACAGCAGTGAGAGGCCTGTGTACCGCAAAAAAAAAAAAAAAAAAAAAAAAAAATAGATGTAGAAAAAGCTTTTGACAAAATTCAACACCCATTTATAATAAAAACTCTCCAGAAAGTGGGCATAGAGGGAACCTACCTCAACATAATAAAGGCTATATACGACAAACCCACAGCAAACACCATTCTCAATGGTGAAAAACTGAAAGCATTTCCTCTGAGATAAGGAATGAGACAAGGATGTCCACTCTCACCACTATTATTCAACATAGTTTTGGAAGTCCTAGGCACAGCACTAAGAGAAGATAAAGAAATAAAAGGAATACAAATTGGAAAAGAAGAAGTAAAACTGTCACTGTTTGCAGATGAAATGATACTATATATAGAGAATCCTAGAGATTCCACCAGAAAACTACTAGAGCTAATCAATGAATTTGGAAAAGTTGCAGGATACAAAAGTAATGCACAGAAATCTCTTGCGTTCCTATACACTAATGATGAAAAATCTGAAAGAGAAATTAAGGAAACACTCCCATTTACCACTGCAACAGAAAGAATAAAATACCTAGGAATAAACCTACATAGGGAGACAAAAGACCTGTATGCAGAAAACTATAAGACACTGATGAAAGAAATTAAAGATGATACAAATAGATGGAGAGATATACCATGTTCTTGGATTGGAAGAATCAATATTGTCAAAATGAATACACTACTCAAAGCAATCTACAGATTCAATGTAATCCCTATCAAACTACCAATGGCATTTTTCACAGAACTAGAAAAAAATTTTCACAATTTGTATGGAAACACAAAAGACCCCAAATAGCCAAAGCAATCTTGAGAAAGAAAAACGGAGCTGGAGGAATCAGGCTCCCTGAGTTCAGACTATACTACAAAGCTACAGTAACCAAGACAGTATGGTACTGGCACAAAAATAGAAATATAGATCAATGGAACAGCATAGAAAGCCCAGAGATAAACCCACACACATGTGGTCACCTTATCTTTGATAAGGGAGGCAAGAATATATAATGGAGAAAAGACAGCCTCTTCAGTAAGCAGTGCTGGGAAAACTGGACAGCTACATGTAAAAGAATGAAATTAGAACACTCCCTAACACCACACACAAAAATAAACTCAAAAGGGATTAAAAACCTAGATGTAAGGCCAGACACTATCAAACTCTTAGAGGAAAACATAGACAGAATACTCTATGACATAAATCACAGCAAGATCCTTTTTGACCCACTTTCTAGAGAAATGGAAATAAAAACAAAAATAAACAAATGGGACCTAATGAAACTTAAAGGCTTTTGCACAACAAAGGAAACCATAAACAAGATGGAAAGACAACCCCCAGAATGGGAGAAAAGATTTGCAAATGAAGCAGTTAACAAAGGATTAATCTCCAAAATTTACAAGCATCTCATGCAGCTCAATATCAAAAAAACAACCCAATCCAAAACTGGGCAGAAAACCTAAGTAGACATTTCTCCAAAGAAGATGTACAGATTGCCAACAAACTCATGAAAGGATGCTCCACATCACTAATCATTAGAGAAATGCAAATCAAAACTAAAATGAGATATCACCTCACACCGGTTAGAATGGCCATCATCAAAAAATCTACAAACAATAAATGCTGGAGAGGGTGTGGAGAAAAGGGAACACTCTTGCACTGTTGGTGGGAATGTAAACTGATACAGCCACTATGGAGAACAGTATGAAGGTTCCTTAAAAAACTAAAAATAGAACTACCATATGACCCAGCAATCCCACTACTGGGTATATACCCTGAGAAAACCATATTTCAAAAAGAGTCATGTACCAAAATGTTCATTGCAGCTCTATTTACAATAGCCAGGACATCGAAGCAACCTAAGTGTCCATCGACAAATGAATGCTTAAAGATGTGGCACATATATATATACAATGGAATATTACTCAGCCACAAAAAGACACGAAATTGAGGTATTTTTAGTGAGGTCTATGGACCTAGAGATTGTCATACAGAGCGAAGGAAGTCAGAAAGAGAGAAACAAATACCATATGCTAACACATATATGTGGAATCTAAAAAAAAAAAAAATGTACTGATGAACCTAGGGGCAGGACAGGAATAAAGACGCAGATGTAGAGAATGGACTTGAGGACATGGGGAGGGGGAAGGGTAAGCTGAGACGAAGTGAAAGAGTGGCATGGACATATATACAATGCCAAATATAAAATAGACAGCTAGTGGGAAGCAGCTGCATAGCACAGGGAGATCAGCTCAGTGCTTTGGTCCACCTAGAGGGGTGGCATAGGGAGGTTGGGATGCAGACGCAAGAGGGAGGAGATAGGGGGATGTATGTATATGTATAGCTGATTCACTTTGTTACACAGCAGAAACTAACACACCATTGTAAAGCAATTTTACTCCAATAAAGATGTTAAAGAAAAAAAAAGAGCAAGAGAAAACCCCTGAATAATATGGAATAAAACAGAAATAAATAAATTACCATGTAAAGAATTCAAAGCATTTGTTATAAAAATGTTAACTGAATTAAGGAAAAGAGTAGATTTACACAATGATAATTTTAACAAGAGACTAGAAAATATAAAAAGACCCAATCAGAAATGAAGAATTCAATAGCTAAAATTTAAGAAATAAAAACGACACACTAGAAGGAATGGATAGCACAATTAGAGATGCAGAAGAATGCATAAGTAATCTGGAAGATAGAAAAATGGAAATCACCCAATCAGAATAGCAAAAAGAAAAACAACTTTTTTTAAATGTAAACAGTCTAAGAGATCTCTGAGGAAACATTAAGCATACCAACATTTATATTATATGTCTCCAAGAAGGAGAAGAGAGAGAGAAGAAGATTAATTATTTATTTGAGGAAATTATAACTGAAAATTTCCCAAATGTGAAGAAGGAAACATATATCCAGGTACAGAAAGCACAGAGAGTCCCAAACAAGATGAACCCAAACAGACCCATACCAAGACATATCATAATTAAAATGGCAAAAGTTAAAGAGAGAATTTTAAAGGCATCAAGAGAAACACAAAGAGTTATACATAAGGGAATACCCTAAGGCTATCAGTTGATTTCTCTTCAGAAAATTTGCAGGCCAGAAGGGAGTGGCATGATATATTTAAAGTGCTGAAAAGGAAAAACCTGCAATCTAGGATACTCTACCAAGTAATATTATTATTTAGAATAGGAGGAGAGATAAAGAACTTCTCAGACAAGCAAAAACTGAAAGTGCTCATCAATACTAAACTTACCCTCAAAGAAATGTTAAGGGGTCTTCTCTAAGAGGAAAAGAAGTAAGTATATATAAGAAAGGGAAAACCCCACAAGGAAAGGCAACTATAGAGTAAAGACCAAGGATCAAGCACCTAAATAAGCCACTATGAAGATTAAAAGACAAAAAAACTGTAAAGGCAACTATAATAAACAGTTAAGAGATAAACATGAAGATGTAAAATATGACATCAAAAACACAACGTGGGGGAGGGTAATAAAAAATGTAGACCTTTAAAAATGTGTTTTAATTTAAATTCATACCAGTTTTAAACAAGTATATATAGTTATAGTAGACATATATGAACCCATGGTAACCACAAATCAAAAACCTATAATATAGGGCTTCCCTGGTAGCACAGTGGCTAAGAATCCACCTGCCAGTGCAGGGGACATGGGTTCAAGCCCTTGTCTGGGAAGATCTCACATGCCATGGAGCAACTAAGCCTGTGTGCCACAACTACTGAGCCTGTGTGCCACAACTACTGAAGCCCGTGTGCCTAGAGCCCATGCTCCACAACAAAGAGTAGCCCCCACTCACCGCAACTAGAGAAAGCCCACGTGCAGCAACAAAGACCCAACTCAGCCAAAAATAAATAAATAAATAAATAAAATTTATTTTTAAAAACCCTATAATGTATACACAAAAAACTAAAAAGAAAGGGACACAAGCATACTACAAAAGAAAACCATCAAACCACAATGGGAGAAACAAAAAGAAGAAACAAACTGAGAAGAACTACAATAACAACTGGAAAACAAGTAATAAAATGACAATAAGTTCATACCTACTGGGACTTCTCTGGTGGTGCAGTGGTTAAGAATCTGTCTGCCAATGTAAGGTACACAGGTTCAAGCCCTTGTCCGGGAAGATCTCACATGCCGCGGAGCAACTAAGCCCGTGCGCCACAACTATTGAGCCTGCCCTCTAGAGACCGTGAGCCACAACTACTGAGCCCACATGCCACAACTACTGAAGACTGCATGCCTAGAGCCATGCTCTGCAATGAGAGAAGCCACCACAATGAGAGATGCCTGCACACCACAGCGAAGAGTAGCCCCCGCTCACTGCCACTAAATAAATAAAAACAAATAAATAAACTTATATTAAAAAAATAAGTACATACCTATAAATAATTACTTTAAATGTCTATGGACTAAGTACTCCAATCAAAAGACATAGGATGGCTGATTGGATAAAAGAACAAGACCCGGGCTTCCTTGGTGGTGCGGTGGTTGAGAGTCCACCTGCTGAGGCAGGGGGACACAGGTTCGTGCCCCAGTCCGGGAAGATCCCACATGCCACAGAGCGGCTGGGCCCGTGAGCCATGGCCACTGAGCCTGCATGTCCAGAGCCTGTGCTCCACAATGGGAGAGGCCACAACAGTGAGAGGCCCACGTACCGCAAAAAAAAAAAAAAAGAACAATACCCTTCTATATACTGCCTACAAGAGAATGACTTAAGAGGTAAAGACACACACAGACTGAACATGATGGGATGGAAAAAGATATTTCATGCAAATGGAAACAACAAGAAAGCGCGGGTAGCAATACTCATGTCAGGCCAAATAGACTTTTTTAAAAGGTTATAACAAAAGACACCATATAATGATAAAGGGATCAATAAAAGAAGAGGATATTACACTTGTTAACATATACACACCAAATACAGGAGCACCTAAATATATAAAGCAATACTAACAGACATAAAAGGAGAAATTGACAATACTACAGTAATAGTGGGGGACTTTAACAACCCACTTACATCAGTGGAGCAATCATCCAGACAGAAATCAATAAGGTAATAATGGTCTTAAATGACACAATAGACCAGTTGAACTTAATAGATATCTACAGGATAATATATCCAAAAACAGCAGAATACACATTCTTTTCAAGTGCACAGGAACATTCTCCAGGATAGATCACATGCTGGGCCACAAAGCAGCCTCAGTAAATTTAAGAAAATTAAAACCATAACAAGTATCTTTTCCGACCACAATGCTATGAGATTAGAAATCAACTACAAGAGGACTTCCTTGGTGGTCCAGTGGTTAAGACTCTGTGCTTCCAATATAGGGGGCATGGGTTCAATCCCTGGTCAGGAAACTAAGATCCCACATGCCACGTGGTGTAGACAATAAATAAATAAATATATACTAAAATAAATAAACAAAATAATTTTTTAAAAATCAAATACAAGAGAAAACTGCAAAAAATACAAACACCTGGAGGCTGAACAATATGCTACCAAACAATAATGGATCACTGAAGAAATCAAAGAGGAAATTTAAGAATACCTAGAGACAAATGACAATGAAAACATGATGATCCAAATCCTATGGGATGCAGCAAAAGTGGTTTTAAGAGGGAAGTTTACAGCAATACAATCTTACCTTAGGAAACAAGCAAAATCTCAAATAAACAACCTAACGTTGCACCTAAAACAACTAGAGAAAGGAGAACAGACAAAACCCAAAGAAAAGAAATAATAAAGATCAGAGCAGAAATAAATACAACAGAGACTAAGAAAACAATAGAAAAGATCAATGAAACTAAAAGCTGGTTCTTTGAAAAGACACACAAAATTGATAAACCTTTAGCCAGACTCATCAAGAAAAAAAGGGAGAGGGCCCAAATCAATAAAATTAGACATGAAAAGAGAAGTTACAACTGACACCACAGAAATACAAAGGACCATGAGAGACTACTACAAGCAATTATATACCAATAAAATGGACAAATTCTAAGAAAGGTACAATCTCCTAAGACTGAACCAGGAAGAAATAGAAAATACAAACACATCAACTACAAGTACTGAAATTGAATCTATGATTTTAAAACTCCCAACAAACAAAAGTCCAGGACCAGATGTCCTCACAGGCAAATTCTATCAAACATTTAGAGAAGAGTTAACCCCTATCCTTCTGAAACTATTCCAAAAAATTAGAGTAAGGAACACTTCTAGAGTCATTCTAAGAGGTCACCATCACCCTGATATCAAAATCTGACAAAGATATCACAAAAAGCGAAAATTACAGGCCAATACCACTGATAAACATAGATGCAAAAATCCTCAACAAAATACTAGCATACCGAATCCAACAATACAATGAAAGGATCATACACCATGATCAAGTGGGATTTGTCCCAGGGATGCAGGGATTTTTCAATATCAGCAAATCAATCAGTGTGATACACCACATTACCAAACTGAAGAATAAAGACCATATGATCATCTCAATAGATGCAGAAAAAGCTTTGGACAAAATTCAACACCAATTCATGATAAAAACTCTCCAGAAAGTGGGCATAGAGGGAACCTACCTCAACATAATAAAGGCCATATATGACAAACCCAGAGGTAACATCATACTCAACAGTGAAACGCTGAAAGCATTTCTGCTAAGATCAAGAACAAGACAAGGATGTCCACTCTTGCCACTTTTACTCAAAATAATTTTGGAAGTCCTAGTCACAGCAATCAGAGAAGAAAAAGAAATAAAAGGGACCAAATTGGAAAAGAAGAAGTAAAACTGTCACTGTTTGCAGATGACATGATACTTTACATAGAAAATCCTAAAGACACCACCAGAAAACTACTAGAGCTCATCAATGAATTTGGTAAAGTTGCAGGATACAAAATTAATGTACAGAAATCTGTTGTATTTCTATACACTAGCAATGAAAGATCAGAAAGAGGAATGAAGGAAACAACCCCATTGCAACAAAAAGAATAAAATACCTAGGAATAAACCTACCTAAGGAGGCAAAAGACCTGTACACCAAAAACTATAAGACAATGATGAAAAAAATTGAAGATGACACAAACAAATGGAAAGATATACCATGTTCTTGGATTGGAAGAATCAATATTGTCAAAATGACTATACTACCCAAGGCAATCTGTTTCAATGCAATCCCTATCAAATTATCAATGGCTTTTCACCGAACTAGAACAAAAACTTTTTAAATTTGTATGGAAAGACACTGAATAGCCAAAGCAACCTTGAGAAAGAAAAATGGAGCTGGAGGAATCAGGCTCCCTGACTTTAGACTATACTACAAAGCTACAGTCATCAAGACAGTATGGTACTGGCACAAAAACTGAAATATAGATCAATGGAACAGGATAGAAAGTCCAGAAATAAACCCACACACCTATGGTCAATTAATCTACAACAAAGGAGGCAAGAATACACAATGGAGAAAAGACAGTCTCCTCAATAAGTGGTGATGTGAAAACTGGACAGCTACACGTAAAAGAATGAAATTAGAAACTTCTCTAACACCATACACAAAAAAAACCTCAAACTGGTTTAAAGACCTAAATGTAAGACCAGATACTATAATTCTCCTAAAGGAAAACATTGGCAGGACAGACTTTGACATAAATCACAGCAATATCTTTTCACCTCCTAGAGTAATGGAAATAAGAACAAAAATAAACAAATGGGACCTAATTAAACTTAAAAGCTTTTGCACAGCAAAGGAAACCATAAACGAAACAAAAAGACACTGGCTTCCCTGGTGGCACAGTGGTTGAGAGTCCGCCTGCCAATGCAGCGGAGACGGGTTCGTGCCCCGGTCCGGGAAGATCCCACATGTCGCGGAGCGGCTAGGCCCGTGAGCCATGACCGCTGAGCCTGTACGTCTGAAGCCTGTGCTCCGCTATGGGAGAGGCCACAACAGTGAGAGGCCCAGGTACCGAAAAAAAAAAAAAAAAAGACAACCTAAAGAGTGGTAGAAAATATTTGCAAGTGATGTGACCAACAAGGGATTAATTTCTGAAATATACAAACAGCCCATACAGCTAAATAACAAAAAAACAAACAATCTAATCAAAAATTGGGCAGAAGATCTAAACAGACACTTCTTCAAAGGAGACATACAGATGGCCAAAAGGCACATGAAAAGATCCTCAACATTGCTAATTATTAGAGAAATGCAAATCAAAACTACAATGAAGTATCACCTCACACCAGTCAGAATGCCCATCATCAAAATGTCTACAATTAATAAATGCTGGAGAGGGTGTGGAGAAAAGGGAACCCTCCTACTCTGTTGGTGGGAAGGTAAATTGGTACAGCTACTATGGAGAACAGCATGGATGTTCCTTAAGAACCTAGAAATAGAATTACCATATGACTCAGCAATCTCACTACTGCACATATACCCTGAGAAAACTATAATTCAAAAAGTCACATGCACCCAATGTTCACTGCAGCTCTATTTATGTAGCCGGGACATGGAAGCAAACTAAATGTCCATCAACAGAGGAATGGATAAAGAAGATATGATATATATATCACATATATATCACAACAGTAATGGAATGTTACTCAGCCATAAAAAAGAATGAAATTCTGCCATTTACGGCAGAATGGATAGACCTAGTGAATATTATACTTGGTGAAATAAGTCAGACAGAGAAAGACAAGTACTATATGATATCGCTTATATGTGGAATCTAAAAAATAAAACAAAGGAATGCATACAGTAAAATAGAAACTGACTCACAGATTTGAAAAACAAAGTAGTGGTTACTAGTGGGGAGAGGGGAGGAGGAAGGGGCAAGATAGCGGTATGCGATCAAAAGATTCAAACTATGAGGTATAAAATAGATAAGCAACAAGGATATATTGTATAGCTCAGGGAATTATAGCTATTATCTTATAACAACTTTTAATGCAGTATAATCTGTACAAATACTGAATCAATCTGCTGTACACTGGAATCTAATATAATATTATAAATCAGATATACTTCAGTTTTTTTAAAAAGGAGAGAAATTGGGAAATTGGCTTAGAAGAGATCAACCTGCTGTCATCTCACAGTCAGTGAATCCTTAGGCCCGGGGTAATTTGCATGCATCTTGGAATCCTTTGGGGAATGCTGATAAAAGGGGCTTCACTTATCCAGATATTTTAATAGGAATCTGGAGGCAACTGGAACTGCTGTCTTTTAGAGAATGTGCTCTTGTAGGCTGCTCTTGCTCTGGCCTTTCCCCCTCCACCCTCTCCCCAACACGCTACCATCAGTACATTTTATAAGAAAAAGAACTGAGAGGTTTCATTTCCATAGGACATAGAATTGGGAGAAATAACTTGAATCTCAATCAAGAACCACCTTCCACTTGCCCATCAAGATTGGGAAATCAGGGCTCCAAACAGGAAGTGACTCTATACATCTTCTTTCCATAGTGAGCAGACCTCAAAACTTTTGCCTTGGTTCCCACTTCAGTACTTTTTATACTGTTGGGGAAATATAACTAAAAACAAAATCTCTTCCCAGCCCAGAAACCTTCTTCACAAAGGCCAAAGAGAAAGAAAACAATTTTATTAAATTGTTTATTGAACAATTTAAAAATTGAATAAGTATTAAACCAGAATATGATGCAAGAACAGGCAATCCCCTGAGAGATTACAAAGACAGAAAGAAATCTCACCCTTTTATACAGCTGTTACAAGCTGAATCTTTTCCTCTTCAAAATTTATATGTTGAAGTCCTAACCCCCAGAACCTTGGAATATGACTGTATTTGGAGATATGACCTTTAAAGAGGTGATTAAAAGGAGGGCCCTAATCCAATCTGACTAGTGTCCTTATAAGAAGAGGAAATTTGGACACACAAAAAGCCACCAAGGGGACTTCCCTGGTATCGCAGTGGTTGAGAATCCACCTGCCAATGCAGGGGACACAGGTTCAAGCCCTGGTCCGGGAAGATCCAACATGCCGCGGAGAAATTAAGCCCGTGCCCCACAACTACTGAGCCCACGTGCCACAACTACTGAAGCCCGCATGCCTAGAGCCTGTGCTCCGCAACAAGAGAAGCCACCGCAGTGAGAAGCCTGCACACTGCAACAAAGAGTAGCCCCCGCTCTCCACAAATAGAGAAAAGCCCGCAGGTGGCAATGAAGACCCAACACAGCCAAAAATAAAGTAAAATTTTAAAAAATAGATAAATAAAATAAAAGCCACCGGGGTGTGTGTGCACAACAGAAAAACCATGTGAGGACACAGCAAGAAGGCAGCCATCTGCAAGCCAAGGAGAGGCCTCAGAAGAAACAAAACCTGCTGACACCTTGATCTTGGACTTTTAGCCTCCAGAACTGTGAGAAAATTAATTTCTGTCATTTAAGGTGCCCAGTCTGTGGTATTTTGTTATGGCAGCCCTCACAAACCAAAGCAGATGCAATCCATTTCAAACACGTTCTCAAGCGAAAAAAGAGCTAGTCCTCAGGTAAGAGGACTTGTCCCATATAGTTTATCCTATATTCACCTGGTAACTGAGGGGGCCATCTATGTCTGCTAATTGGTTTTATCCAAAAGAAAAATAAACTTCTCATATCTTTATGAAAGGAGAAAGCTTTACAACTTGGAGGAGGTCACCCACTGAGGTTAGGCTCCTACCTTCTCCCAGAAATTGGGATATAGGTGTTCTGTCTCCCTTAATGGTTACCTTTCAAAGAGAAGTCTCCCAGGATGGATGGTGATTCAATTGTACAACAATGAGAATGTATCTAATGCCACTGAACCATTCACTTTAAAATGGCTAACATGGTAAATTTTATGTTATATATATTTCGCCACAATTTTAAAAAGAGAGATGGTTCCCAGGTCCTTGAAAGGCATTCCTGGGTTGTAAAACTGGCAAGATGCTTTTTAAAAGATTTATATACGTCTCAAAGGGGTAGAGAAAGAATTTGTAAGTTTTCTTTTAAAAATGCTGTAAGGAAAAGGAGGGGAGAAGTCTCTTTTCTTATTCTCAACAGTGCCCTTACAACTTAAATTCTATTCCTTAATTTCATACTTAAGGAAACTGAGGTCCCGAATGATAAAAGAACTTGCCTGAGGTCACACTTGGTGAATTGCAAAGCCTTAAGTTGAATTCCAATGTCCTGATACTCAGGCTAGTTCTCACTTCTGAGATACCTCCAGAGAGAGTAGGGCCCCTATACCTATACCTGGACAAGCAGCATCTTATCTTGAAGCTCACTGCCTGGCTGCTGTGCATATTAAGAAGTCAATGTCCTTTGGCAATGTCTGTGTGGCTAGAGACAACACAACAACTCATCTCAGTTTAGGCCAAATACAAACCACCAAGAAGCCTCTCCGGGCCCTCACTTCCTGCTGCAAGGGAGTACCTGCTCACAGTGCTTAGGGAAGTGTCCCTGCCTTCCTTTCTAATCTGTCTTGACTTGGATAGATGGTATAAATTCTATACTCCCCCTCTGCTTCTAGGCCAAGGAGAACCCCTTTGAAGGCAGGGCTTTGAAGAAGCAAAGCTTTGAAGGGGTTAGGAGAGAAAATCCTGGTGCTTGGCCCAATGTGGTGCCAGTTCCAAGAGGCTGGCTTAGATTGTTCCAGGCACTAACAGTAATAGCGACTACATTTCTACAGCACCTAACAGTTTCTAAAATCCTGTAAAACCGCCTTTATCATCACAATAACCTTCTGAGTAAAAATGGAAGGCTTTATACACATCCACTACCTACCTTCTCCTTCCCCTAATACACACACACACACACACCCCACCACCACCACCACCACCACCACCATCACCACACATACCACTTCACCCTCCTGTCAAAATATACACATACATCTTTTCCCTCCACACCCAACCTATTATTTTTTAGTTAAAAACCTTAAGGACAGGGCTTCCCTGGTGGCGCCGTGGTTGAGAGTCTGCCTGCCGATGCAGGGGACACAGGTTCGTGTCCCGGTCTGGGAAGATCCCACATGCTGCGGAGTGGCTGGGCCCGTCAGCCATGGCCGCTGGGCCTGCACGTCTGGAGCCTGTGCTCCGCAACGGGAGAGGCCACAACAGTGAGAGGCCCGCATAACGCAAAAAAAAAAAAAAAAACCTTAAGGACATTCAGGAGTTTGACCAAGTTGCTGACATAGGAGGCTCCTGAACTCCTGTTCTCCCACGCACACTCCAAATATACAGCTATAGACAGAGTAGTTCCCTCTAAAATAAATACAGAAACTAGCTGAGAAACTCTTACATCAGGCAAATGAGAAAACACCCATATCAAAACAGGTACGAAAAACTGAGACACACTCTCACCATAGACTCTACTACCAGCACAGCACCATGTACTTGGGAAGGAATTCCCAACATCCAGCTTCTCCCTGAAATGCAAAGGGTTTGGATCCACATTTTGTGATCTAACTTTTAACCTGAGGGATAGGCCCCCAGAACACCAGGCTCTGAAGGCCAATGGGGCTTGCATCCACAAGTCACACAGGACTGTAGCAAACAAAGACACAGTTCTTAATGGTTTCAGGAATACACCGCCCTGGTTACACACCTCAGGCCAAACACAGAGGGAGCAGGCAAAAATGCTCATCTACCAATTTCTTCCTGAAAGGGACTTTAATACATACCTTCCCAGCTGCTGCCTGAGGGGCCAGCTTCCAATCAGCCTGCATCTAGGTACTGCATGCATTCCTCCCCTTTGGCACACAGACAGGTCTTGACACGCCTACTACTAAATAGTCATTAAGAACAAAGAAGGCACTTTAGACAATCACAAAGGTTTGTGAGACAATTAAGAGTTAGGGCTGGGCTGAGCAATAAGGTTCATCTCCTACATGAGGCCACTCCATCAAGACTGGGAGAGTTGGCGCTTTTATCTAATTTACATAAACCAACACAAAGAGTCAAAGAAAATGAAGAAACAGAGATATATGTTCCAAACAAAGTTAAAAGATAAAACTCTAGAGGCTTCCCTGGTGGCGCAGTGGTTGGGAGTCCGCCTGCCGATGCAGGGGACGCGGGTTCATGCCCTGGTCCGGGAAGATCCCACATGCCGCGGAGCAGCTGGGCCTGTGAGCCATGGCCGCTGAGCCTGTGCGTCTGGAGCCTGTGCTCCTCAACGGAAGAGGCCACAACAGTGAGAGGCCCGCGTACCGCAAAAATAAATAAATAAATAAAACTCTAGAAACAGACCTTAATGAAACAGAGATAAGGGATTTACCTGATAAAGCATTCAAAATAATGGTCATAGTCTCTTCAGCAAGTGGTGTTGGGAAAGTTGGATGCTGCATGTAAATCAATGAAGTTAGAACATTCCCTCATACCCTACACAAAAATAAACTCAAAATGGCTTAAAGACTTAAATATAAGACATGACACAATAAAACTCCCAGAAGAGAACATAGGCAAAACACTCTCTGACACAAATCAAAGCAATGTTTTCTTAGGTCAGTCTCCCAAGGCAATAGAAATAAAAACAAAAATAAATAAATACGCTTTTGCATAGCAAAGAAAACCATAAAAAAAAACACACACAACATATGGACTGGGAGAAAATATTTGCAAATGATGTAACTAACAAGGGCTTAATTTTCAAAATATACAAACAGCTCATACAACTCAATAACAAAAAAAACAAACAAACCAATCAAAATATGGGCAGAAGACCTTATTAGATGTTTCTCCAAAGAAGACATACAGATGGCCAATAGGCACATGAAAAGATGCTCAACATTGCTAATTATTAGAGAAATGCAAATCAAAACTACAATGAGGTATCACTTCACACCAGTCAGAATGGCCATCATCAAAAAGTCTACAAACAATAAATGCTGGAGAGTGTGTGGAGAAAAGGCAACCCTCTTGCACTGTTGGTGGGAATGTAAATTGATACAGCCACTATGAAGAACAGTATGGAGGTCCCTTAAAAAAATAAAAATAGAGCTACCATATGACCCAGCAATCCCATTACTGGGCATATACCCTGAGAAAACCATAATTGAAAAAGAGTCATGTACCACAATGTTCATTGCAGCTCTATTTACAATAGCCAGGACATCGAAGCAACCTAAGTGTCCATCAACAGATGAATGGATAAAGAAGATGTGGCACATATATACAATGGAATCTTACTCAGCCATAAAAAGACATGAAATTGAGTTATTTGTAGTGAGGTGGATGGACCTAGAGGCTGTCATACAGAGTGAAGTAAGTCAGAAAAAGAAAAACAAATACTGTATGCTAACACATATATATGGAATCTAAAAAAAAAAAAAAAAAAAAAAAAAAAAACTGGTATTGATGAACCTAGGGGCAGGACAGGAATAAAGACGCAGACATAGAGAATGGACTGAGAGGGCTTCCCTGGTGGCGCAGTGGTTGAGAGTCCGCCTGCCGATGCAGGGGAGACGGGTTCGTGCCCCGGTCCAGGAAGATCCCACGTGCCACAGAGCGGCTGGATCTATGAGCCATGGCCGCTGAGCCTGCACATCCGGAGCCTGTGCTCCACAACAGGAGAGGCCACAACAGTGAGAGGCCCACGTACCGCAAAAAAAAAAAAAAAAAAAAAAAAGAAACAAATCAACAAAATGAAAAAGCAACCTATGAAATGGGAGAAAATATTTACAAACCATACATCTGATAAGGGGTTAATATTCAAAATATGCAAGAAACTTTTACAAATCAATAGCAAAAATACAAATAACCTGACTTTAAGATGGGCAAAAGACCTGGATAGACATTTCTCCAAAGAAAAAAATATTTGAAGATCATAATAATGAGTTCAACTAAAACACAAGCCATAGAGACATGATGCACGGCAACCTTTTTCAACAACAGTCCCCCGATAAAATTAAATCTTACAGAAAATATTTCGAATGACTTTTTTTTTTTAATTCTCTTAAGGATGGTGCCATTTCTAGATGCAATGGAGAAAAGTTAATTCATTACACACAATAGATACTTTAAGCATTGGGGCATAATTCCTTCATTGAATACACAAAAAAGACTTGAATTGAGAGTCTGAGAAAGAGAGAAGGGACAAGAAGGAAGCCTGGGTTTCAGGCTTGGCACCTGAGAAGCTGGGAGTTCTATTTACTGAAACTAGAAACACAGCACTCCACCCCCACCACTCTGGTTGTAGAGAGTTCTGCTGCAACTATGGTGATATTTCTTGTCCTTGCTGTCCAATCTGCTTGGATGTCCCACAAGCAGAATCACTCCTCATGTCCTGAAACCAAGTTCCCATTTTTCATTCCCCTACATTCCCTCTCTACCCTCAGTTGGTTGGACTTTACCCTGGAGATGACAGAAAGTCAGTGTTTTGCAATCATCAGTTCAAGGGCAGGCTCTATGCAGATGTATCTGTGCAATCTCACAGTGCCTGCCACAGGGCAGGTGCTCCATATATATTGAGTGACTAACTAGTTATGCATTTATGATGACTAAACCATTTGGAACTTCCTAAGCAAGAAAGTGACTCAAGATTTGTCTTTAATAGGATTACTCTGGCTGCAGTGTGCAGAATCTCCTAGAGCAGGTTTTCTCAACCTCGGCACTACTGATATTTGAACTGATTAATTCTCTGCTGTGAGGGGCTGTCCTGTGCATGGTAGGATGTTTAGCATCCTACATCCCTGGCCTCTACCCACTAATTACCATTAGCTCTCCTGTCCCCAGTTATGAAAGCAAAAATGTCTCTTCAGACATTGGCAATGTTCTCTAGGAAGCAAAATTGTCCCGGGATGAGAACAACTGCCCTGAAGGGAAAAGAAAATGAAAGATCAGTCAGGAGGCCATTCACCACATAATGTCATAGGAGGAAGAAGAGGGAGTACAGTCACATTGATTGAAAATGTCTACTATGTGCTGGGCACTTTGCATATGTTATCATATTTTAAAGAGGGATATGGGATAAGAGAGCTCTACTCCCATACCAACTGCCCCCTAAAATCCCTTCAGGGTTACCTGAGGTCAAGCTCCCAAATGATTAAACCCTAAAACAGACACCATCACTTTCCCTGGCCCCATATGAACGCGGTGGAGTCTAATTCCCACGCCATGTCAAAGAGAAGTGTTTGACATTGCTCCATGGATATTAATTTAAGTTATTCTGGGGAGGCCTCAAAGTCACTTTCCAGTCAGGTCCAAGGGGGGACAGGACAGAGGTTCTTTGCACAAGGTGGTCAGACTCCAGAACTTAGGTATCTTATTCCTTTGTCCAAGCCCTCAGCCACCCTTGGGGAGCCTCTCCCTGGGGACCACACAGCAGCTGGGCAAAGAACTGAATGTTGGAGCCGACCAGTTTCCCTGGTGAGGTCCAGCTCAGAGGGCCCTGGAAGGTGCCTCTGCATTCACTCAGCAGCCTGGGGACTCGGTTTGCTCCCACCAACGCCCGCTGATTGCTGCTGGTATTAATAACATAAGCAGCAGGAGGCTTTGCACCAGAATCAGGGCTGTCTGGATAATTATCTAGTGGCCTAGGACCAGTCAGTAAATTACTCTGTGACCTGAGAATTCAGCAGGTTACCACCATCACTCAGGCCTGCTCACTTTATTGCTCTCCCCTCCTGCTGCACTGACATTTATTTGTCTCATTTACATTCAGAGCATTGATTTCATGCCTTTTGTTTTCTGTCTTAGAGGTGAGAAGTAGTTTCTTTAGGAAGGCTGGTTCTCAGGTCAGTGGGATAGCTGTAGTGACACAGGAAGGGGGGAATACTGGAGTTTTTGTTTTCTGCAGTCATTTAGTGTGCTCCCAGCACATCAACACCTGCTCTCTGTGGTACTCCCAAACGCATTTCTATCTTTTTTGTCAGAGTTGTGACACTCTCTAGTAAACTGCCTGTATATGTAAACTTGCATATTGGGGAAGGGGAGGTCAAAGAAGAAAACTCATATCACTCCCTCCTCACACACTACACTTCAGCTATACCAAATGGGAATGGTACATTCAAGTTAATTTTCCCAAATTACTTGTGGTATTTGCATAAACTGTTCCCTTTATC